>NC_082669.1:36066905-36691905 GCF_025265405.1 Mesoplodon densirostris
GTTATTTTCTGCCTCATCCACTAGAAAATAGGCTCCCTGAGCACACAGACTTGTATGCACAGACATCTACATCCACAGCATAGAACCCTGTCTTCAATCAATACTTGTCAAACAAACAAAATTGATGAGTAAATATCTGAATAGTATGTGACAGACATTAAGACCTGATGCATTTGATCCACAATGTGTATAAAAGAAAGAGAAAAAGTGAGAAAAAATACGTATGTCTCTGTGTAGGGGTACCGTGTGTATTCTGTGCAATCTGTAAGAATGAGTCGTTTAGTCTCACATAGGAAGCACAGATACATAATTCTGGATGATGAATTACTACAGTTGTATCACTACTTCATTAACTCTGTAGTTCCAATCAGTTGTACAATGATTTTATGTTTTTTATATAAAAACTACCTTTAAGTGGTTTGGGAGATAGCTTACATTAACTCTGGGGAGAGTTATTGGTATACAGACACATCTCCACTTGTCCGTTGTGATCCAGTACTAAAAAGTGTGAGGCCACTGATGGCTTCTAACAAATGCCAGAGACTGATGAAATGTAGTAACAAAGCCATTAAACATGCAAAAGAGAAAAGACATTTGACAGTTTTATGCTACTTACAGTTGGAGAATTCAGATTTAAGACATCTAACTATGGAATGCTACATTAAATGACACTGCTTTAGGTGGGCTGAAAAGAAACAGGGGAAGGAAAAAAACGATTCCAGTTTTGCTAAAGTTGGCTTCTGACGCAAAAATAGTCAACAAGACAAATTTGACATTTAAGGGAACATTGTTTTGTCACAGAAGGGTTCCCAGAAGGGCAATATAACATTGCAGAGGCGACATTCACCTGCCCAGCAAGCGTGCAGATTTACCTTAACAAAATAATGACATGAGGGAAAATTAAGAAAGCACATTGCTTGGTTGAATGATATAGAGGGAAATTGTTCATTTAAAAATCCTGCAAACAGATGTATACTATTATATATATCGATAGAGTGGATAAACAACAAGATCCTACTGAATAGCACAAAGTGAATCACTTTGCTGCACAGCAGAAATTAATGCAACATTGTACATCAACTATACTTCAATTAAAAACATTTTTTTAGGGGCTTCCCTGGTGGCGCAGTGGTTGGGAGTCCGCCTGCCGATGCAGGGGACGCGGGTTCATGCATCGGTCCAGGAGAAGCCCGTGCGCCGCGGAGCGTCTGGGCCCGTGAGCCATGGCCGCTGGGCCTGCGCGTCCGGAGCCTGTGCTCCGCAGCGGGAGGGGCCACGGCAGTGAGAGGCCCGCGTACCGCAAAAAAAAAAAAAAAAGGAAAAAAACATTTTTTAAAATCCTGCAAACAGATTTTGATGTGTGGTTGCAGATCTCAGGAATGTTTTGATCAGTCAAATACACCAGGAACATATGAGGACACAAACTGGAGATATCGAGACATACTTTCTACATTTACATCCGCTCCATCTCAAGCACTCCTTATATCCGGAGTCCTTAGTGACCAAGCTGAATGAAATCCTCTGGCATGAGAAGGTTTTCTTTTAAAATTATATTATCCTTATTTTTATAGATTATTTTTTCTCCTGTTCTCAGCTAAGGTACTAATATTATTCAATTGCTTCAAAGATATATTGCTCGCAGTTTGCAGACAGTATCGGGTATCGCCTCTGGTTAAGCCTTTATGAAAAAGCTGATTTGTCTGTAAGAGAGAAAACCTGTGTAGCAGGACAACAAAAGACTTTCACACCACATTCTTAAATCTGAATGAACCTGCTGGCTTAATAAGGACACTACAACAAAAATTAGCATTTTGCTCAAGCTTTCCTTTCAACAGGGCCCCAAAGCTATGTAATTCACTTCCTCTCATTCATTACTATTCTCAGATAAAAAGAAAGGGAAAAGAAACTCTAACGTACATGTTAATATTTGAGTTTTGTGAAAGAAAATGTAACATTCTCTGGATGAATGATGATGAGAGTTTCCACATGGAAATCTCTTGAAGAGCGATGCCAGTGAGAAACTTAGGCAGCAAGACTTTGATTTCTTTAAGGAAAAAAAAAAAAAAGGCATCCAGACAAATATTCCATTCTTAAATTATTACAAATATTGGTATTACTTCAGCTTTGCAAACGTCTAAATCATCATTTCCAGACTTAGGTAATACAGAATCAGGTGTACGGTCAGCTAAAAGAGAAGTAAATATGTTTCTCAAAATATCCCTGAGTAAATACTAGAAAGTTATATTTAGATTATTTTAAAATCTTATTCAGTACTTCCTGAATCTTATGAAATACTGATTACTAATCATACTTTCGAGACTACAGGAAAATTGTGCCATCACCCCATCTCCATCCTTTTTGAGAAACATTTTCTAGCTGCAGCCATTCCTGTATTCAGAATGGCTCATTTTGTCAGCTAAATGATTCTAACAGCCTCCTTTACATTAAAGTGCTACTAAATAACCATGGCTTGATATGTTACCCAGAGAAATGGTTCACTTAAACAAAGGGATATGAGAGAAAGTTTAATCCAAAGAAATAATTCTCAAATGGTAAAATATTAGGTATTTTTGCCAGGGCACACATATAGAAACACAGCCCTCTACAACTAACATCACAAAATCTATCATCTGTTTTGCCCTTGCCCGCGTGTGGCCCATTTCTCTGAGACTGTGGTCCTCCAATTTTAGCACACAGCCCAAGCACCTGGAGGACTTCTCAAAACACAGATTGCTTAGTGTCACCTCCAGAGCTTCTGATTCAATGGGTATGAGATGGGGCCAAATATTGTATTTCTAGTTATCTCCAAGGCTGCTGGTCGGTGGGCACACTTTGAGAACCACTGATCTAAGTTACCGATCTTCATGCTTGTCTGAAATCACCTAAGGAACTTTATTATTTTTTAATCCTTTTTTATTGAAGTATAGTTGATTTACAGTGTCGTGTTAGTTTCACGTGTACAGCACAGTGATTCAGTTATACATACATATATATTCTTTTTCAGATTCTTTTCCCTTATAAGTTATTACAGAATATTGAGTATAGCTCCCTGTGCTATAAGGTGGGTCCTTGTTAGTTATCTATATTATATATAGTAGTGTGTATATGTCAATCCCATTTTCCTAACTTATCCCTCCCTCCCTTCTCCTTTGGTAAGCTAAGTCTGCTTTCCGTGTCTGTGGGTCTCTCTCTGCTCTGTAAATAAGTTCTAAAAATACAGATGCCACCCACAGAGATCCTGATGTCACATGCCTGCCCTGTGACCTAGAATCAAACAGCCTTTTTAAAAGATCCCTAGGTAATTCTAATGTGCAGCAAAGCTTTCAATCCACTACTCCAAGTACTTTAATGAGAATAACGCTAACATATAATCAGACAATACTGCTCCTATACTCCCAACCTTAATCTAACAACATTCAGTGTATGCTCATTCACCACCAATTGTGTGGGCTAGGTGCTGCAGGTGTCCTAGTCTGCAGTGTCCTATGGGACCCGACCTCTGGAAATCTTTCTGACATCACACCTAAACACCCTCTGCCCCACCCGCTGGCAGTCATTTGGCTCCAGGGACAAAGGCCTTCTTGTTGTCCCTTCAGTACCTCAGTGTGCTCCCAGCTCAGGGCCTTTGGACTCACCATCCCTCTTCCGGGAAGACTCTGCCCCTTCCTCTAGTTCTCAGCTCATCATCACTTCAAAGAGGACTTCTAACACCTCTATCTAAAAGATCCCTGCCTTCCCTCAAGTCCACTTCCTTTGTCCCCTTACCCTTCTATATTTGTATTCATAGCACTTAGCACTACTCAAGTGAATAAACATTTATTTACTTATTGTCTGCCTCATTCCACTGAACAGAAAGAAGTAGAATCTATATTTTGTTCACTGCTACATTCCCAGTGCCTAGAGATGTGGTTGGCCTACAACAGACACTAAATAAATATTATTGAATAGACGGGGATGCCGTGATAACAAGATGAGCATGACAACAAGAATGGGATTCATGGATTTCAAAACCAAATGGGCACTGAACAATGTAAGAACAGTCCACATGGCTAGGAGCACACAAAGGAAGGGCAGGAAACCCAGCCTGAAGTGGTCAGAGAAAACTTCCCAGAGGAAATGATTTCTAAACTGAAAACTGAAAATGAGTAGGCACCTTCCAGAAGGGTGGCAGAAAGTGCACAGAGTATGACACATTGATGAACTGAAAGAAGCTTAATAGATAATTCAGCATGGGTCTACTAAATTTCCACCAGGAACAAAATGCAGTAATTGAGCTATAGAATGTACAAAGATGACTCAGATTGAAATCTGAGAGCATGAAATCCTGGAAGGCAGGAATCAGACTGATGGATTTTAAACATCTTTGTCCACCCTACTATTACTACTCTGCACACATACTAGGCTCTCTGCTAGCACCTGGATGAATAAGTATGAATGAAGGAATTGCAACTCATGAGGGTTCAGGGATCTCACTGACATTTCCACAGTGCCTTGGACACAGAAGGATCTCAAAAAACTTTTTTGATCAATGATCTCCTGAGATGAATGATGTTCACCATACTTTACCCAAATTCCAAACTATATGACTCATCCTACATGAATATTAATTAGATGTTATTACTGTTGTATCCCTCAAAAGGAAACAATAATTATTTCATTCCATTAAATTTCTCTACAAGCTACCAGGATATGCGACTATGTTTCCAGCTTTGATTTTCTGCTAAATTTTCTTTATGAAAATGAATTCAGTAAATTATTTGGTGCAAGTTGTTTCTTTGTACTAACCAAAAGACACACAATTTTTTTTTAAACCTGTCAACCTCACAGAATAGTACATCCAGGTTTTTGTAATCTTCTTATCCTATTTTTAATCTTGAGATACCTGACAAGTTGTTATATTCTTTTACTGTGACAAAACTTAAAAATGACACTACAGAGAAAAACCACACTGAATACTTGTCTGGTTTTAAAAGTAATTAACTGATATTTAATACACATTAACTCTTTCAACTCCAAGCATCCTCCGTTAGGATCCTGAAGGTATGAGAAACATGATTCAGGCAAAAGGAACAATATCTAATAAACCCATTACAATTTTGGTCGGCAGACTCTCAAGAGCTCCCCAGTGATCCCCACCTCCTGAATCCTCTCTCTTGGGTAATTCCCTCACCTTGACTGTGGGCTAGGCCTCTCAATTCACTCTAACAAATAAAACATGCAAAAGTGATGAAATGTTACTTCCAAGAAGAGGTTACAAAAAGACTGTGGCTTTCATCTTGGGCACAATCTTGCTCTATCCCTCTTTGGAGTCACCAGTTGCCCTGTTGTAGAGACACTCAGGTAGCCTATGTAGAGGCCCACAGGGTGAGCCTGGTGGTAAAGGCCGCCAGGGCCCACAGGAGTGAGCTAGGAAGAAATATTCCAAGGGAGACCTGGAGCAGCTCTGTGAGTGTGGAGGAGAATCCTATAGCTCCCGCGGAGCACCGAGACAGCTTCAGTCCCCGCTAACAACTTGACTGGAACCTCACGTGACATCCTGAACCAGAGGGTCCTAGCCAAACCCCAGATAGATTCCTAATCCCTGGACTCCAGGGGATAACAAATAGTTGATGCTTTCAGCTGCTATGTTTTAGAGTAATTAGTAACTAGTTCAATAATGAACTCCAAGAAAGATGCCGTTATTTGATTTCTACCCTCATGTGGTTGCCTCCCAGGCTCCTTCCTCTCAGAACTAAGATAGCATCGTGGTTAAGAGGACTGACTCTGAAGCCCAACAGCTGAGTGTGAATCATGGCTCTGACTCTTTAAGTAATAACATGTGATAATAGCATCTACCCCATGAGCCATGGTGGTAATTAAATAAGATGATAAATTAAAGTTCCTCATTGATACTGAATGTTCTGTGATTGTAGCTGCTTTTATTACCCATTCTTTACCTACCTCCCTACATTTACATTCTCCATGTCAGTTCTTTTCTCCTCTTTGTTTTATATCCATTTATTTCATTTTCCCTCGCCTTTAAGCATTCTTTTAAGACATATGTATTGAACTCCAACTATTTGCTCTTTTATAGACTATATTATATAGACAATAGGTGAATGAACAGATGGAGCCCAGCCCTTTTACAGCTTATAATTCTCTCCCTTCCTTCTATTATTTTCTGCCACTCTTCCTCACCACTACGGCATCGTGTATTTTTGAAGTTACCTGGCCTTGGTTATTTTATCATTAGAAAGATTTATTGGGCATTGAAATAGTCTGTAGCCAACAGACCTGTCCATCTTCCTCATGTAAAGGTTTCTGGCATTGGCTTAAGCTCTTTAAGATCACTGCGTCTCAGATAAAATCCATTAATATAACTAAACCAGTTATATATTTTTTAAATCTTTAAAGAAATATTTTATAACTGACTTGAAATATACCCATTTGAAAACTCTGTTTACTTTCTTGACTTCAGAAGTCCTTACGGTTACATTTGGAAACGTAAATCCTATCCTATTAATAACCCCTACATATCTTTATGGATTTATATCCTTTTTAGCAACTAGCTAAACTTAAAATATATTCTTTTTCACAGAAAATTTAAGCAATTTCAGTAAAGTGAAATGAGCTCCTAAGAATTGCTCAGGGATTCTTCTGCACAAAGTTGAAAAATATTGCAAACTTCAAGCACAGTGAAAGGTGGCATGGCTGAGTGCTTAAGAGTACCAACCCTGGGAGCCACACTGCTTGGAATCAAATTCTATTCTTGCTTCTTAATTTATTTCACCTCTCGTGCCTGTGTTTCCTCATCTGTGAAATACAAACAACAAGGGTTTCTGCCTGGTAGAGTTTTTATAAAAATTACATAAGCTAATATCTCTAAATTGCTTAGAAACTAATACATAGTATATGCCATATGTGTTGATTAAATAAGAATAAAATAAAGAGGTTGAGCGCTCTCTGAGATGGATATTGTTCTTTAAAAAACCAAACCATAAAAGAGAAAGGAAAACTTAATAATCATAAGTGTTCCATCTCAGAGTCCAATAAAAAATAACTAATCTGTTCTCAAACACAGCATACTCTTCCAAGAATATCTACATCCAGGAGAAACACAGTGGGCACTCTAGGACTGTCCAGGAGACAACAACGGTTGAAACAAGTGGACATTTGAATGATGATGTGAATAACCTGGAATCAAACCTATGTTCTAACCATATTAATCTACATATAAGTAGAATTTGGAAGTTTTATAAAGACAAACTTCACTTAATTCAGAATTTCTGGTTAGTAATCCAGTATCAGTTGAGCTGAAAATTTCTGTGTGCATTTATTATTTGGCATATATTGAGGACCATTTCTTGGAAGACCAATATGAATGTTGCTAGCTTTAGGAAGTTTACTCTAGAGAAGATCAAGTATCCATAAAAAACAGATTGTGTTGTGTGCTCTAATGAAGACACATAGCAGATATAGTGATAATGTAGTAAAAAGTGGAGGATAATATGGATAATAAATATAACATTCTCAGAAGACTTAAAAACACAAAGACAGGAAACGACCTACAATAACAAACCCAAAACAATTAAGAAAATGAGAACAGGAACATACATATCGATAATTACCTTAAATGTAAATGGAATAAATGCTCCAACCAAAAGACACAGACTGGCTGAATGGATACAAAACCAAGACCCGTATATATGCTGTCTACAAGAGACCGACTTCAGACCTAGAGAAACATACAGACTGAAAGTGAGGGGATGGAAAACGATATTCCATGCAAATGGAAATCAGAAGAAAGCTGGAGTAGCAATTCTCATATCAGACAAGTGACAAAGACAAAGAAGGACACTATATAATGATCAAGGGATTGATCCAAGAAGAAGATATAACAACTGTAAATATTTATGCACCCAACATAGGAGCACCTCAATACATAAAGCAAATACTAACAGCCATAAAGGGGGAAATCGACAGTAACACAATCATAGTAGGGGAATTTAACACACCACTTTCACCAATGGACAGATCATCCAAAAAGAAAATAAATAAGGAAACACAAGCTTTAAATGATACATTAAACAAGATGGACTTAATTGACATTTATAGGACATTCCATCCAAAAACAACAGAATACCCATTTTTCTCAAGTGCTCATGGAACATTCTCCAGGATAGATCATATCTTGGGTCACAAATCTAGCCTTGGTAAATTTAAGAAAATTGAAATCATATCAAGTATCTTTTCCGGCCACAATGCTATGAGACTAGATATCAATTACAGGAAAAGATCTGTAAAAAATACAAACACATGGAGGCTAAACAATACACTACTTAATAACAAAGTGATCACTGAAGAAATCAAAGAGGAAATTTAAAAATACCTAGAAACAAATGACAATGGAGACACAACGACCCAAAACCTATGGGATGCAGCAAAAGCAGTTGTAAGAGGGAAGTTTATAGCAATACAATCCCACCTTAAGAAACAGGAAACGTTTCAAATAAACAACCTAACCTTGCACCTAACGCAATTAGAGAAAGAAGAACAAAAAAACCCCCAAAGTTAGCAGAAGGAAAGAAATCATGAAGATCAGATCAGAAATAAATGAAAAAGAAATGAAGGAAATTATAGCAAAGATCAATAAAACTAAAAGCTGGTTCTTTGAGAAGATAAAATTGATAAACCATTAGCCAGACCCATCAAGAAAAGAAGGGAGAAGACTCAAATCAATAGAATTAGAAATGAAAAAGGAGAAGTAACAACTGACACTGCAGAAATACAAAAGATCATGAGAGATTACTACAAGCAACTCTATGCCAATAAAATGGACAACCTGGAAGAAATGGACAAATTCTTAGAAATACACAGCATGCCGAGACTGAACCAGGAAGAAAGAGAAAATATGAACAGACCAATCACAAGCACTGAAGTTGATACTGTGATTAAAAATCTTCCAACAAACAAAAGCCCAGGACCAGATGGCTTCACAGGCGAATTCTATCAAACATTTAGAGAAGAGCTAATACCTGTCCCTCTCAAACTCTTCCAAAATATAGCAGAGGGAGGAACACTCCCAAACTCATTCTATGAGGCCACCATCACCCTGATACCAAAAACAGACAAAGATGTCACAAAGAAAGAAAACTACAGGCCAATATCACTGATGAACATAGATACAAAAGTCCTCAACAAAATACTAGCAAACAGGGTTTCCCTGCTGGCGCAGTGATTGGGAGTCCGCCTGCCAATGCAGGGGACATGGGTTCGTGCCCCGGTCCGGGAAGATCCCACATGCCATGGAGCGGCTAGGCCCATGAGCCATGGCCGCTGAGCCTGCGCGTCCAGAGCCTGTGCTCCACAACGGGAGAGGCCACAGCAATGAGAGGCCCGCGTACCACACACACACACACAAAATACTAGCAAACAGAATCCAACAGCACATTAAAAGGATCATACACCATGATCAAGTGGGATTTATTCCAGGAATGCAAGGATTTTTCAATATATGCAAATCAATCAACATGATACACCATATTAACAAATTGAAGGAGAAAAACCATATGATCATCTCAAAAGATGCAGAGAAAGCTTTTGACAAAATTCAACATCCATTTATGATAAAAACCCTGCAGAAAGCAGGCACAGAGGGAAATTTCCTCAACATAATAAAGGCCATATATGACAAACCCACAGCCAACATCATCCTCAATGGTGAAAAACTGAAACCATTTCCACTAAGATCAGGAACAAGACAAGGTTGCCCACTCTCACCACTCTTATTCAACACAGTTTTGGAAGTTCTAGCCACACCAATAAGAAAAGAAAAAGAAAAAATAATAATCCAAATCAGAAAAGAAAAAGTAAAGCTGTTACTGCAGATGACATGATAGTATACATAGGGAATCCTAAAGATGCTACCAGAAAACTACTAGAGCTAATCAATGAATTTGGTAAAGTAACAGGATACAAAATTAATGCACAGAAATCTCTTGCATTCTTATACACTAATGATGAAAAATCTGAAAGTGAAATTAAGAAAACACTCCCATTTACCATTGCAACAAAAAGAATAAAATATCTAGGAATAAACCTACCTAAGGAGACAAAAGACCTGCATGCAGAAAATTATAAGACACTGATGAAAGAAATTAAAGATGATACAAATAGATGGAGAGATATACCATGCTCTGGACTGGAAGAATCAACATTGTAAAAATGACTCTATTACCCAAAGCAATCTACAGATTCAATGCAGTCCCTGTCAAACTACCAATGGCATTTTTTACAGAACTAGAACAAAAAATTTCACAATTTGTATGGAAACACAAAAGACCCCGAATAGCCAAAGCAAACTTGAGAAAGAAAAACAGAGCAGAGGAATTAGGCTCCCTGACTTCAGACTATCCTACAAAGCTACAGTAATCAAGACCATATGGTACTGGCACAAAAACATATATATAGATCAATGGAGCAGGATAGAAAGCCCAGAGATAAACCCACGCACATATGGTCACCTTATCTTTGATAAAGGAGGCAAGAATATAGAGTGGAGAAAAGACAGCCTCTTCAGTAAGTGGTGCTGGGAAAATTGGACAGGTACATGTAAAAGTATGAAATTAGAACACTCCCTAACACCATACACAAAAATAAACTCAAAATGAATTAAAGACCTTAATGTAAGGCCAGATACTATCAAACTCTTAGAGGAAAACATAGGCAGAACACTCTATGACATAAATCACAGCAAGATCCTTTTTGACCCACCTCCTAGAGAAATGGAAATGAAAACAAAAAGAAACAAATGGGACCTAATGAAACTTAAAAGCTTTTGCACAGCAAAGGAAACCATAAACAAGATGAAAAGACAACCCTCAGAATGGGAGAAAATATTTGCAAATGAAGCAACTGACAAAGGATTAATCTCCAAAATTTACAAGCAGCTCATTCAACTCAATAACAAAAGAACAAACAACCCAATTCAAAAATGGGCAGGCCTACAAAGACATTTCGTCAAAGAAGATACACAGATTGCCAACAAACACATGAAAGAATGCTCAATATCATTAATCATTAGAGAGATGCAAATCAAAACTACAATGAGGGCCTCCCTGGTGGCGCAGTGGTTAGGAGTCTGCCTGCCGATGCAGGGGATACGGGTTCGTGCCCCGGTCTGGGAGGATCCCATATGCCGCGGAGCGGCTGGGCCCGTGAGCCATGGCCGCTGGGCCTGCGCATCCGGAGCCTGTGCTCCGCAACAGGAGAGGCCACAACAGTGAGAGGTCCACATACCGCAAAAAAAAAAAAAAAAAAAAAAAACTACAATGAGATATCATCTCACACCAGTCAGAATGGCCATCATCAAAAATTCTACAAACTATAAATGCTGTAGAGGGTGTGGAGAAAAGGGAACCCTCTTGCACTGTTGGTGGGAATGTAAATTGATACAGCCACTATGGAGAACAGTATGCAGGTTCCTTAAAAAACTACAAATAGAACTACCATATGACCCAGCAATCCCACTACTGGGCATATACCCTGAGAAAATCATAATTCAAAAGGAGTCATGTACCAAAATGTTCACTGCAGCTCTGTTTACAATAGCCAGGACATGGAAGCAACCTAAGTGTCCATCAACAGATGAATGGATAAAGAAGATGTGGCACATGTATACAATGGAATATTACTCAGCCATAAAAAGAAACGAAATTGAGTTATTTGTAGTAGGTGGATTGACCTGGAGTCTGTCATACAGAGTGAAGTAAGTCAGAAGGAGAAAAACAAATACCGTATGCTAACACATATATATGGAATCTAAGAAAACAAAAATGTCATAAAGAGCCTACGGGTAAGACGGGAATAAAGACACAGACCTACTAGAGCATCTACTTGAGGATATGGGGCGGGGGAAGGGTAAGCTGGGACAAAGTGAGAGAGTGGCATGGACATATATACACTACCAAACGTAGAATAGATAGCTAGTGGGAAGCAGCTGCATAGCACAGGGAGATCAGCTCAGTGGTTTGTGACCACCTAGAGGGGTGGCATAGGGAGGGTGGCAGGGAGGGAGATGCAAGAGGGAAGAGATATGGGAACATATGTATGTGTATAACTGATTCACTTTGTTGTAAAGCAGAAACTAACACACCATTGTAAAGCAATTATACTCCAATAAAGATGTTAAAAAAAAAAAAACCCATAAAGACATAAGAGAAAAGTAAAGGTTGGAGTGATAGCTAAAGGCAGGTCACATGCCATGCAGAGCAATCAGACTCCACAAAGCATGGACAGGCATGTGAAATTAAAATCCTGTCTCAGAAATTAAAAGAATCTCAGTTTTGCTGTTTTTGGAACATATGGGAGAAATTGGTGAAAAAGAACAGACACAAAGGCTGTGGGAGGGCTTGTATGCCAGGGTAAGAAATGGATAGTTCTTCTTACAGGCCAAGAAATGCTTCATGATGATGAACTGCTGGCCAAATAAGTTTGGGAAGTGCTGACTAGCACAGGTCCTTGGAGAGGACATTGCATATCAGGGCTCTAAGAGATCACAATGAAAAGAAACCATTCTTCAAACATAATTGAATAGGCAAATTCAAATAGAGCTCCAATTTCTGGAAATAAGTGTCCTCAGGAACACAATTCAGAGAATGCTATTGGAGGCCATGGAAGGTAACACTGCTTTTGAAGTGTAAGACAAATTTGAGAAGAAAAAAATAAAGCCTCCATCAGGGAAGCCTGGCAGGAAATGACTACAGCACTATGTAAGGAAATGGCAGTAGGAGGTTCCAATAAAATCTTTAAGAGAGAGAAGCACACACTGTCTGCTTCAAGGTAGGGAGTAAGAGGGAGAGAAAGAGGTTTAAAGCGACCCAGAGGCTTTATCATTTAAAATCAGGTGATTGTCGTCTTCTGTTTAGGTGTCAAATACAAAAAAAGGTTCAGAAAAATCAAGGAAGAAGAGAGACCCTATCCTCAAAAACTTATATCAGTAGATAGGTAGAGAATGCCACACCCTAAACAGAGTAAATCTGTTAGAGGCATGGTTTCTTCAATGTTAGCAGACTTTGCTTGCTGAGCCATTTTTCCTATCTTGGTAAAGCCCCACCCCTGTTCGATGTTCCGTGTCAGTGCCCTTACAACCTTAAATTTCTTTTCCATTGCACTTCTTTCTCCAGAAAAGATTCCTTTCATTTATACTTAAGTGTGATCCCTTTTTCTCATGGATATTTCTAATTTAAGCCTTAGCTCTAACACACACTAAAGGTTTTACCTTTTGGATATAAAGTATATCAACAAAGGGAAGAAGTATAAATCCTTAGAGAAAAAGTAGGCATTGCCCTAAAAATCACTAGGCACAGGTGATGACCTACTCCTTGTTAAGGACAGCTCTGGAACTGTAAAGGGGATAAAAGTAACAGCCAATGAACTTTTCTCCAAACACCTGAGAGGTATACTTCAGAGCATCATGAGCCCAAAACATCTGAGAGTAAGTATAATGAGATGAACATTTCCTCAAATGAGAGCCAGAATTATTTACATCAGAATAGACAGTGAAGTTTGCTTAAAAGTTGCAGAAGCCTAAATTCCATCCCTAGGAATCTCTAGGTTGGAGACCAGGCATCTGAATTTTTAACTAACACCCCTAAATGTCTCTTTCTGAACACAAATATTCAAGAACAGTTGACGAAGTAAGGAATATGGAAAGTATGTCAGGTAGAAGGTTTTATATAAAATATAGGCAAACAACATTTGGTTAATCAGATTTGGGGCTATTTTTACTGGCAGTGGTAGAGAAGCCAGAAAGCAAATTTCATTCTGAACTTGCCTTAGGTAAGTTAATTACAGAGGGATTTACCAGTATTTCTCAGAATGGATTTACAATCAGCTTGGAACATTTTTATTATCTTGATTTAAGAAAGGATTTAATTTAAACCAATCCAATTTAAAATGGCTAGTCGATTTAATCAAATTTTAACCAAAACAGCAATTTAATTATTTGACATTACCTCTGTCTGCTGTTCACAAATTTAAAATAGATGATTGTTTTATGTAATATATAAAATATAAATTTTAAAATAATTATTTTGGAATACATTCACAATATCAAAAAACTGAGTAATTACTTTGTTTGCTGTCAGTAAATGAATATGAGACTATGCGGTTAACCATCTCCATTATAAATATATAGATTTATTTTTTAATATGAAGAGCAAATTATTTGCATTTTGGATTTTTCCATCAATAAAGAACAGATATTAACATATATGTAATATTATTCTGAAAAAACTTGAAGGCTAAATTTAAACTTTTCTAGAGACAAATGTTCTGTGCTTATTTTAAAAATTGCATTGCGAGTATCTGCCCAGGTGAACATGAAAAATTAAAAATATATTTTTACACTGTTAATTGCCTTCATCTTATTCTTTTTGTTTATTCTTTAATCAGAAAATTATATTTTACTCACTCAAAGCTCACTTTTGCAATTTACTATCATTTAGGTAATACTTCTTATCCTTGGCTAAAAATATGGATCATCACTGAACTTATTAAAACAAACTAATACCCAGGCTCCACCACTAACCAGTTTTTGACGGGTAGAGCTGGACTACTCTGTAGTTTAGAAACTCACTGGTTAATTCTAAAATCTGAACAAGGTTGAAATACTCGGTTTACAGAAAAAAAAAATCAGTTCTAGGTGTGCAGAAGACTCTACTGTTATTAGATTGGCTTTTCACATGGAGAGCTTTAACTAATTCAGTCAAGCGGTATAGGTGACTCACACCTGTTCACTGGTATTGTGTGTGTCTGTGCATATGTGTGTGTGTGGGTGGGGTGTATTGAGATGTGTTTGTTTATTCATTTGCTTATTTTTACCATTAGCAATAACTACAGATTTCTGAATGTTTCACTCTTCACACCAATCTGTCTTAGGCATGGCTCTATGCCGCAAATTCAGATTTCACCTTACATGTCTGTATTGTTCCTGCCACCAAATGTTAGAGAGAAAAGAATACTAAGGAGCCCTTCACTTGTTCTTAGGTATCATAAAATTTACCTGAAAAGGTTTTTTTTTTTTTTTTTTTTCTTTTTGCGGTATGTGGGCCTCTCACTGTTGTGGCCTCTCCCGTTGCGGAGCACAGGCTCCGGATGCGCAGGCCCAGCGGCCATGGCTCACGGGCCCAGCCGCTCCGCGGCCTATGGGATCCTCCCAGACCGGGGCACGAACCCGTATCCCCTGCATCGGCAGGCGGACTCTCAACCACTGCGCCACCAGGGAGGCCCATGAAAAGGTTTTTTTAATATAATATCTAAAATACCTTAAAACAGTGTCCATCGACAGATGAATGGATAAAGAAGATGTGGTACATACATACAATGGAATATTACTCAGCCATTAAAAAGAATGAAATAATGCCATTGACAGCAACATGGATGGACCTGGAAGATTATCATACTAAATGAAGTAAGTCAGAAAGAGAAAGAAAAATACCATATGATATCACTTACACGCAGATTCTAAAAAAAAAAAAAAAGATACAAATGAACTTATTTACAAAACAGAAACAGACTCAGGGACTTAACAAACTTATGGTTACCTGGGGGAAGGGTGTGGGGGAGGGATAGTTAGGGAGCTTGGGATTGACATGTACACACTACTATATTTAAAATAGATTACCAACAAGGACTTACTGTATAGCACATGAAACTCTGCTCAGTACTCTGTAATAACCTAAATGGGAAAAGAATTTGAAAAATAATAGATACATGTAGATGTATAACTGAATCACTTTGCTGTACACCTGAAACTAACACAACATTGTTAACCAACTCTACTCCAATATAAAATAATTAAAAAATGTAAATTTCCTGAGGAAAATAAAATACCTTAAAACTTGAAGGCACAACATACTGTAATCAAAATTAAGATATAGATCATTTTCAGGCTGGCAAATCTTGGTTTTAATATATCAAATCAAGATTATTTTTAGAATAGTATAAAAAGGCTATTTAATAAAACCATGAGAACATACTTGAAATACACAAAATGCAAATTTCAGGTTGAAATATGTGTGTGATACAGTCTATTTTAGTGGGGAAAATGTGCATCAGTATATATATGGGGAAAAGAAAAAGGGTATTTAGAAAATGTTAACATTGCTGACTTCTAGGTGATAACTGCAGGTGATCTCCGTACTTTCCAAATTTCCCCCCAGTAAATATCTGGGAAGGCAGATTATATCCAAACTGACTTTATAAGTTGAAATGATTTATACACATTTTCATATTAGATTTGTTTTCAAAAACTACATGTTATTTTTATTTTAAAATAATGTAAAATTAATTTTACCCATACTTTTCTAATTGTTGCCTTCTTAAATTCAAAAGAGGAATGATTTGGCCTATTTTTACCTTAGGAAAGATGAGCTAAGTTGAGTTGATTTGGCTTATGCATCTTAGTTGGTTAGATTCACACATTTGCAGAACCCAGGAAGGCAAATATGTTCAAGACGATGCCGCAAAACATCCACAAGCCAACTTTCATCTGATTTACTCATTTTCTAATTTTTTGTCTCTTTTTCTTCTATGCTCTTCTTTCATTTTTAATAGCATGTTAACAAAATAAAAACATTTTAATTATGGTATTTTATTAAATACTATGGGGTGTCTTCAATGTGCTAAGCTGCTCACATATCTGAGATAAACGGTGCAGTCCTTCTTTCAGAGCCAGTAAGCCAGATAAGAATGAAGCAATTTTTAAATCTCTGTTGATTTCTCTATCTTTAAAGAGTAATAGAAAAGATTTGTTGTCCAATAATTATCCTTAATTTAGGACCTCATGATTCAAGAAAACTGCTTAATTGTATGAAATATAAGTAGCATTTAGAAGAAAAATAGGTCAAGTGAATTGATTTTTGAGACAGAGCCATAGGTTGATAACAAAGGAATTTTAAAGGTGAGAGAGACGGGGCTAAAATTAATGTAAATGGAGTAGAAGAAATTACTGGATATTGGACATTCATCAGTGACATCCTACATAGTTCATGGCTGATGTAAGCTTTCTCTCCTAAACTTCTCTTTCTCTAATTGTATTTACCCAAGTTAGTGAGAATGGTAGCTACCGAGCAGCCATTTCCCATCCATTCTTCTGGATAAAAGGTATTTATATATAAAGTTTTAAAGCTTAATTGTTCAGAAAATCATGTCCTTAATAACCAAGAATTAATAAAAACATATTTAGGAAGCATGTAATAATTCACATAATATAATGTTAACTAAAAACAGTGGGATACAAACTTACAAATAAGATAAGATAGCAACTATTTAAGATAAGCATATATGCCAATGAGAAGAGACTAGAAACAAATATACCAAAATTAATATTTGTTAATAGTTATCTCCAAGTGGAAGAGTTAAAAGTGATCTTTAAATTACTTCTTCATTACTTCCTATTTTCTAAAATGCTTATTTCAGAAAGGAACTGTTCATTAAAATATAGTAATACCAAAAACATACATACAATATTTAGATATATAAGATGTAGCTAAAATAATTTGAAATGAGGAAAATTTAAGCTAATAGTCAAAGACCAAACAATCAAAAGACTTATTTAGACATACTAAACTAAAAGCTTACGAATCAATACTATTTAAAAATAAATGATATAGTCAGAGGGGAACACTAGAATTTAATAGAGGCAATTTCTTAATTAATCAACTTTTATATAGACTATTAGCTACATGATGCGAGGGGGGAAAGCATAGAGTTTGTGAGATCACAATCTGAACACATAGAAAATAATAAATTGAGTAACGTCCACAGGTGTTTCTTCTCAAAAAATTGGTGAAGACATACATATTTTTAATTGATTGTCGATGGTTCTAGAATGGAGGTTCTGACCGATGCACTAAGGCAGTCAAATGTACCATTTTAAGGTGAAAAAGGAATTAGATACAAAAAGAATATTCAGATGGAAAGGAGGCATAGGGTGTCGTTTTAGTGCCACCTCCCTCTCTTCTCAAGTGTCTCCACTTAAACACTTCCTCACAAGCCAGCTTATGAAGTCAAAACATCTTTCTACAGTCTATTATCCCAAATGACTTCTCCCAAGTTATACAAAAAGAGGCTACAAATTTAGCCAAAGCTCTCATCTACAAAACAGGCCTTCAACCCTTGGATGGGTGTTATCTTGAAAACAGACAGACTAATCTTTTTTAAACTTCTCATTTTTTTTTCTGCTCTGGTTTGTGGATTTATTCCATACAATTTGGCACCAAAGACGAAAGACTGCTTTAGATATGATTTTATCAGAAGGGGAGCTTTCACAGGAAATGTATCCTAGGTCCCCAGGAAGAATACTTCAAGTCACAAATTTCATTAGGACATATAATCATGGGAAAACTCCCAACGTACCATTAAGTATTCATGCGCACGCACACACACACACACATTCACTGTGAAAAAAGGAGAAGGACATAGTTTGCAGGAATAAGTCTTTAGCAATTAGCTGGAGGATGGCTTTCAGAAAGGAAAGAGGGTGATGCAGAATGGTGACAGGTAAGTCTGGTCGCTGGACAAGAGCCAAATCAAAGTATTCTATGTGTCCCCTGCGGGAGTGCTGACTCTATTCAGAACCTATAGAGTGAAAATAAAGATTGGTATATATAAGCATCATTCTGATGACAAGGAAAATATGGTTTGAATGGTAGCAAAAGAAGAGGCAGGAGGATATATTAGGAGATTGTTGCAATCATCTATGGGGAAAATGATGAGGTTCTAATCTAAGGTGGTAAACTTCTAGAGAAAAGTCAGAATTGAGACACATACAGAATTAGAGTCAAATTTGATTTGGTTGGTGAGGCAGGTAGCAGAATCAAGGATGAGGCCAGGCTTCATCTCACCGTTTTTTCTCAGGCATGGCTAGTAAATTTTACATAAATTTGCAATCCTGAGGCAAATGGCGTAAGCAACAAGTTTTACTAGTCAATAAAAAGCAATTCTACCAAGGCTTCCCTGGTGGCACAGTGGTTAGGATTCTGCCTGCCAATGCAGGGGACACGGGTTCAAGCCCTGGTCCTGGAAGATCCCACGTGCCATGGAGCAACTAGGCCCACGAGCCACAACTACTGAGCCCACGCGCCACAACTACTGAAGCTTGTGCACCTGAAGCCCGTGCTCCACAACAAGAGAAGCCACTGCAATGAGGAGCCCATGCACCACAGCAAGGAGTAGCCCCCACTCGCCACAACCAGAGAAAAGCCCACACACAGCAACAAAGACCCAATGCAGCCAAAAATAAATAAAATTATTTAAAAAAACAATTCTACCAATCCACTGGGAAGTAATATACTAAATGGAGTTGGAAAGCATTTTATTAAAATATTTAGATAAAATATTTATACAAAATTATAAAATGCTTATACTAAGTACATTTAAAGGAAAACACAAACTCATTTTAATTTATGCAGCCAGATAAAGCCTGAAAGAATTTAAGTGGAAATTGAAAGATGTGATACCATTAACCAAGAGAGTAAATCCACACCATATGGAGGTAACCAACAGGCAGCTGGATATATGGGCCAGGGTTTGGGAGGGAAATCTTGGCTAGATTTCACTCAGGGTTCCTAAAAATATGTAAATTGGCAGTTGAAGCCACATGATCTTCTAAAATCTGAAGATGGGTGGCTTCTTGTGAAGTCAAATTGGTGCTTCTAATGCCTACCCATCTGCTTCCTCATTGGCATTATTGGCAGCTAAGTGTCAGACTTCCATTCCTCAGAGCATCCATTCTGGAGCACACCTACCTTCATGAAAACTTTGCCCACCTCTGAATATTCCAAAATATACCTTCTTTGTTCACTTTAATTTTGAAAAAGACTTGTTCACTTTCTTTCAAATTTCCATTTACTGCCACACCACAAACTTCCTATGGGCCAAAGTCAAGAACAAAGAAAGTTTATATGCTCTTCTTACATTTCTAGCTAGAAATCACAATGTTAATTTTCTTATCTATGCTTCACAATTATGTAGATCAGCTCTAATAAAGACCAGCCTTTTGAAGGTGTCTTCACTCCAATATCTAGTAACATCTAGGATTATGAGTATAGTGGGCAGTTTGCTATAGTGGTTAAATGCATGGGCTCTGGAGCTATAGCACCTGGGTTCAAATCCCAGCTCTGCCATATTCGAGCTCTGTCTTCTTGGTCAAGTGACTTGCTTCTGTGCTTTAACTTTCCCATCTATAAGAGGGACAAAATTATAGTATGTACTTCACAGTGTTGTCATAAGGAGTATATGAGCTGACACATGGAAACTACTAAAATAGTGTATGGTTCATGGTAAGTGCCACAAAAGTGTCAGTTATTATTTTTATTATTTGCCATTATTAGCATTAATCTACCCATACATAAGTCTTTCATAGAGGATTCCTGACATCTGGCAAGACATTATCAAAAGAAGTTAAAAATATATAGTTTATTAATATTGTCAGCTTCCTATAAGGAGAAAAAAGAATGTGAGTAAAGAATTTCTATTGCTCTCAGTGGAAAAATATGCTCAACTTTTATTCTATTATGAGCCCTGTACATCTGTAATGTCAATCAATAATTTAAAGTTATATAATTAATATTTCATGGCTTATAGCTGTGGTCAATCACTAATAATTTCCAGTTATATGTAACTTCAGTAAATATTTAATGTCTTTAGCCAAAAATGATCAGGGTAAGGAAGAAAATAGCTTTGACAAGTAGAAGTGCAGTTTTTTTGAAGTGAAGAACTCTCCATGTATTCAGCAGAATCGACCATTAATATAAAAAGGCAATCAGCTTTCAATGGAAGCAGCACCACCAGAGATATAGTTCTGTCAGCATCGCTATTACCAGACACTTATTGGTGATGGTGTTCACTTGTACAGAAGCCTCTGCTGCTCACAACACACAGCTACCATCATCTTTAATGTCACTGTGGGAGAATCTAGGAGTTGGTCTTCAACCCCACAAACTTCTTTCAGTGTCTTGTCTACTGTATAAGGATATTTTTTGTTGCATGTAACAGAAAACACAACTTACATTGCCTTACATATGCTTTGGCTTTTGTTACTGAAACATTCACAGATAGGCATGTTTATCACTCCATTAAGCTTCATTTCTCTTTGATTCTCTCTGCTCCAGTCTCATCTATGAACATTTCATTTTCAGCCTGGTGTCTATCATGTAGCAACAGTATCCACCAACTACATGGCACATCCTCTAGAAGACAGAAAGCTTCTCTTCCCCAACCACCGATCAAAAGCTCTGAGCTTCACTCTTCTATGTTACAAGCCCATCCCTGATCAATGACTCTGCAAGAGGGATGTGATTTTGCTGAGTGGTTGTGTGGCTATTATCAAAACAATAGACCAAAGGCAGAACAGATGATAAGGAGGCAACCAATTCATCTGTTTATTTTTTATGTGAATGATGCCATTTCCACAGTTTAATAGCATTTACAGTATTATGCTTCAGATTTTAACCAATCACTGCAAATTAAATAGCAGTACCCCAAAAATATGCTTTCTTTTTTCTCCACTGATCAATAGAAAGGATCATTTCAACATTGCTACTTTTCAGTTAGCCACTATTATGGAGTCAGGTTTGAGATGACTATTCCTATCAAAAGCACCATTTCCTTGTATTTCCTACAGCTAAACCACCTTCACTAAGATAAATGCAGAGGCACTGTTTTCACAAAAGTCATTAAGGCTCCAGCTGAGGCAGCTGTCCAGTTTGACTATAAGCTACTTTAATAGAAGTGCTCATATCCAGTACTGCATGGAATAGTACTTGTTCAGATGATGAAAAGTGTTCGTTAAAAGGGTACATTAGGGGCTTCCCTGGTGGCGCAGTGGTTGAGAGTCCGCCTGCCAATGCAGGGGACACGGGTTCGTGCCCCGATCCTGGAAGATCCCACATGCCGTGGAGCGGCTGGGCCCGCGAGCCATGGCCGCGAACCCTGTGTGTCCGGAGCCTGTGCTCCGCAACGGGAGAGGCCACAGCAGTGAGAGGCCCGCGTACAGCAAAAAAAAAAAAAAAAAAAAAAAGGGTACATTAGGGGTGCCTTCAAGATGGCGGAGGAGTAAGACATGGAGATCACCTTCCTCCCCACAAATACATCAAAACTACATGTACACATAGAACAACTCCTACAGAACACCTAGTGAAAGCTGGCAAAAGACCTCAGACTTCCCCAAAGGCAAGAAACTCCCCACGTACCTGGGTAGGGCAAAAGAAAAAAGAAAGAGACAAAAGAATAGGGACGGGACCTGCACCAGTGGGAGGGAGCTGTGAAGGAGGAAGCTTTTCCACACACTAGGAAGGCCCTTCGCGGGTGGAGACTGAGGGTGGCGGAGGGGGAAGCTTCGGAGCCACAGAGGAGAGCGCAGCCACAGGGGTGCAGAGGGCAAAGCGGAGAGATTCCCGCACACAGGATCGGTGCCGACCAGCACTCACCAGCCCGAGAGGCTTGTCTGCTCACCCGCCGGGGAGGGCGGGGCTGGGAGCTGAGGCTTGGGCTTCGGTCGGATCCCAGGGAGAGGACTGGGGCTGGCGGCGTGAACACAGCCTGAAGGGGGCTAGTGCGCCACAGCCAGCTGGGAGGGAATCCGGGAAAAATCCTGGACCTAACAGGCAAGAGACCATTGTTTCGTGGTGTGCGAGGAGAGGGGATTCAGAGCACTGCCTAAATGAGCACCAGAGACCGGCAGGAGCCGCAGCTAACAGCGCGGACCCCAGAGACGGGCAGGAAATGCTAAGGCTGCTGCTGCCGCCACCAAGAAGCCTGTGTGCAAGCACAGGTCACTCTCCACACCTCCTCTCCCGGGAGCCTGTGCAGCCTGCCACTGCCAGGGTCCCGTGATCCAGGGACAACTTCCTCAGGAGAACACACGGCGCCTCAGGCTGGTGCAACGTCACGCCGAGCTCTGCCGCCACAGGCTCGCCCCGCATCCATACCCCTCCCTCCCCCAACCTGAGTGAGCCAGAGCCCCCTAATCAGCTGCTCCTTTAACCCCGTCATCTCTGGGCGGGGAACACACGCCCTCTGGCGACCTACACGCAGAGGCGGGGCCAAATCCAAAGCTGAACCCCAGGAGCTGTGCAAACAAAGAAGAGAAAGGGAAATCTCTCCCAGCAGCCTCAGGAGCAGCGGATTAAAGCTCCACAATCAACTTGAGGTACGCCGCATCTGTGGAATACCTGAAGAGACAATGAATCATCCCAAAATTGAGGCAGTGGACTTTGAGAGCAACTGTAGACTTGGGGTTTGCTTTCTGCATATAATTTGTTTCAGGTTTTATGTTTATCTTAGTTTAGTATTTAGACCTTATTATCATTGGTAGATTTCTTTATCGATTTGGTTGCTCTCTTCCATTTTTTTAAAAATTTATATATACATATATTTTTTCTTTTTCTCTTTTTATGACTCTGTGTGTGTATGCTTCTTTGTGTGATTTTGTCTGTATAGCTTTGCTTTTACCATTTTTTCTTTCTTTTTTTAATTACTTCTTAATTTTTTTATTTTAATATTTTTTTTGATTTTAATAACTGTTTTATTTTAGTTTTCTTTCTTTCTTTCTTTTCTCCCTTTTCTTCTGAGCCGTGTGGCTGACAGGATCTTGATGCTCTGGATGGGAGTAAAGCCTTAGCTTCTGAGGTAGAAGAGCCTAGCTCAGGACACTAGCCCACCAGAGACCTACCGGCCCCATGTCATATCAAATGGTGAAACCTCTCCCAGAGATCTCCATCTCAACACTAAGACGCAGCTCCACTCAACGACCAGCAAGCTACAGTGCTGGACACACTATGCCAAACAACTAGCAAGACAGTAACACAAACCCACCCATTGGCAGAGAGGCTGCCTAAAATCATAAGAAGTTCACAGACACTCCGAAACACACCACCGGATGTGGTTCTGCCCACCAGAAAGACAAGATCCAGCCTCATCCACCAGAACACAGGCACAAGTCCCCTCCATAGGAAGCCTACACAACACACAGAACAAACCTTACACACTGGGAGCAGACACCAAGAACAATGGGAACCACGAACCTGCAGCCTGCAAAAAGGAGACCCCAAACACAGTAAGTTAAGCAAAATAAGAAGACACAGAAATACACAGCAGATGAAGGAGCAAGGTAAAAAGCCACCAGACCAAACAAATGAAGAGGAAATAGGCAGTCTACCTGAAAAAGAATTCAGAGAAATGAGAGTAAAAATGATCCAAAATCTTGGAAATACAATGGAGAAAATATAAGAAACGTTTAACAAGGACCTAGAAGAACTAAAAAGCAAACAATGATGAACAACATAATAAATGATATTGAAAATTCTCTAGAAGAAATCAATAGCAGAATTACTGAGGCAGAAGAACAGATAAGTGACCTGGAAGATATAAAATAGTGGAAATAACTGCCGCAGAGCAGAATAAAGAAAAAAACAAAGAAGAGAATTGAAGACAGTCTCAGAGACCTCTGGGATGACATTAAACACACTAACATTTGAATTATAGGGGTCCCAGAAGAAGAAGAGAAACAAAAAAGGGACTGAGAAAATATTTCAAGAAATTATAATTGAAAACTTCCCTACTATGGGTAAGGAAATAGTTAATCAAGTCCAGGAAACACAGAGAGTCCCATACAGGATAAACCCAAGGAGAAACGTGCCAAGACACATATTAATCAAATTATCAAAAATTAAATACAAAGCAAAAATATTAAAAGCAGAAAGGGAAAAGCAACAATTAACATACAAGGGACTCTCCATAAGGTTAACAGCTGATCTTTCACCAGAAACTCTGCAAGCCAGAAGGGAGTGGCAAGACATATTTAAAGTGATGAAAGAGAAAACCTACAACCAAGAATACTCTACCCAGCAAGAATCTCATACAGATTAGATGGATAAATTAAAACCTTTACAGACAAGCAAAAGGTAAGAGAATTCAGCACCACCAAACTAGCTCTACAACAAATGCTAAAGGAACTTCTCTAGGCAGGAAACACAAGAGAAGGAAAAGACCTACAATAACAAACCCAAGACAATTAAGAAAATGGCAATAGGAACATACATATTGATAACTACCTTAAATGTAAACGGATTAAATGCTCTAACCAAAAGACATAGACGGGTTGAATGGATACAAAAACAAGACCCATATATGTGCTGTCCACAAGAGACTCACTTCAGACCTAGAGACACATACAGACTGAAAGTGAGGGGATGGAAAAAGATAATCCATGCAAATGGAAATCTAAAGAAAGCTGGAGTAGCAATTCTCATATCAGACAAAATAGACTTTCAAACTAAGACTATTACAAGAGACAAAGAAGGACACTACATAACAATCAAGGGATCAACCCAAGAAGATATAACAATTGTAAATATTTATGCACCCAACATAGGAACACCTCAATACATAAGGCAAATGCTAGCAACCATAAAAGGGGAAATCGACAGTAATACAATCATAGTAGGGGACTTTAACACCCCACTTTCACCAATGGATAGATCATCCAAAATGAAAATAAATAAGGAAACACAAGTTTTAAATGATACATTAAACAAGATGGACTTAATTGATATTTATAGGACATTCCATCCAAAAACAGCAGAATACACATTTTTCTCAAGTGCTCATGGAACATTCTCCAGGATAGATCATATTTGGATCACAAATCATGCCTTGGTAAATTTAAGAAAATTGAAATCATATCAAGTATCCTTTCGGACGACAACGCTATGAGACTAGATATTAATTACAGGAAAAAATCTTCAAAAAAATACAAACACGTGGAGGCTAAACAATACACTACTTAATAACCAGGAGATCACTGAAGAAATCAAAGAGGAAATCAAAAAATACCTAGAAACAAATGACAATGAAAAGCAATGACCCAAAACCTATGGGATGCGGCAAAAGCAGTTCTAACGGAAGTTTACAGCAATACAATCCTACCTCAAAAAACAAGAAACATCTCAAATAAACAACCTGACCTTACACCTAAAGCAATTTGAGAAAGAAGAACAAAAAAATAAAACCCCAAAGTTAGCAGAAGGAAAGAAATCATAAAGATCAGATCAGAAATAAAAAGAAATGAAGGAAATGATAGCAAAGATCAATAAAACTAAAAGCTGCTTCTTTGAGAAGAAAAACAACATTAATAAACCATTAGCCAGACTCATCAAGAAAAAAAGGGAGAAGACTCAAATCAATAGAATTAGAAAGGTAAAAGGAGAAGTAACAACTGACACTGCAGAAATACAAGGATCATGAGAGATTAATACAAGCAACTATATGCCAATAAAATGGACAACCTGGAAGAAATGGACAAATGCTTAGAAAAGCACAACCTTCTGAGACTGAAGCAGGAAGAAATAGAAAATATAAACAGATCAATCAAAAGCACTGAAATTGAGACTGTGATTAAAAATCTTCCAACAAACAAAAGCCCAGGACCAGATGGCTTCACAGGTGAATTCTGTCAAACATTTAGAGAAGAGCTAACACCTATCCTTCTCAAATTCTTCCAAAATATAGCAGAGGGGGGAACACTCCCAAACTCATTCTACGAGGCCACCATCACCCTGATACCAAAACCAGACAAAGACGTCACAAAAAAAGAAAGCTGCAGGCCAATATCACTGATGAGCATAGATGCAAAAACTCCTCAACAAAATACTAGCAAACAGAATCCAACAGCACATTAAAAGGATCATACACCATGATCAAGTGGGGTTTATCCCAGGAATGCAAGGATTCTTCAGTATATGCAAATCAATCAATGTGATACACCATATTAACAAATTGAAGGTGAAAAATCATCTGATCATCTCAAGAGATGCATAAAAAGCTTTCGACAAAATTCAAAAACCCTCCAGAAAGTACGCACAGAGGGAACTTACCTCAACATACTAAAGGACATATATGACAAACCCACAGCCAACATCATTCTCAATGCTGAAAAATTGAAACCATTTCCTCTAAGATCAGGAACAAGACAAGGATGTCCACTCTCACCATTATTATTTAACATAGTTTTGGAAGTTTTAGCCACAGCAATCGGGGAAGAAAAAGAAATAAAAGGAATCGAAACACGAAAAGAAGAAGTAAAGCTGTCACTGTTTGCAGATAGCATGATACTATACATAGAAAAACCTAAAGATGATACCAGAAAAGTACGAGATCTATTCAATGAATTTGGTAAAGTAGCAGGATACAAAATTAATGCACAGAACTCTCTTGCATTCCTATATACTAATGATGAACAATCTGAAAGAGAAATTAAGAAAACACTCCCATTTGCCATTGCAACCAAAAGAATAAAATACCTAGGAATAAACCTACCTAGTGAGACAAAAGACCTGTATGCAGAAAACTATAAGACACTGATGAAAAAAATTAAAGATGATACCAACAGATGGAGAGATATACCATGTTCTTGGATTGGAAGAATCAACATTGTGAAAATGACTATACTACCCAAAGCAATGTACAGATTCAATGCAATCCCTATCAAACTACCAATGGCATTTTTCACAGAACTAGAAAAAGAATTTCACAATCTGTATGGAAACACAAAAGACCCCAAATAGCCAAAGCAATCTTGAGAAAGAAAAACGGAGCTGGAGAAATCAGGCTCCCTGTCTTCAGACTATTCTACAAAGCTACAGTAATCAAGACCATACGGTACTGGCACAAAAACAGAAATATAGATCAATGGAACAGGATAGAGAGCCCAGAGATAAACCCACACACATATGGTTACCTTATCTTTGGTAAAGGAGCCAATAATACACAGTGGAGAAAAGACAGCCTCTTCAATAAGTGGTGCTGGGAAAACTGGACAGCTACATGTAAAAGAATGAAATTGGAACACTCCCTAAAACCATACACAAAAATAAACTCAAAATGGATTAAAGACCTAAATGTAAGGCCAGACATTATAAAACTCTTAGAGGAAAACATAGGCAGAACATTCTATGACATAAATCACTGCAAGATCCTATTGACCCACCTCCTAGAGAAATGGAAATAAAAACAAAAATAAACAAATGGGACCTAATGAAACTTCAAAGCTTTTGCACAGCAAAGGAAACCATAAACAAGATGAAAAGACAACGCTCAGAATGGGAGAAAATATTTGCAAACAAAGCAACTGACAAAGGATTAATCTCCAAATTTTACAAGCAGCTCATGCAGCTCAATATCAAGAAAAACAAACAACCAATACAAAAATGTGCAGAAGATCTAAATAGATATTTCTCCAAAGAAGATATGCAGATTGCCAACAAACACATGAAAGGATGCTCAACATCATTAATCATTAGAGAAATACAAATCAAAGCTACAATGAGGTATCACCTCACACCAGTCAGAATGGCCATCATCAAAAAATCTACAAACAATAAATGCCGTAGAGGGTGTGGAGAAAAGGGAACCCTCTTTCAGTGTTAGTGGGAATGTAAATTGATACAGCCACTATGGAGAACAGTATGGATGCTCCTCAGAAAACTAGAAATGGTATACTACCATACGACCCAGCAATTCCACTACTGGGCATATACCCTGAGAAAACCATAATTCAAAAAGAGTCATGTACCACGTTGTTCATTGCAGTACTATTTACAATAGCCAGGACATGGAAGTAACCTAAGTGTCTATCGACAGATGAATGGATAAAGAAGATGTGTCACATGTATACAATGGAATATTACTCAGCCATAAGAAGAAATGAAATTAAATTATTTGCAGTGAGGTGGGTGGACCTAGAGACTGTCTTACAGAGTGAAGTAAGTGAGAAAGAGAAAAACAAATACTGTATGCTAAAACATATATATGGAATCAAAAACAAAACAAAACAAAGGTTCTGAGGAACCTAAGGGCAGGACAGGAATAAAGACGCACACATAGAGAATGGACTTGAGGACACCGGGAGGGGGAAGGGTAAGCTGGAACGAAGTGAGAGAGTGGCATGGACATATATACACTACCAAATGTAAAACAGATAGCTAGTGGGAAGCAGCCGCATGGCACAGGGAGATCAGATCTGTGCTTTGTGAGCGCCTGGAGGGGTGGGATAGGGATGGTGGGAGGGAGAGGCAAGAGGGAGGAGATATGGGGATGTATGTATATGTATAGCTGATTCACTTTGTTATAAAGCAGAAACCAACACACCATTTTAAAGCAATTATACTCCAATAAAGTTGTTAAAAATATTAAAAAAAATTTTAACGGGATACGTTAAAAAAAGAACTTAAGATATATTATTTTACTTAATAGTTATTAAACTTGACATCTCAGCCCTGATGAAGCAATGATATTGTTTAATGATATTGATTATTTTAAGTTATTTAGAAGAAGGAGTATACTTTTCTAGGAGACTCCCTCCAAAATTTTATCAGAATATTGTTGGTTTATTCAGTTGTAAGTCAATATAATATATAATTACATCCATGTCTTTTTTGAGTAATCCATGTGCAGCTTTTGGTTCTGAATTTCATAACTTCTTCATATTTAACTGGATTTTTTTCTATCAATACTTGTAAGAATTCTGTATTTTCAATAATTTAATTTGCCAGAACATTTACCACAAACCCTCTGTTATGTATCATCCTCCAGAAAATCTTTGCACTCTTTAACTGTCTCCGAATCAGCTAATACTCCACAGTGTTAACTATTTTTTGTGGTTTGGGCTTTATTATAGCACTCTATTATATGTCTCTCTCTCTCTCTCTCTCTCTCCCTCTCTCTCTCTCTCCCTCTGTGTATATATATACATATATTTGTGTGTGTGTATGTGTCTCAGGTGATTATTTTTCATCTATATTTATCAAAGGCTAAAGTATGAATTTAAACCCATAATAATAATACAACAGTCTTTGTTTAATGAATGCTAATGATTCCATAAGACATATATTCTTGTCTTGTTTTTTTTTCCAAAACAGGAAAAATTCTGCCTGCATCATCTTTTTAAAATATTATAGAATTCCTGAATGCTTAGGCTGAATCAAGAATGTCATATTCAAGAAAAAAATGAAGTCTTTATGGCACCTTAAAATTTTTCAAATTGAGTTGTGAAAATGTGTTATCTAAAAAATTTAGCTTTTCATGTAACTTTTTTTTTCACGTGTTTCTTTGAATAACTCACTCTACATCCATGCTGATTTTTGTGAGGTGCACTAAATTGGTAAAGATAAAATATTTACGTTTTAAAAGCTCTAGAATTTGCTGATTTAAAAAATAGCAATTTGGGTATAAGCTACATTGCTGCTGTGATTTCTTCTTTGAATTTCTGACTCTTGATGCTGCATACACTGGTTTTTATGCCATTATTTTTGTAAGTAAATATAACATATTCTCATTTAGATCTGTTTTTCCAATTTTGTAGGGTTACTCTCTAATCCAGTTTTCTCTATTGATAAGTGACTTTAACTCTTCTGCAAGTCTCTGAACAGCATGCATATCAGCAGGTAATTTCTCCTAGCTGGTGTTCAGTATGTGGATCCCATGATTTTCTTCCCCAACAGCTACACTAAAGTCCGTTTATTAAAAATATTTGGGCTACCCATATTTTTGATTCAATGGCAGGACCTTTTTGAGTATGGTTAATGAAATTTCAACATTGCTGCCTAAGAAACATCCATGATGGATCAATTATAATTTATAATTTGGATTTGCATTTCTAAAATAAGATAAGAAACTAGCCACTTGTGAACAAACCTATATACAAAATTACCGATTGCTAATGTTTTTAACAATCTTCTAGCTCACAAATAATTCAAAAGCATCTTATTTACCAAATTACTTTATCATGTCTTTACATAGTTTTTATGCCAACAATTTTCTTTTCCCACTCATCTATCATAGTTTTCATTATTAATTAAAACAAAAGATCCAAATAGCATGTGTACAACTGTCATGGCAGGCAGGGTCTATGATGTCCTCAATGACCCCAACCTCCTGGTGTTCACAGTGTTGTGTATTTCCTTCCCCATGAGTGTGGGCTGCTTAGTGACTTGCTCCTAATCAATATAAAATGGCAAAGGAGACAGGATGTCACTTCCATGAGGAATTTACATAAAATTGTGACTTTTCTCTTGCTATCAGACTCTACTGCCTTCTTGGCTTACATGCTCTGATGAAACAAGATGCCACCAATAAAGTCAGGGTGATGTCCAACCAATAACCAGCTAGGAAGTGAGGCTCTCATTTCAACAATTCTCAAGGAAGTAAATTCTTCCAAAAACCACCTGAGTTTGCAAAGTACATTCTTCCCTGGATGAGCCTTTACCTGAAACTTCAACCCTTGCTAACAACTTAAGTGCAGCCTCATGAGAGCCCTTGAAAGAAGAGACCAGGTTAAGCTATGCCCAGACCTCTGACTCACTGAAGCTATAAATTACAAATGTATGTTGTTTCAGGTCACAAATTTTATAGTGATTTGTTATACACCAACAAAAATCTAATACATTTGCCATAAACAAGTTTGAGAGAAAGCAAACTAATTCTGGATAAGCTCAAATAAGAATGGCAGAGTAATCAAGTACATTAAAGAATAATCCACTATTGTGGTACTTACAGGGTCTTCAGTCAGTATTATTATTTTTTTTTTACAAAAGGAATGAATAACGTTGGGTGCTGGTAAGACAGTGAAGTAGAAAGTTTTAAACACTCTTACAAATTGGTTTCATTCATTCAACAGTGTATTGAGCACCTACTGACCTATTGATTGATACAATTCTGGAAATTGGCTGCGTAATGGAGAACAAGAAAGACAAGGTCCCTGCTCTCACGGAGCACACATTCTTGTGGAAGTAGAGTAAAAAGTAAACAAATAAACTAAAAAGAATTTCATATATAAATTCTGGAAGAGCAGGGATTTATCGCTTTTATTGCTACATTATCCTCAGACCCTTCAATAGTGACTGACCCATTGTAGGTATCCAAAAAATCTTTGCTGAATAAATTAATATTTAATGAAATGTACAAAAGCAAGACAACACAGTGTAATAGTGTGACTAGAATAGTTACCTTAGATGGAGGAGCTAGTGGAGGCCTTACCGAAAAGCTGCTATTTGAGTTGAGACATAAATGACATGAAGTCAGCCTTTTGAAGGTTTAAGGAAAGAGCATTTCAAAGAAAACCACAAGGGGAAAGACTGAGGATTAAGGGTACAGCCTGTGGCTGGGGACAAATTCACATGCATGCAAAGCAAATCAACCTATCCAACTACTGAGCCAATGGCACTGCAAATAAGCTTATTTCCTGAGGAGTCTTTCAGCAAAAGCAGGAAATACCATTAGAATGTCCAAATGCTCCAAGAAGTTATAAATAACTCTTCTTTGCGAGGGTGATAGGAAACATACTTAGTGCTTATTATGGGCTTAACTATCCTCTGATTAAAAAGGTCATTAACCTTATGAGTTTGTAAACTGAACATTCATCAAAGATATACATTAATGAAAGCCTGTAATTTTACTGTAGTTAATTCACTTTATCTCCAATGTAGCACACCATCCCCATCCATCACTTCACTATACATTTTGTAAGAATCATTTTCTTAATCTTACAGTCAAATGAAAAAGTAATTTGGCTAGGTTTAGCATTGGAGTGGTTTATTATATTAGAAATCTTCTGTAAGTCTCAGAACAATAATTCTAAAAATATCTGTACCTATTGTCTTTCGTCTTATACAAGTTTAAGGTAAGTTTCCAAAGAACAAGGAAATTTTCAAATACTTCATCATGTTGTATTCAGTTCTTCCGGCAATTCAGTTATTTATATATAATAAATATATAAATTAAGTTCCGTTTATCTATTCATTACACTACTATCAGAAAATACTGGGTTGGTTTATACCAAATTAGAGTGTAAACTTTGGATGTTTTGTCTTACATATTAACTATGTGGTACACTGAAATTATACTTTGGGAGAATCCAGAGGTACCTCAAAAAAATAGCCGACATCTTCCAGAGCAACTGACCAGGGTAGTTGCCAAAAATGATAATTAGCAGTATAGATATTTAACAACCTTTAATGATTAATTCATGTAAATGAGAATATATAGGAGCTACTTTTTGTCTCTATCACAACCATTAGTACTTTTTTTACTAGGAATAGACATAAAGCAAAGAGCTAGGAGACTACAAGGCTGGAGCAACCCAGATGGCATCCTCAGTCTCCACTGTAACATTTCCAGATCTGAATTGAATATGGAGAAGTGAAAATTCCAGACAAGTGGAACAGGGTGTTAGTTCCTGGCTCAGAACTCTTCTACAGCATTTTTCACACATAACATTTATCTCAGCATCAGGCCAACCTAAAGGTAAATAATGCCCACTCACCATGATAGAACCCCTGAACCCCCTCTTAGGATTGCTACCAATAACTATTTCTAGAGTCCTCAGGGTATGGGTTTTTTTTTTTTTTAATATCTTTAATGGACGATAATTGCTTTACAATGTTGTGTTAGTTTCTGCTGTATAACAAAGTGAATCAGCTATACATATACATATATCCCCATATCCCCTCCCTCTTGCGTCTCCCTCCCACCCTCCCTATCCCACCCCTCTAGGTGGTCACAAAGCACCGAGCTGATCTCCCTGTGCTATGCGGCTGCTTCCCACTAGCTATCTATTTGACATTTGGTAATGTATATATGTCCATGCCACTCTCTCACTTCGTCCAGCTTACCCTTCCCCCTCCCCGTGTCCTCAAGTCCATTCCCTATGTGTGCGTCTTTATTCCTGTCCTGCCCCTAGGTTCTTCAAAACCCTTTTTTTTAGATTCCATATATATGTTAGCATACGGTATTTATTTTTCTCTTTCTCACTTACTTCACACGGTATGACAGTCTCTAGGTCCATCCACCTCACTACAAATAACTCAGTTTCGTTTCTTTTTATGGCTGAGTAATATTCCATTGTATGTATGTGCCACATCTTCTTTATCCATTCATCTGTCGATGGACACTTAACGTTGCTTCCATGTCCTGGCTATTGTAAATAATGCTGCAATGAACATTGTGGTACATGACTCTTTTTTAATTATGGTTTTCTCAGGGTATATGCCCAGTAGTGGGATTGCTGGGTCATATGGTAGTTCTATTTTTAGTTTTTTGAGAAACCTCCATACTGTTCTCCATAGTGGCTGTATCAATTTACATTCCTACCAACAATGCAAGAGGGTTCCCTTTTCTCCACACCCTCTCCAGCATTTATTGTTTCTAGATTTTTTGATGATGGCCATTCTGACTGGTGTGAGATGATATCTCATTGTAGTTTTGATTTGCATTTCTCTAATGATTAGTGATGTTGAGCATCCTTTCATGTGTTTGTTGGCAATCTGTATATCTTCTTTGGAGAAATGCCTTTTTAGGTCTTCTGCCCATTTTTGGATTGGGTTGTTTGTTTTTTTGATATTGAGCTGCTTGTAAATTTTGGAGATTAATCCTTTGTCAGTTGCTTCATTTGCAAATATTTTCTCCCATTCTGAGGGTTGTCTTTTCGTCTTGTTTATGGTTTCCTTTGCTGTGCAAAAGCTTTGAAGTTTCATTAGGTCCCATTTGTTTATTTTTGTTTTTATTTCCATTTCTCTAGGAGGTGGATCAAAAGGTTCTTGCTGTGATTTATGTCATAGAGTGTTCTGCTTATGTTTTCTTCTAAGCATTTTATAGTATCTGGTCTTACGTTTAGGTCTCTAATCCATTTTGAGTTTATTTTTGTGTATGGTGTTAGGCAGTGTTCTACTTTCATTCTTTTACATGTAGCTGTCCAGTTTTCCCAGCACCAATTACTGAAGAGGCTGTTTTTTCTCCACTGTATATTCTTGCCTCCTTTATCAAAGGTAAGGTGACCATATGTCTCAGGGTATGTTTTACGTGTGCTCATGCACACAGTTCTCTCTGCTATCTTATGATTCCATCATTTTCCTTTTATTTAATCCATATTTTCTGGTAAGGCTTACATGCCTCTAGGGTGACTTGCAGGCACCAATTGCTCTCTAAGGCTGCCAACAGTATCTTTCTCTGGTGTTCTAATGCCTTCTGTGAAAATCTGCTTTACCAAAAAGCTTAAGAGTAGTATATGGTTATGGAAAGTGTAACAGAAGGGTTAGCTGCTGCAACTGCTGTGCTACTACTACTACTACTTATAGTGTCTAAATATTTTTGGTTCAGCCTTATACTTGGGCAATTAATATTTGTTCTAGGTTTTACCAAATGGGGGAAATACCTTTCAAGTTTTCACCCCCTTTTCTCACCACCAACAGGCTACACTCAAGTAAGAGTGATAAAGCAGTATTCCTCTCTTTCAGGAAGTATATGCTTCCTTCCTATGTTTACTGTATCGTCTTCTGAGGGTTCAGATAGTAGTTCATTGGAATAATTTTAACAATGACCTGAATGACAAATATTTTGCAATACAGTTCACCATCCCTCTCCTCTAATTCTGAAGGATATTGCTCAGATCAAGTTTGTGGCTTCATGACTATTCCCTGAGAATGAGGTCTTTGAAAGATCTTTAAGTCCTACTGAAATAAGTCCTGAGTGAACCACACCCCACCATTGCTTTGGACATAACTGGAAATGCCTAAATTCCAGAGATAATGTTTATAAAAATCATAATTTAGATTAGCACTCTATAACACAAGAAACACAGACTAAGTCTTTTTCCTTTGAAATAATACTGGAATTGGTGCATCCCCAGTTCTCAAATCCATGCCTTCATCCATCCACATCTACGGCACTCTGTGAGGATAGGTCAACCTCACTCTTACCATTTCCATGAAACTATCATATTTTCTCACATACCCTCTGGAACACACATTTGCCCAGAAAGTAATTATAATGTATTGCACACTATTTGATTTAGAGCCATGCTGAGTAACAGGCTCTTCTATCTATAAGTTGCTTGAAAAAGAAGTCTGTACCAAAGAAAAGTAAATGTTAAAATCATAAGTATAAAAGTGATGATTTAATTTATCCTGCAAATAAAATTTAGCTATTGGACTATAGTATGTATTTCAGATAATTTAGCTTACACAATTAGTATTCAATAATCTGTTATGAGGCTTGTCATTTTGTAACCTGAAATGCTGGTCATAACCTGTGTAAACAAGAAAATTCAAGGTTGTGCAGTCAATTATTTGGATAGGAAATGAATATGAATGCAATTCTTCCCTTGACTGGAGGCTAAGAGAAATCTCAAGAAAGCAGGGCACCTACTTTTCTGCCCTGAGGTAGGTCCGTGTGGTAATGCATTGTCCTGATTCTGAAGATGACACCGCTGACCCATTACGAATGAGCCACTGCAGTATTTTTCCATCAGCAGCGAGGATTTTCCCCTATTTTACCCGATTTTGATTTACTGGATCAGATCAAAGTTCTCTAAATGATTAGCTCCGTAGCTTCTGGTTAATATGGATACGGTCATGTGCCTATTGTCAGACTGTCATTGCAAAATGGGTCACTTGATTGTAAGCAATGTCATATGGGGTCCCACGATCATAAAGTAAATATCCAGAATGTCTGAGCCCTCAGACAGTGGTGCCAAGGGAAGCACTGAAGGCAAGGACAACAAATTCATACCCAGAACACATGTCAGTCACCAAAAGACAAACACCTCCTTCCTCTAAGGTAGAAGGGACGTGATTGAAGAAAGCTACTTGCCCCGGAGGGACTGGCTGGCCTCCTCAATGGCTCAGTACTGGTCTCTGCTGCTGACAGGTCAATATTCAGCTAAAGCACTAGCTAACGAACCTGTGATGGGGAACTCAGGTTCTGGTCTTAAATGCAAAGTCTCCATTCTGCAACCAAAATCACTCTGTTTGTGGTCCTGAAACACAATCACTGGTATATTTATGAACAGAGGCTGGACAGATCGTCACATCCAGCGGGTTGTTCAGTGTCTCCTCTATAGTGAATGCTGAGCCCTAGGCACTGCCGTGGATACAAAAATCCACAAGCGTTGAGCCACTCCCATGAGCCTACCCTTCTGCAAAACTCTCCATCTCAGTTGTCTCAATCTTTTTCCACCCGGGCTCCTGATTATTCCACATGTATTTTGACCACAGAACAATTCTCTCTCCATGTCAAGTAAAAGACCAAGTGTATTACTTAAGGATATTTCCAATAGAAGGATTTCCCTTTAATACTGCCCTTAAGGCCACACCTACTGTCCATTTTTGGCTCACGCCAACTTATCAAGCTAACCCATCTATGAACCAGGCCCAGGTATTTTCCACGTCTATCCTCTGGTCATAAAAACCCAACACAAGGTGTGAGCGTGCACAGAACATTGGCCCCTGCAAAATTCATCACTGTAGCTGGTCCTGAAGTCTTAACATGGTATGTCTCACTCTCTGGAGTATACGTATTGTAACACAAAATCCAAAGCACTTTCCACTTCCTGCTCCCCCAGTATTATTAATATGTTGTTATTAATTTACAGTGAATGAACATGATGGTCTGTGGAATGTCTAAATCAGTACTTTCCAATGGAAATATAATGGGAATATATAAATGATTTAAAATTTTTCACCGATCACATTTTAAAAAGAACAAAACCCATTTTAATTACATATGTATTATTTAACCAATATCCAAAACTGTTCTTTGAAAATATAATCACTATAAAACTATTAATTAGAGATTTTACATCATTCTTTGGTACTAAGACGTCAAAATCAGATGTGTATTTTACACAAACAGCACATTTTGATTTGAATTACCCACATTTCAAGTGCTCACTAGCTACATGTGAACCTCCACTTTTGGCCAAGGTGGGATGACAAGGACCAGAATTACCCTCCTGTCAACTAAAAACACTGACAAAAATATGTGAAATAATAGTTTTTAAGACACTGGCTATTAGGGAACAAAGGACAGGGATTCCTTAGAGATGAGAAATGAGTGAGTTAGCCCTATGACTGCTCCAGCTTACTGTCTTGAGAGAGTTTCCAGGACATTACCCAGGGAACCCCAGAGGAGTTCAGCAGACTCTGATTGAGAAAGGGTCCTGGAGTCCAAGGAGATCAAGGTAGCTACAGGCCTCAAGAAAGAGAACCAGAGAGGAGAAGGCTGCATAGAGAGAGAACCCTAGGGATCTTCAGGGGATCAGCACCTATGTGTAAGGAAATCAGATAAGTCAGACAAATAATCACGTGAAAGGATTAGTGGAAACATACACTCTCACAAATCAGGAACAGTGCTCATTCCCACCAGCCATGTTGGAAAATCTCAAGATTTAATGGACATCAGGAAGAATACACAGAAGTGTCTTGCTTCAGCAGGGGTAATAATTAGATCTAGAATAGACACTGCTGTTGTCCCTCCTAAAAAATCTAAAAAGCAAGACACAAAGGGATCAAATTATTTCCAAGTAACTTAGGCACATCCAAGAACAAAAGTCAGGAGTATTTACAGGACTACGAAAACATGCAGCAAACAAATTGGTAAAATTCACAACATCTGGCTTCCAAAGACGAGGCTTGCAAATAAGAAAAAAATGCTCCATCATGAGAAGAAAAATTAATCCACTGCCACAAACCCAGAATGGACACAGATCTAAGAATCAGCAGACAAAAACATGAGAGAAGTTATAACTATATTAAGTTCAAAAATGTAAGTTGAGAGGGACTTCCAGTTTCAGATTCCATAAGCTTGGAAGTTGTCACTCCGGTCCCTAAAACAAAAAGAACTGATACCAATAGAAAATCAATGACTTGTCCTGCACATTAGAGAACTGAGGTCACAGGACAAACCATCACCCTGAAATCTGAAGAGACAGGCGCATGCAGAGACACAACTGAAATCTACCTACATGGAGAAGAAGCTGCTGGAGCCATAAACTTGCACAAACACTTAAAATAGTAAGTTTGATGAACTGCTAGAAGCTGAATGAGGACTAGTAAGAGACCCAGAAACTCCTTGGGGGATGATCCTAGGGGGCCCTACATTTTTGTGGGCTTTCTCTCCAGGAACTGGACCAAGTCTCATCATGAGGAGTAGAGGAAGATCTCCTTGTGGCCATGGTAGGGACTGGGGAAGAGTAACCACTGGGAAATAGATGCAGGTCCTTCTCCATATCAGAGGCCTTCTCTCCAAGAATAAGAACTTGGCCAGAGCACAATTCTAAAATCTTATGCCAGGTGGGGGCAGGGGAAGGGAAATTTTCCCCACTCCAGGCCTCTATAGCCTTATATTTCATCTAAGGATGTTGGTGGGAAATAGAATTAACACAGATAAGAACACTGCAGCCAAGGAAAGGAGTAGATAAGAGTGAGGGAAAAAAAGCTGTACCATTGAAGAAAACAACTGTGAAGACTACAGTCCCAAGACACAGGTCCATCAGAAGACTGAGGCTTCGTTGGAAGATTATACATTGCTTCCTATACACATACATACACCTTACCACCACAGCAACAGGCTCCAGCATAATAACAATAAATTACAGCTGAAGAACCTGCAGGACCCAGACTCCGTCTGATGAAGAGCACATAAAGAAGCCTGACATCAAGAGTGGAGGAAAACAAGGACACCAGAGGAATTGAAGCCTCTGGAACCTACAGCTTCTACAAACATTAATCACAGCCCTACCCATATTAACATCAATCCTTAAAGGCCTATTAACTTCAGTTCTTATTACCCAATGTAACATGTCTGGCTTTCAACAAAAAATGATAAAGCATGTCAAAAGCAAGGGGAAAAATACTCTCAAGAGACAAAGCAATCAGCAGAACCAGACTTAGACATGACACAGATATTGCATACTGTATGACTCCACTTGTATGATATTCTGGAAAGGGCAAAACTATAGAGACAGTGAAAATATCAGTGGTTGCAGGTGTTCAGGGAGATGGAGGGAAGGATGAAAGAGGGAAGCACGGGGGAGTTTGAGGGTGGTGAAACCATTCTGCGTGATATGGTAATGGTGGACAGACAACACCATTCATTTGTCAAAAGCCATAAAATTTTACAGCAAAAGAAGGGAAATTTAAAGTGTGAAAAATTTTAAATCTAGTTAGGAGGTTAAAGGGGTCCCAGAAGATGATACAGGCAGTAACAACACAATCTAATTCTATTACAAAGGTATGAAATAACGTAACTGAAAGGGCAGAAGAAAGACTTTGTTGGAAGTAACTTTGAAAATGAGTTGAGACGGTAAGAGTAAAGGGGACAGAAACTAAATAAGCATTCTACTCTGGCTCACAAAATTGTTTACAGTAGGAGTGAAGGCTGACAATTCTGAAATGATTATACACGGATCTGGAGCTATACAATGAGGTCCATGTTTGGAGGATGAAGGGAACGAGATCCCTCACTGCTGGAGTGTGAATTCACAGATCAGCAAAAGGAGGAGGCTAGAATGATCCATTTGGTAAATGATTAGAATTAGACAACTCAGTAAGAACTCAGGGTTAGCTTAATATAGATACAGATGAATACATATAGTAATACTTATAGATGTGTATATACATGAGTTGGTAAACACATAAATTTTCGTGCTCTGTTAGCTGAGAGGTCAAGCAAGCATTATCACTCTATAGCAACAAACATATCTATTGCCTAGATCTTGGTTTCTAATAACATTCTCCTTTAAGAGGAACCAGGACCCCCTGGATAAATGTGTGATTCTAGAACTCAGGGAAGGAATACACAAGATGATCCTGGAGCATCATAGAGTGCCAGAAAGTAAGAAAGTTATAAATGAAAAACCCACAAAGATGGGCATATGTCAAAGGGAGACAGGGGCTAACTTAAAGAGTCCTCAGGAGTCAAAGCTAAAACAATTTGAGCAACTAAATAAAGTAGAATAGGATTATAACCCAAAGTATAAACACCCAGGAGTCTACACTGATATAAATGATTCGATAAATAAATAGGAGAAAGTAGACAAGTCACCATAGGAGAATTCCAAATAATTTATGTAAACACCCCACCTTCAAGGAGAAGAACATAATTCCCTTCTCCTTAAGTGTGGGCTGTGTATAGTGACTTATTTCCAAAGAGTACAGTATAGACACAAGGAAAAAAGAGTAACTTTTCTGAGGAGAAATTTGACCAACCCTACCTAAGCCAGGTGACTGAGATTAAGACCAACAGTGATATGGCAGGTTAACAGCATGTACTCTTGATATGATGTGATGAAAATGGCACTTTACCTATGTGTTCTGCCTTCCAAAAACCCCAGCCTAACTATGAGAAAAAAAAAAAAATCAGACAAATCCCAATTGAAGGACAGTCTATACACATCTGACCAATCCTTCTCAAAAAATGTCAAAACTCACCAAAAATAAAGAATGTCTGAGAAACTATTACAACCAAGAGGGGCCTAAGGAGATAAGGCAGGAAAATGTAACGTGATAACCTGGATGGGATCCTGAAACAAAGAAAAGACACTATGTAAAAAGCAAGGAAATTTTAATGAACTATGGACTTTCGTCAATAATAATGTGATTTAGTGATTGCAGTAAATGTACCGTACTAATGTAAGATGTTAATAATAGGGAAACTGGGAGTGGAGTATTGGGAACTCTCTGTTCTATCTTCATAAGTTTTTTAGAACTCTAAAACTATTTTAAAATAAGAAGTTTATTTAAAACGTGTTAGTGACATGAGAGATATTTTTTAAAAGACTCCAATTAAACTTCTAGAGGTGAAAACTACAGTGTTACATTAGGGCCCGGATAGACTTGGCCTCAGATGCAAAATTTAAGGGGGTGCCAAAAAACTCAATATCAAGATAAAGGATATTTTAAAACAATATTCTAAAAGTCATAATTAATGCCAAAAAAGTCTGTGATGAACATAATACATAAATTTAAAAGGATTCAAAAAATGATGTGCCAAGCCATATTGGAGCCTGAGGCAAAAGGAAAAATGTGAGCCATATACATGTTTTATGTATTTCCTCACTAGGTTTTCTCCAGAACATGAGAGTAATTGAAAAAATATTGAAAAAAATTTAAAGTATGTATATTAAAACTCACAGCATTATTTTAAGTTGAAATATCCAGGAATTATATTTACTTCTCCTGATAAAGTTTATACTTATCAAACAAGTTACATTCATTCATTTTAACTAACAACTCAAAACTGAAAATGAGATAAGCAAAACAACAAGTTTTTAAGAATATTATTGATGAGTTTCTGTTGATTAAATCCAGAAAAATAAAATTATAATATTCTGTTTGGGGTATAAACAACAGTTTTAAAGTTAAAATAGTGTTGTGCATTTGAATATATTTACTTTTCAATTGTTCAGTATTTTCCCAGGATCGGTGAGGAATAGAAAGTTCAGCAAAAGACTCATATGCATAGCCACTGAGTTCCAGAGAAGAAACTAATATAATTCACTTGGGAAAGGATGGTACTTTCAGTCAATGTTATTGGAACAATGATTACATCAAAGAAAAATCTTGACTCCTTTCTCACACCGTGCCAGAAAAATTAGTTCACAATTTACTGCAGACCTAAATGTGAAAGGCAAAATAATAAGTATTCTTGATATCACCTTCACATTGGGTAATACAATTATTTCTTTAATAGGATACCAAAAAGCAATAAAAATTAAAAAAATAATGAATTGGACTTCACTGAATTAAGTATTTTTGTTTATTAAAAGACTCCATTAAGAGAGTGAAAAGATGAGCTACAGCTGGGAGAAAATATTCAGTGCATGTATTGAATCAAGGACTCATATCCAGAATATTTAAAGCATTTCTACAGATCAATAAGAAACAAAAAAGATCTCAACTGAAAAATGGGAAAAATCCTTGAATAGGCACATCTTAAAAGACGATATCCAAATAGCAAAAAAAAATTACAGAAAAGGTAGTTCAAAAGTATTAGTCAGTGTAGAAATGCAAATTAACACCACAATGAGATGTCACTGCATGTGTGTATGGAACTCTTTGGGGATTACTTAAATAAGAACCAAAAATCAAAATCAAAACTATGAAAAAACTAATGGAATTATATCAAGAACAAATATTGCTTTTTTATTTAATGAAGAGAACGATATGTGTAGCTAAAAACTAAGCAATCTGGCAGGTGGCTTAAATGTTAGGTTTGGTTCATAGGAATTAGAAAATGTTAAATATCTTACACGATAACTTAAAATGAGAATTGACTAAATTTGTATTAATACTTTATCACATGATTAATAAAATAGTTTTAGCTACCTTATAGCTTACACAGAATTTACACATGTAAATCTTGAAAGAAATGACACAAAACTTTGCCTATATGTTTTAGCCAATGTGCTGTAAAAAATGTTGGTATTTCCAAAATCATTCTAGTTATATTTGAAAGAGGCAGCATCACTAATTTATGACATTTTTAGAAATTAATATTGAGAACTGACAAGTATCAATTATACTTAAGCACGGTAAAGGGATATTTTTAGCATTTACCATTTTTTATCATTGTTTTTGCTTTGCTCTAAAGCCAGGCATTTTTGACATTTCCATCAAGGGATGGAAGAGGTATAGTTGCTAACTGGAATTTTTCTTGACTTCTATCACACCACATATTTCTAACACATATGTGAATTCAGACATACCCTACATGTTTCAATACCCTGTTTTTAAAGCCAGGCTTCACACTTAGCAGAAATATATATATGCAGGGAAAGAGAGATTTAAAAAGCATTTTCTTAGTTTGCCGTTCTTTAGATTTTAAAACCCTGGGGTAACATCCATTAGCAGGACTTGGGGTAGAAGAGGGATATGCTTATCTTCCGTAAAATGGGAGAAAAATTATTTTGCAGACAGTTGCTGTTCAGACAGTTTTAAGATCAATTTTAGGAACAAATACATATGGAAGTTCAAAATCTGGAAGTTGAAAAATCTGTGCATATAGTCAACTAAAACAGGTTGAGAGGTACAGAATTGTATAAGTTTATGTCTTGGAAATTCTGTAAAGTTAAGATGAAATGATGGGAATATTTCACCTGCAAGTTGTCTTAGGCCTTGGAAAATAAGAGGTTAAGATAAAGGAAAAAAATTTCTACTTGTAAGTTCAAAATTGATTCCTATTAATATATGCAAATTCAGGTACAAAATATTGGAATAATAAGTATCTAAATGTTGCTGCTACACATAGTAAATGAGATGTTTTCTCAGTTTTGTAAATGACATGTAATAAAGGTAACTTAAAATGCAATTCGAATAATATTACACTAGATTTTTCAAAGTGTATTTTTAATTATAAAGAGTCTATTTTTTTTTTCACTGTTTAGGATGGGTTTAGCATCACCTCTCAGTTGGGTTTTAAAATGGGTTAAAAAATGATACTAGTAATTAGACTGAGGTCCATGTTTTAATATGGCCATTTTTTGAGTCAATTCAATTTAATATATTTTTCACTAAACATTTCCTTTTGAAAAGGGCATATTTTGACTTAGAAATAAAACACACTTGACTTTTCTTCCCTGGTTGAATCTCTGAATGATAGGTTTGCTTAGTTGAATAGCTATGGCCCAGGAACATAAACTAATATCAATTTGCCTCCAGGGACACTTTCTTGACCTCTTGACCCCAGAGGAGTCTCAAAAACTGCATCTTGTGATCTGTCTTATGAGAGTGAGGAATAAATTGTTTTCATTTGTATGTGGTTTCTTCCCACACACACAAAATCTGTTGGGTTGTCAGAGGAGTGCCTGTGTTCCTACAAGCTTATCACCCAAAAGTACTAAAAAGACAAAATATTTATTTCTGGATGCCATAAAGAAATCTCCCCCCATCCCCCTTTTTGAATGGTAAAGTATCTAGGAAGTAAGATGTTCTGTCAGCCATAATCTAAGCTAAACATAGGAGATTTTTCAGGATTCCACTCCTTCCTTCTGCTGGTTGAATAAAGGCCCCGGAAGAATTTAGTACTTCTGTAAGAACTAATATTTAACCAATCATCTAAAAAAGAAGACATCTCTCTAAATCACTATTATTTCATGGCCCTTTGAGGGCCTATGCATTTCAGCAGTTATAATCCCTTTCGATCAAAATTACACAGATATGTTTTGGAACTATGTTACCCACTTCAGGATTTAAACGTCGATCTTCCCACTGTTCCCGGCTTCCAGCCCCCCACCATCCCACACTCTTACCTATGACAACTCCCTCTGCTATTGCACTTATTTATTCATTCGTTACTTGAGCATATACTCTGTCCCAAGCCTTTCCTGGATACTGGAGAGATCAATGACTGAAATAAAGATCTATAAGGGAATGTAGAGAGATAAATAAGAAAATGAAAACTTAAAATATATAGTCTATTAGAAAGTAATATATACTATGGAAATTAAGAATAAGGGAGATTGGGAATATGGATTGCAATTTTAAATACAGTGGTCACGTTACGCTTGGTAGAAAAAAAAAGACATTTAAATAAATCTTAGATGGGGTGAGGTAATTATCCCTATGAGGGAAGAACTTAACCAAGCAGAGGTAACAGCCAACAGAGAAGCCTGAGGCAGGAATAAAGCAAATATGCTCTAGGAATATAAAGAAGGTCCTTAAGCTTGGAGAGAGTAAACAAGTAGATCAACAGGAAGAATAGCAGATGAAGCTAGAGAGGTGAGTCAGATCATGCAATGCCTTAGAGACCACTGTAAGGAATATGGCTTTTACTGTGAAACAATGGAAGCCAATAATATTAACATGATCCATCTTAAGTTTTCAAATTACTGTCTTGAAAGTAGGATGCAGAAACAGGGACTACTAACAAGAGCCTATTGCAGTAATCCAGGGAAGAACTAACGGTGGTCATAAAATGAAGATATTTTGAAGTAAAAGCCAACATGATTTCCTAACCAAGTGGCTGTGTGGTAAGTAAGAAGAAGAAGAGGAAAGGAGGATTCCAAGGTTTTAGACCTGATAAATCACTGATTCCATTCATCAACCATTTTTGTAAGTGCAGGGAAAGAAAGAAACAGAGACAGAGACACAGGGAGGTGGAGACAATGAGAAAGGAGAAAGTAAAAGAAAATTAGATGAAAAAAGTTGAGCATTAAATTATATATTTTTATTACTGGGTTGTGGGTGGTATAAGTGGAAGGGAAAGAGCTGAATTTGTATACTACTTCTTCCATTTATTAGGCAAATTTTTTAACTCCCTGACCTTCAGTTTACATGACTCTAAAAGTACTTATCTTTTTATTAAGATGTTGTCAAGGGAATTAACTAAGATAACATAAAATCTTAGCATATTTTTTCTTCTATTTTCTTAACTGTTAATATTACTAAACAAGTAAAATAAACTGAGATTGTTTAAAGAACAATAAAAGAAAAGTATGTAACTAGATTCTCCACATCAATAAACCAGCTCAGGAATTCTCAAGCATATTTTTTCAGCTGTCATTAAATCTCTAGGTACTATATTAGGTTTACAGTCCTTATTTTTTCTCTCCCCATAAAAACTTACCCCAAATTCATCTAAAATCATTATTTCTATTTCCTGAGAGCAATGCACTATGAAGCAATTTCACATTAATATGTTCCTATTGAGAGCTGAGCCTTTGTTACGATTTTTCCTAAGTGGAAACCAAAGGGACACACATGTTACCAAATAGGCAAAGAAAAAATAAACTCAATACTGAAGTTAGTTCATGAATTGAGAACCTTACCAGGTAAACTCAAATTTACATCATGAAAAATACCTAGAACATTACCAGTTATCTAAATGGAAGAAACATCTCTCCTAGTATGTATTCCTGATATTTCTTTAAAAGCCTATTCTTTAAATCTTTTCAACAAGCTTAAAGTAAGTTCAATAAAGGTTTCTATTTCCCAGAAAGATTTCATTTCATATTTTAGACCATAATGTATATCTAACTCACAACCACAGCAAAACATAACATGTTTCCATGCATTCCCTAGTTATAAATCTAAATTTATATACAGAAGGCCTTGGCATTTGGAATACTAGTTAGCTGTTATTAAATGATTACAAATAACAAGTCCAATTACTTCATACTCAACGAAAGTTTGGAAATTAGTGAAAGAGGGATCAATGGGGGGAGAGGGGTAGGGAATGAGGAAGGAGTCAGATATTAAAGAAAGTTCTCCATGAAGAGAGATGCCAGATGGATAACTGGTTCTTTTTTTTTTTTTTTTTTTGCGGTATGCAGGCCTCTCACTGTGTGGCCTTTCCCGTTACAGAGCACAGGCTCCGGACGTGCAGGCCCAGTGGCCATAGTTCACGGGCCCAGCAGCTCCGCAGCATGTGGGATCTTCCCAAACCGGGACACGAACCCACGTCCCCTGCATCGGCAGGCGGACTCTCAACCACTGCGCCACCAGGGAAGCCCGGATAACTGGTTCTATACAAAAGGAATGAAGAGCTACAGAATGATGAAGACATATGTGAATATTTTTTAAATATTTAAAAAATTTTTAATTTAAAAATTTCTCTAGAAGATAATTGGATATAGCAAAAACAAACAAACAAACAAAAAACCCACCTTATAATGTATTGTGGAGTTTATAGCTTATGTGGAAATAAAACTATCACAGCAATAGATCTAATTTTTCCATCTTGTCTTTGACTATACTGTTTTAAGTTTCTTACATTATATGTGAAGGGGTATAATACTATTCAAAAGTAGAGTGTGGTAAGTTAAAGATTCATATTGTAAACCCTAATATAACCACTGAAATATTTTTTAAAGAGAGAGATATAACTAATTATGCAGCTAAAATGAAATACAAAAAAAAACCTAAAACAAAGCAAAGAAAGAGAAAAAAAAGTGGAACAAAGAACAGATAAGACAGATGGAAAACAACTTGCAAGATTATAAACTTAAACATAACCATATCAATAACCACATTAAATGTAGTTGGTCTACATTCTAATTACATAAAAAGCAGAAATTTTCAGACTGGAGAAAAAAATCAATACCCACAATACCTTATCTGTAAGAAACCCACTTTGAAAATAGAGACACAGGTTAAAAATAAAAGAATGGGAAGAGATATACCACACAAACCCCCAGACATAAGAAAGCTGGAGTGGCTGTTTTATTTTCAGAAAAAAAGGTACGCTTCAGAACAAAAATATCACCAGGGATAAAAAGAGATATTTTATAGTAATAAAGGGTCAATCATCAAGAAGATACACAAACCATAATTTATGTGCCACTAACAGGGCTTCAAAATATATGATGCAATAATGGAAAAAAATAAAATAGAAGTAGACAAATCCAAAAATTTAAGTTGGAGATGTCAATGTTCCACTCTCAGTAACTGATAATACAAGTAGACGTAACATCAGTAGTGATATACAAGACTTGGACAAAACTGCCAATCAACTTGACCTAATTGACAGTGATAAAACTCCACCAAACCACAGCAGAATACACATTCTTTTCAAGTTTAAATGGAATAGTAATGGAGACAGACCATTTGTTGGGCCTTAAAATGTCATAATAAATTTTAAATTAATTAAACATTCCAACAACTGAATTAAAGTAGAAATCACTAACAAATATAGAAAAATCCTCAAATATTTGGAAACTGAGCCACACATTATTGAATAATGCTACTGAGTCTAAGAAGTCACAGAAGAAAATTAGATGTATTGAAATGAATGGTAATAAAAATATATCAACAACACATCAACATTTGCAGAGTACAATTAATAACAATATCCACAGGCTTCCATGGTGAATCCTATCAAACATTGGAGGAGGAAATAATACAAAGGTCTGGTAAAATACTGGAGTAGAAGAAGAAAGCAAACTACAGACAACTGTTTTTCTAGGAATAGATACTAGGAATTGGTGGGGGGGAAGCCTTTGTATTCCGTAGAAAAGAATAGAAAGTATAGATACTAGAAATATAAACTTCAACCTGATAAAGGATATATATGAAAAAATTAATGATGAAAAACTGAATGTTTTCCTCTTAAGATCAAAAAAAGGAAAGAATATTGATTCTTAGCACTTCTATTGAACAGTGCAGTGGAAGTCCAGACAGTGTGTAAGGCAATAAGAAGAAGTAAAAGACAGGAAGACTGAAAGAAAGATGTAAAATCTCTTCACTCACACTTCAAACCATCATGCATATAGAAAATCCTAAGGAATCCACAAAAAAGCTACTACAACCAATAAGTGATTTTCAGAAGGTTACCGGCTAGAAGAACAGCACACAAACGTTAAATATGTTTCAATATACTAACAAGAAAAAGTTGGAAAAGTATAAAAAAGTATTATAAACGTATCCAAAAGCTTATATTAGGAAACTTGTTAATATTAAGATATCAATTCTCCCTTAACTGAAATATGGATTGAATATAATTTTAATCAAACTAGTAGGTTTTCAAGGATTTGAGAAGCAGATTGTAAAATTTAGGGAAATGTAGTGTAAAAAACCTAGAAATGGAGTATAATAGAATATAGGGGCTTCCCTGGTGGCGCAGTGGTTGAGAGTCCGCCTGCCGATGCAGGGGACACGGGTTCGTGCCCCGGTCCGGGAAGATCCCACATGCCGCGGAGCGGCTGGGCCCCGTGAGCCATGGCCGCTGAGCCTGCACGTCCGGAGCCTGTGCTCTGCAACGGGAGAGGCCACAAGAGTGAGAGGCCCGTGTACAGCGAAAAAAAAGAAAAAAAAAAAAAAAAAAGAAATGGAGTATAATAGAATATAAAGGAAAGTGGTAAACATTTCCATTTCCATGATAAATAACCATTGGAAATAATCTAGGTATAATAAACAAGAGAGTGTGTTATTGATATGAGGATGGTTAGGGAGGTAGAAAGTTCAAACACTGAACTATGCATATATAATAAACTGATTTTCAGCAAAAGTTCTAAGGTAAATCAATGGAGAATGAATAGTCTTAACAAACAATACTAGAAAAATTAAATATCCACAAGAGGAAAAGAGGAGCACTCACCCTACTGCACACTACATGCAAAAATATGAAATGGATTACAGCTCCCCAAAAAACATAGAAGACAGACTTGGGTTACATAATAACTTCTTAGAAGAGAAAAAACACAACCATTGAAATATTGAAAAATCACACTTCATTAAAATTTACAACTTTTGGTCTTTGAAAGCCCGCATTAAAATGAAAAATAAATAAAAACAATCCATAGTCTGAAGGATAATTCCCAGTGTTCTCAGTACATATGTTCAACAAAGAACTTGTACCCAGAATATATTTTAAAAATCTCTTACAACTATTAATAAGAAAAATACAATATAATTTGGAAAAATTTGAATGTACATTTCACAAGAATAGATGAAAAGACTCTTCACAGGTCTTGGCGAGGATGTAGTGGAGCTAGCTGTAGCTTTCATAGCTTGCTGCTGAAAATGTGAAGCAGTACAACTACTTTGGAAAATCATTTGGCATTCTCTCAAAGACTTAAGCATGTACTACTCCCACCATGCAACTATTCCACTCCTAGGTATTCAGTCAATAGAAATTCAAAACATATGCTCACAACAGCTTTACTCATTATAGCCAAAACTGGGGAACAACCTAATGGCCATCAACAAGGGAATGTAGAAAGAAATTTCAGTATATCCATTCAATGGAATATTATTTAGCAATAAAAATGAACAAACTAATGACACACACAAAGGAATCTCAAGACATTATGTTGACAGATAAGTCAGATATAAAAGAATGCATACTGTATAATTTTATTTATATTTAATTCAAGTAAATGCAAAACAGAGAAAGTATTTCCTGTGGCTTAGGTCTTCTGGAAAGTTCAGAAAGCAATCAGTGGTTACCTGGGCCTGGGTTTGGAGGAAAGTTTTCTATAAATGGACATGAAGAAACTTTCAGGGGTAATAAAAACTTTCAATATTTTGATTATGGTGGGGGTTACAGGAATGGACACTTAAAATAGGCACAAGGAAAATAATAACAATCAATACCTAATAATCTGGTCAAATTAACTTCTGTTCTGTAAATGAATCATTTTAGCCCACCCTGAATTACTTTCCCTATATGGTTAACAAAATAATACAGTTCCTGACACAGAGTAGATATTCAAAAATCAGTTACATTTTATTCAGTAATATTAAAGTACACAGGTAGATATATTTATTTTTACACTTAGAATATACTATTCTATTTTTGATCCATGATTAGGAATTGTCTACCAGGCACCATGTGAAAACAAGTTATACTACCTTTAAACTTTCTTTGAGCATAATGGATTTTCATCAACCCTTAAAGTAAATTCACTAAAGGTTTAATTTTTCCAGTTTAATTTAAAAATTCAATGATGTGTATCACTTTATTATGTCTTCCCATTGTCACTGCAGAAAGGAAAACCAGTGATCCATTAGAGAAGGTTAACAAAACTAGAGGACTGCAATTTTTCATTTAAGATCCAGAGTTTATACATTGTAAGAAATAGAAAAAGGCAGAGCTAAAAATACACATTTAAAGGTCTTCTAAAGTAGACAAAGATAGCTAAATAAATAATTGAATTTATAATAGAAAAAATACACTCCCTCATTTCAGACGTGGTGGTATTCTATTAGCACTTTCAAGGCTTGTTTTAGCAAATGTATGCATCCTTGTGTTGTAAAATTCATTCACATTGAGACCACCTTATGTGATGCGAATTTTCAATGCATTATTTTCTAAAATACCTTCATATAAGATGTACCTAAACAATGTCAGAGTACCTAAATGATAAGTAAAAAGATTTAAACTTCGTAGCAGAATAAAGAATTTAAATCTGCAGTTTGCTCTATGCAGCCCAAAGTCAATGATCTCAGGAACTGTAATTTGAAGAGAAATTTAAAATGTGGAATAAAATGGGTGGAACAAGACAAACATAACTAATGATTCACTATCTTTTTTCTCAATTTTTAATAGCTTTATTGAGATGTAATTTACATACAAAAAATGCACATGTTTAATGTATACAATTTGCTGAGCTTAGATATATGCATACACCTGCAATACCATCACCATAACCAAGGTAATCAACAGATCCGTCACCTCCAAAAGTGTTTTGTCTCCCTTGCTAGATTTTTTGGTTTTGCTTTCTTTTCTTTTTTTGTTTTTTGTTCTTTGTTTTTTGGTTTAATGTTTCATTTTTGTAGTAAGAACACTTAAACATTTGTTAAGAGGGTAAATCTCATGTTACGTGCACAGTACTGTATTGTTAAGTATAGGCATTATGTTGTACAGCAGAGCTCTAGGTTTATTCATCTTGTATAACTGAAACTCTATATCCATTGTACAGCAACTCCCTATTTTCCCTCCCCCCAGGCCCTGGCAGCCACCATTCTATTCTGTTTCTGCAAGTTTGACTATTTTAGATATCTCATATAAATGGAATCCTGCAGTATTTGTCCATTGGTGACTACCTTATTTTCCTTAGCTTAATGTCCTCCAGGGTCATTCATATTGTTGCAAATAGTAGGATTTCCCTCTTTTAGAATACTGAATGATATACCACTGCATGTATATATCACATTTTCTTTATCCGTTCTTCTGTTGATAGACATTTGTCTCCACATCTCGGTTACTGTGAATAATGCAACAATGAATATGGGAGTGCAGGTATCTCTTCAAGATCCTTATTTCATCTCTTTTGATGTCTATCCAGGAGTGGGACTGTTGGATCATAAGGTAATTTTATTTTCAATTTTTTTGAGAAACCTCCATACTGTGCTCTATAGTGGCTGTACCATTTTACCTTCCCATCAACAATGTAGAAGTGTTCGGATTTCTCCATACCCTCACCAACACTCATCTCTAGTCTTTTTGATGATAGCCATTGCAATAGTTGTGAATTTATAACTCATTGTGCTTTTGATTTGCATTTCCATATTGAGCACCTTTTCATGTACCTGGTGCCTATTTGCATGCCTTCTCTAGAGAAATGCCTATTCAACTCCTTTGCCCATTTTTAATTAGATTGTTTTTTTCTATTGAGTTGTAGTTTTTATTATATATTTTATATATTAACCCTTTACCAGATAAATGGTTTGCAAATATTTTCCCTATTTTATAGGTTGCCCTTACTATATTGATGTTTCCTTTCCCGTACAGAAGATTTTTAGTTTGATATTATTCCACTTGTCCACTTTCGCTTTCGTTACCTGTGCTTTTGGTGTCATACCTAAAAAGATCATTGCCAAGACCAATGTCAAGAAGCTAATTCTCTTTGTTTTCTTTTAGTAGTTTTACAGTTTGGGGTCTTACATTTAAATCATTAATCCCATTTTGAGTTGATCTATGTATGGTATGAGATAAAGGTCCAATTTTATTCTTCTGCGTGTGGATATCCAGTTTTTCCAACACCATTTATTGAAGAGACTATTCTTTCACCATTGTGTATTCCTGGTATCTTGTTGAAGATCATAGACTACATATGAATGGATTTATTTCTGGACTCTCTATTGTGTTCCACTGGTGTGTATCGCTGTCTTTATGCCAATAACATACTATATTAATTGCTGTAGCCTTGTAATATATTTTGAAATAAAAAAATGTGATGTCTCCAGATTTGTTCTTCTTTCTCAAGAACACCTTGAATATTCTGGGTCTTTCATGTTTCCATATGAATTTCAGGATTTTTCTCCATTTCAGCAAAAAATGCCACTGGAATTTTGATGAGGATAGCATTGAATCTGTAGATCATTTTGGGTAGTATGGACATTTTAACAATTACTAAGTCTTCCAATCCATAAACATGGGATGTCTTGCCATTTGTTTGTGACTTCTTTAATTTCCTGTGTATGTTTCAATGTAAAGGGCTTTCACCTCCTTGGTTAATTTTATTCCTAAGTATTTTATTTTTTTGATGCTATTTTAAATGAGATTTTCTAAATTTCCTTTTCATTTCCCTAGTTCATTGTTTGTGTATAGAAAAACCACTGATTCTTTGTATGTTGATTTTGTATTCTGTAACTTGACTGAATTTGCTGATTAGTTCTAAGAGTTTCTTGGTCGTGTTTGGTGTTTTCCATATATATAAGATCATGTCACTTGCAAAAATAGACCACTTTACTTCTTTCTAATTTAGATGTCTTTTATTTCTTTTTCTTGCCTAATTGCTCTGTCTAGGAGTCCCACTACTGTGCTGAATAGAAATGGTGAGAGTGGGCCTCCTTTTCTTGCTCCTGATCTTAGAGGAAAATCTTTCTGTTTTTCGCCATTAAGTTTGATGTTAGTTGTGTGTCTTTTATCTTAGTTTAAGGGAAGTTCTACAATTATCAAATTCCTTTTATATGCAGGGCACTCTGTGCAGAGGAATCAAAGATTTTAAAAATCTCTATAACAAGGAACTCACAGTCTGGTGGAGGATCAGCTAGCTGATGGAGGAGTTTATTAGCTAAAGAGACATTATCACATTCAAAGTTTTTTTCTTCCCCTCTTCATTAAATATTATAAAATAAGGAGTAACTTAGAAGACACTAAATGTGCTTTGGTGCTTTAGCTTCACCAAACAATTACATCCTGTATCACTATACATGATCACTTTATAGCAAGTGCTATCATAGCTCACCAATATGTTGCAATCTCCTTATACAAGAAACTACCAACTCTTTATTTGCACCATAATGCCTGGTGAATGTTAAGGACATTGCAGATGTACAATAAATACTCCTTGGTTTATCTGTAGGTTAATATATGTTATAGACTGAATGTTTGTGTCACCCCAAAATTCGTATTTGAAATCCAGTCCCCAGTTTGATGGTATTTGAAGGTGGGGCTTTTGGGAGGCAATTAGGTCATGAGGATGGAATCCTCATGAATGAGATTAGCACCCTTGTAGGAAGAGGCCAGAGAGCTAGTTTGCTCTTTATACCATGTGAGGATACAATGAGAAGTCATCAGTCGGCAACACACAAAGAGCCCTCGCTAGAACCTGACCATGCTGGCACCCTAGTCTCACACCACCAATCCCTAGAACTGTGAGAAATAAATTTCTGTTATTATAAGCCACCTCATCTATAGTACTTTGTTACAACAGCCCAGACTAAGATAACATACTTGGAATTATCCTCAGGAATAACAACCTTTCTTCCTTACCTCATATTTTAAGCATTACCTTCCCACTGACCTGTCTTTAATCTCCAGCTGTTTCATAGGAAATATGATACCTTTGGGGTAAATAGATTGATTTCAAAGCAAATTTTTCAACTTGCCACTTTTTATTCTAAAAATAGCATTTCTGGCAACCAGCTTTCATCATGTGAGCATCCAGTTTTGTCTTGGTCTATCAGGTAGTGCAAGGACAACAGATGTAATTGGGGCATGAGAATCAATAAACCTAGATTCTAGCTCCAATTACTTGCATCTCACTTTCCTCTTTCATAAAAAGAATGGTAAGGTCATTGTCTTAGGCAATTAACCGGACAAAGTGGGAATTCACAAGAACATTTTCTTGTGGCTTAGGGGTACCGGGAATTGTGCCATGTGAACAGTACTTTGTATGCATTACTGTCATCTCTGATTTTCAGCACATAATGAGTTATCAGTCATGTCTTATCCTAAAGTATATAATGATAGACAAGATAGCATAGGTATTTTGACAATTTAAGAAAAAAGAAAAGCAACTTGACTTTCAATATGGTTCTAAAATTCCATTAGGCATTCCAGTTCCTGGTACAGACAACAGGATTCATGAGTACATTTTTTTAAATGTCCTCTCTCTATTTCTCTTTTGACTGCAAAGCTTTGTTACATAAAATGAACCTTAGGAAATAAAATGAAGTAAATGTTGGTGTCAGCCACTGGTTTCCAAATGTTGCTGCACATATTAATGACCTACAGATCTTTAAAAATACTAACCCTTGGCAGCACCCCAGATATTCTAATTTAATTGCTATAGGGTGTAACTTGGCTATTTCAATTTTTAAAAAGCTCCACAGGTGATTCTAATGTGCAACCAAATTGGAGAACCACTATCCTAGGCAATTGCCCAATCTCATTTCAGTCATCTTTTTCAACTGCACCTTAGCTGCTGAAACTCTTTTGATGAAGTTACCCTCCTCTGAATCATATTTTTTAACTTTGTGACTACTTATTTTATTTAGAAATTTCGAGTCACTTTTTTTATGCATGAATTTTCTTACCGTGATATGTTAATGCCTTAACATTTGGTTCTAACAGTCCTTACTATGTCCACTAATTTCAAGCGAACCTTATCAACCTTTCCAGTCTCTTCTGCTAAGCAAACTCACCCCACCCCATCACCAACTAAGTTCAAATAATAAGTAATGAATACACATATTTCGGTTTCTAAATATGCCAGGAACTGTCTCAGCTCCTGCTTTTTGCACATGCTTTGTTTCATGTGCTTAGAGTACTCTCACCACCACCATTTACCCTAATTCTTACTATAAAATAATGCTGAGAAGGTTTTTTTGCAGTGTAATGAATAAGTGAAATCTAATATCTGATTGCTGAATCAAAAAATGTTTTCTCAGAGGAGATATATCTCAAAGGATGAGTATGTCACTGAACAAACTGAAAAGTAAAATTCACACTGAAAAAATAGCCCAAGCAAAGGAATGGGGCAAAGGGGGAAGGCAAGTAGCAGAGTACAAAATTAAGCAGAAATTCATTGGTACAATGTGACTTAAGTGAAGTATATTCTCTGATAAGGATCAATAACAGCCAATAGAACAAGTCTCTTGGCCAGAGAGAAGGCATAGGTCAACTATAAAACATATCTTTTGGCTAGATTCCAAGAATCAGAATATTTCTTCAGTAAAGATACAGCTCCCTTTTCCTGCCTTCTTGCTGCTGTGTTTCATGCTTCCACTTTCCTCATCCTGCATACCTTTGGATCAATGACTCTACTAAAGGGTTGGCCAGGTTTTGGATTGTAGGTTTTTCACAGAAAGATATCTCACATCTTAGCCTCAAAACCATGCACTGCTGCCTTTGGTAAAATTCACTCACTCTCTCACTTTGCCTGACCTGAAATTGGACACACAAGATGCCAGTCAGAGGCAGAGGCTCCCTCTTATCAGGGATGAGATGATACCAGTGATCCACATATGTATCAATTCAGTAGTCAAATTTAAATTAGAAAACAATTCTGGCTAACTTAATTTTTTTAATTTACTAACATTATTAGCTACCAATAATTAATTGCTAATAAATAATTATTAGCAAACCAAATCCAGTAACACATTAAAAAGACCATACAAGTTGGATTCATCCCAGGTCACAAGGTTGGTTCAACATATGACAATCAATCAATGTGATACACCACAGCAGCAAAAGACAAAACCCACATAATCATTTCAATAGATGCAGAAAAAAGCATTTGATAAAATCCAACATCCATTCATGATAAAAACCCTCACCAAAGTGGCAATAGAGGGAATATATCTCAACATAATAAAAGCTATCTATGACAAACCCACAGCCAATATAATACTCATCAGTGAAAAGCTGAAAGCCCTCCCTCTAAAATCTGGAACAAGACAAGGATGCCCACTCTCACCATTTCTCTTCAACATAGTATTGGAGTCCTAGCCCCAGCAATCAGACAAGAAAAAGAAATAAAATGTATTCAAATTAGTAGAGAAGAGGTAAAATTGTCATTATATGCAGATGACATGATACTATATATAGAAAACCCTAAAGACTCCACATAAAAACTAGAACTGATAAGCAAATTCAGCAAGGTAGCAGGATACAAGATTAACATATAGAAATCAGTTGTATTTCTTTACACTAACAATGAAACATCAGAAAGTGTATGTAAACCAAAAATCTCTTTTAAAATCTCATCAAAAAAAAAAAATACTTAGGAATAAACCTCACTAAGAAGGTGAAAGACTTATATGCTGAGGACTACAAAACATTAATGAAATTGAAATTGAAGATGATTCAAAGAAATGGAAAGGTATCTCATGCTTTTGGATTGGAATAATTAATAGCATTAAGTTGGCCATACTACCCAAAGCAATCTACAGATTTAATGTGATCTCTATCAAATTACCCATGACATTTTTTCACAGAAGTAGAACAAATAATCCTAAAATTTATATGGAACTATAAAAGACCCAGAATTACCAAAACAATCCTGAGGAAAAATAACAAAGTAGGAGGCCTAACCCTCCCAGACTTCAGACAATACTACAGAGATACATTAATCAAAACATTAATTTAAAAAAATTACATTACATTACATTAATTTAAAAATACATTCATTAAAAAAAAAAAAGTGTGAGAGCCGGAGGAAGATGGCGGAAGAGTAAGACGCGGAGATCACCTTCCTCCCCACAGATACATCAGAAATTCATCTACACGTGGAACAACTCCTACAGAACACCTACTGAACGCCGACAGAAGACCTCAGACCCCCTAAAAGGCAAGAAACTCCCCACATACCTGGGTAGGGCAAAAGAAAAAAAGAATAAACAGAGACAATAGGATAGGGACGGGACCTGCACCAGTGGGAGGGAGCCGTGAAGGAGGGAAGGTTTCTACACACTGCAAGCCCCTTCGCGGGCGGAGACTGCAGGTGGCGGAGGGGGAAAGCTTCGGAGTAGCGGAGGAGAGCACAGCAACAGGGGTGTGGAGGGCAAAGCGGAGAGATTCCGGCACAGAGGATCGGTGCCCTCAGGCACACACCAGCCCGAGAGGCTTCTCTGCTCGGCCGCCGTGGCGGGCGGGGCTGGGAGCTGAGGCTTGGGTATCGGCTTTCAGTCGGAGCGCAGGGAGAGGACTGGGGCTGGCGGCAGGAAGAGAGCCTGAAGGGGTTAGAGCACCACGGCTAACCCGGAGGGAGTCCGGGGAAAGGGTCTGGAGTTGCTGAAGAGGCAAGAGTCTTTTTTCACTTTCACTTTCGTTTCCTGGTGTGCGAGGAGAGGGCATTAAAAGGGCTGCTTAGGGAAGCGCCGGAGACAGGCGCGAGCCGCGGGTAAGGCGTGGACCTCGGAGACGGGCGTGGGCCGCCGCCGCCGCCCGCCGCCGCGGCCCGCCGCCGCCCACCGCCCGACGCCGCCCGCCGCCGCGGCGGCCCGCCCGCCGCCGCCCGCCGCGGCCCGCCGCCGCCGCCGCCGCCGCCGCCGCCGCCGCGGCCCGCCGCCGCCGCCGCCGCCGCCGCCGCGGCCCGCCGCCACCGCCGCCGCCCCCGCGGCCCGCCGCCCGCCGCCGCCGCCGCGGCCCGCCGCCGCCGCCGCCACCGCCGCCGCCCCCGCGGCCCGCCACCGCCGCTGCCTGCCGCCGCCCGCCGCCGCCGCAGCCGCGGGGCCTGTGTGCGAGCGCGGGTCACTGTCCGCCCCGCCTTCCGGGGGACCTGTGCACCCCGCCACTGCCGGGGTCCCGAGACCCGTGGACGGCTTTCCCGGGAAAGCGCACGGAGCGCCACAGGCTGCTGCAACGTCACGCCGGCCTCTGCCGCCGCAGGCCCGCCCCACACTGCGCGCCCCTCCCTCCCCTCTGCATGAGTGAGCCAGAGCCCCCGAATCAGCGGCTCCTTTAAACCCGTCCTGTCTGAGCGAAGAACGGACGCCCTCCGGCGACCTACGCACAGAGGCGGGGCCAGGTCCAAGGCTGATACCCGGGAGCTGTGAGAGCAGAGTCAGGGAAATCTCTCTGTGCAGCCTCGGAGGCAGCGGATTAAAGCTCCACGGTCCATTTGATGTGCCCTGCGTCTGTGGAGTGCATGAATGGACAGCGAATCATCCCAAATTGAGGAAGTGGACTTTGAGGACAAGATTTAAGACTTTCCCCCCTTTTCCTCTTTTTACAACGAATTATTCCAAAGTAAGGAGGTGGACTTAGAGAGCAAGATTTCAGACTTCTTGCCCTTTTCCTCTTTTTACAACGAATTATCCCAAATTGAGGAGGTGGGCTTGGAGAGCAAGATTTTTGATTTTTCCCCCTGCTCTCTTTTTGTGAATGTGTATGTGTAATCTTCTGTGTAAGATTCTCTCTGTATAGCTTTGCTTCCACCATATGTCCCAGGGTTCTATCGGTCCGTTTTTTTTTTTTTTTTTTTTTTTTTCTTTTTCAATAATTACTTTCTAATTTTAATAACGCTACTATATTTCATACTTTACTCTATTTTACTTTACCTGCTCTTTCTTTTGTTCCTACCTTCCCTTCCTCCCTCCCTCCCTCCGCTCTTCCTTTCCTTCTTTCTTTTTCTTTCCTCCCTCCCTCCCACCCTTCTTCTTTCCACTTTCTTTTTCTTTCCTTCCTCCCGCCCTCCCTCCTGTCTTTCTTTCTTTCTTTCCTTCCTCCCTCCCTCCTCCCTTCTTCCATTCACTCTTCCTTTTGCTTTCATTGCCCCCTCCCTCCCTCCTTTCTTTCCTTCTTTCTTTCCATCCTTCCTCACTCCCTCCCTCCTTTCTTTCTTTCTTCCTTCCTTCCTTCCTTTCTTCCCTTCTTCCTTTCTTTCCCTCTCTCTTTCTTTCTTCTACTAATTCTTTCTTTCTGCTTTTTCTCCCTGTTATTCTGAGCTGGGTGGATGAAAGGCTCTTGGTGCTGCAGCCAGGAGCCAGTGCTGTGCCTCTGAAGTGGGAGAGCCAACTTCAGGACACGGGTCCACAAGAGACCTCCCAGCTCCACATAATATCAAGCAGCGAAAATCTCCCAGAGATCTCCATCCCAACACCAGCACCCAGCTTCAGTCAACGACCAGCAAGCTACAGTGCTGGTCACCCTATGCCAAGCAACTAGCAAGGCAGGAACACAACCCCACCCATTAGCAGAGAAGCTACCTAAAAACATAATAAGGCCATAGGCACCCCAAAACACACCACCAGACGTGGACCTGTCCACCAGAAAGACAAGATCGAGCCTCAACCACCAGAACACAGGCATTAGTCCCCCCCACCAGGAAGCCTATACAACCTACTGAAACAACCTTAGCCACTGGGGTCAGACACGAAAAACAACGGGAACTACGAATCTGCAGCCTGCAAAAAGGAGACCCCAAACACAGTAACATAAGCAAAATGAGAAGACAGAAAAACACACAGCAGGTGAAGGAGCAAGATAAAAACCTACCAGACCTAACAAATGAAGAGGTAATAGGCAGTCTACCTGAAAAAGAATTCAGAATAATGATGGTAAAGATGATCCAAAATCTTGGAAATAGAATAGACAAAATGCAAGAAACAGTTAACAAGGACCTAGAAGAACTAAAGATGAATCAAGCATCGATTAAAAACACAATACATGAAATAAAAAATACTCTAGATGGGATCAATAGCAGAATAACTGAGGCAGAAGAACGGATAAGTGAGGTGGAAGATAAAATAGTGGAAATAACTGATGCAGAGCAAAATAAAGAAAAAAGAATGAAAAGAACAGAGGACAGTCTCAGAGACCTCTGGGACAACATTAAACGCACCAACATTCGAATTATAGGGGTTCCAGAAGAAGAAGAGAAAAAGAAAGGGACTGAGAAAATATTTGAAGAGATTATAGTTGAAAACTTCCCCAATATGGGAAAGGAAATAGTTAATAAAGTCCAGGAGGCACAGAGAGTCCCATACAGAATAAATCCAAGGAGAAATACACCAAGACACATATTAATCAAACTGTCAAAAATTAAACACAAAGAAATCATATTAAAAGCAGCAAGGGAAAAACAACAAATAACACACAAGGGAATCCCCATCAGGTTAACAGCTGATCTCTCAGCAGAAACTCTACAAGCCAGAAGGGAGTGGCAGGACATAATTAAAGTGATGAAGGAGAGAAACCTGCAGCCAAGATTACTCTACCCAGCAAGGATCTCATTCAGATTTGATGGAGAAATTAAAACCTTTACAGACAAGCAAAAGCTGAGAGAGTTCAGCACCACCAAACCAGCTTTACAACAAATGCTAAAGGAACTTCTCTAGGCAAGAAACACAACAGAAGGAATATACCTACAATAACGAACCCAAAGCAATTAAGGAAATGGGAATAGGAACATACATATCAATAATTACCTTAAATGTAAATGGACTAAATGCTCCCACCAAAAGACACAGAGTGGCTGAATGGATACAAAAACAAGACCCATATATATGCTGTCTACAAGAGACCCAGTTCAGACCTAGAGACACATACAGATTGAAAGTAAGGGGATGGAAAAAGATATTCCATGCAAATGGAAATCAAAAGAAAGCTGGAGTAGCAATTCTTATATCAGACAAAATAGACTTTAAAATAAAGACTATTAGAAGAGACAAAGAAGGACACTACATAATGATCAAGGGATCGATCCAAGAAGAAGATATAACAATTGTAAATATTTATGCACCCAACATAGGAGCACCTCAATACATAAGGCAAATACTAACAGCCATAAAAGGGGAAATCGACAGTAACACAATCATAGTAGGGGACTTTAACACCCCACTTTCACCAATGGACAGATCGTCCAAAATGAAAATAAATAAGGAAACACAAGCTTTAAATGATACATTAAACAAGATGGACTTAGTTGATATTTATAGGACATTTCATCCAAAAACAACAGAATACACATTTTTCTCAAGTGCTCATGGAACATTCTCCAGGATAGATCATATCTTGGGTCACAAATCAAGCCTTGGTAAATTTAAGAAAATTGAAATTGTATCAAGTATCTTTTCCGACCACAATGCTATGAGACTAGACATCAATTACAGGAAAAGAGCTGTAAAAAATACAAACACATGGAGGCTAAACAATACACTACTCAATAACGAAGTGATCACTGAAGAAATCAGAGAGGAAATTAAAAAATACCTAGAAACAAATGACAATGGAGACACGACAACCCAAAACCTATGGGATGCAGCAAAAGCAGTTCTAAGGGGGAAGTTTATAGCAATACAATCCCACCTTAAGAAACAGGAAACATTTCGAGTAAACAACCTGACCCTGCACCTAAAGCAATTAGAGAAAGAAGAACAAAAAACCCCCAAAGCTAGCAGAAGGAAAGAAATCATAAAGATCAGATCAGAAATAAATGAAAAAGAAATGAAGGAAACGATAGCAAAGATCAACCAAACTAAAAGCTGGTTCTTTGAGAAGATAAACAAAATTGACAAACCATTAGCCAGACTCATCAAGAAAAGAAGGGAGAAGACTCAAATCAATAGAATTAGAAATGAAAAAGGAGAAGTAACAACTGACACTGCAGAAATACAAAAGATCATGAGAGATTACTACAAGCAACTCTATGCCAATAAAATGGACAACCTGGAAGAAATGGACACATTCTTAGAAATGCACAACCTGCCAAGACTGACTCAGGAAGAAATAGAAAATATGAATAGACCAATCACAAGCACTGAAATTGAAACTGTGATTAAAAATCTTCCATCAAACAAAAGCCCAGGACCAGATGGCTTCACAGGCGAATTCTATCAAACATTTAGAGAAGAGCTAACACCCATCCTTCTCAAACTCTTCCAAACAATTTCAGAGGAAGGAACACTCCCAAACTCATTCTACGAGGCCACCATCACCTTGATACCAAAACCAGGCAAGGATGTCACAAAGAAAGAAAACTACAGGCCAATATCACTGATGAACATAGATGCAAAAATCCTCAACAAAATACTAGCAAACAGAATCCAACAGCACATTAAAAGGATCATACACCATGATCAAGTGGGGTTTATCCCAGGAATGCAAGGATTCTTCAATATACGCAAATCAATCAATGTGATACACCATATTAACAAGTTGAAGGAGAAAAACCATATGATCATCTCAATAGATGCAGAGAAAGCTTTCGACAAAATTCAACACCCATTTATGATAAAAACCCTGCAGAAAGTAGGCATAGAGGGAACTTTCCTCAACATAATAAAGGCCATATATGACAAACCCACAGCCAACATTGTCCTCAATGGTGAAAAACTGAAACCATTTCCACTAAGATCAGGAACAAGACAAGGTTGCCCACTCTCACCACTCTTATTCAACCTAGTTTTGGAAGTTTTAGCCACAGCAATCAGAGAAGAAAAGGAAATAAAAGGAATCCAAATCGGAAAAGAAGAAGTAAAGCTGTCATTGTTTGCAGATGACATGATACTATACATAGAGAATCCTAAAGATGCTACCGAAAAACTACTAGAGCTAATCAATGAATTTGGTAAAGTAGCAGGTTACAAAATTAATGTACAGAAATCTCTGGCATTCCTGTACACTAATGATGAAAAATCTGAAAATGAAATCAAGAAAACACTCCCATTTACCATTGCAACAAAAAGAATAAAATATCTAGGAATAAACCTACCTAAGGAGACAAAAGACCTGTATGCAGAAAATTATAAGACACTGATGAAAGAAATTAAAGATGATACAAACAGATGGAGAGATATACCATGCTCCTGGATTGGAAGAATCAATATTGTGAAAATGACTCTACTACCCAAAGCAATCTACAGATTCAATGCAATCCCTATCAAACTACCACTGGCATTTTTCACAGAACTAGAACAAAAAATTTCAAAATTTGTTTGGAAAAACAAAAGACCCCGAATAGCCAAAGCAATCTTGAGAACGAAAAAAGGAGCTGGAGGAATCAGGCTCCCTGACTTCAGACTATACTACAAAGCTACAGTAATTAAGACAGTGTGGTACTGGCATAAAAACAGAAAGATAGATCAGTGGATCAGGATAGAAAGCCCAGAGATAAACCCACGCACATATGGCCAACTTATCTTTGATAAAGGAGGCAGGACTGTACAGTGGAGAAAGGACAGCCTCTTCAATAAGTGGTGCTGGGAAAACTGGACAGGGACATGTAAAAGTATGAGATTAGATCATTCCCTAACACCATACACAAAAATAAGCTCAAAATGGATTAAAGACTTAAATGTAAGGCCAGAAACTATCAAACTCTTAGAGGAAAACATAGGTAGAACACTCTATGACATAAATCACAGCAAGATCCTTTTTGACCCACCTCCTAGAGAAATGGAAATAAAAACAAAGATAAACACATGGGACCTAATGAAACTTCAAAGCTTTTGCACAGCAAAGGAAACCATAAACAAGACCAAAAGACAACCCTCAGAATGGGAGAAAATATTTGCAAATGAAGCAACTGACAAAGGATTAATCTCCAAAATTTATAAACAGCTCATGCAGCTCAATAACAAAAAAACAAACAACCCAATCCAAAAATAGGCAGAAGACTTAAATAGGCATTTCTCCAAAGAAGATATACAGACTGCCAACAAACACATGAAAGAATGCTCAACATCATTAATCATTAGAGAAATGCAAATCAAAACTACAATGAGATATCATCTCACACCAGTCAGAATGGCCATCATCAAGAAATCTAGAAACAATAAATGCTGGAGAGGGTGTGGAGAAAAGGGAACACTCTTGCACTGCTGGTGGGAATGTGAATTGGTACAGCCACTATGGAGAACAGTATGGAGGTTCCTTAAAAAACTAAAAATAGAACTACCATATGATCCAGCAATCCCACTACTAGGCATATACCCAGAGAAAACCATAATTCAAAAAGAGACATGTACCAAAATGTTCATTGCAGCTCTATTCACAATAGCCCGGAGCTGGAAACAACCTAAGTGTCCATCATCGGATGAATGGATAAAGAAGATGTGGCACATATATACAATGGAATATTACTCAGCCATAAAAAGAAACGAAACTGAGCTTTTTGTAATGAGGTGGATAGACCTAGAGTCTGTCATACAGAGTGAAGTAAGTCAGAAAGAGAAAGACAAATACCGTATGCTAACACATATATATGGAATATAAGAAAAAAAATGTCATGAAGAACCTAGGGGTAAAACGGGAATAAAGACACAGACCTACTTGAGAATGGACTTGAGGATATGGGGAGGGGGAAGGGTAAGCTGTGACAAAGCGAAAGAGAGGCATGGACATATATACACTACCAAACGTAGGCTAGATAGATAGTGGGAAGCAGCCGCAGAGCACAGGGAGATCAGCTCGGTGCTTTGTGACTGCCTGGAGGGGAGGGATAGGGAGGGTGGGAGGGAGGGAGATGCATGAGGGAGGGGATGTGGGAACAGATGTATATGTATGACTGATTCACTTTGTTATAAAGCAGAAACTAATAAAAAAAAAAAAAAAAAAAAAAAAAAAAAAAAAAAAAAAAAAAAAAGTGTGGGGGCTTCCCTGGTGGTGCAGTGGTTGAGAGTCTGCCTGCCGATGCAGGGGACATGGGTTCGTGCCCCGGTCCGGGAAGATCCCACATGCCGTGGAGCAGCTGGGCCCGTGAGCCATGGCCGCTAAGCCTGTGTGTCCGAAGCCTGTGCTCCGCAATGGGAGAGGCCACAGCAGTGAGAGGCCCATGTACAGCAAAAAAAAAAAAAAAAAAAAAAAGAAAGAAAGAAAAAAACAGTGTGGTATTGACACAAAAACAGACATATGAATCAATGGAACAGAATAGAGAGCCCAGAAATAAACCCACACACTTATGGTCAGTTAAACTTTGACAAAGGAGGCAAGAATATACAACGGGGAAAAGACAGTCTCTTCAGCAAGTGGTATTGGAAAAGTTGGGCAGCCACATGTAAATCAATGAAGTTAGAACACATCCTCACACCACACACAAAAATAAACTCAAAATGGCTTAAAGACTTAAATGTAAGACATGCACCATAAAACTCTTAGAAGAGAACACAGGCAAAACATTCTCTGACATACATACCAATGTTTTCTTAGATCAGTCTCCCAAAGCAATAGAAATAAAAGCAAAAATAAACAAATGGGACCTAATCAAACTTGTAAGCTCTTGTACAGCAAGGGAAACCATAAACAAAATGAAAAGACAACCTACAGACTGGGAGAAAATATTGGCAAATGATGAGAACAACAAAGGCTTAATTTCCAAACCATACAAACTGCTCATACAACTCAGTAACAAAAAACAACCCAATCAAAAAATGGGCAGAAAACCTAAATAGACATTTCTCCAAAGAAGACATACAGATGGTGGACAGGCACATGGAAAGCTGCTCATCAACACTAATTATCAGTGAAATGCAAATCAAAACTACAATGGGGTACAAACTCACACCAGTCAGAATGGCCATCATTAAAAAGTCTACAAATAACAAATATTGGAGAGGGTGTGGAGAAAGGGAACCCTCTTACACTGTTGTTGGGAATGCAAATTGGTGCAGCCATTATGGAAAACAATATGGAAGTTCCTCAAAAAACTAAAAATAGAGTTGCCATATGATCCAGAAATCCCACTCCCGGGCATATACCCAGACAAAACTACAATTCAAAACGACAGATGCACCCCTATGTTCATAGCAGCACTATTCACAATAGCCAAGACATGGAAACTACTTAAAGGTCCATCGACAGGTGAATGGATAAAGATGATGTGACGCACTCAGCCATAAAAAAGAATGAAATAATGCCATTTGCAGCAACATGGATGGACCTAGAGATTATCATACTAAGAAAAGTAAGTCAGAAGGAGAAAGACAAATACCATATGATATCACTTATATGTGAAATCTAAAATACGACACAGTTGAACTTATCTATGAAACAGAAACAGATTCACAAACATAGAGAACAGACTTGTGGTTGTCGAGGGGGAGCAAGGCGGGGCGTAAAGGATTGGGAGTTTGGGATTTGCAGATGCAAACTAGTATATACAAGGATGGATAAATACCAAGGTCCTACTGTATAGCACAGGGAACTATACTCAATATCTTGTGATAAGCCATAATGGAAAAGAATATGAAAAGGAGTGTACATATATGTATAACTGAGTCACTTTGCTGTACAGCAGAAATTAACACATTATAAATCAATTCTACATCAATAATTTTTTTTTAATTATTAGTTACCAGTGTGTAGACTATAGAATCAGAAAACTACCTGGACAACCAGGCTGAGGAGGACAGGAACCCAGACCTCTCTGGAGACCTCACTCAGAAATAGCTTTTAGGAAGGGTATTAAGGGAAAATATCAAATGTCAAAGGAAATATCTTTGAGGCTCTGATATCAGAAAGACTCAATTCCAACCAAGTTCATTCCATTGGTGAGCTACTTACATTAGACTCAAAATCCCAGCAGTCAGATAGGCCTAACTTGAATCTCATGTGGGTACTTGGGCCAGAGGGACCAGGGGTGGGGGTGGGGGCATGGGAAATCAGTACATGTCACTGACAATTCCATCATGACCCATAAAATGGACATAGATAAATTTTTTAAAGAAAGATGGCGCACTGTTAACAATGACAGAGTAAAGGGTGACACACAGGCAAAATCAAAATAGGTCTCCTATAATGTTTATGCTTCTTATGGATAAACCTGGCCACAAGAATGCAACAAGTATTAAAGTTATGTTCCTTTTGAGTATTTCTTTTTCAATAATCTACGACCAACCAACTGTGTGTTTGTGAACTCTGCTATGTGCTTCAAAGCCACATGTGAAGCCTCAGGCAGGGACTGAATGTACCCCATTCACCAAGTGAGCAATTAGCCCAGCCTTCTATGTATGACTCCCCAACCTTATAATCTCAGGATGGTACCTGATCGTCCTACCTAAACATGTTCTTTAATTATACATACATAATTGTACACATAATTGTACATATATACATATATCATATATATACAGTACTCCAGAAAAAAAAAAGATTAAACAAGTGACACAGAACTGACTACGTGGAATAGGGCCTGGAGGTATAAAGCAGCTCTTTCCCTGGTCCCCATGCTCAACCCCACTGATCTACCAAAGGTGTTCTGTGTTGTTTGTGGGAAAGCTGGAAGTCTGGTGGTTTGCTAAGCTCTGTACAGAAGATTAATGAACAAATAAAATGTAAAGTTTTTTCCAGTCTTCTCCTTTTGTGCCAAGCTTGAGCAGACATTGGAGAGGACGCAGGAAAATATGTGAACTAGGTAGAGTTTTGCGTCAGCATCCTCCCATCTCCCCACCTACCCTGTTTCTATGACTGATTCTGACTTTGATGGACCCTTATAAGCTCAGCTTCCTCTAACTCTCCAAACAGTTAAAACCAGACAAGGGTCTACTGTCAGGCATTTGCCCCTTAGTTTAACTTAGTCTGAAACTACCAAGCCTTAAATCAAGTTGGAATTAAATGCTTTGTGCTCTGCTGAAGGAATTTAAGGCATCACCAAAAACGTCTGGGGATGGGGTGCTGGGAGTTGCTGAGAGAACTTCCTCAGGACCACTGAAATGATACTATGGCAGAAGTTAATAGTCTCTTATTTAAATTTAGAACTGTCTTTAAAATAATATTTTTAAGTATTTCTCTGAGTTTCCGCACTGTTGGGAATTTTCTCAATCTGCATCCTTTAACCACTAACTTAGTGCAAGAGTAGTAAGATTAGGGATCAGGGAACACCAAAATTATGTATTTGGCTAAAAGTCATAATAAAGTGAAATAAGGACATGAAGTGATAGCAACTTTTCACGTTTTAAAAATCACCCCTGTGGGGCTTCCCTGGTGACACACTGGTTGAGAGTCCGCCTGCCGATGCAGGGGACATGGGTTCGTGCCCCAGTCCGGGAAGATCCCACATGCCACGGAGCGGCTGGGCCCGTGAGCCATGGCCGCTGAGCCTGCGCGTCCGGAGCCTGTGCTCCGCAACGGGAGAGGCCACAACAGTGAGAGGCCGCGTACTGCAAAAAAAAAAAAAAAATCACCCCTGGGAGAGAAGCTTCAAGATGGCGGGAGAGAAGCTTCAAGATGGCGGAAGAGCAAGAAGCGGAGATCACCTTCCTCCCCACTGATACATCAGAAACACATCTACATGTGAAACAACTCCTACAGAACACCCACTGAACGCTGGCAGAAGACCTCAGACCTCCCAAAAGGCAAGAAACTCCCCACGTAGGGCAAAAGAGAAAAGAATAAACACAGACAAAAGAAGAGGGACGGGACCTGCATCAGTGGGAGGGAGCTGTGAAGGAGGAAAGGTTTCCATACACCAGAAGCCCCTTCGCGGGCGGAGACTGCGGGTGGTGGAGGAGGAAAGCTTCGGAACCCCAGAGGAGAGCGCAGCCACAGGGGTGCGGAGGGCACAGCGGAGAGATTCCCGCACAGATCGGTGCCGATGGCACTCACCAGCCCGAGAGGCTTGTCTGCTCACCTGCCAGGGCGGGCGGGGTCTGGGAGCTGAGGCTCGGGCTTCGGTCGGAGCGCAGGGAGAGGACTGGGGTTGGCGGCGTGAACACAGCCTGAAGGGGGCTAGTGCACCACGGCTGGCCGGGAGGGAGTCCAGGGAAAAGTCTGGACCTGCCGAAGAGGCAAGGACTTTTTCTTGCCTCTTTGTTTCATGGTGCACGAGGAGAGGGGATTAAGAGCGCCGCTTAAAGAGACGGGCGCGAGCCGCGGCTATCAGCGTGGACCCCAGAGACGGGCATGAGACGCTAACGCTGCTGCTGCAGCCACCCAGAAGCCTGTGTGCGAGCGTAGGTCACTATCAATACCTCCCCTCCTGGGAGCCTGTGCAGCCTGCCACTGCCAGGGTCCCGGGATCCAGGGACAACTTACCCGGGAGAACACACGGCGCGCCTCAGGCTGGTGCAACGTCATGCCGGCCTCTGCCGCCGCAGGCTCTCCCCGCACTCCGTACCCCTCCCTCCCCCCAGCCTGAGTGAGCCAGAGCCGCCAAATCAGCTGTTCCTTTAACCCTGTCCTGTCTGAGCGAAGAACAGACGCCCTCAGGCGACCTACACGCAGAGGCGGGACCAAATCCAAAGCTGAACCCCGGGAGCTGTGCAAACAAAGAAGAGAAAGGGAAATCTCTCCCAGCAGCTTCAGGAGCAGCGGTTTAAATATCCACAATCAACTTGATGTACCCTGCATCTGTGGAATACCTGAATAGACAACTAATCATCCCAAATTAAGGAGGTGGACTTAGGGAGCAACGATAGATATATTTTTTTCCCTTTTTCTCTTTTTGTGAGTGTGTATGCATATGATTCTGTGTGTGGTTATGTCTGTAGAGCTTTGCTTTTACCATTTGTCCTAAGGTTCTGTCTGTCCGTCTTTTTGGTTTGTTTTTTTTTGTAGTATAGTTTTTAGCACTTGTTATCATTGGCGGATTTGTTTTTTGGTTTGGTTGCTCTCTTCTTTCTTTCTTTTTTAAATACTTTTAGTTTTTTTAAACATTTTTTATTTTAATAACTTTTTTATTTTCTTTCTTTCTTCCTCCCTCCCGCCCGCCCTCCCTCCCTCTCCCTCCCTCTCTCTCTCTCTCTCTCTCTCTCTCTCTCTCTCTCTCTTTCTTTCTTTCTCCATTTTATTCTGAACCGTGTGGATGACAAGGTCTTGGTGCTCCGGCCTGGTGTCAGGGCTGTGCCTCTGAAGTGGGAGAGCCAAGTTCAGGACATTGGTCCACAAGAGACCTCCCAGCTCCAGGTAATATCAGACGGAAAAAACTCCCAGAGATCTCCATCTCAACACCAAGACCCAGCTCCACTCAATGATCAGCAAGCTACAGTTCTGGACACCCTATGCCAAATAACTAGCAAGACAGGAACACAACCCCACCCATTAGCAGAGAGGCTGCCTAAAACCATAAGTTCACAAACACCCCAAAGCACACCACAAGATGCAGACCTGCCCCACAGAAAAACAAGATCCAGCCTCATCCACGGGAACACAAGTACTAGTCCCCTCCACCAGGAAGCCTCACAACCCACTGAACCAACCTTAGCCACTGGGGGCAGAAAACAATGGGAACTCTGAACCTGCAGCCTGTGAAAAGGAGACCCCAAACACAGTATATTAAGCAAATGAGAAGACAGAGAAACACACAGCAGATGAAGGAGCAAGGTAGAAACCCACTACACCTAACAAATAAACAGGAAATAGGCAGTCTACCTGAAAAAGAATACAGAGTAATGATAGTAAAGATGATCCAAAATATCAGAAACAGAATGGAGAAAATACAAGAAATGATTAACATGGACCTAAAAAAACTACAGGGCAAACAAACAATGATGAACAACACAATAAATGAAATTTAAAATTCTCTAGAAGGGATCAATAGTAGAATAACTGAGGCAGAAGAACGGATAAGTGACCTGGAAAATACAATAGTGGAAAAAACTACAGCAGCACAGAATAAAGAAAAAAGAATTAAAAGAATTGAGGACAGCCTCAGAAACCGCTGGGACAATATTAAATGCACCAACATTTGAATGATAGGGGTCCCAGAAGAAGAAGAGAAAAAGAAAGGGACTGAGAAAATATTTAAAGAGATTATAGTTGAAAACTTCCCCAAAATGGGAAAGGAAATAGTTAATCAAGTTCAGGAAGCACAGAGAGCCCCATACAGGATAAATTCAAGGGGAAACATGCTGAGACACATATTAATTAAACTATCAAAATTTAAATACAAAGAAAAAATATTAAAAGCAGCAAGGGAAAAACAACAAATAACATGCAAGGGAAGCCCCATAAGGTTAACAGCTGATCTTTCAGGAGAAACTCTGCAAGCCAGAAGGGAGCAGTTGGACATATTTAAAGTGATGAAAGGGAGAAACCTACAACCAAGATTACTCTATCCAGCAAGGATCTCATTCAAATTTGACAGAGAAATTAAAACCTTTACAGACAAGCAAAAGCTAAGAGAATTCAGCACCACCAGACCAGCTTTACAATAAATGCTAAAGGAACTCCTCTAGGCAGGAAATACAAGAGAAGGAAAAGACCTACAATAACAAACACAAAACAAGAGAATGGTAATAGGAACATACATATTGATAATTACCTTAAATGTAAATGGATTAAATGCTCCAACCAAAAGACATAGACTGGCTGAATGGATACAAAAACAAGACCCATATATATGCTGTCTACAATAGACCCACTTCAGACCTAGGGACACATACAGACTTAAAGTGAGAGCATGGAAAAAGATATTCCATGCAAATGGAAATCAAAAGAAAGCTGGAATAGCAATTCTCATATCAGACAAAATACACTTTCAAACTAAGACTATTACAAGAGACAAAGAAGGACACTACATAATGATGAAGGGATCAACACTAGAAAAATATATAACAATTGTAAATATTTATGCACCCAACATAGGAGCACCTCAATACATAAGGCAAATACTAACAGCCATAAAAGGGGAAATCAACAGTAACACATTCATAGTAGGGGACTTTAACACCCCACTTTCACCAATGAACAGATCATCCAAAATGAAAATAAATAAGGAAACACAAGCTTTAAATGATACATTAAACAAGATGGATTTAATTGATATTTATAGGACATTCCATCCAAAAACAACAGAATACACACTTTTCTCAAGTGTTCATGGAACATTCTCCAGGCTAGATCATATCTTGGGTCACAAATCAAGTCTTGGTAAATTTAAGAAAATTGAAATAGTATCAAGTATCTTTTCCGACCACAACACTATAAGACTAGATATCAATTACAGGAAAATATCTGTAAAAAATACTAACACGTGGAGGCTAAACAATACACCAATTAATAACCAAGAGAGCACTGAAGAAATCAAAGAGGAAATCAAAAACTATCTAGAAACAAATGACAATGAAAACACAATGACCCAAAACCGATGGGATGCAGCAAAAGCAATTCTAAGAGGGAAGTTTATAGCAATACAATCCTACCTTAAGAAAAAAGAAACATCTCAAACAACCTAACCTTACACCTAAAGCAATTAGAGAAAGAAGAACAAAAAAACGCCAAAGTTAGCAGATGGAAAGAAATCATAAAGATCAGATCAGAAATAAATGAAAAAGAAATGAAGGAATCAATAGCAAAGATCAATAAAACTAAAAGGTGGTTCTTTGAGAAGATAAACAAAATTGATAAACCATTAGCCAGACTCATCAAGAAAAAAGGGGAGACAACTCAAATCAAAAGAATTAGAAATGAAAAAGTAGACGTAACAACTGACACTGCAGAAATACAAAGGATCATTAGAGATTACTACAAACAACTATATGCCAATAAAATGGACAACCTGGAAGAAATGGACAAATTCTTGGAAAAGCACAACCTTCTGAGACTGAACCAGGAAGAAATAGAAAATATAAACAGAGCAATCACACGCACTGAAATTGAAACTGTGATTAAAAATCTTCCCACAAACAAAAGCCCAGGACCAGATGGCTTCCTTCTCAAACTCTTCCAAAATACAGAAGAGGGAGGAACGCTCCCAAACTCATTCTACGAGACCACCCTCACCCTGATAGCAAAACCAGACAAAGATGTCACAAAAAAAAGAAAGCTACAGGCCAATATCACTGATGAACATAGATGCAGAAATCCTCAACAATATCCTAGTGAACAGAATCCAACAGCACATTAAAAGGATCTTACACCATGATCAACTGGGGTTTAACCCAGGAATGCAAGGATACTTGAATATATGCAAATCAATCAATGTGATACACCATATTAACAAATTGAAAAAGAAAAACCATAGGATCATCTCAATAGATGCAGAAAAAGCTTTCGATAAAGTTCAAACACCCATTTATGAAAAAAACCCTCCAGAAAGTAGGCATAGAGGGAACTTACCTCAACATAATAAAGGCCATATATGACAAAGCAACAGCCAACATTGTCCTCAATGGTGAAAAAGTGAAACCATTTCCACTAAGATCAGGAACAAGACATGGTGGCCCACTCTCACCACTATTATTCAACATTGTTTTGGAAGTTTTAGCCACAGCAATCAGAGCAGAAAAAGAAATAAAAGGAATCCAAATAGGAAAAGAAGAAGTAAAGCTGTCACTGTTTGCAGATAATATGATACTTTACATAGGGAATCCTAAAGATGCTACCAGAAAACTTCTAGAGCTAATCACTGAATTTGGTAAAGTAGCAGGATACAAAATTATTGCACAGAAATCTCTTGCATTCCTATACACTGATGATGAAAAATCTGGGAGAGAAATTAAGGAAACACTCCTATTTACCATTGCAATGAAAAGAATAAAATACCTAGGAATAAACCTACTTAAGGAGACAAAAGACCTGTATGCAGAAAAATATAATACATTGATGAAAGAAATTAAAGATGATACATACGGAGAGATACACCATGTTCTTGGATTGGAAGAATCAACATTGTGAAAATGACTATATTACCCAAAGCAATCTACAGATTCAATGCAATCCGTATCAAACTACCAATGGCATTTTTTCCAGAAGTAGAACAAAAAATTTCACAATTTGTATGGAAACACAAAAGACCCCAAGTAGCCATAGCAATCTTGAGAAAGAAAAACAGAGCTGAAGGAATCAGGTTCCTGCACCTCAGACTATACTACATAGCTACAATAATCAAGACAGTATGGTACTGGCACAAAAACAGAAATATAGATCAATGGAAAAGGATAGAAAGCCCAGAGATAAACCCATGTACATATGGTCTCCTTATCTTTGATAAAGGAGCCAAGAATATACAAGAGAGAAAAGACAGCCTCTTCAAAAAGTGGTGCTGGGAAAATTGGACAGCTACATGTAAAAGAATGAAATTAGAACACTCCCTAACACTATACATAAAAATACACTCAAAATGGATTAAAGACCTAAACGTAAGGCCAGACACTATCAAACTCTTAGAGGAAAACATAGGCAGAACACTCTATGACATAAATCACAGCAAGATCCTTTCTGACCCACCTCCTAGAGAAATGGAAATGAAAACAAACAAACAAAAAAACAAATGGGACCTAATGAAACTTAAAAGCATTTGCACAGCAAAGGAAACCATAAACAAGACCAAAAGACAACCCTCAGAATGGGAGAAAATATTTCCAAATGAAGCAACTGACAAAGGGTTAGTCTCCAAAATTTACAAGCAGCTCATGAAGCTCAATATCAAGAAAACAGACAACCCAATCCAAAAATGGGCAGAAGACCTAAATAGACATTTCTCCAAAGAAGATATACAGATTGCCATCAAACACATGAAAGAGTGCTCAACATCGTTAATCATTAGAGAAATGCAAATCAAAACTACAATGAGATATCACCTCACACCAGTCAGAATGGCCATCATCAAAAAATATACAAACAATAAATGCTAGAGAGAGTGTGGTGAAAAGGCAACCCACCTGCACTGTTGGTGGGAATGTAAATTGACAAAGCCACGATGGAGAACAGTATGCAGGTTCCTTAAAAAACTAAATATAGAATTACCATATGACCCAGCAATCCCACTACTGGGCATATACCCTGAGAAAACCATAATTCAAAAAGAGTCATGTACAACAAGGTTCATTGCAGCTCTATTTCCAACAGCCAGGACATCAAAGCAACCTAAGTGTATACTGACAGATGAATAGATAAAGAAGATGTAGCACATATATACAATGGAATACTACTCAGCCATAAAAAGAAACGAAATTGAGTTATTTGTAGTGAAGTGCATGGACCTAGCATCTGTCATACAGAGTGAAGTAAGAGAGAGAAAAACAAATACATATGCTAACACATATATATGGAAACTTAAAAAAAAATGGTCATGAGGAACATAGGGGCAAGATGAGAATAAAGACACAGACCTACTAGAGAATGGACTTCAGGACACAGGGAGGGGGAAGGGTAGGCTGGGACAAAGTGAGAGAGTGGCCTGGACATATATACACTACCAAATATAAAATAGATAGCTAGTGGGAAGCTGCCGCATAGCACAAGGAGATTAGCTCGGTGCTTTGTGACCACCTAGAGGGGTGGGATAGGGAGGGTGGAAGGGAGGGAGATGTAAGAGGGAAGAGATATGGGGATGTATGTATATTTGTAGCTGAGTTACTTCGTTATAAAGCAGAAACTAACACACCATTGTAAAGCAATTATACTCCAATAAAGATGTTAAAAAAAAAGTACACAAAGTTTTAGCCATAATGATTATCTCAATGCAGTACTTTTTATTATAATAAAAATTTGTTTATGAACCAAAAAAAATCACCTGTTTCAAATCTCAACCGCCCAACTATTCTAAATACAGAATAAAAGGAAGAAAAATTTAAATTACCCATAAATGAATTTCAAATTACTATCAATATTTTGATGTATTTTCTGATCTTTTTCCTAAATCAGTCTCTTCTCTCTTTCTCTCAGATTCCTCTCCACACTTCCAAGTAAAACAGAACACTATATTTTTTCCAAAATTATTTGAGCCATTGAGAAGAAATGAAAAGGGAATTCAACCTTAACCACAAAAAGATTAGAGAAGCTATGCCTTTGGGGGATTTAATGGTTAAAAGCAAAATATTCCTTTTCTCTGCAAAAGATACTGTCAGGAGAATGAAAAGACAAGCAACAGACTGGGCAAAAGTATTTGCGAAAGTCACATTTGATAAAGCAGGGGTCCCCAACCCTTGGGCCGCGGACCTGTTAGGAACTGGGCCACATGGCAGGAGGTGAGTGGCAAGCGAGTTAAGCTTCATCAGCTGCTCCCCATCGCTCACATTACTGCCTGAACCAACTCCTGCCTTCCGTGGAAAAATTGCCTTCCGTGAAACTGGCCCCTGGTTCCACGAAGGGTGGGGACCACTGTGATAAAGGACTATTATCCAAAATATACAAAGAACTTTTAAAATTCGATGGTAAGAAAACAAAACAACCTGACTCAAAAATGAGCCAAAGACCTTGACTGAAACCTCACCAAAGAAGACATATGATGGCAAATAAACATATGAAAAGATACTCCACATCACATGTCATCAGGGAAATGCAAATTAAAATAATGATCAGATATAATTACATACCTATTAGAATGGCCAAAATCCAGAACACTGACAATGACAAATGCTGACAAAGAGGTGGTGCAACAAGAATACTCATTCATTGCTGGTGGGAAAGCAAAATAGTACAGCCGCTTTAGAAGGCAATTTGGCACTTTCTTACAAAACTAAACATACTCTTACCATACAATCCAGCAATCACACTACTTGATATTTACTCAACAGAAATGAAAACTTATCTCTACACAGAAACCTGCACATAGATGTTTACAGTAGCTTTATTCATTATTGTCAAAACTTGGAAGCAAGACAGATGTTCTTGGTGAATGAATAAATAAACTGTGATACAGCCAGACAATGGAATATTATTCAGCACTAAAAAGGAATGGGCTATCAAGCCATGAAATGATATGGAAGGAACTTAAATGCATATTACTAAGTGAAAGAAGCCACTCTGAAAAGGCTACATACCACGTGATTCCAACTAAATGACATGCTAGAAAAGACAAAACAATGAAGGCAGTAAAAAGATAAATGGTTGCCAGGGACTGGGGGACGGAGGGATGAACTGGGGAAGCACAGAGGATTTTTAGAGCAGTGAAAAGACTCTGTATGATACTATCTATAATGGTGGACACTCATCATTATCATCATTGCAATTTGTCCAAATCCATACAATGCACAACACCAATAGTGAACCCCAATGTAAACTATGGACTTCGGGTGATTACAACGTGTCAATGTAGGTTCATCAGATGTAATAAATGTACCACTCTGATGGGGATGTTGATAATGGTGGGAGGCTATGCATATGTAGGGGCAGGGAGTATATGGGAAATCTCTGGACCTTCCACTCAATTTTGCTGTGAACCTAAAAGTGCTCAAAAAAATCAGTGATTTTTTTTTTTTTTTTTTTTTTTTTTTTTGCTGTACGCGGGCCTCTCACTGCTGTGGCCTCTCCCGTTGCAGAGCACAGGCTCCGGACGCGCAGGCTCAGCGTCCATGGCTCACGGGCCCAGCCACTCTGCGGCATGTGGGATCCTCCCGGACTGGGGCACGAACCCGTGTCCCCTGCATTGGCAGGCGGACTCTCAACCACTGCGCCACCAGGGGAACCCCAGTGAATTTTTTAAGCATAAGATGGTCTATTCTCCTTTCTCTAAAATTAGGTAAGACATTTCCCCCCTGGATTTTTTCTCTAGGCTTCCCAAAAGAAATAACATATTTTAGAAGTTGTTAGATGTTGCTCCATTTAAGTGTGTTGAAAGCAGCTTATAGAGAAGATACCTAAAGTTAAATTATTTAAACACACTTGTACAATGATAGCTCCTTGGAAGAATAATTAGTATCTTTAACTTAAGTAAATCATTAAAAACTTGTATAATTATGCCATACGTATTTCAAGCAATCATTTACAAACACAGAGCGTTTCTTACCATCATCACTATTATTAGTCATTGATAGAATATGCTTCTAACACTTCTCTCTCTATAGAGCACAAGCTATGTGTGCCTCTGAAGTCTTTCCATTTCATTTAATCAACAAACAATATATACTATCTATTGAAATAAAGGTAATTTCATATAACTCCTTTAGTAATGGTACAATAATTTTTAAAAACTGATTATGAAGTGTGTTGTGTGCATTGGTGGTGGTGGTATTGCAATTATCAAAGAGGAGCCTCATAATACATTTCTGTTTATTTTAGAAAGGCTAAATTAGAAGGTGAGCTTTAGGGTGGAATTCTCAATATAACTATGTATGACACGTATTTGTTCTATACATAGAAGTGTGAAGTTTGCACAAATTCACAATAAGATCAATTTAATTTCAGTCCAACCATGTCAACTTTTAAGTGGAAATTCAGAAACCTAAAATAAAGGCTTATTAGGTTATAAAGACACATGCACTAACACTTGTCCCTACACTAATGCCTATGCCACAGAGTCCGCAGGAACATGAATTTCTAGTTGACAAAAGTAACATCACTTAGAAACAGGTTATTTGCCTTACAAAATTAGCAACCATCCAGATATATTTTCATTTTGTTCTTCCTCCACTCCCTCTATAAAAGCAACATACCCTTCAAGGAGATGTAATGTATATTTCAGATATAGTGTACATTTCAACACAAAAGTGCATCCTTTCTCTTCCTTTATGGAGTAAGCCAGAGTGATGAATTTTAGAAATATCTTAACTTCTCCAACGGATGCAACTTGCCCTAAATTGAAGCATTTAAAGAGGGCATCGTTTTCACGTGTTTGGTAATCTATCTAAAGTACAAGCTATTAATAGCATGACTTTTGCTATTTTAAATAATGTTCTTAGAGCTCTGTAACCAGTAAGAAATAAAACTGTTTTCCCTAAATATTTTCTTTTGTTATTTAAACATGATTAATCTCATGCACTTTATCTGCATATTCCTTGGTGCAGAAGATGCTAATGTTACATTATTTTGAGTTAAAAGTTTGTGTTTGAGGCCTTTTCACTCCATTTACTGCTTGGCTTGTTGCATCAACAAGAAGTGATGTAGTTTAATTACTTTTATGAAAATGAACTTAAAACTGTTATTACTTTGCACAAGTTCTAATGGCAATACCACTTTGGGATGAACAACAAAAGCAGACAGAGTGAGTCACAGTACTTACAGCATGCAAAGTAACAGAAAGGAATTCTTATTTATTAGAACAACATTAGCCTCTCATGGTACAGAAAATTGATTATGCTTCCCTGATTTGTTTGTTTTCTTCATGCTCTATGGGGCTCTTACACGGCTTCTGTATAATTTACTAACTCGTTATTTCCCACTAGCAAGAGTATAGATACTACTTTCTTAGATGACACATTAGGGGAAGTTAAAATGTAATCAAATTATAGAATTTAAAGCATCTAAACTCCTAGAATACAAATTTTTTATCTAAAGAAAAGTGCCATGCATTAAATTTCAAATAAACAGGAGAAGCAGGCTCTCTTGCTTGATTTGTGTGCATGTGATAATTAAGGAGACTGAAGGGGTGAGGAGATGAAAAGAAATTTGTACAATTTGTTCATGACTTACAATAATTTTTTTCTTTCTTTCTCAGATAATTCCAAATGTTGTCTTATTCAATAATTAAAATGTATGACAAAATTGGGATTACCAATACCCCATAATTTTTACAAGGGAAGGAAGAAATCTTCCAATGTTTGATATAAAGCACTCAAGAGCAGGTACTGAATAATAGTGAGGAATTGAGAAATTTAGTCTCTGAACTCAGACAAGCATAGATATGAAATTTATCTCCAATATACTAGCTCTATGACCTTAGGCAAGTTACTAAGCTGTAGCCAATTTTTTCATAAATAAAAGGACTTTATAAAGATTAAGAAAGAAAATACATATGAAGAACTTAACACAAAACCTGTTTAATAGTAGATATTCAATACAATGTATTACTAATAAACCCTTAATAAAAATCAGAGTTAGTAGGCATACAATAGATGCCAGTTTTTATCATTGTTAGTATTACTGTTGTTATGAGTACTATTATTTTGTCTTCCTCTCAAGCACTGTATAAGCAAAGTGCATCCTGCCCATCCATTCCTTTCATGGTTCCAAAGAGGATGATATTTCCACTTCTGGACTTACGTGGGATTTGAGGGGTTTTTTTAACTTATTTATTATTGAGAGCATCAGCTCTATTTCTAGCACATGTGCGAGCTGTAGAGGGAGCATAGCAGAAGTATGAAGTACGAATATTAGTAAGATACCCGGGGTCCATGCAGCAAAGTCTGCCAATGGCAATAACAACAAAAATTAGAACTTGTGCTTCACTCTTGCACAGCATTTAAACTAGCTTGAAAAATCTTCAAATCGGTGAAGGAGAGCCGGTCCTCTTCCACATACTTTCAGAATGAAAATGGCAGTCATATAACTGTTTGCCAGCCTCAACTTAAAGCCAATTTATTTTTGAATAATGTTGAAAATAACAAAATCCCAGCGGACGTTGCTGTAACAGAATTTGATCTGTTAGCAGCCAAGACCTTCCCTATAATGCATTATAATCTTAGGAATCATCCTAGAAGATACGAAAGCAAAGAACAAAAAATATAATTTTAAGATAAAAAAATGTGTTTGCCCTAGTATTCTCATAAATAAATAGAAAAAGAGAAAGACTGTCTTTAGGGTCCATTTGTAATTCCTTTTTTTCTTTTTAAGCCACACGGATGTGTGTACTTGACTAAATTTGCTAGGTAATTTATCACAGTATGAGTATCAATTCAAAACTATTTATTACCTGAAATAATTAGAATGATCATTAAAAAACACAGAAGGGTATAATAAAAACCAAGAAAATGGAGGGGTTGAGATGAAGTTTTCTTGTTATTGTTTTCCTTCCCTTATTTTTCTTGACTCACCCTAAAGGGTAGATGGTGCCTGTTAATAGTAGTAAGGAAAGAAAAATGCTGACTGATCTGTAACACTCAAAGCAAAGGGAAAAGAAAACAAAACAAACATGCATAAGCCAAAGAAAATGAGCAAGTGGACAGAGAGAGGAAAAAGAAAATGGGATATTAGACAGCCTAACTAGAAAAATACAAACAAGGGGGATGGAAAGAATATCACACAACAAAAGAAGAGCTGGTACAAGAAAGACATAGCATAAAAGTAAAAGAGTAATGAAAGAAACTCAGAGGAAAGAAGAAAGGGCGGAGCTGAAAATTTGTAACAATTTGAAAAAGTAAAGCAGAAGTGAAGAAAAAGAATGATCACAGCAAACTGCTGCCAGAAAAATAATAATAATACTCAAAGGACCAGATGCATCTTGAACATATTTTTCTTAAAATGGACAAAAATAAGAACACACTGAAATTACAAAAGTAAAAATTCCTTCAGATAAAAACCAAGGTCAAAAAAGGGAAACACTCCAGGGAAGAAAGAGAAGTCTACAGGTCATTGGCGTGTCTTAAAAAGTGCTTTCACTGTTTCATGAATGTATGTTGCCAAACCATGATGGATAAAGGGAGTGCCGGGTGTGGTCAAGTGACTTTTTTGGGAAGCAACACAATGAAGATAAAAGATGTCCCCGATTTATCAAAGTGTTAAAGAAACCAAATCTTTCTCTTTGGACTCAAGAAAGGGATAACATTAAAAATCATTCAAGTGATAACATGATACAAACGAGATGATACTATGTCTTTGGAAAAGTGAAAGATAAAACAGAGAAAGCATCTATTAAATATTTTTTTAGGAGAAAGATGTAAAGTTAAGGAGAAATCACTATAAAATGTATTAGAGAGGCTCTATTAACAGGAGGTAAAGAGCAGTGGTTAGGCAGAGTGATTACAAATCAGAAGGCCTAGGCTTGAATTCTGGTTCTACCACTTACTCAGTGAGTGATATTTAGCAAGGAGATAACCACTCTGTGTCTCAGTTTACTCAAATAAAATGGCTATCACAAAATAGTTCTCAAGATTAAATAAGATATTAAATATAAATCACTGGGCACAGTGCTTAGTATATAGTAAGTACTCAACCAGTATGTAATAGATGAAACAGAGCAAACATGAAAAAGTCTTGGTAAGAACTGTAAAACAAGTAACTTATTCAGATCTTTAAATGTCTCATTAATTTGTATAATTATGTCTTGGTAAATATCCCATTGTTACATAAGCATGTTGATGGAATTCCCTTTTTGAGGAAATCTACAATTACTTCATTTGGGGCTTATTTCTTTGCTTTTAAACATTTATACAATCAACTCTGTGGAGAACATTAATAGGACAAAGACAAGGAATATGAATGAATGACACTATGGTGACAGAAACAAAGTAAATACTGGAAAATAAAACTCCAGGGTGTGAAAGAAAACCGTGATTTATACAAAGTACTTTTGCTTTTGAAGAGGAAATCAACTCCTGCCTTCTAATTTCTACCAATAGGTAGAAATGTGTCTTTCTGACAAATGACTATTTAGATCTAAAAGAGTTAAAAGAAACTACTTTCAGAACTATAGATTTTAAGGAAAGTAAATAAATAAACAAAATATGTTTGATTTCGAAATAAAAGTTCTAAATAATTATGGGTTTGCCAAAAACTGCATTCAGGTTTTTCTGCAATATCTTATGGAAAACCCGAACAAACTTTTTGGCCAATGCAATATACATAGATGTGGAAAAATTCTGTGACAGCAAAAGGATTCATGACTCTGTGGATAGGAATTTTGTCTGTCTAAAGGTGATTCCTCCCACTATAATAAAAGTTCAAAGTATAATACCAATGTTCAGTAATATAAATTTGAGTATCTCAAGTATAAACATAATAGACACTTTAAATTTAAAAAGGTATAGGAGATTACTGAACTATTGCCAGTCAAATATTTTCAGTTCTACTATTTTTCTATTTTTAAATTTATTAATTTCTGCTCTTTTGAATTCTAATTCCTGTTTTAACCTTTTCTTAAACTTATATTGCTCTTTATCTAGTTCATTTAATACATGGATTTTCATTTTTTCTTTTTGATAAGTTCTTAAGATGACAAATTTTCCTCTGGGTACTAGTTTAGTTGTACGTCATAGGCTCTAATTCACAGTGGGGTTTCTTTTGATTAATGCCTATAAATTCCAAAATCTTGGCTTTGATTTCATATATTTTTAATGTTTTTCATCTGCACTTGATTATATCTATAGAGAATTCTCATTACATCTAGCGAACAGACACTGTTTTCTGTCTTATTCATTGCTTTTATTTCAGAGTAGGACAATGTCATTCACTTGGTAGGAAAAATAATTAGCAATTTATTGATTAATTATAATTGATCTTAGTTCTAAGTTAAAAAAATACGTCAAATGATAAACTGAATAAAATTTTTTCCAGTCATTTAGAAGCCATTAAATATGACATAGAAGGAAAAGGAGGTGGTGATTGACAAGGAGAAGCAGGGGGAGGGGGAGGGAGAGGGAGGGAGGGAAAAGGAGGGAGAAGAGGGAAACAGTAACCTGGGATTTAAAAGCCTCAAGTTCTAGACACCATACCAAGTTCGTCTTCATTTTCTTTAAATACAAAACAAGGGAGTTCTCTTGCCCATGATATCTAAGATCCTCCTCTATATATGTGTTATGGTTCAACCTAAGATGACTGATAGACACGTAGATAACATGCACATCTACATGCACATATTTACACACATGAGTGTGTACTTTCATCAACTGATTAATCACACAAGGGACAGAAAACCGCAGCTTTTCTGAATAAGAAAGAAAAACACCATCTAATTTGACAACTCAAGTGATGACTAAACTTCCTGGGCAAAAATACCTATCAACTGTTCATCCATCCTATTGCTAACACCTACGGTAATAGGGAACACATTATAACCTGAATCAGCTGGTCTGTCTTTGAAATGCTGACTCACTTAAAACGAGCTTTTCTATAACTTCTTGCTTTACATTCTAACTGTACCTAATGGCGCCACACAAGCAAAGCCATTCACTTTCAACTAAAATCATTGATGCAGCTCTTTCAGTCAGTGTAAGGCTGCAGGACCATGACTCAAATTCATAGAGAGATAACATAGTAACGATAATATTCGTAATCATTATATTTGTTACTAGATGAAGTCTCTTCGCGATTCAATGATATTTCCACCAACCTGTTATCTAGTGAAGCACATCACTGTGAGTCATAGGTCACCTCCTTCCTCGCAAAAAATCCTTGGCCTCCTCCCAGACGCCTGAGGATGTTACTCTGCGCCTGCCCGAGACACTCTCTTCAGCTCTCATGCAAGGCTCCCGGCCAGGCGCAAGCCTTTCACGCTCTGAAGATTCTGGGCCAGAGAGGCAATGGAAGGCACACAGCTGAGGACTGTGGCTAATGGGGGAGGTGGTGCCTCCTATAAAAAGGGCAGCTGCTACTCAGCTGTAACTCGTGATCCCACGTGGGATCACGTGGATCAGAACTTTTGAGAATTTTGGAAGGCAACATTTAAGTGAAATCTCCCGATTTTTATACGTTGGCAACTATTCAAATTTTTCAAAGACAACATACAGAAAGAAAGGGTAAAAAAGTAAAAATAAAAAAGGGCTTCCCTGGCGGCGCAGTGGTTGAGAGTCCGCCTGCCGATGCAGGGGACACGGGGTCATGCCCCGGTCCGGGAAGATCCCACATGCCGCAGAGCAGCTGGGCCCGTGAGCCATGGCCGCTGAGCCTGCGCGTCCGGAGCCTGTGCTCCGCAGCGGGAGAGGCCACAACAGCGAGAGGCCCATGTACCGACGACGACGACAACAACAACAACAACAACAACAACAAATATATATATATGGGTTGAATTTGACCCAAGGCTGCCAGTTTAAGTTTCTGACTCAGGCTTCTGATACAGCATGGCTTTTTTCAGGGTGCCCTCGCTGTTAATTGCTCTTTGGGGTTAATGAGAGATCAAATTTTAGAAACAAAATCCTATATTTATATTACTAGATATAACAAATTGTAAAAGAGAGGTATTAAGGATGTTTATGAGGCTTCATTTGCTGTCTTAGAGAACTTGCTATTTTAAAGTTATCAATATAAAATAAAAATTAAATTAAAAATGAAGTTATAACCATAAATATTGGAGTTCAAAATTTTCAGATTTTGTAACTTTTTGAGATGATGAAATGGTTTCCCAGGGTTGTGTTTAATTTAAATAGATCACAATGAAACTAAAAATAATTTTAGACAAAGGAGAATAAGCCTATTTATTCTAAGTCACTTTATAACCCTCACCTGTTCCTCCAGCAATTTTTCCTTTAAAGATATTACATTCAACAGCAATATAGATCAATGGAACAGGATAGAAAGCCCAGAGATAAACCCACACTCATAAGGGCACCTAATTTATGACAAAGGAGGGAAGAACATACAATGGAGAAAAGACAGCCTCTTCAATAAGTGGTGCTGGGAAAACTGGACAGCTACATGTAAAAGAATGAAATTAGAACACTCCCTAACACCATACACAAAAATCAACTCAAAATGGATTAAAGACCTAAATGTAAGGCCAGACACTATAAAACTCTTAGAGGAAAAGCACTCTTTGACATAAACCACAGCAAGATCTTTTTTCACCCACCTCCTAGAGTAACAGAAATAAAAACAAAAATAAACAAATGGAACTTAATTAAACTTAAAAGCTTTTGCACAGTAACAGAAACCATAAACAAAACATAAAGACAACCCACAGAATGTGAGAAAATATTTGCAAATGAAACAACAGACAAAGGATTAATCTCCAAAATATACAAACAGCTCATGGAGCTCAATATCAATAGAACAAACAATCCAGTTAAAAAATGGGCGGAAGACCTAAATAGACATTTCACCAAGGAAGACATACAGATGGTCAAGAAGCACATGAAAAGATGCTCAACATCATTAATTATTAGAGAAATGCAAATCAAAACTACAATGAGTTATCACCTCATGCCGGTCAGAATGGCGATTATCAAAAAAGCTAGGAACAATAAATGCTGGAAAGGGTGTTCTGAAAACGGAATGCTCCTACACTGTTGGTTGGAATGTAATTGATACAAACACTAGGGAGAACAGTATGGACGTTCCTTAAAAAACTAAAAATAGAACTACCATACGACCCAGCAATCCCACTACTGAGCATATACCCTGAGAAAACCATAATTCAAAAAGAGACATGTACCACAATGTTCATTGCAGCACTATTTACGGTAGCCCAGGACATGGAAGCAACCTAAGTGTCTATTGACAGATGAATGAGTAAAGAAGATGTGGCACATATATACAGTGGAATATTAGTCAGCCATAAAAAGAAACAAAATTGAGTTATTTGTAGTGAGGTGATGGACCTAGAGTCTGTCATAGAGAGTGAAGTAAGCCAGAAAGAGAAAAACAAATACTGTATGCTAACGTATATATATGGTACTGATGAACCTAGTTGCAGGGCAGGAATAAAGAGGTAGACATAGAGAATGGACTTGATGACATGGGGTGGGAGGGCGAACCTGGGGCAAAGTGAGAGTAGCATCAACATATATACACTACCAAATGTAAAATAGTTGGCTGGTGGGAAGCAGCAGTATAGCACAGGGAGATCAGCTCGGTGCTTTGCAATGACCTACAGGGCTGGGATAGGGAGGATGGGAAGGAGGCTCAAGAGGGAGGGGATACGGGGACATGTGTATGCATATGGCTGATTCGCTTTCTTGTGCAACAGAAACTAACACAGTATTGTAAAGCAATTATACTCCAATAAAGATCTATTAAATAAAAAAGATGTTACATTCATTTTCAATCCCTTTTCCAACAGATGGGAATAATCATTCCTATAATCAAGAGCAGGGATCAGCATTCAGTAAAGGACCATATAGCAAATGTTTTAGTAAATATTTTAGGCATTACAGATCATATCGTCTCTCTTGCAACTATTCCAATATACATTGTAATGTGAAAGTAGCAAAAACAATGTGTAAATGAATGGCATGGCTGTCTTCCAATAATGTTTTATACATTTACTAAAATTTGAATTTTATATAATTTTCATGAGTCACAAAATATTATTACTTTTAATTTTTTCAACCATTTAAAAATATAACAGTTATTCTCAGCTCATGGATCATACAAAAACAGGTGGTGGGCCAGAACTGGCCCACAGGCTGTAGTTTGCTAACCTCTGATTTTAGAGCACATCATTTCCAGTATCAAGATATTTAGAATACTAAATTACTTGTAAATATTTAATTTTTAAATTATATTGCCAAATTGTTAAGAAAGTGGCTTGGCAAATGGAGAATCAGAAAAAAAGGAATTGGATTATTTGGAAAAACATTTCATCTAAAAGCACATCCCACAAAAAAAGCATATCACATGGAAACTGCTAATCAAATACCCCTTTGCCTCCTCCCGAAGTTTTTTTGTTTTACAAATCCACAATCTAGCAGAGAGTTTAAAATTCTAGTAGAAGTAAACCATACTCATCATTGTTTTGCCAGCTCTGACTCTGGCCAATTGTCCTTGAAGATATTTCTGACCATCTTATCTCCTACTAACATACTATAGAGGAAGATAATACCAGGGTTGTAAGACCAGTCCCCATCATATGGGCAACATGGGTGGATGCATTAGTAGATTTTTTTTCTTCTTGATCTTACCCTTTAAAAATATTTCAAGGAAAACTTGAAATAATTTATTAAATATGCTGGTGGGTTTCCTTTTTCAATTTCCTAAGCAAACAGTCATTATCCCTTACTTTCAGGAATTAAAAACCACACTGCATATTTATTTTGTACAGTTGGTAGAGGTTGTTTATATTACCAAGGCATTATAAAATTATTTATCATACATTCTTCTTGTGTGTGCAGTTCTATTTTATGTACTACACAAGATGTTCCCTTTTGCAAAGGTGTTGCATCCAGAATAAATAAACCTCTGGGAGGAATGTGAGCGAGGCTGAAATTATCTATAAGAAAAATGAATGGTATTTTAATCATTCCTGAGTATCTTCCTTTATATATTCCAGACATTGCATTTATTGTGAAAATATATAAAAGTAAGAATATCAGACCAAAAGATCTTTGGCAAACGTCTCCTTGGTTAATAAAGTCCAGGGCCTGGACTCAGCATTTGGTACTTAGAGTTACCTAATGGCCTTTGGAATAGATAAGCTAGAGAGCTAAGCTCACTTCTTCACTTTGTAAACAGCAATGGACGGATATCTGTTCTGGTTCGGAAAAAAAAAAAATCACTCTACAAGCTTTATAGAACTGCAGTAATAGTATGGCTTAGTTAACATTATGTTCTACTGAGATCCTGAAATGGAGGTATGATTAATTATTTCTAAAGTATGGAAAAATTGAGGAAAGATCAATTTTTGTGTTAATTTTTCTTAATGCTGTCAGCTATTTCATTAAAATCCAAGAAGAGTTCGTTGCTTTTCTTCCTTGGAGAATTTATTGATTTTCTAAAATATTTATAGGTAGATATCCTTCTAGTACCTTACTGGATGATAAATCTCATCAGATTTAATATCCAGAAACCAAAGGCCTCAGAAGAAGTCATGAGTATATTTTTTGGTGGTGGTGGTGATGGCGGGCCGTGTGTGTGTGTGTGTGTGTGTGTGTGTGTGTGTGTGTGTGTGTGTGTGTGTGTGTGTGTGTGTGTGTGTGTGTGTGTGTGTGTGTGTGTGTGTGTGTTTTGCCTCCATGGCCATTTGTTTAGACATTCAAATTACATGAAGAGAGATCATCCAAAATGGAGCAATTTTTTAAATAGGGAAACAAAGGGATGTTTATACACTTTCTATATACACTTCTTTAAACACCTGTATAATTTTCACCCAAATTGTCATAGATCATTACTCCTTAATCAGCTGTAAATATGTAAAAACTGTTAATAACATTATCTAACTCAAATTTAAACACTTTAACCTTAAGGAATTCATAGGAAACTTCTGTCAAATGTTGCACTAAAAAACAGGTAATCTATGGTCATGTAATCCCCATGGTGTAGTATTCTAATAATTATTTTTTAAAATAGGTTCTGTTTTCACATTCTTTTATAATTACTTAGATTTGCCATTTAAGTGATATTTTCTAGAATTTCATCTGAGACCTGGAACTTACCAGTTTTGTTTTATCTAGTACTTACTTTATCCTCCTACATGTGTGAACACATACTTTTTGAAACAATAAAGAAAAACTGAAGTTAAGTCACACTTTAAAGAACTATGATGAACCTAGCTCTTGTCTACCTGCCATCTAGCCTTAAAACAGAATTTTTAGAAATTATTAAACTGAAAATATTCCCCTCGTAAGCATGGTTTATGAATCTTAAGTATTGTAAGGGAGAAAAACCTGCAGTAGAAATCAAGAGGAAGATTTTTAGTGCTGGTTCTGACACCGATTAGTTATACAGTCTTTTAAAATCTATGTTTGTTCATCTTGTAAAATGAATTAACAAGGCCTGTACAATTGATAAAGCTATTTTGTGTCTTAAAGAAGTTAATACATATGGAAAGCTTTTGAAATTTATAAAATATTCTAAAATTTTAGTCTATTATTAAATCAATTCCACTTACATTTACTTACGCATTAATCTTCTATTATATTCAAAGTTCTATTTCACTTTAGTTATAGAGTTACAATCATTTAAAATAATGAATGTGTAATACGGGCAGGATTATTACCATAGGACAAATAAAATCAATCTGATAATTTGGAAAAAAATCTATATTTCGTCCACCCTGCTTTGCATCCTCAGCCTGTGTGTGCGTGTGTTTGTGCATGTGTGTGTTCTTTACATTGGGAGATATACGTTGAGAAATTCAAGCTCAAGGATTTACTTAACATCTATTCCCGACTGTGCTGGAGCATGCCCCCCAGGAAAAGGTGCTTGATTGAAGTCATAGAGTATTATGACTCACTTTGTTCATGACAATATCATCAACTTAATAGCAGCAACCAAAAGCAATTCGTTAAGCATTGCATGATGTATTGATATCTCCTGGTCATGGATCTGGCTATTACAGATTAGAATGTCTTAACCAAAGTATCATTTGGTCGTCTAACACATAAAGTTAGAATACAAGACAATGACATCTACACTGCTAGTGAACTAAAATTCAATCAGGATATTAACATCAAGAATATTAAGCATGTTGTCATTAAAGTTATTCATATAACACTGCTCTTGCACTCACTATTGGTTTGTAGAAGGATAATGATCTGTATGTACGTAAAATACTAAAATTTGAGACGAAAAGGCCCCTGAAACAGTATCTGAAACACGCTTCAGAATTTAAAATACTTCACTACATTAAACAGTATTTGTCAAACTGTTATTCGTTAATACTGTGCATAATTCACAATTGCTTTCAAGAACACTCAATACAAATAAAATGGGTCACCAATAAGTCTCCCATGAAAATATCTGTTGGGCTACCCTGGTGGTGCAGTGGTTAAGAATACACATGCCAATGCAGGGGACACGGCTTCGAGCCCTGGTCTAGGAAGATCCCACATGCCGCGGAGCAACTAAGCCTGGGTGCCACAACTGCTGAGCCAGCGCTCTAGAGGCCACGAGCCACAACTACTGAAGCTCACGTGCCTAGAGCTCGCGCTCTGCAACAAGAAGCCACCGCAATGAGAAGTCCACGCACCGCACTCGCCGCAACTAGAGAAAGCCAGAGCGCAGCAACAAAGACTCAAGTCAGCCATAAATAAATAAATAAATAAATAAATAAATAAATAAATAAATAAATTTATTTATTAAAAGAAAAATATTTGTTAAAATTCCTGTGATCCAGGTTAAAATCCATAATGATTCCAAAACCTCTTTACAAGGCAACATGCTCATACAGCCTGCTTATATTTATAATCAAGTCTGTTTTATTCAATAGAAAACAAATCTCTTAAATAACACCTTTGACTGATCTTTAGGTGGCCTATGTATATCAGCGTCAGATATTTATTAGTTACTCACTCACGAGACATATGAGCCTTACAGCAATTCAGAGTAAAATTTGTCTGAATACCTAGAACACTTGAAATAAATACCATATTGTTGTATGTGTGATCAGTTCACCATTATTTCCTACGTGTAATTACTGTTGCTTCACATGCAAGTATCTTAAAAGTGAAATCCATGTCTTATGCATATATATTCCTAGTCTAGCAATGCCCAGAGCACATGGAAGCCATGTACTAAATATTTACTGACCGTCTGCTGACTGATAGAAGCCAACTTAGTATAACTGTCCCAATGATATTTAAATAGTACATTCAGTGGCCTGAGAAAACTATGGAATCCTTCCATAGGCTCATCATATGCAATCATCTATTATAAATATTGGTAGCTCTGACAAAGATAATGGTACCTTTTTTTTAAGCCACTGCTAATGTACTGACAATTCTGAGGTCTGAAAAAGTACCCGAATTATTTCAGGTCTTAATTTATAAACTAAGAATTTGTTGATTCAGGAAATTTTATTTTAGCCATATTTTCTTTTTAAAATTACAAATCAGTAATATTACAGGAAAACAAAAATCATCAAGATGTGTTTGTGTATCAGAGTTAAATAATAAACACTAATAGAGAAAATGCAAGAATCAAGCATAATTACTAGGTTATTTTCAAGAGCTCATCAAATTGAGATCATAATTATAGTACTGTTTTAAGGCATAAGTTTAGCATTCTTAATAAAGATGCAAGTTTTAAATGGTAACATTTATTACTTACTTTAGATATAAATTTTTATGGTCTCATTCATTTTCTAAGCAGTGAAAATTTTCTATCTTTTTAAAGGATATCTCTCTGTGTCTCTTTTTCTCTCTCTCAATTTAAGAAATAAAAGGGACCTTTGCTGTAGGCAAAAGCAAAGACTAATAAAAATCAGATAACATTTAGGGATTTTCATTTGTTTTTCAAATTTCTTCAGGTAGTTTTTTATTTATTGTTGAAAAGAAAATTTGTGTATGTATCAAAAAAAAGAAGGTAGAAATAACATGACTCCCCATCACCTCTTTCTGATGTTATGTCTCTTGCCCTGGGATAGAAGACTATCATGGGCTTGTTGGTTCTTCTTCTTTGAGTATGTATGGCTTTTGGTAGGACACTTTGTTAATGACTCTTCTTAGGCAAAGGATCTACTCTGAGAATTCTTGCCCGAAAAGGAACTGAAAGAATAGATTGGGGTATCAAGGTGTTATCAAAAAAGGAGAGATATAGGGCACTCACAGTCAGAAAACTCCTATAACAGAAACTCAGATCTTGTATGTCTCTACTCCTTCTCAGTCACACCTTATTTCTCATTGTTCCATTTCAGTCTAGGACTAGAAAATAGAGCAGGAAAGGGTGGTTTGTCCAACTAATATCAGTTCAATTAGTTGATTTTTCTTTGAGATATGTTCCTAATAGTAAATTGTCTCTTCCCTGGGTGAGACATTTTGACCACGATAGATATCTTTTATTTATGTTTTTTAGCCCAAATTTCAAAATCTGATTATTTATGAACATTAGGAACTTTTTAAATTTTAAACAAGGAAAAATAAAAGCATCTTGTGAGATATCCCTATGACACAGATCACTTCCCTCATTAATCCCAATACCAAGATTGTCATCACAACTGCATTAAATACACGTTACAAATTTTAATGATATTTTAAAGGCAAAGTAAAATTTAAACAAATCAAATATTATTAACGTCATGTGAAAAACAAATTAATATGAACATATTTAGTGGGGCAAATGTTTCTTCATAAATATAGTTATCCCTGAGTTATAAGTAATCTTATTATTGATAATAAATTGTACATTATTTAGTACCTGGAGTGCTCTGCACTGACTTTTGCATCCTTCTGACATATTTTCTCATACATATTTAAAATGTAAAGCATCCTAACTCTTTTGTATAAAATTATATATAAAAGCCATAGTCTAATCTATTTTAAGATTATATTGGTAAAGAAATGGTATGGTTAGCCTTTCCTATAGTAAAGGGAAAACAGTATTTATCTACATGTTACCAAAACAATCATTTGAAAACTGAAAAAGATTTTTAATTTTATTAGCATTTTTTAATGGTTTTTATATATGAAGTTGCTCAATTTAAAATACCAAGATATTGGTAATATTGGATAGGATATCATCTACTTGGTATGGTTTCAGAATGGCTCCACTAGCATGTGTATTAGCTAAATGAAAATGGAACTTGTGTACTAGCTCTATTTCTAAAGGAAGGATGGAAGGCACTTTTCGAACACATCTCTCTTCCTGGCTGTATAGTAGGCTTTCACTTAAATGATCTAATTTAAACTTCATGATGCCTCTACCCTAATATACTGAAATAATTATCCACATTTTTCAGATTAGGAAACAATATTTAGAGAGACCAAGTTATTTCTTTGTGGTAATACTTATAATAGCTCTTGATTTGTTATTTATATGCTAATGTTCCAACAAATTTAACCTATCTCACAAGAATGTATACGTATGATAAGCTAAAATAAATTTACAGTAAGTGAGGTTGAGGTATAGTAAAACTAAATGAAGTTATATATTCCAGATTCTAGAATTAGGATATACCTTTATCCAAGCCTTCAAGAAGGCAAGATTTAAAATATAGTCATTTATAGAACATAGAGTATCTACACGTTAAAAATAAGCAGTTGCTTAGAAAAAAACACATCTAATCAGAGACTAAAGAGCAATTACCTTATTTTTGTAATCTCCTGGCATGATCACTATCAACTGGGGAGTTTCACAAAACTATCTCTTACAACTCATTTAGTCTTATGATATTATACTGCCCTGGAACAAAGAATGGATATTTCAGCAGCAATCTATTAGTTGATGGAGAAAGAAGATGCTCTTCCTTTAGGGGAATCCTATATATACACTGAAAATAATGTTTTTGAAAAATATTTATTACCATCGAGAATGGTCAGAATAAATTGTTAAGTGGGAGATATATATATATATTTCACAATAAAATGTTAAAGTGGGAGAATATAAAATGTATATTCTCCTACACTGATCATATTTAAGGTTTCCTATAAACTCCTTCCCAGATCTACCATAAATGTTTCTAATTTGCTCCTACAAGAAACCGAAGCAATGTCATTAAATAAGTAGTTAGATCATAGCTGTGTCCACCTGCAGCCATCAAGGGTTAAGTAACATTTGAATAGTATAACAAATAATCAAAATATATTAAGGTAAGATAAGCATGCTTAACAATTCTTTTTCAAATATATGTCTTCCGTACTTTTTATTTCACCAAAAGAATGAGTTGGTAATTAACCTATTGTCAGAAGAGCTAAATTCCAATTTACCATAGTTCTCCATGACCTTAAGATGCACAAAAGCACAGCCCTTCTTAAGATAATGCATGTGTGCATAGATAAAAATAGAAATTAAAGTGTCATATGGAACATACCCTTCTTCCATTGATTGCCACTTGCCTGACAGGTCAACTAGCTTCAGGCCAAAATAATTCATTTCAGGTCACTAGGCTAATAATTTTTAGTTTACAGTTCTCTAGTAAAAAGAATTCTAACACATTCCAGAAAATAGAGTACTACCTTCAAAACATTTTGGAAACTTGCAAAGTATAAACCAGACTTTTCATTAGTGCTGTAAAATTTAATGACACTTCCACTTATAACTTGCTTTTTTTTTTTTTCAGGATTACATTATCTGGAATCTATGTCTTTCTCAACTTTTATCCCTTTATCACAGCTCATTAGGCAGGGAAAAGGGGAGGTATGAAACACGAATTAAATGGCTTTACTGTTGGCCCTTTAGGCAAAAAAGACAACTCTACTCCCTAGAGAATTATCTAGACCCAAAGGTCAGTAGGAATTCTTTAGTTGTTTTCTATTCTACAGTATACTTAATATTTCCTACTGTCCTTGATAATTCTTCCTTGAATAAATATTATAGGACTTCAGCCTCATTAAATAGTCATGGCAGAAAAGCTGACAAACAAAAAAAGCACAAAGGAAAAAAATTACCACTGCTAAAACTTGATGTATGTCATTTTTTTCTAGCAGGCAAAACCATATGTATTTTTGCAGTTATACTGTAGATTTTTTTAGCATTTCCTCAGCTCTAGCAATATATTCTTCAATACAGATTTTAGAAGCTAAATATTATTTTGTTATATGGATGTATTGTTATTTACTTAAATAACTTTGAGGTTATTTCCATTTTTTACTATTAAAAACAAAGCTACAGTGTGCACCCTTGTGAACATATCTTTACACACAACTGAATTTTCTCATGAATTCCAAGAATTTTAATATTTAAGTCAAAGCATGAAAAAAATTTTTAATTTGATTTCCAAAAGACAATTTTATATAGTTCCATCATTTCCTAATCAGAATGGCAGTATGAGAGCACCCTTTTTCAAGAAGTCTACCAAACAATAGACTTTTCTTTACTTTTGCCAATTTCATTGATAAATATTACTTCTCATGAAGTCATTTTCAGAAAGTGAAAACCTGTAAGAATTAATCTCCACCACAAGAAACACTAAAAGAATTTCTATAGGCTAAAGGACAAGGATATCAGATAGAAACTTGGTTTTACAAGAAGGAATGAAGAACACCAGAAAAAAATAACAACAGTCAGTAAATATTACAGGCCATTGAAATTATTATTCCTATACTCACACATACTTTTTGTTGTCTCCTTAAAGACATTTAGCCATTTACAGTAAAAATAATAACAAAAATGGGTTTTACAGAATATTTAGAAGTAAATGACAATTGAAAATATATTGTTATAAATTTCTTAAATTGTTCCTTAAGTAATAGAAGTTTTAGTGCTGTATGAGAGGAGAGGATGGTAACAGAATTTTTAATGTATGCTATAATAAATTAAATATGCATATTTTATTATCTAAAGAAACACCCCCAAAAAGTACAAAACAGAATAACTAAAATGCAACAAGATGAGATAAAGTAGAACACTAAAAATACATTTATATACCTCCAAAAAAAGACAAAAAGGAATCAACTGGAGGACAATGAATGAAGGAAACCAAAAACAAAAAAACAAAAATCAAATACTACTATGAAATTCAAGCATGTCAATAATTATATTAAATTTTACAAACAAAACACTTCCCTTGAAACACAGACTATAAAGTGGGATTTAAAAAGCAAGCAAGACTCGGGCCTCCCTGGTGGCGCAAGTGGATGAGAGTCCGCCTGCCGATGCAGGGGATACGGGTTCGTGCCCCGGTCTGGGAGGATCCCATATGCCGCGGAGCGGCTGGGCCCGTGAGCCGTGGCCGCTGAGCCTGCGCGTCCGGAGCCTGCGCGTCCGGAGCCTGTGCTCCGCAACGGGGGAGGCCACAACAGTGAGAGGCCCGCATACCGCAAAAAAAAAAAAAAAAAAAAAGCAAGCAAGACTCAACCATGGTTACTTATGAAAAATAAATATAGTTTAAACAGAAAAGTATGACAAATTTGAAAGTTAAAAGACTTTTTAAAAGGATTTACCATGCAAGCATTGATCATAAAAAACCTGTTATACTATACTAATGTCTACCAAAAAGACTTGAAGATGAATAGTATTACCAGGAAATTAGAAAGTATATTCAATGGGATAATAAAAGTACACAAATTAAAATTTAGAAACTCAGCTAATTCATCCTTAAAGAAAATGTAGTTTTCTTCTCCAATTTTTAAAATTGTGGTGAAATACACATAACATAAAATACACCATCTTAATCATTTCAACTGTACAGTCCAGTGGTATTAAATATATTCATGATGTGCAATCATCACCACTATCCATCTCCATAACTTTTCATTTTGTAAAACTGAAACAGTGTACCCATTAAACAATAATTCCCCATTCTCCCTGCTGCCCCGCCTCTGGCAACCACCAATCTACTTTCTGTCTCTGTGATTTTGACTACTCATATAAGTGGAATCATACAGTATTTGTCTTTTTGTGACTAGCTTATTTTACTCAGCATAATGTCCTTAAGGTTTATCTATATGGTAGCATATGTCAGAATTGCCTTTTCTTTTTAAGGCTGAATAATATTCCATTGTATGCATAAACCACATTTTAGTTATCCCTTCATCTAGCAATGGATACTTGGGTTCCATCCATGTTTTAGTTATTGTGAATAATGCTGCTATGAATATGAGTGTGTGAATACCTCTTTGAGACCCTGCTTTCAGTTCTTTGTATTCCTTTTATTTGTTTTACTTTTTCTTGCCTAATTGCTCTAGCCAGAACTTTAAGTACTATGTTGACTGGAAGTGGCAAAGGCCAGCATCCTTTCCTTCTTCCTGATCTTAAAGGGCAAGTTTTCAGTTTTTCACATTGAGTATGATGTTCATTGTGAGTTTTTCCATATATGACTTTTATTACATTGAGGTAGTCTCTGTCTATTCCTCATTTGTTGAGTGCTTTTATCATGAAAGGGTGGTGAATTTTGTCACATGCTTCTTCTGTAACAATTGAAACGATCATGTGGGTTTCTTTTCCTTCATTTTGTCAATGTGTTGCATTACATTGATCAATTTTCATATATTGAATCATCCTTGCATTCCAGGAATAAATTCCACTTGGTCATTTTGTATAATCCTTTAATATGCAGTTGAATTTTGTTTGCTATTATTTCATTGAAGATTTTTGCATCAATGTTCATAAGGGATATTGGTCTCTAGTTTTCTTGTAGTGTCTTTGTCTGGCTTTGGTATCAGGGTAACATTCTCTAGTTAAATACATTTTGATTTAAGTAATGCAGTAGAATATTTCTAGACATTAGAAAAACAAGGTTGACCCTTTCTTTCAGCCAAGATGGAGTAACAGTGACCAGATCTACCCTACCTGAATCACCTAAAAAAATACAAAGGCTTTCAAAACATCAGACATTAGGCAATGAAGACAATGAGATGACCTTTATGATTGTTCCAGCTTACTGCCTGGTATAAGTTTGCATGCAGTGACTCAGGGAGAAAAAACCTGAGAGTGTCCCTAATGGGAGACAGAGCTGAGTGTCAAAGGAAGCTTGAGTCTGAAAATCAGAATAACGGAGGGGAGAGATGCACAGAGAGAGAACCCCAAAGATGTGCAGAGAATCGCTCAAATAACTCATTAAACTACTGTTCAGTGCATCAGTGTGAGAAAACTACCCACATCTGTGAGGAGGAGTAGGGAATCACCTGAAAGGATTACAGGAAACAGTGCTTGGAGCTCCCATAGGGTTGGGAATAACACCTGTTGGCAACGACTAGAGTAGAAAACCTCATAATGCACAGAGCATGTAGTACTAACAAAGGTATTGCTTCTGCAGTGTGGAAAAATTAATTATAGACTTTTAAAGCAAGACCCAAAGAGATCAACCTGTTTACATGTAACTGTACTCCAGAATGAAACCCAAGAATATTTTTAGAAATACAAAAATACCCCAAAAGGTAAATTTCACAAGGCCTGGCACAATGAAAAATCACATACAAAGACATCAAAGAAGCAGGAAAACACAACCAATAATGAAAAGAATAAGCAATCATTTGAAACTGACTGAAAAATAATACAGATGATAGAATTAGTAGATAAGAAATAAAGTAGTTATTCTAACTCCATTCCTACATTCAGGACACATGAAGAAAGACTGCATACCTTTCCTCAGAAAAGCAAGGGAGGTATAAAAAAAAGAACCAAACTGAACTTCTAAAGATGAAAACTTAAATGCCTGAGATAAAAATATACTGATCGGCTATAATCGCAGATTAGACATTGAAGAAGAAATGCTGCATAAACTTAAAATAAAAATAAAATTATCCAAAGTCAAACCCAGAAGAAAAAGACAAAAAGAGAAAGAAAAAATGAGGGAACTGTAAAATAACATTAAGCACTTAAAAATATATAGAATTAGAATCCCCAAAGAGAGGAAGACTGAACAGTTATCTGAAGAAATAATGGCCAAAACTTTTCCAAATGTGATGAAAACTATAAACACGGATTCAAGAACCATAACAAATAAAAATCATGAGAAACTTGAAGAAAATTACACAAAAGCATATCATGATCAAATTGCTTCAAACCATCAATAAAGACAATGTCTTAAAAGGAGTCAGAGAAAAAGCCATACAGAAGAAAAAAGATAACAATGACAGATTTCTCAACAGAAAAAAAAATGCAAACTAGGAGACAGTGTTAAAGCAACATCTTTAAAGAACTAAAAGAGAAAAAACTCAAGTTATAATTCTTAAACCAGTGAAAATCTCTTTAATAAAGTTAAAATACAGACTTGTTCAGACATACAAAACTTGACAAAATTCATCACCAGCAGACCTGCATCACAAGAAATATTAAAGTAAGGTCTTAAAGCAAAATAAAATAAAAACATATACAGTTTTAAACTTGGGTCAAACAAAGCTTAAAGCAAGACCCAAAGAGATCAACCTATTTACAAATAACTGTATTCCAGAATAAAGTCCAAGAATATTTTTAGAAATACAAAAATACCACAAAAGGCAAATTACACAAGGCCTGGCATCCAATGAAAAATCACCAGGCATGCAAGGAAGCAGGAAAACAAAACCAACAATAGAAAAAATAATAAAAAAAATTCCAAAAGGTGGTATACAGTGGAATACACTGGTAACTATTTTAGAAAATTCTTTGGCAGCTTCTTAAAAATTCATACATTTACCTAACACATGACCCAGATATTCTACTTCCAGGTGCTTACTCAAAAGGAATGAAAAAAGCACATGACCACACAAAGATTTGAACCAAATGTTCATAGCTGCTTCATCAGTAACAGCCCCAAATTGGAAATAACCCAAATGGCCAACACCAGATGAATGGATAAACAAATTGTGGTATACCCATATAATGGAACACTATTCATCAATAAAAAGCAATGTCCCATTGATATGCATATCAACATTTAAGAATATTAAAATAATTATACTGAGTGAAAAAGTCAGACCAAAACAAAGTTTGTACTATATGATTCCATTTATATAAAGTTCTAGAAAATGTAAATGAATCTGCAGGGAACAAAAGCAGTTCAGTGGCTGCCTGCAGGTATTGATTATGGAAATCTATAGGAGGGAAGGATCACAAAGTAAAATAAGGAAACTTTTCAGTGAATGATATGTTCAGCTTCTTGACTGTAGTGATACTTTCACAGGAAGACACACACATTACATCTTACCAAACTGTTTACTTCAGATATGTACAATTTATCATATATTATACCTCAATAAGATGATTAAAAACCAAAAGACAGTCCATAGGTACTAATATGAGAAAATGTTTACTATAAATAAATGTTTTAAGTCTGTGAAATAAGATATATTTTATCATCCTGATTTTGTACAAAAATATAGATACATACACATGTCTGTATAAACACAGAAAATATCTGGAAATAAAGGTTTATGCTCTCAGCAGGGCACACAAGGAAAGTAAAGAAGGATTCAGAAATAGTAGTAGATTGTTGCTTTATATATACCATATTTTTTAAAGGAAACTATAATTTGACATTTAATTTGTAAAAATAAATGGCCTTAGAGAAATTAGGACTGTCTCATAAATTTTTTTAACATCTTTATTGGAGTGTAATTGCTTTACAATGGTGTGTTCGTTTCTGCTTTATAACAAAGTGAATCAGCTACACATATACATATATACCCATATCTCCTCCCGCTTGCATCTACCTCCCACCCTCTACATCCCACCCCTCTAGGTGGTCACAAAGCACCAAGCTGATCTCCCTGTGCTATGTGACTGCTTCCCACTAGCTATCTATTTGACATTTGGTAGTGTATTTGTGTTCATGCCACTCTCTCACTTCATCCCAGCTTACCCTTCGCCCTCCCTGTGTCCTCAACTCCATTCTCTACATCTGCATCTTTATTCCTGTCCTGCCCCTAGGTTCTTCAGAACCTTTTTTTTTTTTTTAGATTCCATATATATGTGTTAGCATACGGTATTTGTTTTTCTCTTTCTCACCTACTTCACTCTGTATGAGAGACACTAGTTCCATCTACCTCACTACAAATAACTCAATTTCATTTCTTTTTATGGCTCAGTAATATTCCCTTGTACATATGTACCACATCTTCTTTATTTATTCATCTGTCGATGGACACTTAGGTTGCTTCCATGTCCTGGATATTGTAAATATAGCTTCAATGAACATTGTGGTACATGACTCTGTCTGAATTATGGTTTTCTCAGGGTATATGCCCAGTAGTGGGATTGCTGGGTCATATGGTAGTTCTATTTTTAGATTTTTAAGGAACCTCTATACTGTTCTCCCTAGTGGCTGTATCAATTTACATTCCCACCAAGAGTGCAAGAGTGTTCCCTTTTCTCCACACCCTCTCCAGTCTTATAGTTTTCTGCATACAGGTCTCTTGTCTCCTTAGGTAGGTTTATTCCTAGGTATTTTATTCTTTTTGTTGCAATGGTAAATGGGAGCGTTTCCTTAATTTTTCTTTCAGAGATTTCATCATTAGTGTATAGGAATGCAAGAGATTTCTCTGCATTAATTTTGTATCCTGCTACTTTACCAAATTCATTGATTAGCTCTAGAAGTTTTCTGGTAGCATCTTTAGGATTCCCTATGTAAAGTATCATATTATCTGCAAACAGTGACAGCTTTACTTCTTTTCCGATTTGGATTACTTTTATTTCTTTTTCTTCTCTGGTTGCTGTGGCTAAAACTTCCAAAGCTATGTTGAATAACAGTGGTGAGAGTGGGCAACCTTGTCTTCTTCCTGATCTTAGAGAAAATGGTTTCAGTTTTTCACCATTGAGAGCAATGTTGGCTGTGGGTTTGTCATATATGGCCTTTACTATGTTGAGGAAATTTCCCTCTATGCCTACTTTCTGGAGGGTTTTTTTCATAAATGGGTGTTGAATTTTGTCGAAAGATTTTTCTGCATCTATTGAGAGGATCATATGGTTTCTCTCCTTCAATTTGTTAATATGGTGTATCACATTGATTGATTTCCATATATTGAAGAATCCTTGTGTTCCTGGGATAAACCCCACTTGATCATGGTGTATGATCCTTTTAATGTGCTGTTGGATTCTGTTTGCTAGTATTTTGTTGAGGATTTTTTGCATCTATGTTCATCAGTGATATTGGCCTGTAGTTTTCTTTCTTTATGAAATCTTTGTCTGGTTTTGGTATCAGGGTGATGGTGACCTCATAGAATGACTTTGGGAGTGTTCCTCCCTCTGCTATATTTTGGAAGAATTTGAGAAGGATAGGTGTTGTCTCTTCTCTAAATGTTTTATGGAATTTGCCTGTGAAGCCATCTATTCCTGGGCTTTTTTTGTTGGAAGATTTTTAATCACAGTCTCAATTTCAGTGCTTGTAATTGGTCTTTTTATATTTTCTATTTCTTCCTGGTTCAGTCTCGGAAGGTTGTGCATTTCTAAGAATTTGTCCATTTCTTCCAGGTTGTCCATTTTATTGGCATATAGTTTCTTGTAGTAGTCTCTCATGATCCTTTGTATTTCTGCAGTGTCAGTTATTACTTCTCCTTTTTCATTTCTAATTCTATTGATTTGAGTCTTCTCCCTTTTTTTCTTGATGAGTCTGGCTAATGGTTTATCAATTTTGTTTATCTTCTCAAAGAATCAGCTTTTAGTTTTATTGATCTTTGCTATCGTTTCCTTCATTTCTTTTTCATTTATTTCTGATCTGATCTTTATGATTTCACCCCTTCTGCTAACTTTGGTATTTTTTTGTTCTTCTTTCTCTAATTACTTTAGGTGTGATGTTAGGTTGTTTATTTGAGATGTTTCTTATTTCTTGAGGTAGGCTTGTATTGCTATAAACTTCCCTCTTAGAACTGCTTTTGCTGCATCCCATAGGTTTTGGGTCATCATGTTTTCATTGTCATTTGTTTCTAGGTAGTTTTTGATTTCCTCTTTGATTTCTTCACTGATCTCTTGTTTATTTAGTAGTGTATTGTTTAGCCTCCATGTGTTTGTATTTTTTACAGATTTTTTTCCTGTTATTGATATCTAGTCTCATAGCATTGTGGTCAGAAAAGATACTTGATATGATTTCAATTTTCTTAAATTTACCAAGGCTTGATTTGTGACCCAAGATATGATCTATCCTGGAGAATGTTCCATGAGCACTTGAGACAAAAGTGGATTCTGTTGTTTTTGGATGGAATGTCCTATAAATATCAATTAAGTCCATCTTGTTTAATGTATAATATAAAGCTTGTGTTTCCTTATTTATTTTCATTTTGGATAATCTGTTCATTGGTGAAAGTGGAGTGTTAAAGTCCCCTACTATGATTGTGTTACAATTTCCCCTTTCATGGCTGTTAGCATTTGCCTTATGCATTGAGGTGCTCCTATGTTGGGTGCATAAATATTTACAATTGTTATAACTTCTTCTTGGATTGATCCCTTGATCATTATGTAGTGTCCTTCTTTGTCTGTTGTAATAGTCTTTGTTTTAAAGTCTATTTTGTCTGATATGAGCATTGCTACTCCAGCTTTCTTTTGATTTCCATTTACATGGAATATCTTTTTGCTCTCACTTTCAGTCTGTATGTGTCTCTAGGACTGAAGTGGGTGTCTTGTAGACAGCATATATACGTGTCTTGTTTTTGTATCCATTAAGCCAGTCTATGTCTTTTGGTTGGAGTATTTATTCCAATAACATTTAAGGTAGTTATCAATATGTATGTTCCTATTACCCTTTTCTTAATTGTTTTGGGTTTGTTATTGTAGGTCTTTTCCTTCTCTTGTGTTTCCTGCCTAGAGGAGTTCCTTTAGCATTTGTTGTAAAACTGGTTTGTTGGTGCTGACTTCTCTTAGCTTGTGCTTGTCTGTAAAGTTTTTAATTTCTCCATCAAATCTGAATGAGATTCTTGATGGGTAGAGTAATCTGGGTCATAGGTTTTTCCCTTTCATCACTTTAAATATGTCTTGCCACTCCCTTCTGGCTTGCAGAGTTTTTGCTGAAAGTTCAGCTGTTAACCTTATGGGGATTCCCTTGTATGTTAATTGTTGCTTTTTCCTTGCTGTTTTTAATATTTTTTTCTTTGTATTTAATTTTTGATACTTTGATTAACATGTGTCTTGGCGTGTTTCTCCTTGGATTTATCCTGTATGGGACTGTCTGCGCTTCCTGTACTTGAGTATTTCCTTTCCCATATTAGGCAAGTTTTCAACTATAATCTCTTCAAATATTTTCTGAGTCCCTTTCTTTTTCTCTTCTTCTTCTGGGACCCCTATAATTCGAATGTTGATGTGTTTAATGTTGTCCCAGAAGTCTCTAAGACTCTCCTCAATTCTTTTCATTCTTTTTTCTTTATTCTGCTCTGTGGTAGTTATTTCCAGTATTATATCTTCCAGGTCACTTATCAGTTCTTCTGCCTCAGTTATTCTGCTATTGATTCCTTCTAGAGAATTTTTAATTTCATTTATTGTGTTGCTCATCACTGTTTGTTTGCTCTTTATTTCTTCTATGTCCTTGTTAAACGTTTTTTGTATTTTCTCCTTTCTATTTCCAAGAGTTTGGATCTTCTTTACTATTATTACTCTGAATTCTTTTTCAGGTAGACTGCCTATTTCCTCTTCATTTGTTTGGTCTAGTGGGTTTTTGCATTGCTCCTTCATCTGCTGTGTGTTTCTCTGTCTTCTCATTTTGCTTAACTTACTGTTTTTGGTGTCTCCTTTTTGCAGGTTGTAGCCTCGTAGTTCCCGTTGTTTTTGGTGTTTGCCTCCAGTGGCTAAGGTTGGTTCAGTGGGTTGTGTAGGCTTTCTGTTGGAGGGGACTAGTGCCTGTGTTCTGTTGGATGAGACTGGATCTTTTCTTTCTCGTGGGCATGATGGCATCCGGTGGTGTGTTTTGAGGTGTCTGTGACCTTATTATGATTTTAGGCAGCCTCTCTGCTAGTGGGTGGGGTTGTGTTCCTGTCTTGCTAGTTGTTTGGCATAGGGTGTCCAGCACTGTAGCTTGCTGGTCGTTGAGTGGAGCTGTGTCTTAGTGTTGAGATGGAGATCTCTGGAGGAGTTTTCACTGTTTGATATTACGTGGAACCAGGAGGTCTCTGGTGGACCAGTGTCCTGAAGTTGGCTCTCCCACCTCAGAGGCACAGGCCTGGTACCCGGTTGGAGCACCAAGACCCTGTCAGCTACATGGCAGAGGAGAAAAGGGAGGAAAAAAAAGAAAGAAAGAAAAAAATAAAATAAAATAAAGTTATTAAAATAAAAAATCAAAAAAATTATTAAAAATTAAAATGTAATTAAAAAAAGAAAGAAAGCAGAGAGCAACCAAACCAAAAACCAAATCCACCAATGATAACAAGTGCTAAAAACTATACTAAAAAAAAAAAAAAAAAAAAAAAGGACAGACAGAATGCTAGGAGAAATGGTAAAAGCAAAGCTATACAGACAAAATCACACAAAGAAGCATATACACATACACACTCACAAAAAGAGAAAAAGGAACAACATATATATCTATATCTATATATATATATATAAAATAGGAAAAGAGCAACCAATTCAATAAGCAAATCTATCAATGATAATAAACTCTAAATACTAAGATAAACATAAAACCAGAAACAAATTAGATGCAGAAAGAAAACCCAAGTCTACAGTTGCTCCCAAAGTCCACCTCCTCAATTTTGGGATGATTCGTTGTCTATTCAGGTATTCCACAGATGCAGGGTACATCAAGTTGATTGTGGAGACTTAATCCACTGCTCCTGAGGCTCCTGGGAGAGATTTCCCTTTCTCTTCTTTGCTCGCACAGTTCCTGGAGTTCAGCTTTGGATTTGGCCCCACCTCTGCGCCTAGGTCACCTGAGGGCTTCTGTTCCCTGCCCAGACAGGACGGGGTTAAAGCAGCAGCTGATTAGGGGGCTCTGGCTCACTCAGGCTGGGGGGAGGGATGGGTACGGAATGTGGGGCGAGCCTGCGGCGGCAGAGGCCAGTGTGACGTTGTAACAGTCTGAGGCACGCAGTGTGTTCTCCTGGGGAAGTTGTCCTGGATCACAGGACCCTGGGAGTCGCGGGCTGCACAGGTTCCCAGGAGGGGATGTGTGGATAGTGACCTGTGTTTGCACACAGGCCTCTTGATGGCTGCAGCAGCGGCGCTAGTGTTTCATGCCTGTCTCTGGTGTCCGGGCTGATAGCTGTGGCTCGCGCCCGTCTCTGGAGCTCGTTTAGGCAGTTCTCTGAATCCCCTCTCCTCATGCACCCCCAAAACAATGGTTTCTTGACTCTTCGGCAGCTCCAGACATTTTCCCGGACGCCCTCCCAGCTAGCTGTGGAGCACTAGCCCCCTTTAGGCTGTGTTCATGCAGCCAACCGCAGTCCTCTCCCTGGGCTCTGACCTCTGAAGCCGGAGCCTCAGCTCCCAGCCTCCATCCGCCCCAGCAGGTGAGCAGAGAAGCCTCTCAGGTTGGTGAGTGCTGGTCAGCACCGAATCTCTGTGCGGGAATCTCTCCGCTTTGCCCTCTGCACCCCTGTTGCTGTGCTCTCCTCTGTGGCTCTGAAGCTTCCCACCCCCACCAATCTCCACAAGTGAAGTGGCTTTCTAGTGTCTGGAAATCTTTCCTCCTTCACAGCTCCCTCCCACTGGTGCAGGTCCCTTCCCTATTCTTTTGTCTCTGTTTTTTCTTCTTTCTTTTGCCCTACCCAGGTACATGGGGAGTTTCTTGCCTTTTGGGAAGTCTGAGGTCTTCTGCCAGTGTTCAGTAGGTGTTCAGTAGGAGTTGTTCCACGTGTAGATGTATTTCTGATGTATTTGTGGGGAGGAAGGTGATCTCTACGTCTTACTCCTCTGCCATCTTGACGGTCTCTCTCTCATAAATGTTTTAACTGATTCCTTCTCATTCCTCATTTGAATTTCAACAAGTATAACTATTATTTTTTATTCCAAGGTTTGTAGTAATAAGGGGTATAAGTGAGAAGTGTTTGCTTTTGCTAAGGTTATTGTTTAATTTTTACAGTTTAGTCTTGTAGTCTTAGCTACACTATATTCCTTAGATTCACGAAATCTTCTGAACATGAGGTAAATAAAAACAAAAGTAAAAATAATCATAAACTAAAACTGCCTAGAAATATAGCTTTTCATTTCAACTAGTAGTAAATTAAAGTCTTGGTTAAATATTTAGACCCCGGTATATACAGATGGATTCTCTGTGTGAGTGAAATCCGAAATAAACAGAAAAAAACAGCTAAAACAGCCAAAGTGGCAAATTTAAGGCTCAGAAATCTGGCTGCCTCTAGGGTATAATTGCATTTCTTTCCAGGGAACCTCACACCTTGAATTAATGAGAACATTGGATATGGTTTTTTTACCTTTACCTCCTTTTGATATGTAACAGACCAAAAAAGAAGGAACTACAAAAAATGGTTCTATGGCTCTTTACCAAAAACAACCCTAGGCTGACATTTATAGTATATAGGTCAACTTAAGGACACAACAGATTCCTTATATATTGAAATAGCCAACATTTCAAAAGGCTTACACACTGACAATGTTATATAATTCTTATAAATTAATAATGAGTTTTAAGTGCCAAATCACCTCTAGGTAATAAAAGAAACCTATGATTTCTGCCTAGATTTCTGCCTAAAAAATCATTTTTCATTTAGAATAACTTTGCAAAGTAGTCAATTGCCAACTTAACCAATGAGTTGTAACAAATAGGTTTTGTTTTAAAAGTTCACTTGCAAATCTTACTGTTTGAAACCTGGAACACATCATTTTCTCTGCTTAAAAATAATGCTAGATTTAGCTCTAGCCAGGCCACTAAAGCCTACTTAGTGCCTAATTTAACACATATAGCTTATTCTACAAGTACTAAAGAAGAGAAACACCATTTTAAATACTGATTTTCATAAATAAATAAATGACGGCGCTTTAACGTGGAACTTGAGAAATGCATCATCCCCTGCTAAAGTGATAGCTAGAACTTCCCACTTCTAATATATCCTCTCCCTAATACAAAGTAGAATCAGTACATAAAACTATAAAATGTCTTTATCTTGTTGATCATCTTTATCTCTCAATAGAATGTTAGCTCCAGGAGGGCAGGGAACATACTAAAGGGACAGTTCTCAACAACAACAACAAAAAAGGTAGGGAGAAGGGGTGACTGTGTGGAGTCAATATTATGATTGAGAGTTTGAGCAGGAAATGATGATACAAAAGATAAAACTAAACGAAAATTAGAAATTCCAGGAGCAAAAATCTATATAGAAGCCACAGTTCAATTACAAGGTAATGACTTCAAATTAGATTAAGTGAGCTTTAAGAAAAATAGAATGTACTCCAATACAGAGGCAAAAATGATTAACAAGCTGAAAGATAACAAGGAAACAGTAATGAAGACAAATGTGTGTCCTGTCCACAGGGGGAAAAAAAAAGAAGGCAATCAGAAACTCCAGGAGATGAAAACTGTGTAAGACTGCTTTCAGCATATCATGCAAACTAAAATGTGGCATGGTTTTCAGCAATGGGTAGAATTCAAAAAGGAAAAATACATTTCAATTGGATATTAGACATAGGGATATACCTTTGGAATTCAGAAAACAGGATATAAATTTAGCAAATTAATTTTCTCTTCCCTGAACAAAATTTGTACAACCATAAGCAAATTTTTATGAGTTGTCAACATTTAGAATTAACCTATAGACAAAACATCACGTTTAAAAAATAAAAAGAATCTGCTTTAACAATGTAGAAGTAAAGACGTGTCTGACAAAAGTTAGTAGATAGGAATGGGGAAATGAGGAAGTCAAAATAACAGGAGAACTAATCACATATATATAAACCTATATATAAGACTCTTGGTAACCACAAACAAAAAATCTGTAATAAATACAAACACAAAAAAGAGAAAGGAATCCAACATAACACTTAGGATAGTCATCAAATCTCAAGGGAAGTAAACAAAACATGCTAAGCGAAATAAGTCAGAGAAAGACAAACACCATATGATTTCACTTATGTGTGGAATCTAAAAAACAAACAAATGAACAAATATAACAAAACAGAAACAGAGTTATAAATACAGGGAACAAACAGCTGGTTGCCAAACTGCGGAGAAAAGAAATACATGAGGGAGATTAAGAGGTATAAACTTCTAGCTGCAAAATAAGTGAGTCACAAGTATGAAATGTACAGCGTGGGGAATGTAGTCAATAACTATGTGATAGCTTTGGATGGTGACATATTGTAACTAGACTCATTGTGGTGATAAGTTTGAAATGTATAGCAAAAAAGAATCACTGTGTTGTGTAACAGCAACTAACACAGTGTTGTAGATAAACTATACTTCAAAAACAAACAAACAAATAAACAAATTCATAGAAAAAGATATCAGATTTGTGGTTACCAGAGGACAAGGGTGGGGAGGGGAGGAACTGGATAATGGCAGTCAAAATGTACAAACTTCCAATTATAAAATAAATAAGTGCTAGGGGGCTTCCCTGGTGGCACAGTCATTGGGAAACCGCCTACCAATGCAGAGGACACGGGTTCGAGCCCTGGTCCGGGAAGATCCCACATGCCGCGGAGCAACTGAGCCTGTGCACTACAGATACCGAGCCTGCACTCTAGAACCTGCAAGCCACAACTACTGAAGCCCGTGCGCCTAGAGCCCGTGCTCCGCAACAGGAGAAGCCACCGCAATGAGAGGCATGCACACCGCAAGGAAGAGTGGCCCCCACTCGCCACAGCTAGAGAAAGCCTGTGTACAGCAATGAAGACCCAACACAGCCAAAAATAAATAAATAAAATTAATTAATTAAAAAATAAAAATAAAAATAAGTGCTAGGGATGTACTGTACAACGTGATAAAGGTAATTAACGCCGCTGCGAGTTACGTATGAAAGTTGTTAAGAGAGTAAATCATTAGAGTTATCATCACAAGGAAAAGATGCTTTCTATTTCTTTTACTTTGTATCTATATGCAATGATGGATGTTCACCAAACTTACTGTGGTAATAACCTCATGGTGTATATAAATCAAATCATTATGCTGTACACCTAAAACTTATGCAGTGCTCTATGTCAATATTTTCTCAACAAAACTGGAAGAAAAAATTTAATTCAAAATATTTTTCAAAGAACAGGAGCACTAATAGTCTCATAAAGTGTACAGAGCCAAGAGATACTGCCTACAATTGAAAGAATACACACACACACATATATATATATATATATATATATATATATATATATATATATATAACTATAGACAATCTTTATATTATGCTGTTAGAAATTTCATAAAGAAAGAAACTTAGAAAATGATGGAATAACTACATTGGGGAGTTGGCAGGTAGAAAATGATAGAAGTGAATTAATCCTCTTCTACCATAATAGAAAAGAAATGATCACTTCTAGAACTGATAAATCAAGAAAGAGCAATATAAGCAAACTGTTTCAAGATTCTAGAGGTCCGCAAAACAAGGAAACAATTATAAGAGGTTGCCCTGCTTGGCATTGGATGTTTCTGTGCCATTTGATTTTTTAACCATTTGTATGCAGTATTTTTATTTTTAAGAATATTTTATGTGATAAAGCAGAGATAAGTAGTCCACATATACCCTCAATAACACATGCAGCAGGCTCAGTATGAGTTCTGTGCAGGACTGTATGAGCCAAACTGTGATTTGCAATTCCAGGAAATCACAGTTATTTAGGTGCAAAGAATCACAGAGTCAGGGAGAGAGATATGTTCTCTCATATCCAGAGAATCCAGTCCCCACTGATGAGCTGAGCACCTTTTTAAAGTATTTACCTACAAATTATGGGATAGACACCTCATCAGACTTTAAAGCCACAAGCAGTTGGTCAAACCTCTGAAGATCAGTCTTGCCCAGTCCCCGCCATAAAAGCATTCTCTCTGATTAACTGTTTCTCCATCAGTGTAATCTGAGCAGTTCTGTAGGGACTTTCAACTATGAAAATCAGGCTTGCTTCAGAGATGAGACAAACATGCATTGTCTAGTTTTTCTAAAACTAGAAAAATTTTTGGCCTTCACAAATATTTTTTTAAAGAAACTATATATATATATATATATGTTAGATAACGGGAAATATTAAAGAGGAAAAAAGTAGAGTAAGAGATAATGTGTTGACATGTTAGATGCATGTCTGGGGACTTTGGGGTAAAGGATGAAGGAAGTGAAGCAATTGGTCATGGAGGATCTGGAGAGAAAGGGAATAACAGGGGCAGAGACCCTGAGGATAGAAGATGTCTGGTAGCTTAGTAGAGCTGGAGTAGAGTGGTGGTGAGGGGCAGTAATTAGAGACCAGGTGAGAGACATAATCTGGGGGGTAGTATGACTGGAGAGATAGGAACAGGTCATACTGAGCCTTGTTGGACAGAGTTAAGACTTAGGGTTTTACTCCAATGAAAGGAGAAACATTGGAGGTATTGAGCAGAAGATTAACATGATGTGATCACTTGGGCCACTGGGTTGACATTGTCTGAAAATGTGGAAAACCAGAAGCAGGGAGACTACTGGTGACGAGAAGTGGACAGATTCTGGTTTTACTTTGAAGGTAGAGATGATAGGGGACAAAGAGAGGCATTAAGTACTAAATCAAAGTTTTCAGAATAAAAACTGGAAGAATGGAGTTGCCATTTACTAAGATATGGAACACTCGGAGAGGAAGAGGTCTTGGAGGGGGCATGTCGGGAGTTCAAAAATATCTACTAAAACAATTCTTCTTAGATAAAAAGACATTATACCGGGGCTTCCCTGGTGGCGCAGTGGTTGAGAGTCTGCCTGCCAATGCAGGGGACACGGGTTCGTGCCCCAGTCCGGGAGGATCCCACATGCCGCCAAGCAGCTGGGCCCGTGAGCCATGGCCACTGAGCCTGTGCGTCTGGAGCCTGTGCTCCGCAACGGGAGAGGCCACAGCAGTGAGAGGTCCATGTACCGCAAAAAAAAATAATAATAATAAGACATTATATCTATATTTTAACCATAGTAAAAATTTGAGTGAATCCAAATATTCTTCTCCTTTTTAGGTAAATGGAAACATGACCATTTTCAGATTTCTAATGTTACTAAAAGTATCCATTTTTAGAGTTGTTTACTAGGCTCATCTATGGAGTTCTCCTCTCCTGTCCCAAATACGTATTGCAGGAAAATCGATCTGGGACACAGCAATTAAGCATGCAGATGAACAGCTCATTTATTTTGGCCCTGGGAAAATATCATTAATCAAATTTATGAATGCAATGAAATCACTTCTTCCATGTTTATTAAAAGTCATTATGAAAATGTTATCTCTGGGTTCAGCTGACAGTTTTCAACTTAATGTAGCTTTTAATCAATGGCAACAAAATCAATTATGTCACCACTGGGCACCTTAAGGAAGGTAAATTACTGCCAGTCAGAAAGTATTTTCCTTTGGATTTATATCCTCACAAATATAATTTTTTTAAAAGAAACTATAACCACAAAAAAGAGCAGAATCATGTTTTCCAGAGAGGTAGCACTGTGTAATGGAAAGGACCCTTATTTAGGAGGAGAAAAAGCAGTCTGAGTTCCATGGTCTGCTATGTACCAGCAGTGTGACCTTTACAAAGTCACCTGATGATATTTAGCAGCAGATTCTCATTCTTTCGAATAACTTCTTAAAGCTTTACTATACAATATAAATGTAAAATGGTATTAATTATAAATTACACATATTTTATAAGTATTTTTATAGGTATAGGTAATTATATTTTTATCACAGAATCTATTCATTTATTTCCTCATTCAAATACTACTGCTCACTTAATGCCAATCAAACTTTGAAGTAAAGATCTTCATTTGCTTGGAAAATATACAGGTATATGTTCAAGGCAGGTGAAGGATGGGTGGGTAGATGAATGGACAGACAGATGAATTAATCAAATGATAGTGTGCATGAAACTGCTTCATAAAATTTAAAGTGCTATTCCAATGTTGATTTTGAGTACTCAGGTAGAGTATCCTCCTGCCCCCGTAATATACTTTTCTTTCTCCACAATAATGGGAGATAACAGATTTTAGATTTTAAATGTGTCTTGACAACACATTCATTAAATTAATCTCAAGCTACACTGCCACCTTTTGAGGAAAGTTGATATGCTTTTCTATTATCCATTCCATTGTACTCAGTACTTTCCATCAGAGATATGATTAAATGACATTAAGATTCTCCAACTCTAAAATAGAAATAAAGATATGTCCCAACCTAAATATAACCCTCATTAAAATTTCTTAGGAAAAAAATTACAGTTAAAAAAAAACAACAGAAATTCTCTTGTAATTCACAGGCAACAGAAATTAAATCCTATTGGCCTTATGCATTAAAATCCCTAAGAAATTAGTAGTCCAAAATCAATCCTCCTCAATTTCTTATTCCAATCAACCTCAACAGGGTGAATTCTCGATACTGGAGAGAAGCAGCCTTCAGAGGCCACAGCCTTGGTAATTCTTTTGGATACTCAAGACTGAATATATTTATCACTAAGTCTCTCATGAGATGCCCTTTTAAAGGGTCTAAAAAGTTAATAGGACATACAATATTATCATGGTATTTGTCCCATATCCATGAAATTTAGGGAAAAAAACATTACCCATCTCCTAAAAGTTATCACACTCAATATTATGCTTCTAAATTCAGTACTCAATAATGCCAAGTATCACAGTACAGCATCAGTGGTATCGAGAGAGGGAAGGTGGATAGAGAGAATTTTGGTGTCAGTCTGGTCAAAATACCAGTCAGTTTATCAGAGATGCTCAGAACCCACAACCTGTGAGATTAAACTCAGTTCCACCAACGGGGTAATGATAGCAATAAGTCTATCAGGGGAACATCATCCAACTATGCCATCTCCATCCTCAAGTTGCTTTTTCTGTATGTTTGTTTTTGCATTGTTTGGAAAATTGCAAACAATTGACAATTTCTGAATTTCCTTGTTTCTGTTAATCTTGACTGCTGTAAGGAGTACTAGTAACGATTCAACTATTACTTGAGTTGGTTTCTTTCTTTCTCTATCTGATGTCCTAGTAGAGTTTGCTGAGTTTGATTTCCCTCCATTGACTTTCCATGGGTTTTTCTAGTCAAGAAGCTTGTTTTTCTCACTTCTCTAGATTTTTTCTGCAGCCGCCCATAGTAAGAGATATAAAATCAGTGAGTCTGGGTCTGTCCAAACTATTTTGTCCATTTTCTCTTCTCTTGTTGGGTAATTCTCACCATTAGAACATTCCTCTTTAGACTGACATGTAGTCAAAGCCCCAATCTATTGTTGTTCTATCTGTCTCATCTTTGTTGTGCCTTCCTACAGAATATGAATTCCATAAATCTCAAGCATGTTCCCTCAGGACAAAGGGAATACCTGACTTCTGCTTGTAATTATTCACCAACTAATGGTATGAATATTTTGCACTCATGTTCCTAAATTCCTCCTCATAAATGTATCCAAATTTCCTTGTAACCAAATGGCATAGTCATCCCAGTCCTCCAGGCATACTGACACGACTATTCTTACAAGGAATTCTCCATCTTCAACTTTTTTGTGTGTGTGTGCGTGGTACACGGGCCTCTCACTGCTGTGGCCTCTCCCGTTGCAGAGCACAGGCTCCGGATGCGCAGGCTCAGCGGCCATGGCTCACGGGCCCAGCCGCTCCGCGGCATGTGGGATCTTCCCGGACCGGGGCACAAACCCGCGTCCCCCGCATTGGCAGGCGGACTCTCAACCACTGCGCCACCAGGGAAGCCCTCCATCTTCAGCTTTAAGAAGTTTTTCTCCATAGCCATTTGGACGCTGGTTCCTTAAAGCACAGTTATGTAATCCTGCTATTCTCTTTCTGTCAGAATTCTTTGAGTCCCAGTCATCTTTTCTGTCCTAGTAACAACTAAACCAATATTTCTCCTTTATCTTCTTTAGAGCAATTAGGCTCAGGTTCAATGCTTCCCCTTTTATATCTGAATCTCCTGGCCTTTAAGATCTCATTTGCCCCTTTACATTTGTCTAGTCTGTGAGCTACAATATCAACTTCTCTAATAAGCAACTCTCTTTCTCCAACACACTAAGCCAGCCTTCCTTTATTTTGTCTTCAGCTAATCATTCCAGCTGCTTTTTAATTGGCTGAAAAAACTTAATTTTTCTAGAGTTAAAAGCTACAACTTTGGGGCTTCCCTGGTGGCGCAGTGGTTGAGAGTCCTCCTGCCAGTGCAGGAGACACGGGTTCGTGCCCTGGTCCGGGAAGATCCCACATGCCGCGGAGCAGCTGGGCCCGTGAGCCATGGCCACTGAGCCTGCGCGTCCGGAGCCTGTACTCCGCAACGGGAGAGGCCACAACAGTGAGAGGCCCGCGTACCAAAAAAAAAAAAAAAAAAAAAACTACAACTTTTAATTGCCTTTTTAGACAGTGGGTTTGCAACAATGTAACTTTGAGGTATGATATTATCTTATCACAAGAGGATAACATATTCTGTTCATTAAAAGAGCTTCCATTCATTTTTAGTTATTCATTCACAAAAATCTACCACATTTTCTTGGGAAAACCCATAGTTTGGGTCTGTGAAATCAGGATCCACAGCGAAAGTTTATTCAGCTAACAAGTCTCAAGTCAACTTGAGACCACTTCGTTTATTCCTACTATAGTTTTATTTCTTGGCCTTGAAAGCAGGTGACGTGACATAGGGATGAGTAGAATGTTGGTCAGCTGGTCTAGCACTGCCCACAGCAGCCCCGGTACAAACAGCACAAAGCTAGAACCTCACTAGTATTCTGTAGAACACGCAAAATTCAGGTGCCTTGCAGTTTTAAAGCAACAAATATTGTTACTCCTTCCAAAGTTAGAAAGGACTAACCTTCGCTCCACCTGAAATACCAGGCCAAGCTGTGCCTATGAATCTCAAGGTCTTACTACCACAGTCTTACCCACAGGCATCTACATCCAGGAAGGCTGAAGTCACCTGCACAGCCCGAGTGCCTCTAAGGCACAGGTGCCTGTAGTCTTGCCTGAATAAAAACTGTCACTTTCCTGGGACAAAGTTATTATAGGTTTCAGTGACCCATCAAAGTCAAAATCCCACATGGCCAATTTACTAAAGCCTGAGGCCTAATGTCACCCACCAAGGGAGCATGAGTTAAAAGCCAATAATAAAATTATAAAAAAACAGCCATATGGCATGCTATAGAGAGTTGCCACCTACCAAAGTCAAAAAACCATGACTCCCACATCTACTACTGCTTGGTAAACCAAAACCCTCTTGGATCATTTCGGGTCTCGCTTTGGTAATGTACCTCTATCTCCACAGTTCTCTTTCTTCCCAGCTTCTACTCCTTACCTATTTATTGCCAAGGTATCTGATCTAATGCACAAGATTCAGAGGCTCGCACATTTAATATATAACACTCTTCCCCCCTTACCGAAGTTCAGAACCAACTGAGAGCTGATCCAAAGGTTAGGAGGATGGAGATGCCCCCTTTATTACTGAGCAAAACTGTTGGGGTAGGTAGTAAATTACACATGCAGCCACAGTGAATTTCTACTACTGCACCTCAGGGTCGGGCTACCTACCATGTGTTAGGGAGAAAAACAGGATACCATCTTCATCTAATTTAAAAAATTGGGTTTGTAAGGTGTGTCGTTTTTACGCACCACTAAGAAAGAAATGAACCCTGCTTGTCATTTAAACTAGGACGTACCATTAGTCATAAGATATATGTTTATTCAGAGATGCTAAGCTATTTTAAAGATGTGTCTTAGCATAGAGAACAGACTTGTGGTTGCCAAGGGGGAGAGGGGGGTGGGGGAGGGATGGATCAGAGGTTGGGATCAGCAGATGCAAACGATTATATATAGGATGGATAAACAACGAGGTCCTACGGCATAGCATGGGGACCTCTATTCAATATCCCGTGATAAACCATAATGCAAAAGAATATGAAAAGAATATATATATAACTGTATCACTTTGCTGTACAGCAGAAACTGTATAACATTGTAAGCCAACTATACTTCAATAAAAGTATTTTTTTTCAATGTGTCTTGGACTTGAAGAAATATGAAACAGGATCTGTACAAGCCGGCAGACCCCACACTAAATAAGGAGAAGCAGTCAGGCTGCACGAGCCCTTTTCATCCCCCTGCACCTGCACGTGAATATAATGATGGACTCCTCTCCTGAGAAGCAGTGGGACAGGGCAGAAAGGGGGGCGGAGCTATCCTAATTCTTAAATGCTTGGAAGTATGAAGCAAGGAGAAAAGAGATGCCCTCACTCAACCAAAAACTAATGCTCTGTTTCCAAGAATTGGCAATAGTTACTAGACACGATGCCAAAAGTCATCTCGAAAACTTTTCATATGGGAAAAGGAAAAAACTTGTCCTTCACAGAAGAAAAGTTCTACAGGAAAAAAGAATCTAAATATGAAGTTAATATTTAGTTTTAAGGATTGGAAACAATATTACTACGTGGCAATTTCCATTTTAAGAGCATAATGAGGGCACAGTAAATACTTTGGAGCTATTATTTGCAATTTTCAAGCATTGAACCAGCATTTTAAGCAATCAGTGGAAATAGGATCTAGAACTTGATTTTATCAGAACAACATCATTTCATGTTTTGTCTAGTAAGTTTAATCAGTCCTGACTGTTCATTTCTCTGAATGGTCTCATGGTAACTCTCCTTTTAAATCAGAGATATTACAATCTTAGTCTCTATAGCAAGAACAGATTGCTGATTTTCCACTTTCAGTTGACTAAAAGCATGCTAGCTCATTATTACAGATAAAGGGACACTCAGGAGCCTGATGAGCATGACCAGCAAAAGCAAATAAATAGCCAAATGATGATGGAGGCTGAAGGCGTCAGAGGTATTATATAAAAGCAATAGGGCTTCCCTGGTGGTGCAGTGGTTGAGAGTCCACCTGCCGATGCGGGGGACGCGGGTTCGTGCCTTGGTCCGGGAAGATCCCACGTGCCGCGGAGCAGCCGGGCCCGTGAGCCATGGCCGCTGAGCCTGTGCGTCCGGAGCCTGTGCTCCGCAATGGGAGAGGCCACAGAAATGAGAGGCCCGCGTACCCCCCCCAACCCCTCCCCCGAAAAAGCAATATTGCATGGTTGTCAAGTTCATCACCTTTGGAGTCAGACAGACCTGACCTCTAACATTAACCCTACAACTTACTAAGTGGGCAAACCTCTTAAGCTCTCTTCACTTCAGTTTCTTCACCTATATAAAGTAATAACAGTTCCCCCCTCTCATGATTGTTGGATGAACTAGAAGGCAATGTATGTAAACCACTAGCACAGTGCCTGACCCATACAAAATGCTCAAAAAAACAGAAATACTTAATTTTTACTGTGGGAAATATACAGCTCACACACGAGATGAAGACTGTTTTCCAGTGTGGTAGTTATTAATGCAGTTCAACAGGTGTTTCAGGTCCTCTGCTTTCTGGACATAGGATAGAACTGCATCTCTGGCCCCCTTTTGGTTTCTGGGATTACTTTTGCCCATTGAGCTGTAAGTAGAATTTATGTGTGTCTCTTGCTGGTCAGTGCAATTAAATATTGATGTGGGACCCTAGAGATCTTTCTTTCCCTTTGCCACACTGGCAGTGTTCCATATGGTGAGTGGCTGCTCCATCAGCCTGGATCCCAGAGCAAGGACAACATAAAACAGAGCTCTTAGCTAGCCAGCCCTCAATCAACATGTACTATGAGTGCTGTCTTAAACCAGTGAGGCTCGGGGATTGTTATTAGTGCAGCATAATTTAGTCAGTCCTGACAAACACACCTAATTAATCTCACCTCTAATAATCACATGTTTTTATAATTACACTGTCATAATATCAACCTTTATATGTCCTACGTCATCCTTCTATGGTTATCAGGCCAAGCAGGATGTTGGCAATTTTGCTGAAGTTCATTCATTCAACAAATATGTTCCAGACACTGTGCTAGGTTCCAGGCAGAGAACACTGAACAAGGAGACATGGTACCTTTCCTCATAGTTCATTATGAAGTTGACTGACTCATGGAGGAAGCAGGAGATCATAGATATTAACCAAAAATTCTCTTAAAATTTTGGCTTATTTAATTTTAAATTATATAGAGATCTATCACCACATACTCCCAATTATTACAGTCACAATAGGTTTAGAATCTTATTAATTTCCAAAGTATCTGAAAATCTCATTCTATCACTCCTTAAAGCTAAAACTTACCTGGGAGAGGAAATCATTACCTGGTTAAGCCCTTAGTAGGGACGGTTTATTTGATAACACATTTTATACATGGCAAAGCTACTAAAGATAAAAGCCCTGTGAAAGACAGAAACTCAGCGGAATTTTGAAGGGGATTAAAGGTTAGGTATATAAGGAACAACCTAAATGTAGAGTATGCATAAGCACAGGGTGAGTTGTGGTGAAATGGGTGAAGGAGAAAAACATCATTCAGTGAATAAGGAGTAGTGAGAGGCAGGCTAGGATCTTAGAATACATACTGAATTTAAAATCCATTAGCTTGACTGAAGTTCTGGTTTTACTACTCATTTGCTATACGACTTAGAGTAAGTCACTTAACTTTTCTCTGCCTTAGATTCCTCATCTAGAAAATACGGACAGAGTTTTTTTAAGAAAAAAAACTCAAAGAGTTTAAATCTAGGTAAAATCTAGATGTGAAAGCATTGTGAAAAAAACGGAAGTGCTAGTCAAAGGAAAAATGTTGGGATTAGCAGATGCAAACTATTATTTACAGAATGGATAAACAAGGTCCTACTGTGTAGCCCAGGGAACTATATTCAATACCCTGTAATAAGCCATAATGGAAAAGAATATGAAAAGGAATATATATGTGTGTATGTATGTATATATACATTAGATTATATATATATAACTGAATATATATTATATATATTATAATATATATGAACAATATATAGTATATATATAACTGAATCAGTTTTCTGTACAGCAGAAACTAACACAACATTGTAAATCAATGAGATTCACAAATTCACCACAACTATTTCTGCAGGAGAGAAAGTAAGGGAGGTCAATAGTTTCTATTCTATGATAAAGTGACAAGGCTCTTGAATGTTCTACTTTGCCTGAATACTTTCTATGTCAACTAGCAGGGATACAAGGGCACTCCTAGAACTGTTACTCCTACTCACATGCTTCCAATAGTTCATTCCAATATCCATTATTGGAGTATTCCAAATATTCAATAATTCATTCCCATACTCACCTGCATTCCAGTAGTTCTTCAGTGGAAGAAAAAGGAATTGAGTTACAGCAGACAACAGAATTCAGAATAACTTGAGATACACCTTAGAGAATGACAACCAGCTGGAACATCATCTTGGGATCTGGGCAGGAAAAAAAAGTTTGAGAAGCACTCCATCAGCTGACTTCTCGGTAAGCCAAGAAGTAAGCTGTTCTTATTAAGCTGTTCTCTGATCTATATGTGTTCCTGGAACATCAGTTTAGGAAATCATACTCTTAGAGTACAGATGGGCAAGAGCAACTTTATTATTGGAGCAATACTCTAAGGAATAAAAATAATTCATTTAAGGCAGAAAATGGGATTCGCACTTTCTTCTCTGCAAACCTTAAGAACCACAACTTTTCACTACGTTCTAATCATTGCAACTAATAAGAGCACATTAATTCTACAACTTTTGGAATCAAAATAATTATGCTTCAAGAAAAATAATGAATCACAAAAGTAAAGAATTGTGACTAACACATAATTTTATAAACATTTCCTCCAAAACTTTAATCCAACCTTGCTTTTCAGTCTGAGAGATTCTAATTTGAACAGTATGGACTTTAGATGCTACTATTAATTTGACATTACATCTAATTGAAATGTCATGCCCTCAGTGACTGAGTCTCCACTACCAAACTAAACCAGAGGAAAAAAACAGCTGCCTAATTAAGGTTTTGACTCAATAAGTGCAGCAAACTATGTTTTGCCTGAGAACAAACTTTCCTGAAATCTTGAATTAATTTTCTTAAATTCTGGACTAGAAATGACAGCAAATCTTAACATATTACATTGACATTTGTGTGGTATCTCCACATAGAATCTTTCTTCTCTTAAGCTGTCTTCCCACTAGATCAGACAAAAAAAAATTCTTTATTATTCAGAACCATGATTTTCCTTATGGAAAAGGTTTCCCTAGTAGGTCCATTGACTTTCACATTAAAAAAAGGATGTGCTTATAAACCTGAAGTTATTATTGTTTAAACATATAAAAGGTTAAAGGACGAAATATAGAGATAGGGGAAGAAAGTTTTTGTTTGTTTGCTTTTGCTTTTAATGAAAAAGATATTTCCAAAGTAGCGAGGTAAAATAAATGTAAAAGCAGAATACTGTGGATCAAAGTAAAATAACCTGAAATATGATACTGAGAGCTTGTAACATCTCCCATGGTCATAAGGGCTATGGTTGGAACTTTCTTAAAAATAAAGCTTATATTGATTGAAAGCATTTTTCTGGCTATATGCTCCCTAACATCCAGAGCTATATTGATCTAATCTATACTAACACCCAGCATATAGCACATTGCCTGGCACAGAGCAGGCCCTCGATAAATATTATTGAATGAATCCCCAAAACAGAACCACTAAAGGTATATCTCAGTGCACAACATTCATGCTTCAGGAGTCAACACAACTTTTTTTTTTTCATACTTAAAATGCATTTAATATTTACTGAACATTCTCACAGATAGCTCTAATAGGCATCACTGTTTGGAATTTGTACGTATACCTATCAATACAAATAGTTTGTATTGAAAGTTAGGATTTTCTTTAAAAGGAAACATACTTTTAGGCCCTAAAATCTTAAATGATCCATATTGCTTTCAGATAAAGAATGAGCCAGGTACTAAGATAACTAGTAACAAGAACTACAGTTGACCTTGACCCTAAAAAGTCACTTGGCCACAGCCTATAAAAGACCAAAGAGTGAATGCCCTCAATAGGTAACTACAAAAATTTTCCCTTCCATAGATCTATTCGTGTCCCCCAGTTTCAAGTCAAAAGTTAGACTTGAATGATTGGGAATGATTGGGAGTTTGGGATTAGCAGAGGCAAACTATTATTTATAGGATGGATAAACAGCAAGGGCCTACTGTATAGCACAGGGAACTATATACAATATCCTGTGTTAAACCATAATGGAAAAGAATATGAAAAAGTATATGTATATACGTCTATACATATGAATCACTTTCCTGAACAGCAGAAATTAACACAACACTGCAAATCAACTATACTTCAATAAAATTAAAAGAAAATTAGACTATGGACTAGAACACTATCTCCAGCATAGAAATGGTTTAAAAGGGAAGCAGTGAGATTATTCCCAGAGTCAGACACTGTTGGCTGGCTGACCCAACTGCCAATTCCATTCACTCTCTTTCTCGATGCCTTACACTAAAGAGGCTGGAGAAGTGAATTACACACTTTTCCAACCTAATATGTAGCTAGGAGCAGTCATATGAAAAGGTCTGGCCACTTAGACATAAATGATAATATTACTATGTGGTTTTGAGAAAGACCGTGCATCCTATACACCCAGGGTGAATATAGCTACCCTGCTGTCCTGCTTATTCTTGCCTCCTGAGTAAGTGATGTGATAGCTGGAGCTGGAGCAGCAATACTGCAACATGAAGGAAAAAACAGAAATGCTGGATCTGACAACACTGAGCCACTTAAGCAATACCAAAGCTGCCCATTTCCATAGTCTTGATATGTGAAAATAAACAAACTAGAAAAGCACTATTTGTTTAATCCATTGTTTGTTAGGTAATGCATTAATTGCAACCGAAAAGTATTTCTAACTGATATGCTCCCCTTTCTCACACTTATGTATTTCAGTTTAGCCTTGAAGTGGAGAATTTGTGGAACAGTAGGCTCTTGTTGTGAGTCATTATATTCAAAGGCCATGAGCTCAGGATTTTCATTTTGATTAATATATAGTGGCCACTTCCACTAGGTCACTCTTCCTCCTAAAGGACATCTCTTTTGTATTCCATCACGTATTTTTAATGATTTGTTGACATTTCTGTTCACCATTATCAGAAGTGAAATCTTCAAGGGCAGAGTCCCTACCTTCTATCTTTGGTATCCTAGGCACTTGGCTTGGTGTTTGGCTTATGATAGTTTCCAGTGAACGTTACTTGATTACATACATACATATACACATAAATAGTTGGAGCCTGCTCTGAACTGAATGGCTGACTTAGGGATGACCTACTCAGAATATCATCGCTTCCAGGTATGAAAAATGGATTTCAATTTTCAGGAAGGAAATAATCAACACAAGACCAAAATAAATAATATCACCAAAGATTTACACTATAAACCTTTGCCAGAATCTCTGGGATTAAATTTATAGGTGATAAGGTAAACCCAGTTCACATGTTTTTCCTTCTTCTGAACTCCTTTTAGCATTTGCACTCTGCATCATTTATTGAGACTGGTGTCATGAGTCCAGAGTAAAAGCAGTGATTCTAACCACAATCTGTATAAATTAACTCCCCCAAGCTGTGGCTATGCCAAGAGGCTTTCATTAACCTATAAAGCTCATAACTTTCATCAGATCCCGTTATCCCTGCTCACCCCAAAAAAATTACTTTTAAAAAGACCTAAAACTAAAAACGATTTGCTTGTCATGAAAATACAGAATTCAGACAAAATCCCTAGGAAGGACTTCCAGCCATTTAATCTTTTATTGATCAGGGGCCTATTAAGCTTTATAACATGTCAGGAAATATTAGGAATTTGAGACAGATAAGTGATTGCACACACATCCACTCCCCTCATAAAGGGGGTGAACCAAGTTAACAATCAATGAACCAGATTAATGAACCAGATTAACAATTCTAAACTCCTCTTACACAGAAATTTGGGAACACATGCTATATCCAGGACTCAGTTTACTCAACTCTAAAAGTCGATATGATATTTTAATCTTTAAAGGTTAATTCATTCATTCAACAAATGTCTACTAAGCAAGTCTTCTCCAAGCCCCCATCCTCCACACACGCATCATCTCCATAAGTACCAGCACACAGTGGTAAACACACAGCCATAGGAAACTTCCAGTTTAATAAGACAAAGAAACAAGTATTTGAATTTCTTGTGATGAGTATCTTCAAAGAATCTACTATTTTTAATATTTATTTTTGTTTTAAAATTTATTTTATTTTTATTAATATGTATTCTAATAATTAAAAATTAAAATCTTCCAAAGAAGCTACTTGTGGTTGATGGGTATTTTAATATTTGAACATTCAAGTTTAGAACCTTAATTCAGCTATTAACTACACAATATGCAGGACAAAAAAGAAACACATAATAAACATCCAAGGATTATTTCTTTTCTTTTTCCCTTGTGAAAATCAGGGGGAAATGCAAAAGAATCCAAAGTACTGATCATATCATTTATATACGTAACAAGTGAGTTTCATCATGCACCACAAAAACAATTTTATTCTTTTCTCACCACTGCCTTTGCCTTTCTTGCCTATGGAGCATGTTCGTCTCTATCCCCTTGGATGTCATTGAAAGCCAGAGCTTTGACTTTTAGATTGTTCCCAGATAAAAATTCCTTCCTTCTCTTTAGTACCAAAAAAAAAAAACCAAAACCAAAAACAAAACAAAAGAAACCCCACTAAACTCACATAGAATTACGTTCCACGTCATGATCAAAATCCCAGTGTCCATCTGAGTTAAAGTTTCTCCCCTCCTCCAGCACTGGAGAGGGGCAGGAGGGAAGCCTGCAGTGGGACCTGGCAGGCTGTCTCTTCTCCGCTCAGCCAGCTCTGCATCCTCAGCCTCCCTCCACCTCAATCAGGATATGAGTCCAACAGGTCAGAGATAGAAGACACTTCTATCTCTATTCAGAGATAGAAGCAGGACAAGAAAAGTCCTATTTGACCAGCGCTCATTTAGCACTGCTTTTTCCTGGGTTTAGTAAGTGTTCAAAGCTGTCTTTTCTTTTATTTATTTATTTGTTTATTTATGGCTGTGTTGGGTCTTCGTTGCTGGGTGCGGGCTTTCTCTAGTTGCGGCAAGCGGGGGCTCTAGGCATGCGGGCTTCAGTAGTTGCGGCACGCGGGCTCAGCATTTGTGGCCCGTGGGCTCTAGAGCGCAGGCTCAGTAGTTGTGGCGCACAGGCTTAGTTGCTCCACGGCATGAGGGATCTTCCCAGACCAGGGCTCGAACCCATGTCCCCTACATTGGCAGGTGGATTCTTAACCACTGAGCCCCAGGAAAGCCCTAAAGCTGTCTTTTCTAATCCCATTTTAATCAGTTCTTTGAAGACCCTTGGGCTCTGGGGGGATTTCTCATTGCAGAGTGTGACCTGATTCTGGTGAGGCTTTCGTAACTGGACACTTCCTACCCTACTTAAAGCCCCTGGGTGTCTGTACATCACCTTCAGATTTCGCCCAGCCCCTTGTATATGAATTAGGAAAAGGTGCCTCCTCCAGATTGCTGAATTGCAGAAAGCACCCTCCCAGGTTGAGGTAGCCCTGCACATAAGCACTAGGCAAGCAGTTCTTTCTCACCCTTCATCTGGGCGCTTTTCTGCAGAGCACAACCTCACAATCACAAAGCCGCAGCCCTGTGCCCTCCGCCGACTGTCTACAGGGCATTCAAAGTTTCTCCACCAAGCCCTTCTGGTTAGGATCTAAGCAAACACATCTGCTCTGTGTGCTCATTCCTCCCATACACAGTGCATGGAAAACCCAGCCCTTCTACCTGTCACAGGTGGCGGTGCAGTTGCCTGCCAAGTTCAGCTTTTCCTTTCAGCCCTCGGGGAGACAGATCTACACCCAGCCTCTTGCATTGTATATTTTTCTGCTGTGAATTAAAAAGCAATCTCTGACATCACCCTAATTCCAGGGGAACATAGCAACGGTTTCCATGAAGCAGCAGCACCCCTCACTGGAGTTGAAGTGAGGAGACAGTACATAAGCTCCCCACCACACACACACATCCTCTACCTGCACATCCAGAGCACACCAAAAACCCTCTAGACTCCAATTTCCTACCTCTCTCAGCTTCTTGGACTTTAACTCTTTTATAATCCACATGGTTTAAAGATACTTCGTTCAAATCCAGCACAGGGCATCTGGCAACCCTTGCTTTGGAATATGGGGTAGTTGGCACCCTTTGCCTTGGAGCTTCAATCAAAATTAAGACTAGAATATTTTCATTTTTATATTGTGTAACAGTAATTAAAATCAGAATTTACAGAAGATGCAAGGAGAAACATTTGGAAAGAAGTTGAAGAAAGGAATATTTAGAAGCAAATTAAATATAAATTGTAATATTTTAAATATGTGTATTATGTAGTTATAGAGATATGTGTATTAGGCCTCCAGAACTGATCAGTCCTATTCGGGAAAAAGAGTTATACAGAGGAATTTAACAGTCACATGGCAGATGTGCAAGGGAAGTCTAAGGCAAGAGATATTGCCCAGATGATTAGAGGGTTCAGGTAGCCCGATAATTTAGTACCCAAACCTGACACTATGGGAAAAAAAGTGAGCACTGTGAACACACAGAGCTGACAGATGTAAACCACAACTGTTCCAGACAAACTGGACACCCCCATATATGAATCAAAATAACTGCACACTGCTGACTGGTAGTAGAAACCAGCAATGAAATTGATTTCTAAATTGAGCCAATCAGTGGACATTCACTCCAAGAGGAACATTAGTGAGAGTGATCAGAATGGGGACATGGAAGGCATTTTAATTTGTAATTAATGATGACAGCACGTCAACTCTCAATGTTCTTTCTGAATGAAGGATGGTATGCTTTATGGGCCCTATTCAAAAGGCATTATACCAGAAGTCAGGACACTAGCTGTAAAGGAACCTAAGAAGAAATATCATGATTAATCATTCAAATAAATACAGTTGGATTAGTAAAATTTAATTAACCTAATAAAAAATATAAGCTAGAAAGAGTGGTCTAGATGTCCAGACACGTGTGTCTGACTTGAAAAAATCTGATAAAAATATGCTATACCAAGGTACTTAAAACAGGGGACTAGAACTGTTTAGAACTGGAGCCCAGCTAGAATACTTAAGGGAGGATGGGGGAAAGGGAGAGATTTCATTTCCCAACTGGCATGCCATTTAGCTAGAAGTGGTACTTTGGTTCCATCCCTTGAAGCTTTTAAAAGGAACTTGGAAACATACACACACACGTGCACATGCACACACACACACACACATCAAATAAACATTAAAAGTTAAAGCTATGTTCCCAGTTGATGATGAATTTAAGTTAAATTAAAAAGGAAGAATTAAAGTACAAGACTAACTGCCTTCAATTAAACATTATACATGGCTCAACAATTAAGATACCATTGATTAACTATAAACTAGAGACTAATAATAGTAACTAATAGCTAGCTGCATGCAGCTTACATGGTATTACTCCTCAAAATAACTATGAGGGATGAGAAATTATTATTGACATTTTACAGATGATGAAACCCAGATATCGTGAGGTTAAGTAAACCTGTCCGAGGTTACAAAGCTAGGAAGTGATAGCAATTAGAGATTCAAATTCAGGGAGCATGCTTCTACCAGGCTGCAAAGCCCTTACATTCATCAATTCTTTGTGCATGTGTGGGAGAGGAAAGAGGGAAAGTGTCCCATAATGGGAGATCTGGTCACAGATTGATAATTTGCTTCAGGATTTCAGCCTCTACACATCACCAACCTTAGGGTATTAAACAGCCTAGACAGAAGTTATGGCAATGCAGTTCAGCATATACATTAGTGCTTTCTTTTGTGTGAACACAGCTACTTTTCTTTTTCAGTGAGATTAAAAAATCAGATCTCTCAATTTCAGCTGAATCTGATTAACTCTTGGAAAGGCAAAAGGGTATCTTCTGGAACATCCCAGAGAGGGGAAAAAAAAAGCTGCCAACGTGTCTCTGTGTGAGTATCCGAAGCCCTTGCAGTGTATACACCTTTATCTTCTCCATCATTGTGTCATTGCTCCTTGATGTACAGCTGTCTATTGGAAAGACACTGAAAATCTCTCTTATGAAAGTCAAATGTGTTTGTGGTAAGATAATAGTAATGAAATACAAAGCAAGAGTAATTTTGCTTCTACTTGGGCACTCCTATTGCACTCCACAAAGAATCGTGTTGGAAGGGGAACTTCTAGCATTTTTAGAGTTTCACTATTTCATAACATTTTAATTTTTAATACATTCAAGTTTCTAGTTTTAGTGACATTCACAATGGAATATACAAGCACACATGTCTTCTAAATAGCCTTGGCTCTGTAAAAGAATCAGTGGTAAAATTGTTTCTGTAGTTTAGATGTTCTGGCTGGGTTACAAAAGCAGGCAGTTGTTTAACAAGTTAACATTAAATATTAAAGAATAAATGTAGCTTTAAAGCATTAAGTTTAATTGTCTCTGGCTACATATAACTCAGTCTTTGGTGAACACAAAGTTAGTATATCAGGGTGGAAAAATTAATGACAGTGAAGTTTCTATGTTGAAATTAAACACAATGTATTTCTAAACATAGAAAGATGCCTGGAATTTTACCTTTAGGATTTTATCTGCAGCTCGGAGCCTATTAAGGCTATTTCCGTGTGCCTTTTTCTCTTTTGTGCCTACGTCACCGATTTAAGGTTTTTATTTATTTAATTTTAAGAAGAAAGAAGATGTTCTGTAGAAAGCATCGTGCCTGCTAACCACAAGTAGGGCTAGAAAAGGACTAATGGGGGGGGGGGGGTGAGGGGCGGTAGGGTCCTTGGAAGCAGGCGGTGTGGCAACATTGGATGATAAGAAGGAAGATTATACAGCACTCCCCTGTAATCTTATTCCACCCAAGAAATTTGGGAGAATGCGAAAAAGCAGCAGCCCAGCATTCTTGAGGGGGCGTGGCTTCCCTCCAGGGGCTGTCCAATCGAATTCCTTCAGAGGGAGATACCCCGAGAAGATTGATGAGGGTTGCTAGGAAACAGGAGCGTCCCCCTCCCGCCTGACCCAGAGATTGTTCTGCACAAGCCCTCTCCAGGGGCTCGCAATGTGCAGCTGAACAGCGTGTGGGGCAGAGCTGCACAGCGGCCTCCCAGGCTCGCTCCCTCTTTCTCCTCCAGCATGCGGTCCTCCGGTTGCTCGGGGACCACAGGAGAGTTCTTCCAGGGCTGACAGTCCCGGTTCCCCCGCAGGCCAAGAGCTCTAGCAGAGCTTCAAAGTTAGAGCCGACGACCTCCCTGCCGCCCCACTGCCCTTCACCCAACCCCTCCGAAATCCACCAACCTCTGCAGGCACTGCCTAAGGCTTTCAAACAGACGTGAAGCCGCCAGCAAAACCGCCCTGGCTTTCTGTATAATAATCTGCTCGTCTAGGTACCCTGGCTCACTGAAGACTCTGCAGATACACCCCTGTTAAGGGAGGGAGGAAGAGGGAAAGGGAGGCAAGGAGAAAGAGAAAATGAGAAGGAGAGAATGCCAGAAGGTCCGTGCCTCTGCCGAGAGTCCCAATTAGATGCGAAGAATTCAGCCCGGCCAAGGTGAAGGAAAGTTGCTTCCAAGCCTGGGAAGTGGGTTTGCCTGTACAGAGAAGGAGAGGCACTCAGCTGGGAACTGCTCCCCTCCCCTCCTCGGAAGACCACTGGGTCCCCCCTTTTCCCAACCTCCTGCCTCTCTTCTCCTCCCACCCTCCCTTTTCCCACTCCCCAGTGACTCGGAAGCCTGGATGCTCTACCACCAGGCAGTGGTCCAGCACGCAGCCTGGAGGGGGCGGGGGCAGGGGGCACTGTGACAGGAAGCGGCGCGCACAAGTTGGCCATTTCGGGGGCAAAATAAGTTCTCCCTTGGATTGGGAAAGGACAAAGCCAGCAAGCTCCCTCTTTTGTGTCGGATGAGGAGGACCAACCATGAGCCAGAGCCCGGGTGCAGGCTCGGCCGCCGCCGCTGCCACCACGGTCAGCTCCAGTCCCTGCCGGGAGTTGGCGGTTCGAGGTAAGGGGCCCAGAGGAGGACGTGCCCCTCTGGAGGGCGCCCAGTGAGGGCGCGGAGGCTCGGGTGCCGCGTGGCGCAGGCTCAGCCGGGAAAGTTGAGGCAGAGCCCGGACCGGTCCCTACTGTTCTGCCGGGGGTGGGGAGGATGGGGGACAGAGGCAAGGTGGGTGTGCGTGAGTGAGAGTTTGTGTGTGCGCGCGCTCGGCTATGTCTCTGGGAGGGAGGCAGAGCTCAGGGCACAGATCTGCGGTCAGGGTGCCCAGGGCTGGAGAGGTGGAGGGACTAACTAGCGCTCGCAGACGCCCAGGGAGAGCAGTCTCATCAGCCAACCACCTCCAGCCCTGCCCTGGGCTCAGGATAGGTTTCTGATCGGGGATTCCGCAAGCTTTGTGCACTGGAAACCGTGCGATGAGTGGCTGCCACAAGGGCGGTTTCCTGTGGGTGCGAGGTTGCCAGGCGAGGTGGGCAGCGGTCAGTGGGACCTGGTCCGCGCCGCTTCTGGGAGACGCTCTGCTGCCAGAGGCGGCCAGAGGTTTGCTCTCCTGCAAACACGTTTGGCAAGGATCCCTAACGCGATGTCCTTTACGCCTTTTGGCTTGAGCGAAAAATCGAAAAGCCAGACGGGGAGCCTATCTCTTCATCGATCCTGTTCCAGTTTCTTATCTGACAGCGAGATAACACAGAGAGGGCGGGAGATTCGCGATCCAGAAATAGACTAGGAAATATATCCAATAAGCTTGTTTCTTAAGGGTTTCATTTAGATTTCCTTCTAGTTCCTTCCCTGGATTAGCGAACATAGATTCCCAAAGGTGTAGCACTCTCAGGTAGATATCTTAAGGGGACATGCCCCTGCCTTTTAAGTATTTTAAAGCATTGTAAATTTTAATAGCAAACAATAAAACTGTATACTTCTAATGGTCTGTGCTCAAGTGCTCAGCTAATTTACTTATTTATACTGTTATTTGAACAGTGATATGTTTGACATACACAGCGAGATAGTTACATATCAGTATATTCAAAGCTGAGATTAGTGTGAGTTAAGAATCTCAGAAGCACTTCATTACTTTAAGTTTCTTTGCTTAAATTTATCTGTGCTACATGATCTTAGAAGTGTTCATTAGAGCTATGTTGCGTTTCTTTGGAAGAAAAAAAAGCATCGATTTGTAGAGAAATATAATTCATTTTCCTAAATTTAAGCCTGCTTTTGTTTATCTGATCACATATTTTAAGGCTGTTACCTGGACTCTAATTGTTCATGTAAATATATGTCATATAGGCATGACAAAACCATTTAGACTGCCAGTACCCTAAACTCAGGTAGATTACACACTTCCTACCAAAGATGTTTAGGATACTCTATTTGTTAATACTTCTATAGTGCTATGCACATTTTCCTCAAAACAGCCCAAAAGAATTTGAATAGATTTTGGAAGTATTATACACCAGACTTTAATAAAGTGATCTATTCCCTTCCATCATGTGAGTGTCTGGTATTTACAAAGATTTCTCACACTTGTAGGTTTTAGCTGTTCATCCTTTCAAGTTCTGATCACCCAGCAGGAGGTACCTGGGTATTTTGAATAGACCTGCCCTAAGGCTGTCTTGATTTCTGTTCAGAGTAACACAGGTGCTCAGGATGGAAACAGGAGAAGTCTTGAAATTTATATTTTCACAAATAAGACAATGAAAATTTCGTAGTATCTACATTCATTGGACTAAAGACAATGATAAATGGTAAAAATAACTTTTAGAATTGATAAGCCCCTCCCCCCCCAAAAAAAAACCGTACTCATAAAACCTCTTGTTCTGTGAGCTAGATTCATGCCAAGGAAATGTGAAACACAACTTGCTGAAAAGTATGCCAACACAAGGAATAGATTAAATTTGGAGACAGGGAGAGACAGTCACCTCTTGATTTAACTGAATGGAATTTGTCAGACTTCAGAAATATCTAATCAATACACTGAGAAAAGGTATGGAAGGCTACAAAAAAAGAAGATATTATAAATAATGAAAATATATCCTATGGTGTTTTTTAAAAGTTGCAGTGTACCCATGAAAAGAAACGAGGGTAAGTCAGATGATTTACCCCTACAATTACCAAACATCAAAATGAGCCCACCTCTGATTTTATGTCACTGCAATTAAAATTGGTAAGTTAAACAAATGCAAAGATAGCATAAAATGCAGTGATCTTTATTTTTTATCAAACTTAAAGTAATATTTTTATTGAATGAAAGAACTAGGATAATTGGCAAAAGGTCACCTGTCTCACTTCATGACAGGTGATCAACCAGAACCACACAGAGCGAGGACAGTCTTATTTTGAAAGATTCCCAGCTATCACATTTTTACAACCTCCCTGGGTAACTTTTTCTCTTTCTCCTTTTATGTCAAGCTCTTTTTATCAAATTAAACCATTTTCTCTTTCTTGTCCATTCTAATAGATATCAGTCACAATATGGTACTTGATTTCTTTCTCCAGGGTTGTAGCTACCTCCTGCCAAAATATAGCCCATTATCTTGGGGATGAAATGTTTCATTTTGTTGTCCTGCACTCAACATGGTCCCAAGATACCATTAAACAAAAGAAAATTACTACCTAATCTCCATTGAAAGCCAGCACAGTATGCATTTATGCATGTTTGAATATGGCCCGAGTTCCAGGGTAAGACTTGTTTTCTCCAGGGTTTACTCCCCAAAAAAGTAGTAATGTTTACTCATAGCTGTCTCACTTTGCTATTTTACACTCAGTTTAGTGTGCATTTTTGTCTCTCCAGAGACTCTGCTAAATTCTGCACTACATGAATTTGTTGAAATTGCTCCCAAGAAGTAGCATAAAATTGTAGAAGATTATCCACCAAGACTGTACACATAAAATGAGTACAATCATAGTCATCATGGAGAAGGTAGAAACTATTAGGTCATCCCCCTCCTTCTTCTTCCAATGTAGGCTTGGTCCCCATAGCACACCATATTTTGGAGTACTTCAGTGCAGTCTGATTTTAAATGGCTCATGTAATGACTTCTTCTAGCACCCTTGAAGGACTATTTCACAGTCTAATAGTTCTCCCTATCAAAAACTTTGTTGTGATATTCAGCCTAATTTTCCTCTGGTCCCATTTGATCTTGTTACTTATTCCCTACTATAACCCCTCTGGACCAGTCCATTCTCTTGCCTGATTTACAGTCTTCATCCACCCTTTATACAGGACTTGTAAAATACAAAAGCTTTATAGAGTTACAGGAGAGAACCCAAAGGTGACAGTTTTATATCTGGACATCTTTTCTAAATATTTAAGACACATCTTTCAGGTCATTCATATGTATGTGTGTGATTATATATTCCCAATAATTTATTTTAGTAATGTAAGTGTGAGGAAACTTTTCATCTCTGACATTCATGACCTATGTGAATATTGAGATAAGTAATGTTCTATGTGGATGCACATTTATGAGACATTTTCATTGCAAATGTGATGTCAACAGGACCCTGTCAACGCCCACACTACAAGGGAATTCTGTGACATGCTGGTCTGATGCTCCACTGAGCCCCAGAAGCTGTTGGCATGTAAATTCCACTATTGAAATGAAAGTGATTTCCATAATTAATAGAATTTGCTAGGAATATAATAGTGTACATATTGATAGTTAAATGCATGCATTAACATGACAGAGCAATTCTGTTAGAATACAGTAGCCCCTTCCTGCTAAAACAATCTGAAAAGCCAGCAGAATTAAGCTTGAATTTATCACTGTGCTGTATCATGAAAAGTAAGCTCAAATCATGCATACATCAATATGGAATCTATTTAGATTTATATGGAGGTACCATATGTGAAGGTTACTTTAAAAATAGAAAAGCCTGAAATAACCACAAGAGAGGAACAGGTTTTCACTTTGTTCACTTACAATCTGGTTCCGAGACATCCTTGTGTAGGATTCCTTAAGAGTCTCGAGCAAATATCTTGGTAGACTCACCATCCCACTCAAATGTTTCTTCAAGTTCCAAAGCATTGAAAGGCAAGTTCTGCCAGACAGTAGAAGAGGGATAGGAATCAGGAAATCAGCTCCTGGGTTACACTTGGCAAGTCCAGAAAATACAGAATCAAGAGTGAGGTGAATCAGCAGCTAAAACCACAACTTAGTGCTGTTCCTTTACTGCTTGGTGATCATTAAGATCGTATGTAGAAACACTTACATGGATTGTGAAGGAAACAAAAAGCAGAAGTGGCATTCCAAAACTGAATAGAGCTTGAGAGGGATAAACTTAGACAGCATGGAACAAATAACTTTAAAACCAGTATTCTCTCTTCTGAAGCCCCAAAGTGTTTTTATAGTGCTACTTATCACATAGTGGTGAGTACCCTCAAAATGATTTTCCTTAGAAACAAAGGGGAAATTGATTCTCTTGGTATAGGAAAAGGAGGCCATTAATATACTTGTGACTTCTCCCTGGGACAGAGGCATTCTAAGAAGTCTGAGTCTACACAGAATGTATTATGTCCCCACCAAATGAGTCATCTTTTTATTGAGCTGGAAATCATACACTGAACTTTTAGGAACAGAAGAGAGAAAAAGATCCTGTAAACATTCAAACAGAATCCGTACAAGCATAGACGAAAGCATCATATTTGGAAATAAAATCACATATAGCGAGGTATCTCCACAGAAAGCTCACATTTTTAGTCCTTATTAGAATTTACTTCACTATCACTGCCTCTGCACAATATGGCCTTTGCCAACCCGCCACACACACACGACATTTCAGTAAATTCAGTTGGAAGAATATAGGTATGCACCAGACAGAGAGAAAATTTCAAAGCCGTGATACTAGACACATAGTTTGAAAAAAAATTACAACTTGCATATATGTAGCATGGGAGTAGTATTAAGAGTATAACATTTTAACTAGATTACCCTAAAAAGAGATTACATCAAAGAAAAGGTAGCTAATAGGGAAGCAACCAGGGAGTAAATATTATTAAGCACCTAGTATAAGCAAAACAAGATTCAGGACATACAAATGGGGACACACACAAACTCTCATAAACATGTTGAAGGTATTCCAAAAATCAAACTTGAAACTCTAGAGAAGACGTTACCGGAATTATCAACTGAACAAAAAAGTCTGTTCCTTCATTTAAAAGATGTATTTAGATTTTAAATTCCATATATACATATTCTATCACCCTATGGAGACACTGCCAGATGCTGTAAGGTGATGAAACTGTCATAATGTCATAATAATAGATAATTATTGACAAATTGCCATGTTCTGAGACCTCTGTGGAAACATGGCATTACCTGATTTAATACTCAACAAAAACCCTATGAGGTAGGTGCTATGATCCCCACTTAATAGAAGAGGAAATGGAGGCCCAGAGATACATTTTCTGCAGCTCGGATAGTTAACAAGGCAAGAACTAGAATTCAAAACTTACTTTCTTATCCCAGGTCCTATTCTGTTTACTACTAAGCTACCTTGCCTCCCAATTTATGTTTTATGCAGGACTTCATTTTATTCACCAAATATTTTCTGAGCTCCAAGTAGAGGGACATACTGTGGTTAAAAAAGAGAGACAGACAGACAGACAGACAGACATGGTGCGAGAAATGGAATCCGGAACAGAATTCAACAAGCTCAGCCTCTCTCCTCCCCCAGAGAGACACAATCTCTTCTGAAAGGTGAAGAAACACAAACAGAAGAAATAAACTAAGAAATTATTTACAATTAACTAGAACTAAGGGGGAAAAAATGAGAATCAGAAAAGTCTATGAAGATGATACGTTTATTAACAAGCTGAGAAATAAACACTAGGTGTGAAAATGTGAGAGAAATATACTTCCTAGGGCCTGATTTCAGTGAATATTGCAATCTGCAAGACTAAATCTAGGTGGCAACAATACAGTCTCACAAATAGCCAGCTGGGAGGTGAATAGCATTTTGGCTCGTTAAGGCTAAAATGATGATATTTCTCTCTTTATGACCTAACTACTTCCCACCAAGAAAATGAGCTGGTAAAAATGTTTTGTAGACTAGCATAAATTTGAAATTTCTTTACCCAGCTGAAATAGTCATTCATCTGTATCTAAGAAACTCAGCATTTCACACATTTGGGCGTTTATTCATAATATAGACAACAGCTTGAAAAAGGAAGGGCTCGAGGGTTTCAAATTTTAAACACACTAAGAACAAGAGACACAAAGCAACCTGCCAGAGATTCCAAAGGCTCAGTCAGTAGGGTGGCCGTGGGAAAACCCACAGACCTCGTGATTCTCTGACCTGGGTGCTTTCCCACAGGCAGAAAACCTGCTGTCTTGGTTGCATGAATTTGTGTTTCATTTCAGACAACCAAAGAGCTGAAATAGTAGTCTTTACCTGAAAGTCTTTCTCTGATTTGGGATTTGCCCTAGAGTATTTTATGGATATAAATCATAAATGGATATCACAGATCTGTCCCTCCATCTGGTGGAGGCAGTTTCTTTTGATTGTTAATAATACATAGCAAATAGATTATTAGTAATATTGTGTATTTGCTTAACAGTTTCCATGCACCAGGTGTTGGTGAATATAACATAGCAGAAACTGCTTTCACAAAATATGTCGAAATACATGCCAGTTTGGGAGATGCCACCACAAGGTCAGAAATGGATTTTTATGTCTCAAGGAGAAAAGGAGATCTGGAGAATATAATTAACAGTTTCTATTTTGAAGCATCTTATTTTTCCTAAAAAAGCAAAGACCCTCTACATGCTAATGCATTAATCCCAGTGATTTCTGTCAAGTCCAGATATACTGGTGGCCAGACCACACCTCACTTCAGAATAATAAGGAGTCAAGTCCTGGGACTTAGATCCTAACACATATCCTCCATAGACTTTGCTCAAGGTCTGCCCTTGGGAAAGATGTTTTAAAGAATGTTAAATCCCCAACTCCCTCTAAAAGAATCTCTTCCAGTACCTGTCTTGGTTCCTTAAGTTCTCTGAATTTTACCTAAAGTATTTCACCCAAGAAATACAAATGACTATATGTTTATAGGTCCATGTAGTTCACCAACCCTCCAGCACACTGGATTTAAAGGTTCATTTTTTTTCAGAAAAGCTAACTTCTTCCAGTTTGGTGGGGAGGGGCAGAAAGAACAATTATTACTTTTACCTATTTCACAATTTTGCCTAAGTAAAGCCCTTCGATGGCTATGATCTCCTGAACAAACATGACACAGAAATTTGAGAGGAAAACGATCTTTCCTATAGTTATTGAACAAATGACTCCCTGCTAGGAAAGCCATTGAGGCGTTATAGAGTGCTCACCCTCCCCACTTTTTTCCTTCTAAAATTCTAAATGCGTATTTGTTGCTACGTGGTGTAGGTAGGGAATCTAATGATGATAAGCATGGTCCGCAGAGGGAAAGGGTTGGGATGTATGAAGTAGTAGAGAAAGAACCCTGAGAGGCCCAGAGCAGTTCCTCTTCGCCCTTCCCTTCCCACCCTCACAGTTGGTGTGCAAACAATCATCCGCTCCCCTCCCTGGAAATAGTGTTTATCAAATTATTGCCCAGAAGAGCCTACCTCAGAATCACCTGGAAGTCTACTTAAAATGAAGAATACTGGGACAGATGCATTCCAGGCTAATTTCCTTTAGGTTGGGGTTCAGGAATGCATGTATTAAATATGCGCCCAGGTTGCTCTTATGCATACTCAAGTTTGAGAAACACTACTGTTTCTGTCAGCTCGGGCTGCTATAATATCACATCCATAGACTGGGTGTCTTAAACAACAGACATTGACTTCCCACTTCTGGGAAGTCCAAGATCAAGGTGCCAGCAGATTTGGCTCCTGGTAAGAGCCCACTTCCTGAAGGACCACCTTCTCACTGTGTCCTCACGTGGTGAAGAAAGAGAGCAAGCTCTGGTTTCTCTTCCTCTTCTTACAAAGATACTAATCCCATCATGGGAGCCTGCATCCTCATGACCTCACCTAAACTTAATTACCTCCCAAAGGTCCCATCTCCAAATACCATCACAATGGGGATAGGGCTTCAACTTATGAATCTGGTGCACAGGAGTGTGGGGAATCACGGTACAAAATTGTTCCCCACAGCAAGTCCACTCTAATTAGATTGACTAGTGGCCTCAAATTCTGTGAGCCTGAGAATTAATGAATTAATTAAGCTCAGCTAATAAAGCACAGTCTCCATGACTTGGGTGAATAGATTCATTTTTTGGAAAACTCATACTGTTGTCGCTGCAAAGGAATTTTTCTTCTATTACCTAAAGGAAATTCCACTAAGAGAACGCAAACATGTACAATACATATCTTTTGGATATTCTCATTAGGAAACTTCCTCATTTTTGACCTTTTATGCTGTATTTTGTAACAGCAATACTGAGATGTTAGAAAGGGAAAGGAAAACGTTATTTCTATTTCTGAGAATAGAAATGCTTCTAGTTTGGTAACTGCACACTTAAAACTCAAATTGTCTTTGGAACTGGATCCTTGTGAGCTAGGGGATGTAGGGAAACGTTGTTTGGTCACAGTTATCCACCCCCCCTTTTCCCTCCAGATCTGCAGAGCAGCAGCAAATGAAACAAAACAAAACTTCATTTGGCAACTTCTTATACATTCTCCGCTCAGCTTCTACTTCATTCAAGTGACTGGTTGCTTAGCTGAAGCTAGCAATCCTCACAAATACTGCCAAAGAGAGTTTCCTAAGCAGCGTTCAGAGCCACATGGGAAAAATGCTGGAGAGTGGAAGGAGGGGCGGGCAGCAGGGGGGAGGGGGGTGCTGAGGCGGGACCACCAGCTTTACTTCCTAGGGGGTCTAGGCCAACTTTTTGTTCACTGTTTTTCCACATCTAACAGATTTCCTGAAGAGAAAAGCAATAAAAAATAGACCACCCACCCCCCATTCTCCCAACCATTAAAAAACATTTGAATTTTTAAAACATAGACTGTCGTAGGTACAAAAATGTCCAATTGCTCAAAGCTACACTGTGTCCCTTGAAGAGCCTGGCTCCCCCACCCTCTGTGATGGTTACAGTGTTTATACCTGATAATGGTGCTTCCCCGGGACTCTCCCACTGACACAATAAATCTAGCTAAAGTTAAAAACCCATCACTACCCTAGATTTCCAGATTCTAGAAGGGACACCATCATTCTCCCAGAAAGATGGTTCCAAGTCTTGGAATTGCCTATGATGTTTCCATTCTGTTTGGTTCTCTGTTAATTCCACCTTCATAATTCATCTGTACACTGTGTTCTTTTCTCTCCTACTACTGTCAAAACCTTAACCCAGGTTATCAGCACTTGCCTCTCAAACTTCTCTAACAGGTTATCTCCTCCAATCTCTCCCTCTTCATGTATTATTTACTTATCAGATATTTAATGAGTGTCTACTACATGTCCACTCTCTATTCTACAGATGTTACAGCAGTGAACAACCCCCCAAAAAAAATTTAGAAGGATTTTTGTTTTCATTCAGCTTCCACTAAATAGTGCGAGTCAGACAATAAAGAAGGGAACTAAGGTGGTATGGAGAAAATATAATGATGTGATGTAAGAAAAGGGGGGAAGTTGGAAAAGGCAACATTACTACCAGATCTTGATGAATAACTGACTTTGCCATTCCATTCCTTGGTTTAAAAGGCATTAAAGATAAACTCATTACTTAAAAAGGAAGTTAGAGCTTCCTAGCTTGGCCATCAAGATCTTTTACAAGCAAAGATCTTGTCCTAATGTATATTTCCAACCTTTCTTCCTCAATATGAGCCTCTCCTTTACTCAGATTTTACTCGGATTTCTTTACTCAGATTTCTCCCACAAAAGAGAACTTTGAGTATCTTTGTAAGTCAGAACTTCATTTAGAATCCACTTTCTTCTTCCTTTCTACAAACCGAAACTTTAAGGCCAATTAAAAATCTCACCTCATCTAAGTTCATACTAATGATGTTCCCATGTGTCTTACCAAGGCAAATTTTTTCCAAAATATTCACGTGATCCTCATCATCTGGGGGCTTGAATCATGAAATACTGTTCTGTCCTGAGTCATAGGTAGATAGAACAGCAATTTGTAGAATAAAATCAGAAGGCAAATTAATTCACATTGCACCTTTTAAATGCATTCAGTAAGCTATGTTACATGCTGATGTAATACAAGAAAACTTAATTGCAAAGGAGTCTCCATTTGCAAACTTAGTATGCCTGAATCAACATAATAAATAAAACTTTGAACTTTAGAGTTGGATCTCCTCTCTGTCCCCAGAAGGAGCCTATTTCGGGTCAGAAGTTCAGAAAGAAAGCACCAATGCTCCTAAGATTCTCTACCACTCTTTCTTTTCCCTCCTACCAACTCAAGTTCTGACTCTTCAAAAGATGGAGGGGGAAGAGTGGCCATAGGCAGGAGACATGGGAAATAAGTTCTTATCTAACAAGCTCCACAATCTCTGGGCCCTCAGATTTTTAAGGCTTACTCTCTCTTTGATTGTGTGTGTGTGTGTGTGTGTGTGTGTGTGTGTGTGTGTGTTGAGACTTTTTTCCCCTCACTGGGTATCTTCCATGCTGAAATATTAACATTAATTTCTCCCCTTCATATCTCACACTTTAAAAATAAGAATTACTGTTAAAATATTAATTTTAGTCCATAAATTATACCATTTTCCTAAAGGCACTTTGCATCTCAAACAAAATAATGCCATATAAAAATGTTAACTTTGGGCATGAAAAGTGACATCAATTGAATTAAATACATCCTTACTGAAGGTCCACTGTTTTCAAGGCACTGGGCAAGGTACTGAGGAGGATACAGAGGAGAAAAAGTTACCGTGTCTTCCTAAGAATGTATAATCTTATAAAAGAGATGGGCTATGCATATATTTAACTAAAGTAACAGGAAAATTCAGGAGCTCACCCGTGAAACCCTTGAATGAGTAATAATACTTGTGGTTGGCACAAGTATAGAAAGTACCATGTGAAAAGTTTGCTTCTGTCCTGGACCTTGAAAAACGGTTAAGATTTCAGAAAGTGGAGAGAGCCACTGTAGACCTATGCAAGGGTAGAGAGATGGTGAGGGGGAGCTCTTGGGGGAGCAGTGTGTGACCTGACTGAGTTGAAGAGTAGGGTGTATGCAGGCCAGGGGAAGGTAAAGCTCTGACAGCATATGGAACAATGGCTAACATTTCTCCTGTAGGCCAAGGAAAACCTCTGACAGCATTTGAGCAGGGGAATCTTAAAGCACAATGTGAAGATAAATATGAGGAAATAAAGGTTTGGGAGTCAGGGAGATGAGTTGGGTCATTATGGCAACAGTTCAGGTAATGATGGCCTAAACTAGGGCAGTGGCAACGGGAATAGAAAACACAGAATGAATCTGACACAAAGATAAACAGTGCCTGGTAGGTAAGAATTACCTGTTGGGTGGAAAAAGTCCAGCCCAAACAATTAAGCTAATCATCTTTCTGCTTCTACAACAGAAAGGGGGTCATGTAATATCAAAGCCCTGGTTTAATAGAGGGAAAGGTGGGGAGGGTTAAATGGCTATTTTTCAGGAACTTGGCTGGAAAAAAAATGTAATATTCAAAGTACTGACGATCTAAAAACAAGACTTAGAAATGAAATCAGTATTTTCTACATGGTTATGATTTGATAGCATTTATCCACAGACAGCACGTTAAGCCACCACGGTCTCTCACCAGCCTCCTTGACTTTTGTCTTCCCCTTCTAAATCCATCCACCAGGCTAGAGCTGGAAATATCTTAATACAAATCTGAGCGTGTTTCCCTCTGCCTAAAACTCTCCTAAGATTTTCCACTGCCCTCAGGCTAATCAAAACATGCTTTACCTGGCCCACTATGATCTGCGTACGTCTCCAGCTTTCTGTCCCCTCCCTTTCAACTCACTCCTCTTCTTTTCATCAAACTGAATGGCTTCAATGCCTTGCCCTCTCTCTCCTCAGGCCTTCCCATAGCTGGGCAACTTCCCAGAGCCTGGGCACACTCAATTTGAATTTTGGGGGCTTAATTAGAATTCTATATCACTTCTGACCCCCTATAGTATAATAGGTTAGTTCTTGCTGCTATGCACTCCGCAAGCTCCCTGGACTTCTCTTCATCATGCTTTACGATAACTATTTCCCCACTGGGGTCTGTAAGTACTAAAAAGACAGAGACCACGCCTGCTTATTCACAGCTGTATCTCTGTTACCCAGCAGAGCATATCACACATAGTAGAAGATCAATAAATATTTATGGAATCAACGGAGTAGGGGTTTAATTAAATCACTCTGGAGCTCATTTTCCTCATTTTAAAAATCGGATATTGAGCTTTAAAATTCCTTTTAGTCATATAGTTCCTACAAGTAACCTTTGTCAATAAAAAGGACGGAATTCAGCATCCCAAGTCAGAATCAGTATCCTACTGATACTCAAAAAATCAGTGGGTCCTACTTATAAATTCATATTTTAATTGCTGTTTAAATAGGAAAGTCATTGGAGGGTTGAACTGGGAGTTTGGGGTTAGTAGATGCAAACTATTACATATAGAATGGATGGACAACATGGTCCTACTGTAGAGCACAGGGAACTCTATTCAATGTCCTGGGATAAACCATAATGGAGAAGAATATAAAAAAGAATGTATATATATGTATAACTGAGTCACTGGGCTGTCCAGCAGAAATTAACATAACATTGTAAATCAGCTATATGTCAATTAAAAAATAAATAAGTAGCAAACCATTAATAACAATGCTAGTGATCTGTTTCCCTATTCCTCAACCTGTCCTCATTCTTCAAACCTTTCTCCTCTTTACTGCACCTTAAACAGTGAGATCTGGGTGAAAAAGGGATAGAGAAAAAGAACCATAAAAACTGAGAGTTGAGTCAACTTCCCAAGAAAGTCACCTTCCAGGCAGATTTCCTCTTCCCCAGAATTCTCATAAATGGAAACACATTTCAGACATTTTCACAAAAGAGGATGCAGAAATCTCATTTGGTAATACTAATTTCCACCAGCTCCAGTGAATAACACCTCAAGGTGTTCCATTTAATGCAATCTCACTCACAATACTTCTCAAAAATAAAATAAATGTGGCTCACACACATATTCTCTACAGCATTTTTAGGAGAATTAGAAGCCAACTGTGAATAACAATAACTTTTATTGAATTCTTACTATATGCTAAGTACTGCTTATTTGCTTTAGTTATATTAACTCATTTAATCCTCAGAATAGCCATCCATATGAGGTAGGTCCTATTATTATTCCCATTTTACAGAGGAGGAAACTGAGGTACTAACACAAGTTTACATAGTAACAGCATAGGTAGGATTTGGACCCAGCAGTTTTAGTTCATGAATTTGACCGGTTGACTATACTCCTTCTTTAGTGAAATCATCCCCAAACTAAAATGTATAATATGCAAAAAACATTTGGAATAACTATCTTCTATTCCTTGATTTGAAAAACAATACAAAACCTGGTAACATTCTGAGCTCTTTGTGAGAAATAAAAATCAGTAGTATAGTCAGATATTGGCCCAATTTGCTAACACTACTAACAGAATATGTTTACCTGTTTACATTTATTATTTTCACCTAAAACCTTCTAATTCCAGTAGCTTCAGAGTCAGCTAAAACTTAAAGAACCACTTCTAAGGCCTTATTTCTCTACAAATAATTTGTTCTTTTGATTTTTAGAACTTGCCCACTCCTTGAAAAGGCAGAGTGACAATGCTTTTAATCTTTTTATTAGCAAGAGAGAATTTAAAGAAAAAAATCACTTCTCTTATTTTTGGGAAAAAGAAAAGATCTCAGATTCTTTTGTGTAAAATGAAAATAATTGATAAATGGGTGAAACCAGTGGTCAAGAAAAGGAAACTGTCCTACTTTATTCTTTTTCCTGTCCATCCAGCTCTCAGAGTAGGTATCTTTACAGATATCTAATCCTTGAATTGATTTATTAAGCTGAGTTTACAAGCTAAAGAGGAAGAGGTCCAGAGGAGATAATTAAAGGAATACAAATCAAGAGAGACAGCTTTGAAAGAATAGTAATTTTGCTTCTTGCAACTGACCTTAAGTCCCTAGGAGGAGAACAGAACAGCTTAAAGCAACCTTTTCTCTCTATTCAGAAGTGATCGTGAATTAATTGTGCAGTTTAGCTGAACTTTGCTTTCCCTTGTATCCTAGGAGGAGATCTCTGACAGACTGGGAATTTTTGCTTGTTTGTAATGTAAACTCAGTATCTAGAGGTAGTTCTTCACACTGCATGGGCTCATTGGAAAGCTCTAATTCCCAAAACAAACAAAGAGGGAAAGCTGAACAAAACAATCTATCAGCAAAAGGCAAAATAGAAAAAATAGAAAATAGAACGCTTGAAAAAAAATCTTTACTTTGATCATTTGATTTTAAATAATGCCTGAGAACAATCCTGGTGACATCAGAAGTCTGACGACAAAATCCAAACTTGCTCATCAATGAAGGTGTATAAGGCTTGTGCTTTACATGGATTCATCAGTTGCTTTGATTATAAAAGCACTTAGTGAAAATTTTGTCTATTTTTGGTATATCCACTAGTCCATGCAGGTCTAGCAAAAAGGAGGTTTGAGCGTTTGCTGATAAATGGCAACACTGCTAAGTATTAACTGTGATAGTTAAAATTAGAGCATTACAATTCTAACTTCCTCAAATTGGATATTTCCATGCATGCACATACCATTTCAGTTAGTTAATATTACCCTTATGATGCTAATTCTGTAGCTTCCTTCATTTAACCATGACATTTTTATTCATCCATTCAACAACTGTTTATTAAGCACATATATTGAATTTGTACTAGGTTAGGCACTGGCAAGCAAAGACAAAAAAAGAAATGGTCCTTCCCTCAAAGATCTTTATTTATAATTATAAAACTCTACATTTTAAGTTTTATTTAAGTATGAGTGGCATCATAGTCTTTCATCTACTATTTCAGGCAAAATTAGTCCAAAAGGGCTATCGGGACTGGATCTGCTTCCTTGGGCTTCCCTGAAACAATGCCAGAGGCTTAAGAGTCACCCCAAACAAAGTACCTTTCCTGTTTTTTTAGTACCAAGGTTTGCTTAATGCTTTTATAGAGAAAAACATGTTGCAATGTAAAATACAAAGATGACAACTGAGGGAATGCTCTGGGGGTCGAGTCCTTGATATCTTGGTATGTGTATAACTGCCTCTATTTACTTTAACTTAGTATATTTTTGACACATCAATCTATTCTTCCCAGAAACTTGGACTAAGCACCTTCTGTATGGGCTTGACCCTGCAATAAGTGCTGGGGATCTGTACATTTGACCTTCTGGTCCTATGTGTGGAACTTAAGTCACATGGATAGTGTCTAACTTATTAATGACCATATGCTCAGGACTTTAAAAAATTCAAGATGTACTCAATGGAATGTAGACTCAAAGAACCATATTTTCTAATGTTCTTTTCCTGAGGTTAGAAAGAATTTGGTCTAATTAAGGAGGCACGGTATTCTCTGACAATTAAAAAAACAAAAGAAGCTGAATCAAATGGCACTGGAAAATGTACATGAACCAGTTTGAATTTCACAAAATAAAAAGCATTTTTGCTGCCAATGTTGTTCTGAAGTTAACTGCAGAGTGTGTTTTTTAAATGACTTATCAAAAAATGTTAAACCAACCAATAAGTCAACTGAGGCTAGAAACCACACTAGCTAGTAAATTGACTTACTATCTATTATAATTCCTCCATAAAGCAAAATAGGCACTTTCCTTTCACAGTTTAATGTTTCTACAATTGTGATATAATTCAATTTATGTGCAAACTTTATGTAATAATGTTTTTTCCAAAAGTTGTTCTTAAATTCATGGTGAATCTTATTATGGAGGGCATCAGAGCTAAGGAAATACATTAGTTGCAAGCATGCAAACTGCCTATCTTATAAACTATATGTTCTATAATAACTGCAAATATCTTAACGAAATTTACTTTTAAATGCTTCACACTTTGTTACAAATGGAATGATGAACTCTTTTCTTCCATATACTTTCAAAATCCAAAGTCACTTGCTTTGAAACACCTCATTATCAGAGTCAGAAATTGTCTCTCAATACCTTCATTATCCCTGCTTGAAAATAAGAACAGTGTCTTATTAATTAATCTCTATACATTTCTTGTAGGGGAATCCATAACCTGGTCACTTCTATATTGCTGGAGTCTATGGTAATGCCTTAAAAATAGTAAATGATTGTTGAATGAATAAACAATAGGCTGGAGGAAGAAATGGAATAAACAGCTTGGACACAATGAGCCCTCAACAAATGTGTTGAATTATAATGAGTTGCTTATGTTGACTGACAGGGTACATTGCCATAATTCAGTGATAAAGTTTTAATATTCTTCTGTAGTGGTTGCCTTTGTACCATAAAGAGGAAATTAATAAATGCTAATGGTTTTAAATTTTATTTTAATACTTAACTTCATGCATAGCTAAGGTGTGTATATTTAAGAGTCTTGGTGTTTCAGTCTTTTGTTCAAACATTCCTGTCACATACCCAACAATTTTTGTGATACTGTCTGTTAAAGAACATCTCCTGAGTAACCTTTATCTTAAAGATGGATTTCTAAAGATATAAACTTCTTATGAAATATAACCTTCTCAGTGATTACTTTCTGCACATACTCTAATATTAAATTATTTTTTAATGTATCCTTACCGTTATACTTTATCATCAGCCCATCTAACCCCCAATTGTCATGAGAGCCAAAACTAGCCTTTTGTCTCTAAACTGAACTTCTCCATTCAGACGCTTTACTAGAGTCTCCCATTGTTGTTGAAGTTTTTACTCTGTTGAGTTAAAGCAGCACATTAAATTCAAAAACTGGCTCAAATTTTGGGCTAGTATGAAGAAATATATTTTAATACAACAAATGAAGTTAAACAGTATTTTTTTTTTTGCAAATGCTCAAAAACCTCTCACTAGAAATTCAAAATGTATTTGTAAACTACTTATTATCTGATGGCAGAGACCATTTTACCAACAATATCACTTTGAGTAATAAATGTAAATAGGGGAAAATAGAGGATCTCAAACCAAGTCCTAGAGACTGCTATTTACAGGTCACACACAAAGAAAGGACCAAAGATACACTGAAGCAGTGGTCACTGAGGTAAGAGGCAAGCCAGAGAAAGGGGTGATCATCAAAACAAAGAGAGGAGAGTTTTCCCAGAAGAAGGCAGTGGAAAACTCTAGTGATGCGGCTTGGGAGGGCAACTTAGCTGAGAAAATGTATGAGAACAATGCTTTGGCATCTTGATCCTAGAAACGATTGAGGTCAGTGTGCTTAGCATCTTCAAAGCCATTAGAAATTAGCGTGGAGTAGGGAGACAGAAAACTGGAGAAGACTGAGTTGAAAGTTGGATTTGAGGAAGTAGAAACAGTGATTACTCCTCATTCATACAGTTTTGCAGTAATGGTGGGCAAGGAAATGAAATAGTAGCTGGAGGAGAATGTGGGTCGAAAGGAAATCTAGAGTTCTTCAATAAATACAATATATTGTGTGATTACAATATATCAATACTGTCGGTATATGCTGAGGGGTGTCCTTATCCTAAGAACAGTGGGAAATCATTCAACTACTTAAAGCAGAAGTGGGGCCATTCATTCTTTTATTTAAAAAAAGCGCTCACTGGAATCTGGAGAATGGATGAATGGATTGAGGTCTGAGGGGTCAGGCTGGATACAGACTGCCCTGTTATGGGACTTTGGTAACTGTGCAGAACGCAGAAGATGGTAGTTTGGGCAAAGATGGCAGATGCTGACATGATGAGAAGTAGAACGATTTGGAGAAAAAATTTAGTAGTTAAAAAGTGAAAGGATGGTGCTACATGGGTTATGGATATTACATATCATCTTGATGTTTATACAGTTGTTCACAATGAATCAAGCCATCAATCAATAAGGATTTATCGAGTGCCCACTATGACAGCAATCTATCATTCCTTTTATGGAAGGCTTGAAATTATTTATGCATTAGAAATAGAAATAGAGATCGGATTCTAGACATTGTTTATCTCAATTGTTTTTCACACACTAAAAAGAAACAAGCCATTGTTGATGAATATCCATTGTGTCCTAGGGATGTGGGGACAAACAGTGCATTCAGAAGCTACATGAGGCTCATCCAAAAGGGATGACAAAATCATCTCTACCCAGCACAGCCTGCACAAGTATGGTGCAAGCTGATGAAAACTGCAGTTGGCTGAGAAGCCCATCAAGGGTGAATCACCAACACAACTGCAAGATTCAACAACATACCCACCTCCTCCTGATACCGGAGAACTAGTAAACCCAAAGTCACACCTATCATAAATTCCACTCTTAACGACTGAGGGGCAGTGACAGCATTAAACTTGGGGAGGCCTGGCTAGCATCATACAAACACCAATGAGAGTGACTGGTTTTAAAATACTATATTACAAAGATAAACTTTCATGCTTCTCTCCCTCAACTCTCTGGGAAAGATGGCTAAGACTTCACAATAAGTCTAACGAGCCTTACAGTGCAAGAATTTTATTCTCAGTATCAGGATTGATTATGGTAGCTGTTAAAGTCTGCTTAGAAGCACACATTTTTCATTAGTCAAACTATTATCTGATACATGAGGAAATCAATTTTTTACTTCTGTTTTCTTCCACTGTTACCAAACTGAATATATTTAAGAGAGAAAACACAGTGAGGAAGACGAGCTCCACACTTGATGCTGGGAGAACCTGCTGTGAATACCGATTCTATCATTTGTAAATTGTGCTATCCTGAAAGGTATATTGAATCTCTCCAGACCTCAATATACTGTCTACCTCACAAGGTTGTTCAGATCAAGGAAGGTAACAAATATAAAAATACCTGATAGGGCCTGGCACTTAGTAGGTGCCCATTAAATTTTAGCTGAATCTTACCAAGGCTGAATCACCTCTGCCCCGAGAGTAATATCCACTCACGTAAGATTCTTATTCTTCACTCTAATAGTAATGGGACCCCACTATCCATCTAATTCAACTTTCTTCTGATAAGCCTGTATGGATATTAATTAAAATAGACTCATTCATCAAAAGATTTCCACTTATCTTTGTGGAATTTTCTATATAGATCCCTCTATGAATTTTATAGTCTCCTCTATAAACCATATGTTCTATTTCTTATGTTTATGAAGATTATATGTGTGATCTAAGTTTAAGAAAATGAAGATTTCATATAAATTATCATTTGGTGGAGAAAGCAAAATAATGCAGAATATTTCTTGGCTTCTTTCAGACTGAACTGCTGTAGCTTTAATAACTTCTGCACTGCAGTGATTATGAAACTAATGCGTATTTTTAAATGTTAACTCAGAGTGTCAGACGGTACTTATATTTGGCAAAATCTTAGGAAGAACAAGTTTGAGGGCTAACAAAAACGTGGGCTGTTAGACATATTTTCTGTTATTCACATTTTATGAAGATTCTCTAGCCTCTAATCATTTTTATCGAAATTATACTGTAATCGTTACTTTCTGAGAGGCGTGAAGTCAGAAATAAGAACTTGAGGTTAATGTTAATTACAGGAGCAAGCTGAAATGTATTTTAACAAAAGCATAGATATTGAAAGTCAAATAATTCCTTAGGGATTTTAAGCTTCACTTAATAGGCAGAGGAAGCTAGGATAAAATTTGGAGAATTAATAACCCATTTTATAGAGACAAAGAATCTTGCATCTCATAAGCACAATGATCTGATTAGCTTTTCTTTTCTCTATACTAACTCCAGAAAATGTCTTATTCATGGAAGCAAATGGAAAGATGCTTCAAGAAATCACACAGCTTCTTTACAGCCCAAAACACGACTCTATTCCCAAAACATCACCTCTCAGCTTAACACAATTAACCTTAAGAAAACTCAAATAAGCTCTTTACAGCTAATATGTATAATCATCAATATGTTTGTGGTTTTCTTTTTTTTCCATCTAAACCCTGAGCAATGCTAAATGAGGGGTTTTATATTTAGAAGTGAATATCCTTCACTGGAAGACAGAACTTGATATTTTTGGAGTTAATTTTGTTTTCTTTCTTATTCTCATTCCCCAATAGCCCTTCCAGTTTCAGAACTCCTTTTTTTTCTAATGAATTGTAGTATCCAAACCAGCTATTTTGGGGGTTTTTTAATGAGAAAATTAGCTTATTCATGAAGCACATTTTACTAAAAAGAGAAGATGAAGGCACTGGTGAGGTTAATGATATTTTATCAGGGCAAATTAGGAAATGAATTCAGAGTTGCAGCCCCCCTGACGAGCATACTCTTACCTCCTCCCATTACTGCTGTTTATTCCATATGGATACCTGTTCCTGGCAAGTGATCCACTTAGTGAATTTCTTGCCAAAATTCACACCAGATATTTTGTTGTATAACTTAACTACCCAGAATAAATCTTTGACGCTAAGGTTGTCATAGGAGACAATGAAATAATGAGTGGGAACATTTATATAAAGCGTATTTCTTTCCGGAAGTTTGATCTCTTTTTGAGCTCAGTACCTCTGACAGGAAGGAGATAGCAGGAAGCAACTTATCAAATCAAAGACTAGTGGATCTTCTCTAGTGCATATGTCAAAGTCCCTCAAAATTGTTTTGTACAATAACTGATGCTCCACATACTTCAGGTAACTAACAAGGCAGTACTTTCACATCTGCCCAGAATAGTAGAGTTGCCTGACTGGCCCAGACTGTTACAAAATTAAGGGCAGAGGATAGTGGATGATTCAACTAGGTTCTTAAAGCAGAAAGAGGGGGAAATACCTGTGTTTTGTGATACATGATATCAAGTAGTGAGTACTTTGCTTTTAGTTAAGAAAAACCAGTGCACATCACAGTAAGAATCCTAATTTATCCTTTAGTATTTTCCTTAGCCTGCTGTGCTAGCCACATTTTTCTGATTTCATCAGGTAGAGGAAGGTTATTTCAATAGACATTTAGCAAAGTTTTAACCCATCATATCATTGATGTGACCTAGTTTTCAATAGAGCAACAGCTTAACGTTTCAGCCACCTTTGGGGAGAGTGGAGGTTCAGGCTGCTTTATTCTGCTCTCTGAGGATGCTCCCCAGAGCAGGGATAGCAGAGGTAAAACTGAGTATGCTCAAAGCAATGGGCCACCCATCACTCCTTTACCTTGGCCCCAGTCTTTATATCAAAGTCACCTCTGCCTAAGCCCAAACCTCCAGGAAACTTTGAGGCAACTTTCAGCTTCTCAAGTGCTCTTGCCCCTGGGAACAGAAAGGTATGAAGTCTGTTATAACAACTGGCATTGCTTTTTGCTTGCAAGCTACAGTTACCCACCAAACCTTTCCGTCACTTTCACCCAATCAGTAAACAGCGGGCTCTTTTTTTTTTTTTTTTTTTTTTTTTGCGGTACGCGGGCCTCTCACTGTTGTGGCCTCTCACGTTGCGGAGCACAGGCTCCGGATGCGCAGGCTCAGCGGCCATGGCTCACGGGCCCAGCCGCTCCGCAGCATGTGGGATCTTCCCGGACCGGGGCACGAACCCGCGTCCCCTGCATCGGCAGGCGGACTCAACCACTGCGCCACCAGGGAAGCCCAACAGCGGGCTCTTTAAGCAGACACTGGAGGGAGCCACACTGATGGCTTGGAGGGAAATTTTGGTAGCTAATCAGAGCCTTTCTTTTCCCGTTTGTACTTTTCATTCATACCTCCCTACTTCCCCCACTCCCACTCCCCCAACCCTCCAAGTCTGACCCTGTTTGGTGAAATTCTTTTGCCTGGTTTATAGACACAAATTAAAGGCAAGTGACTTCATTAGATTCTTGACTCAGGTCTGCCTGCCATATTGTTGTTGATCTGTTTTTGCAAGTCTTGGTGATTTCAATTGTCCACCATGCTAATAACAGGAGCATGTTATAATATGCTGCTTCACATATTCTCCTGGCAAGTTTTTTTCCCTACTACTGCTTTCTTAGTGTTCTTCTGGTTTCCAAAAAACAGCTGAAGTGACAAAATATTTTTTATTTTATAGGCCGTCAGTTATGAACCAAGTTAGGTAATCAGCAAGCTTGTTTTCACATGAAAATGTACACACCTTCAGTCACACGCAGGCCAAGTTTTAACTATCAGGGAAATAATCCTCCTTTCATTCATATTGGCTTTAAAATGGTTTAAATTAATTCCAATCACCCTTTCCCCACCCCACTGGATGGGTTTAACACCCTTTGATGCTGTTGTTCGGGGCTTTTCTCTCACATGCTAATGAGGCATTCACTTTGCAACTTCACATAATCCCTGGACAATTCTCACACTTGCCAATGACCTCTTCTTTAGAGAGCAGTAAATCTTAGAGAGAGGAGGAGAGGGAAGTGAATTACTGGCCTAGTGTACACCTACCCTGAAAATAGATTCTGAAAATAGATTCACTCTGGAAGAATAACTGTTGCTAAAAAAGAGACTCTTTCCTACCTGTCACGTACAGACTGTCCACGCTGTACTCAGAGCAAACCACGGTGGATTTTCTGCAGCCTGGTTAATCACCAAGTGGTGATTTCAGAAAAAGAAGGAAGCCTGTCTCCTGGGAGCCTTGCCTTATCCAGTGGATATTCCTTGAACATGAATTTTACAAACGTCCAAAGACTAAGCTACTGCTAGTGCTTGCTTCTTTACAATCATGGCTGAAAAGCCTGGATTAAGCTGGGTAAAAGGTGAAATATGGGGGGAAAAATCTCATCTTTCTACACCAGGGAAGTGAGTGTATTCTCCATGGTGTCTCCTGAGGCTCTCAAGACCTTCACTAGCATCCATACCTTCCTCAAGCAACTTTTGGAAAATACCTAGATGGAGGCTATCCTCCCCAGTGGAGAAACTGAAGTCCAAACTGAAGATGCTGAAGCAGTGGTTTCCATATTAGCTGCATGTTAGCATCACCTTCAAAAGATCTCCATGGCCACACACTCCCCCCCCAAGGATGATTGAAAATCAGGACCACTGGGGTTGGGGGCCAGGCATCGATATTATTCAAAGCATGATTCCAATGAACAGCCAAGGTTGAGAAACAGGACATTACAAACCGGGGAAAGAACAAGTATTGACAACCAAGAGCACGGAGACACAACAGTTGGCTCCACTGCTGAGAGCGCATCTGTTCAACACTGTCCATGTTACATCTCTCTTTTGTAAGAACACATCTGCTGGGTCTAGAGCAAGAAAATCCTCACACTTGCCTACTCTTCTTTACACAATTCTGTTTTCCAATGTTTCCTTCTGCCCCATAAGTGGATCCTTACAAGACTTAGCTGTGAGTGACTATCATTGTGGCATGATCCTTATTTCGTCTTCCAAGAGGGCAACCATAACTAGTAGGAACATCGCACAGGTAAACATTTTTTTAATAATAATTGAAATTTCTTCATGATCATCCAATTTTTTCTTATATCTTCTCCATCTCCTTCTCTTCCATCTATAAACATGCCCAATGTTTTAAAATGATATCAAAAATTCTTCCTGGGACTGCATATTCCTTCAACTCACTGCTCTCTTTGTACCTTTAAACATAATATAAGAAGAGCTACTTAGTCTCTCCATTTATTATCTCCACTTAGTCTAACACTGTATTACTCCTTAGCTCTCTGTCATTTGGCTTCTGTCCCCACCACTCTACTGAATGATGTCTTCCTAGTCCTAGATTAACAATGAACTCCTAATCCAACGATCACCAAGGCCAACAACTTCTCCTCAGTTCTAAGGCTCCTGAAACACTCTGTAGCACTAGTTACTTTAAATCATCTTTTAAACCATCCTCATCACGCTGGTTTGTTTTCTATTGCTGTGTCATCTTTTCCCGATTTTGTCCCCTTCACCTAAGTATTTTATCAAGTTCTTTCCTCCATTCTCTTTTCTTTTGGTACCAAGAAATCTGAAACTAAGGTCTACAAAATTTTGTGTCTATGTGTTTGCACATTTTTCTGGCAAGAAGATGCATACCTTTCATCATATTCTCCAAGGATTTCACAACTCAAATAGGGTAAAGAATTCATAATAAACTCACTCAGTTGGGAATCTTATCAACCCCTGTGGCCTCAACTATTAACTTCTAAGCTGATAACTTCTGGGGCTGTACCTCTCATCTCCCTTCCAAACTCCAGGTTTACATTTCCAAATGTCTGTCAGGCAATTCTACAGAATGTACAGGTAGCCCCTCAAAAGAATCACACCCTACCTCATCGACCAGCACCTCCTCATGACTTTCCTATGTCTTTTAATGGAAGTCTCATGTTCCCATATGCCCAGTTATATGGCCTTGGAAAGCTAAAACAAGTTCTGTGCCCACATCTTAAATCAAAAAATCCATTTGATTCTATTCCCAAATGGCCTTTTGAATCCACTCCTGTTTCCCACCTCTTCAGCCATCATCCTGTTTCAGGACATTATTTCCACTTAAGTATCATATCACTAGAGTCTTTAACTTGTCAGATTTTCCAGCTTAGTTTATCCCAGGCTCCCCATCCTACACCCAACTTTCAAATCAGTTTTCCTAAACTTCTACTCCAATTACATTTTTCCTGTGCTTAAAGTTTTCAGTGACTCCCAGTTTCCTACTGAGTTATTCAAGCCTTCAAGCTCCTTCATTGGGTGGTCCTAATTTACATTTCCATGCTCATCTTCTAAGTCCATTCAACACTTGACAACTCCCCATTCTCAGAAGACAGTTTGTATTTCCATTGCTTATATTACGCTCAGGACAAAATATACACTCTCCCATCACTTCCTTCAAAAATCCTACTCATCCCTCAAGGTTTATCTCAAATGCAGCCTTCATGAAATATGTTCAAACCTCTGACTGAAATACAAAATATCTTTCCTTTTATTTCTTGGAAAAAAAAAAAAAATTTAAAACCCACTTAAATCTAATGTCACCCAAACCAAAATAAGTTCTTTTTTTAATCCCTCAGCTTCCTACATGCTCCTTTCCACGTGTTTCTGCAACCATTTTTAGTAGCACTACTTACTTCCTTGTATGGTAACTATGTATCCTCAAGTATCAATCCTTCACCAGCCTTTCAGTATTCAAGGGTAAATAACTTTTTTCTCATCTTCTTATCCGTTGAAGTTAGCACACTATCAAGCACATAGCAGGGTGCACAGTTAATCTTAAATACCTCTCAATTAGGTGATTTTAGCAAATGCCGGGCCTATATTTTTGTTTCTAATAAAATTAATATTCAGTTTCTTAATTTCTCCCCTCTATTCTCTCACATGTTATTTGAGAGTAGACTCCATCTTACTCACCACATTCTCCATAACATCTGCTGAAATGAACTGACTGATTTAGGTTATTTGAGAAAACTTAGGATGTGTCAACACTGGGAACTGCTTTAATCTAAAGGTCTCAGTACTACTTCTGTTGCCGAAAAACCCGGCCTCTGTTCACGGATGCTGAATAGAAATACGGAGACAGAGCTTTGGAGGAGTAGAAAGGAATAGCTTTATTACTTTGCCAGGCAATGGGGGCCACAGCAAGCTAACGCTCTCAAGACTGTGCCCTGCTTCCTGGGAGTTGGAAGAGGTCTCATAGTTTTAGGGTGGAAAATAGGGCTGTAGATAAGGATTGGGCTCATGTAGTCTTGCGTTCTTCTTCTCCTCCTGGGGGCACTGAGATCATTAGGACTGGCATCAGGTGATTCCAGAAAAGGTTCTGGTGGTCCTTGAGGTTATCACTCCATGACATTCCTTCTAGAATGAAGAACACTCCCAGAGGAAAGGAGTGTTAAGGAGTGCTATCTTGGAGGGGTAAATATCAGGTGCATAGTATAACCTTAACTAGAGGGCAATCATTCTCAGAGAGTGATTAGACAAGAAAGAGAGGGGGAAAAAAAAATCTGTAGGTTGAATGGGTGGAGAGAATAAGGGCTAACATAACGGGGGTGGCTCAACTAGCTTCTGCTACAACACTTCCAATCCTTTCAACTTCCTCACTTTCTGGTTCCCATGTCAATTGCTTATTGTAGGGGAGGAAAAATAACTTTCCCTCTCTACTTCCAGGATTTGGGATGAGCCCCCCTCCCATAATAAAAAGACAGATTAATAGGAGAAAAACAGACAGAAGTTTAGTAACATGTATACCCCCTATATACATAGGAGATACCCAGGAAAAGTGAGTAACTCCCTGAAATGGCCCAAGCCACCACCTTAAATACTATCTATAGTCAAAAATGAAAGAAGATGTTAGGGGGACTAGTTATGGAAGACTACCAGGAAAAGCACAGTCAACATGAGAAAGGTTCTTATGCAGATTTAAATTAGTTGCCTTCTCCATTGATAAGAGTTTCTAGAGATTTAGAATCATCCTTCTCTTCCTGGTAGAGACCCTTATAAATAGAGATTTCCCTTATAAATGTAAACGTTTCTTACAAGAAGATAACTTCTACTCAGTTTTCCAAACGTCTCCTGTGTCTTCCATTTCTTAAAAATAACCTACTCAAAATACTCAATATAACAAAGAAGCACATTTGGGGGTGGTATATTTTGTTCCCCTTCACTCATCAACTTCCTGAAAATTCCAATCCTTGATTCATTTCTCTCTATTAGCCCTGCCTTAACCCTACTAGTTTCCTTCTTTACTCAATCTCAATTTTTATGGTTAATCAACTCAACCATTCTCCTACTGGCACCCTTGATTCCTTTATGTCCTCATCTATTTACTGATCTCACCACAAAAAAAAAAAAAAAAAAAAAAAATGCCCAAGGGACATCCAGGCATGTGGAACTACTGGAAACTAACCAACCAACCAACAAACAAAAAAACCAACACTTACCTTTATTAAACAAGTTTGACTTAAATAGAAAGAAGCCTTAATTTTCCCACTGCTGCCACATGTCTTGGGATTTTTGTTGTTAGTTTATGCTTTGATTTGAGTTGCTTGCTCCCTACCCCCACCCCTGGATAAAACCTCAGCCAGGTTGCACAGATCTTCTAATCAATGCTAGGTAATACAATATCTTGTCCATTCTAAAAAGCATCCCATCCAGTCCAGTCTGAAATCAATTAGGCAAATATAAAGCTTCTTCCTTCCTCCTCTCAGGACTGTTGACACATGAGAAGCCTGCAGTGAAGGAGGAACTGCAGTTAGCACCTCTTATCTTCCTACTCTGCTTCCTCCCTCATTCCATAGGTCCTGCCTTGGCCCTTCCATAACTGGGCTGAGGCAGGGATGTAGGGAAAAGAGGCAAATGCGCAATAAAAGTCCATCTTGGCAGGTACATTTGTGATTTGGCATCACTTTCTTTTGTGCATAACATTTACCCGAAGGTGACTTATGGGGCACATTTGCAGTTTCCACTGAAGACTGTGCTCTTGCTTACCCTCCCCTGACTTCACAATGGGGATGTATGCAACTTCCTGGATGTGGAAGTGCCTTTCCTCCAGATGCCAGCTCATCCCAAGTGGGTTCCTTTTAAGTAGACCATGGGTTGGCTCCCTTGTTGGGGAACACATCTGGTAAATGGGAAGTACAACTTCAAAGCACAAATAACGGAAATACAACTAGCTCTCAAAGCATCCCATAGTCTTGTTGTTTTGCCAGCTCCAGCCAGGTCCTTAACTTTTGACTGTGTCCCCTAAACTGTAGCAGACTCAAGTCAAGTTTTCTGGGTAGTTTTCTCAAATGCCTTTTTTTCTCTTGGCTTATAACATGCAGAAGCACCCTACCTCTCTCTATGGGTATACTGAGAGTGGTCAACACACTGACAACCAACAACACTCTCTAAAAGAGGACCTCTTTTTCACTGTCTCTAAGATCAACAGTGACGTCTCTCTTAGACTGAAGAAAGTTGTTGAACTGAGGGTTACAAAACCAATTTCACAATCTTTCAGCATGCCTTGCATAGATAAGCTATTATCTATAATATTTTTATCAGCTTTAGGGCTGAAGCCAAAGTGAAACAGGAAGAGCCTACATATATAGGCTGTATGTATTGTCCTATTTCCCTACTGGGATCACTTACTTCAAAGACTTCATCTCCAAACCTCAGCTGAGTACTCAGCACAATCCATCCATTCCCCTAATTGCTCTTGCTCATCTTGCTCTTTGTTTTTCCTCTTTAGTTATTCCAAAGCTTCTCTTCTCTATTCAATTGTTATCACCCTTACCCACAGCAGGTGATCTTGCTTCCTACTTCATCTGGAAAACTTGTACCATCAAGGATGATTTCTCCAATTGTCCATCCATCTCAAAACTTACCTAAGTCACACCCATTCTTGCCTTTTTCAACCCAATGTCAAAGGGTGAGGTTTCCTATCTAATATCTAAAACCAAACCACCCACCTTTTCAGGTTTCTCTGACTACCTCTTCTCATTTCCTTTATGCCTTCCTATCATGTCTTTTATATGCCATCTGCTTCCAGGTTGATTCTTCAGACAATGGCTTTTCTCACCCTATACACTTTTTTTTTTAAATTATATTGAGGTATAATTGATTTACAATGTTGTGTTAGCTTCTGCTCTATAGCAAAGTGATTCAGTTATACATATATAGATTCTTTTTCATTATGGTTTACCACAGGATATTGAATATAGTTCCCTGGGCTATACAGTAGGACTTTGTTTTTTTATACACCTTTCTTAAATGATCACTTCTGTATTAATCATTTTAGCTATTGTCCCTATGCTGATGATTCCTAAATCCCTATTTCTTCATTGATAGACCTATTCTGGACATTCCACCTGGACATCTCATAGACATCTCAAACTCAGTGTCCAAAACTCAATCTACTCTCTCCAAAAATATGCTCCTCCTCCATGGCTCAGAACCATCATCCACCCAGTCCTGCAAGCGAGATATGTATGAATCAATGAAGACCCCTCCTTCTATCTTCACCTCTCTCTATTTAAGCATCCGCCAAGTCCAAGGGATTTTTAACTCCTAATTTTTTTTTTTTTTTTTTTTTTTTTTTTTTTTTTTGCGGTACGCAGGCCTCTCACTGTTGTGGCCTCTCCCGTTGCGGAGCACAGGCTCCGGACGCACAGGCTCAGCGGCCATGGCTCACGGGCCCAGCTGCTCCACGGTGTGTGGGATCCTCCCGGACCGGGGCACGAACCCGTGTCCCCTGCATCGGCAGGCGGACCCTCAACCACTGTGCCACCAGGGAAGCCCTTAACTCCTAATATTTTTTATATCTTTTTCCTCCTAGCCATCTTTATCTCCCCTAAACTATAAATTTATTACTTCTAGCCTCAAGTACAACAGCCTCCTAACTTATCTGCCTGCATTGAAGTTCTGTTCTTCTCAAAAGCCATTGCATTAATCTATTGTTGTAGAACATGTTACACCAAAATGCATTCACTTGAAACAACTAGCACTTATCATCTCACACAGTTTCAGAAGGTCAGGAATTCAGGAGCATCTTAACTGTGTGGTTTTGGCCCAGAGTCTCTCCAGAAGTCACAGTCATAGTCATTTGAAAGCTTAACCAGGACTGCAAGATCCACTTCCAAGATGGTCTTCACACATAGCTTCTGGCAGCAAGCCTCCGTTCCTTACCACGTGGGCCTCTCCTGAGGCTTCCTAATACCCTCACAATAGGGCAGCTTTCTTTTCCAGAGCCAGTGAATTTATTACAACTGCAAATCTATCAAATCTATCACTTCACCTACTGGATATCTAAAAGATGCCTCTATCACCCACAGGCTCCAAAGTTTCTTTACATAGCTTCTGAGACTCTCAATGATCAGAACCCTAAGTATATCAACAACTTCAGTTCCCATCACTCTTTTTATATAGTATCTTCTGAAAACACTAAATTGCTTTTTGCTAAACACTATGTTGTATCTTGATCCGAAGACTTTTCTCAGGCTACAATTTTTGCAGAGAATTTCCTGCCCTCTGTAACAGACTAAATTATATTTATTTATTTAGACCTAACTTATCCATCACCTACTCTAGGAAGCCTTCTTAGAAATATGACTCCCACTTCCAGGCTCAGGACTCATCTTACTTCCCTATCATTATCATTACAATAATTGTTTTCTATTATAATACCCAAGGCATATTCTCTTTGTATGAATAGAATATAAGCATGCTGAGGGCATCATATTACTTCTCTTGTGTCCCTTTTTAAATTAGGGTAACATTAGTTGCTATAATAGCTCCTAAAATCTCACTGTGTATGTATTTTGATGACATACTTCATTCTCAGGGCTTCTTGAAGAACCAAGAGTACAATTAAGGTGGGCTGGCCTTTGCTGGATAGAATAATTATCCCTCCTGGAAAGATACTAGCTTCTTCAAATAGGATTTATAGACCTAGGCCAGCCTCTGTTGAGAACCAAAAGTGGTGAGCCATGCTCAATTACAAGTCTTTAAGCAAAACACCAAATCCCTGATTCCAGAATGTTTTGTGTCTGCCTGATTTGGCAGCCTCAAGACAACCAGAAGGTGAAACTCAAGAAATCCTAGGCTGAGAACCAGAAAAACAAATCCAAGTGTACCCAAAGCTAAGATCCTACCAGGGGCCCTAGCAAAGTAGTACTAACAACAGATAGACAGAATTGGGCTTAACATGTCCTGGGTTGGCTTGCAAATGGGGTTAGGAATGAAGATGAACTATTGTGATCAATGTTTAGAAACCATTAGGCTAAAGAACTATCCTCTAAATAGAATAATGATTATATTGATTTCTTGTCAAACTTGTTTTCCCCATTTTCTGGGTAGACACCTAAATCTCAAGAAAAAATGAGAAAACCAAGATTCTTCTTGCTGAAGGAAGCATTGTATTTATTTCAAATTTTCCCATAGATTTAGATGTCTCAGAATTTTTTCCTCTGAAATATATTCAAGGAAAAAAATTCCAGAAATAATTCATAATATAGACTTTTTTAAATATTGAGATTTAAATTCTCTTTAATTTAAAAATGATCTTTATTCTGTTAATTCTTTTAATTATTAGAAAGATACAAGAGGTAAGTATTAAAAAACAGAAGCAGCAAAAAACAGGGTCTCAAATATCAAAAGAAGGACATGACTGCATTAAGTACAGTATTGTCCCATTAGGAGGGAAAAAAAACCTCTTAAGCCTTAGGTGCTTTTTTTTCAAGCTAAAGCTCTCAACAGAAGCTGTATGAATTTCATCAATATGTTTATATCATTCCAAGCCAAGAAATTCTGTAAAGATTACCAAAGTATCTGATGTAGCTTCTGGCAAGGGATAAAGTACATCTCACAGGGACCTTGAAAAAAAATGTCTGCTAGAAGAGTTGCTCATCTGATCAAGAAGATTTTAGCTTAAAATATGAAGAGGAGAAAAATATCCCAATAAAAGACTGAATAGCATAGAAAACAATATATATATTATAATATAAAGAAACTAACATCAAGGAGGAAATACCAAGTAAGTCTTACAAAAGAAGCAGCAGGATATGGAAAATCTGAAAAATACATCTTCAAATCAATATACCAAGGCAGAGAGAATAAATCTAACAAACATAAATTTTGTTTTGAAACTGTTAAAATCTCACAGGTGTATTTTAATTTCAACAGTGTCACTAATGATGAGAATATGTAAATTAAAAGATATACCGTGTTAGAAAAAATTTAAATGGGTCAGAGATTAGCTTCTCTTTTAAGAAGATGCAGACAAACACTAAAAATCACAGACATAACGGTGGAAAAGGAGCAAAATTTACTTGGGTAAACATAGAAGAAAAGAGGCAGAAATGTTATTGGGTGTTGAGCAGAAATGTAGGTAACAGATTTAGATGAAGTATACAAACAAAGCTTTTCTAATAAATCCTTGCACAGAGGTGGGATAAAGTAATGACAAAGAGACATTGTTTATCTTTTCATCTGCTGGAAATCTGTTTTGGTCAAAATCAGAGTACCTAATATAGTCATACCTTGATTTTGGTCACTCCTGCCTCTTCTCCAGCCTAGACCTTCACAACAGTAGGCATCTAAACCTTCAACCAGGGCTTCCCTGGTGGCGCAGTGGTTGAGAGTCTGCCTGCCGATGCAGGGGATACGGGTTTGTGCCCCGGTCCGGGAAGATCCCACATGCCGCGGAACGGCTGGGCCCGTGACCCATGGCCACTGAGCCTGCGCGTCCGGAGCCTGTGCTCCGCAACGGGAGAGGCCACAACAGTGAGAGGCCCGCGTAACGCAAAAAAAAAAACCCAAAAAGCTTCAACCAGCATTCCCAGCCTCTTACAGTCCCTAAGCCAGTCTTAATTAGGAAAGATCACAGACCCACCAGTAGCTCTAAACCCAGTGTTGACAACTGGCTGGAGCCCTAGGTATCTGGCCTAATTACTATCCTTGAGTCTTCTCCAACCCATTCTGCATTTCCTCATTTATATGACTTGACTTTCACTTAATCGCCAATTACCATTAAAGGCCTTACTTGGGACAAGATTCCTAGCTTAAGCTCTAAACCAGTGGGCACCTTGACACCTTGTAAAACTGTATCTGTTAGGAGGAGTAGTCCTAGATCCCTACATTTCTAGTTGCCAGCCAATGCCCTGCTTAAAACTGAGAGAACAATCATATTAACTCTCCTTAGCATTGTCTGGGGACTCTATTCCCCTCACTTGACCAAACCATGCTTTGTAGTTCCAGATTTCTCTCTTGCCCCACTGGCCTCCTGCTGAGGTCAAGCACGTTTTGTCACCCAGCCTGTACAAGACATGTCACTTGCTATTAATTTGCTCTTTTAGAAGACCACAGAAAAACAATGTATTTATCTGGAAACGAGGGTATCATAAAAGAAAATTGCTAAGAACTTTATCAGCTCTAACACTTTACTATTCTGTAATTTTAAGTTTGGCTGAGAAGGAAGAACTCACTGGGGAATTGATGTGTGACTCTGGAGAAGGTAAATATATCAGCTAGCCAGATAAATAAACTCTAATCTAGGAAAGAATGTTTCTGCAATTTCAGAGAAATAGCAGAAGACTTTTAGACGAAAAACATGGCTCACTAGGGATGAGAAAATCTAAAATTAAATCATGACTGTACAATTTTAAATAAGCTCATAAGAAAAAATAAAGTATATTGAAATAAATTATTCTTGCTGGGCAGAGAACTCTCCAATATCATGAGTTTTTCTAAAGCATAAGAATATTCAGGGCTTCCCTGGTGGCGCAGTGGTTGAGAGTCCGCCTGCTGATGCAGGGGACAAGGGTTCGTGCCCCGGTCCAGGAAGGTCCCACATGCCGTGGAACGGCTGGGCCCGTGAGCCATGGCCACTGAGCCTGCGTGTCTGGAGCCTGTGCTCCACAACGGGAGAGGCCACAACAGTGAGAGGCCCACGTACTGCTGAAAAAATATATATATATTCAACATAAATTTATTTGTAAGAACAAAATATTACAAGAACCCATATTTCCCAAAAAGGAGACTAGCAAGTGAATTTTAATGTATATAACAAAATATTTTGAAACAATTAAAATGATGTTGTATATAAATATTGCATGCTATGGAAGAAATATTACAAATTAAAAAGGCAGGATAGAAATATGAATATGGCCCTAACTAAAGAAGACATATGCATAAAAAATGAAGTATGTTAAAATATGAATCACTATTATTTCTAAGTGGTGGAATTGCAGTTGATTTTTATTTTTTATTTTATTCTTTACACTGGTCTCTGGTCTTCAAAATTTCTTCACTAAAGATTCCTTTTATAAACAGAAATAAAAAGCATTTTAAAGACCATGTGCAAAATGTGGAAAAAGGAGCCCCCAACTACAAATGGAATATAAAAGAACAGTACAAACCTCTAAAAAGCAGTGTCAGGAAGGCAGAAGCAATAACTCAGGCTTATGAATAATGCTAAGGAAGATGTAAAGAATTTTAAAAGTTATGTTTAAAACAAGAAGAATGAACTCTAGTCATTCCTCCAAACAGAGCAGGTCATGTTAACATTGCTTCTTTTCTCTGTCCAAGCAAATCATCACAGTAAAGGACAGCACATGGCTAAGTGCAGGATTCCAGGGCAGCTAAGAATATTGTCAGGAAGCACCTAACTCAGTTAAATGATTTCATGGTCCCAAGCTCAAGAAATTTTACTGTCTGGAAGGAATTTACAGATATAATCATGACATGCCAGACACTGTCTCTGAGAAATCACAGCAATTAGGAGAGGTGAGAAAAATCTGGAAATGGACAGATGTATATCCATTTATCCAACAAGGACAAATATATATCCATTTATCCAACAAGAGATGTATTATGAAAACCATATATAGCGATCTTAACATTGTTTTGAGAATAGACCTTTAAGGAGATTTTGATTCCTTAGAAGGTGAGTCAGAATATTTGCAGGGTAAGGCAAATGCAGTCAAACGTAAAATGTAGTTAGTAGATCAATATTTTATCAAAGGTGAAAAGAATATGGTATGATTCCTAAACTTCTTTCTAATTCTGAAATTCCATGGTAAACAATGGTTTGCTTGATTTCACGTGGCATTTGGAAGTCTCTTATTATCACTAAAGGCAAGATGGATGAACATAGACTAGAAAAGTACAAACTAGAAAAACATATTAATGGCTGGAAAAATGTCCCACATCGTGTTGATTACATCATGTAGCCCTTGATTCATTCCCTCTCTGTAGTGACTTGCCATGGGACTCTAATCTCTTAGCTAACCACTTTATATGATCAGAATGATAAATACATAGATGACACGCATATAATACCTATAGAGGTTAATTTGTAGAAGGAAATATGTCTAAATAAATTAATCTGGATTCTCAAAGATTTTGATAATTATATGACAAAGCTAACATACACACATACACATAAATATTTTTATTAAATATAAAGAGCTATGCCTTTTTAAAAAATAAGTTTGGAAAATACAGGATGAAGGAACTTCATTGTTAGCATTTCCCATAGAAAAGGAAAGGCCTAAAGATTTTAGTTATCTGCATGGTCAGTATAGCCAAAAGTATGATCCAGTTGGTGGGTAATCACACTGAACTATCCAGAGGAATGGAGGAAGGAGGGGCAAGTAACAGGCAATTAACCAAATCCTACTTCACCCACATGGGCAAATGGACACAGTAAACAGCCAGTATTTTTAAAAAGAAGATACAGATCTTTATTGTCTACAGTAAACTAGGAAGAAATAGAAAGAAGTAATGGTGTTGGCGCCAGTTGCCCACCCCCTATTCCTAGCCCTCCCCCCGACTCTCCCTCACCCATGCCCTTGAACCTCTCCATCAGAAACTGGATCTTCTGTTTGGGTTGTCTTTCCCATGGCTCACACCTTATTACCTTATGACTCTCAAAACATACCCAGAGAAGTTCCTATCTATTTATTCAAGTGACTTATTTTTCTAAGGAAGGCAAAGTTACCTAAAAATAAGAATCAGACTCTTTTGGTGGCTAGATCAGGTTAACCAGTGCAGACATCTTTATCTCTAACTTATTTACTCAAAGCCATACATTTAAAACAAAATATACACAATGTGAACTTTCTTTCTTTTACAGGGTAAGAAAATCACAGGGTAAGATAATTACAATACAATATTTTTTAAACATCAAAAGATTTTTAAAAATAGACTTCTTCTAATGGAAATTGCACGTGCAGAACAAGGAAGGCAGTGGTGCCCCCATCCTCTGCCTTGCCCTACTGCTCAGCCAGTATTTTGAGCAGATCTGCTTGCTAAATTTTGAAAGGCATATGAGGTTCTAGAAATAAGTCATCATGATGATCAAGCACATTGGAACTACAAAGCATGAGGACTGGTGAAGAAGCTATGGTCATTGTGAAAGAAAAGATTTAGGTGGACTATCATAAGTAGCATAACACATTTTAAGACTCATATGTACTTGCTATTAGCTTTATTCAGAAGACCTCCAGAAGGATGAATAGTATAAATGAGCAAAACATATGGGAAAGTTGTAAAGAACAATCTTCAGACAATATGGCCTATTTTAATAAATATAAAACACAAACCTCCAAGATTTAGTCTGAAGAGTACAAATTGATGGATGATAAGACAACTAACAGAGCACTACGGCCTCTACTCTCCTAAATTTCACCTTCCCCTAACAGTTCTTTTCTACTTCTTTCCAGCTGCCTCCACAATGCAGGTTTCAGGAGGTCTCTTCCCAGTTTAATACACCCTACTATAATACACAGTACTGGACAAAATCTTTTCTCCTTAGTGTAATTTAGACAGATTAAAGCTTTTAATATGACTGTTAAATACTAAATGGCTGCAGAGGAAGAATGATCAGAGAGTATAAGATCTGTATAAGTAAGAAGCCCAAGGTTCTGGGCTCACGCAGCTGACCTGTTCTCAGAGCTCCCACAACCCTACCACTAGACATGCTCTGAGGAGTTAGCCACACTTGAGCCACCAAGAACAAACACAATTTCATAGGTCTCTCTCTTTGACCTCTCACAAGTCCTTGCCTGCCTATATGTAGCAGGCACTATTGTACCATTGCCCTTGGCAGCCCAGATCCAGAGAAACAAAAAACTCTCTCCTCTCCACCTAGGGTCTCTCTTCCTATTTTCCAATGCAATTCACAATGCAGGTCCAATATTCAACTACATCTTCAGGCAGCACAATTAGCATAGCAGGAATAGCACACCCACACAGTAAACAGGATATGTTCTCCTCACTATATCTTCCATCAATTAGAGCTGTAATGAAATCATACAGCAGACTCTCCTGTATAGAAAGCTTTTCAGCACAAGTTATAGGACCCACAATTCATTTATATCAGAGGGAATCTCCACACTGGCCAAGAGGATTAAGCCATCTAGATGAATTCTAATATCCTGTCAGTTTTTAGAAACTAAGATGAAAAGATACTATGTCTCATCTGCATTTCCTTTTTCTCTGGATATTGCTTATACCATGTCACATTCATGGAATTACATAGAAAGAATACGACATTGATGTGTCCTAGCATCAATTAGTAATAAACACAGTCTTTTTCTATGTGTCTGCATTATTTATCAATGGCTCTATTTTTATTTTAGGGAAGTTTCTGGTGGCCAGAGAGTAGAGTAGGGTGGGAAATTCATGCCAACAGCAGCTGGCAAGCATGAATGAATGGAATAATGGCCCAACGTTTAACATATGCCTGAGGAAATATTATAAATTCTCTGGTAGACATTTGAATTCTGGGGTAATATCTTTCCTCTGGGTTTTCCTGGTTTGAACCCTAGCTTCTCTTTATACTCTTCTATTCTATCTCCATGATTTCAACAAGCACAGAAAGGCTGACAAAGCTGAACTAAATGTAGAACTAGCCCTGAATTTCAAAGAACAAATAACCCATTTGAAAGCATAAACTTAAGTTGTATTCACAAGAAAAAGAGTTCTCGTGATAAGTAGGTGGTGTGTAACATTCACATACCTGTGTCAGGAGTGAAGAATCACAGGTAATGACAAAGCAAGCTATGTAGATCAGTGACACTGCCTCAGGCTGACAGCCCACACCGACAGGCTCACAGCCTCAGTGGTTAGTTCATTCATTCTAAACTGGGAGTCCAGTATCTTTGAAAGAAAAACAACTTCAGGAGTTTTTCATAACCAGACTGAGTGGTTAAACAGTTCTCACACTTAACTAGAGTATTTGCAGAGCAGAGAGTATAACATCAACATATAGATATGTAGATAGAGACACATATACATACATATATACGTATATCTATGTACACATATCCAGATATATGATATCTGTTTATCTGTATATCTATAGATATCATATACATCAGTATCTGGTGTCATGAAAAAAGCAAAAATATGGGGCCTCCCTGGTGGCGCAAGTGGTTGAGAGTCCGCCTGCCGATGCAGGGGATACGGGTTCGTGCCCCGGTCTGGGAGGATCCCATATGCCGCGGAGCGGCTGGGCCCGTGAGCCATGGCCGCTGAGCCTGCGCGTCCGGAGCCTGCGCGTCCGGAGCCTGTGCTCCGCAACGGGGGAGGCCACAACAGTGAGAGGCCCGCATGCCGCAAAAAAAAAAAAAAAAAAAAAAAAAAAAAGCAAAAATATAATGTCACAAAAAAAGAACTAAAATATAATGCATGCCATAAATATGACTCTATAGCTTTTGCATTTTATATGAAAGCCATTACAATATTACATAATCCACAGCTTGTAAGGGTTGCAAGTCTATGCACCCAATAAGATAAAATAAATAACAAAGAAAGTCATGACCGTTGGATTCAAGCTAGTGCATACTTAAGAGAAATTCTGCTTATTATTTTTGGTTTGGGATTGTGTTTTAGTTTACACTTGCATTATTTTTTGTTTCGGGAGAATTCTGGTGGAGCGGTATGAGAATGAGGAAATCATAGGCATACCGTCATGAAGTAGAAAATCACACAGAACATCCAGAAACCGAACCGAGTTCAATTTTCACCTGAAAAGAGGTGAACTCCTTATTCTCTGACTACATTTCTGGTTACTCATCAAGCATTTTTATCATTCCTTCAACCACTGTTTACTGAGCTCTTGCAATGTACCAGAGAAGGAGATGGTCTAGAGATAGAAGGTAAGGTTCCTTCTCTTGAAATACTTAGAAAGAAAGTTCAGTAAAAAATGAAGCTCCAGTGTGATAAAAACTATGATAGAGGTAAGTCCAGAGTGCTATTCCAGCAAATAGGAGAGATGGCTAACCAAAATTGGAGGAGATGCTATGAAGGCTTCCTGGAGGATGTGACTATTAAGCTTATTTTTGAAGGCTGAGTTGGCCAAATAGAGAAGAAAAGTCAGTATTCTAGGTGGATGAGGAGTTAGTGTGCTGAAGAGCAGAGAGTGCATTTCAACAAGGAGAGAACTTTGGTGTGAAGCAGAATCAAGCAAGAGATAAAATGGAGAAAAAAGTTTGTACCTCCCGTGCTGAGTGGTTTAATTTTTACCCACTGAAGAGTCAAGATATTAAAGGAGGTGGCATTTTCAGATTTGCCTTTAAAAAATCATTCTGGGTAGCAGTTTGGAAAAATGGATCACAAGGGGGCAAGCGTGATGTCTGGGAGACTTGAAGTAATCTACATGAGAAATGATGGGGTTTGAACTGACAATGGCCATGGAGATTTATGGGAGCCAAGAGATTGCAGAAATATTCCTCAACTGTGAAGGACCTTCATGACCGAGTAGATGGAAATTAGCCAGAGAGGAGAAGAGGAAGGGGTGCCTTGGGGGTCTTGCCATAACATTCACTGAGATGGAAAGTGTAGAAAGAACTGAAGGTCTGGAGGTGGGGAAGACAACAAGTTCACTTTGACGTAGGTTGACATCGCAGTGCCTGAGGAGCATACAGATGGAGATGGATGCCAGGCAGTTGTACGAACTAATCTGGAGCCTAGAAGAGATATCTGCTGATTTGGGGGGCATCAGCACACGGAATATCACTGATTGCATGAAGTCTTCAACAGGTGCTGTGTGAGAGGTAGGTGCCAGGAGGTTGAACACGGAGGATAAATCCTCTTACCTAAGGAGAGTTCAAAGAGATGGGAAGACAGCCAGGAGATACAATGTCACCGATACCAAGGGAGAGGGGATTTTGAAAAAGACCTGCTATGGCGCAGGCATCGTGCCAGACACTGTGGGGATTCACCCTAAGAGTAAGAGTCTCTGCTTTGAATGAGGCCATAGAGAAAGCACGTGCCTATTTAATCATAATACAGGCCAGAAAGTGACAGATACCTTTAAAAAACGGTTCTGATAAGTATTCAGGAGCTCAGAGGAGGGAGCAGCTATTTTCTTTTCAAACACAGAAGAGATACTGCAGTGGCTGTTGTATGAACACACAGTCATGGTTTTTAGTTTATATGCTATTCTTCAGATCCTTATTTAACCGCTCTTTTTTCCAGAAATCTGCTTTCATTATTATAACTGCAAGTAATCTCTCCCTCCTTTGAAGACCTAACTATTGTATCTCAATTATGATATGTACCACATTCTCTTAACTATGGGATTTGTTGTTTTCTTATCTCTTTTACCAGATAGTAAAGCTCTTTGTGGTCCCAAACTCTGTGTTATCCGCCTTGGGACTGCTCTCCCCTTCCCCAGTGCCTGGACCAGCCCCTCACAGCATGATAGTCTTGCTCTTGGAGTCACTCACTCCTGGATGCAAAGTCCATCCCAGCCACTTGCTCAGCTATTAGCTTCTTGACAATTCACAAATGGTTAATGTCCACTAAGCCACAGTTTTCTCAATTGAAAGTGGGAATAAAATATTCCACAGAGGGCTATTGTGAGAATTAAATGTGATAATGTTTCTAAAACTACCCAGGAAATTATTTGGCACATGGTAAATATTCGGTAATGGTTAGTTTTCTTTCAATGTGCAGTGTGTAACAAATATATGCTTTCAGAATGAATACATGGATGAGTGAACAATCACACGGGGACACTTGTTTCTAACAGTTTTCTGACTCTTTTTTAATTCTTGAAACATTCACAACCTATTATAGCTAGGCATTCCCTACATCCATAATTTTCTTCTTTTCCATCAAAATTTTATTTAAAATTCCTAGAAATTTTGCCTTCAGCTACACTTTCTCCTTAGCAGTATCTGAGAAATTATACTGTGAAGTGGACTGATTTCTTTTAGTAAAATTTCTAAGTAGTATGAAAATCAGAACTATGGTAATGGTGCTTAACCTAATCAGAGAATCAATTATTAATAATATCCTATTCTTCAAGAATTCAAGTTAATTGAGATTTTGCTGAATATTTCCATTCCTGTGCAGAAGAGCTAAGAAGCCAGGCAGCCAGGTTTTAAATCTGACCTGTGCCACTTTCTAGTTTCGTGACATTGGGCAATTTATTAGGCCAGTTTCCTCATCTGTTAAATGGCAATAATCTACATCAGAGAGCTGCTACAAGGATTAAATGAGTACGTGCTTACAGCACTTGGCACAAAGTAAGCATAACATAGATGTTACCATTTACTTCCTATGCATTTATTCACACTTTGCTACTTAGTGTGGTCTTTTATATTCAAAGTTACAGCTAGGTTCATCCTCTCTATCTAAAACACCTCAGTTTGCTTCTACTTGCAGGGTGTCTTCTAGCCTCAATTAATAAACTGCAGAAAACAAAATAGAAAGTGGTTTAAGGTTTATCGAATCATCTGAAGATTTCTTCAAGTACCAATTAAAGCAGCAAAGACAGTTGGTATGACATACATTGTTTCCTCAAAAGTGTCCTTAAATCAAGCTTGGAGAACATAATAAACATGTTTTTCTTGTTTTCTTGCTGTTATTTCATATTACCAGTAAAGATTATAGAGCTCAGTTTCTAATCAGAGTAAAATAAGACAATGGAGATAAAGCATCATCCGTCAGAAAAACAGTAAAGCAAGCCCTGGTGTTCCTTGTAAGGGCCTGAAACAAGCTCTGGTGCTCTCTGCCCGCTGCCCTCTCCCCTCCCTCTGTCTATATGAGACAGATCTAGATACACAACCTACTGTATGATCTGGGCTAGTTAATTATCCTTTCTAAGTCTCAGTTTCTTTGTCTATAAGATTGAGAATAACTACTTCAAAAGCTGCTGTGAGGGTTAAATGAGATAATACAGTTAAATCCCTGAGCAACATACCTGGCAAACAATGAATGCTTAATATACGTAGCTTAAAAATAATAACCCTCAGTTTCAATAATGAACAAGATAGATTAGTTATGCCAGACTAACCCTCACACTATAAACCATTAAAATCCTGGACAAAATATAAAAAACAACTGTTTGCAGTCCCTGAGGAGCAACTAAAGCAAAAGCAAATTGAGAGGCTACGACCCTAAAGGAAGAGCCATACTTCATGTGGGTGTTTTCTCCGTAGACTCTCCCCAGGTTGCACTGGCAGGGGATAAAGCTGAGTCGGGAAGAAGGGGTCTTACTTCACTGAAGAGACAAAAAGTTAGAGTGCAGGGAGGCCGGAGAAGCTGGAGGTTAAGGGGCAAAATCCAAGAAAGAAAGGAGCCCAGAAGGAGGACCCAAAATCTGGTTGCAAATTTTTCTCTAGTGGTACATGGGAAGGAGTTTTAAGAAACCCAACACAAAGCAACAGTTGAGGCAAGACGGCAGGGAAGATATTCTAGAGATGTCTCATGCTGGAAAAACAGAGACTGGTGTATTCAAGCCCCTCCAAATTAGAGGGGCTGGGTTAATACATAAATCTTTGTGTTGTGAGCCCATAAAGCCTCACCTAAAAGTAAGGCAAAGGCAGGTATCTAAGAGACTAACCCACGGCCACTGCACCTGACTGGGCAAAGGAAACTTGATACTTAATTTATGTCTATAAAATTCAGCGTTCATTCAAAACCAAGGCTTGCTAAAAACAGAATAAAACCACTAGAAGCCAAAAGAAACATAAAGAATTGAAATAGATGTCCAGGTGTTCCAGATATTAAAATTATCTGATGGATTTTAAAATAGTCATGATTAATATATTCAAGTAAATAAAGAGGTGGATGGAAAATTTCAGTAGAAATGTGAAATCCCTAAGGATCAAACTGAAATTCCACAACTAAAAATATAAAAATTGAAATCAAGAATTCAGCAGATGGGTTCAATAACAGATTAGAAAAAGAAGAATAGATAATTTAGTGAACTGAATACATGACAATAAAAAGTGCCCAAATTAATGCCTATACAAGAAAAAAAGGATAAAAAAATAATAGAAATGTAGGATTCAAAGAAAAGGTCTGGCATACATGTCATCAGAGTACTTGGAGAAGAGACAGAATAATAAAACTTAAATATTTGAAAAGTACTGCCCAGGAATTTTCCAAAAGTAATGAAAAATGTCTAACTTCATATATTTGAGATTTAAAAAACTGTGCAAACACTAAGCAGGGGAAATATCGATAAAGCCACACTTAGGCACATTGTAGTAACACTATTAAAAATCAAAGCACGGAGAACATTAAGAAGTACCTAGAGTGAGGTAGTATATCTTTAGTAAAAGAAAATAAGTTATCTTCAGTAAAAGACAAAAACTAACATTGACATCTGACTCTTCAGTAGAAAAAATGTAGAAACAATGGCAATGGGCTGACATATTTAAAATGCTGCAAAAAAAATACTGCTAACCAAGAATTCTGCACTTCTCAAAATTATTTTTTTTAAACAATGAAGACAAAATGAATATATTTTTAGAAAAATAAAAGCTGAGAGGTTTTTTTACAGGCAAATCTGCACTACAAAAAATACTAACAGGACTTCTGAGACTAAAGGAAAATGATCTCAGAGAAACACAGAACTTCAGGAAGCCTGAAAAAGAAAGGATATATTTATGGGTAAAAACTAAATGCATATTGACTACTAAAACAAAAATATATACGGTTTGCCCTTGAACAACATGGGTTTGAACTGTTAAAGTCCACTTATTAGTAGATTTTTTTCAATATATATATATTACAATACTACGTGATCCTGGGTTGGTTGAAATCGTGGATATGGAGCAGCAGATACAGAGGGCAGACTATAAAGTTATACATGGATTTTCAACTGCATGGCGGGGGGACGGGTTGGCACCCCTAACCCCGAGTTGTTCAAGGGTCAACTGTAATGTCTTGTGGAATTTACAAAATAGAGATGTAAATATAACAGAAGTCTATATAAGTGAAAGATATGACAAGATTAGGACAAAAGGTGGAAGGGGAGAAATGGAATTAAATGGATGTATTTAACATGTTCAGGAAGTAGTAAAAGTATGTTGTAATCAATAATGTGACCAGTAAAAGAGTAATAGAAGAATGTAAAAGTTAAAATCTTAAAGGAATTTAAAAATGGAATAATAATGAAGAATGATGAATTGAGGAACATAAATGAAGCCAAAAAAAGATAAATGACCAACAGTATAAATACTATGGATAACAAAATGGTCCACTTAAAGGAGTTAAGTTAGTGGTTATATTTAATGTAAATGGACTCAACTTTACAATTAAAATACAAAATTTGTCACATTAGATAAAAAACAAAATGCAGGCATATTGTATTTATAAAGAAACTTTAAATGCATGGACACATTTGAAAGTAAAGCATAGACGTAGAAGTGTGAAAATAGATATACCATGTAAATATTAACCAAAAGAAAAAATGATGTGGCATATTAATATTGGACATAGATCTTAACTAGAATAATAAGATATAAAGATGCATGTTTCAATGTAATAAAAGGGTTAAGTCCATAGGAAACTATAAAATCATAAATTCGTAAATACTTAATGGCATAAATTTCAAATTATATAAGGCAAAAGTTGACAGAACTAAAGAAGTAATATACAAATCCACAGACACAGAGGCAACTTTAACACACTATTTCAGTAACTAATAAAATAAAGTAGACAAAAAAAATCAGTTAAGCATAGAGTTTAGAACAACATTATTAACTAACTTGACCTAATTTGGTTTATAGAACACTACACCCAACAACTGTAGAATGAATATATATATAAATATACATATAATATATATTATATATAATAACTTTTTTAAGATAGTTTTTTAAATTTAAAATGAGGATCTTGTCTTTTACACTCACAAAGTGTTAAGAAATAAAAAGAAAGTTATGAGTCAGTCTTTCCAAGAATCTAGCATACCATGATATAGTCTTGAGCAATTAATTCTGTTTCTGCATTTATTCAAAACCTTGAATTCTTAGGATTTAATTCTGAGTCAACTCTATTCTCTTCATCCCAACAGGCATACATTTCAGTTACAACATGTAGAAAGTTACCAATAACCTTCTGAGATTTTAAAAAAGAGGGGGGAGGGAGAGCCAATAAATAGATAATTCATTTATTCTAAAATTAGTCCCATTTCAGACAAATGCTATATTAAGATTGAATACACTAATGAAATGTAGTAGAAAAATTAATTATAAATAGTAAGAGCCTACAGATAAATTTATAATGGAAAAAGAAATGCTACATTTTTCCTCAAGAAAATTGTTGCTTACCACATAACTTTGAAAGTTTTGGACCAAAATAACTCTGCTGGGATAGCATAATGTTAATATTTTACACTTATTTAGAGAAAAAGTTTGTGACAAATATTTTTGTATAATACAAATACAATTTGAAGAAGATATAAGATACCAGCCAAAAGAGTCAATGAATGGCTACAAGATATAACTTTTGAAATAAAAAAAGATTCTGATTTTTAAAAAGCAGCAGTGAGAAATCACCCACATGGAAGTCTCTTGATGGGCCTTACAATAGAAAATAGAAAATCTGAAGCTTAAACTTATTTGGCTCTTCCTAAGAAGTCTATCACTAGCTTATTAGTTTTTTAAATAAAAGCCCTTATATTTTTGCTCATAAATAAGTTTTTTAAACATCTGACAGACTATACCTTGTAAATTCATCATCCATCATTTAACAATTATCCACCAAGTGTATTCCACGTTCTAGGACTGAGCTAAGTGTTGGGGATAAGATAGTGAACCAGAAAGACTTTGTGAGTAAAGTGAATAAAAATAACAATAAATGATGGAATTACAACAAAAGAGAAAAACAAGTTTGTGAGACATAAGCTAATGACAGCAGGCAAGGGACCTGTTTTGGATGGAGGGTCACAGGAGCCATCACTGAGGTGCTGACGTTTGAACAAGGAGAGTGGAGAGTGTCCCAGGCAGAGAGATCAGGCCTAACTCGAGTCAGAAAAGAAATTAGACAGTCAAGGGAATTTCCTGGCAGTGCAGTGGTTAGGACTCGGAGCTTTCACTGCTGGGGGGTCAGGTTCGATCCCTGGTAGGGGAACTAAAATATCCCACAAGCCCTGTGGCACGGCCAGAAAAAAAAAAAATGGAAACGAAAAAAGAAATTAGAGAGTAGTCAAGGAACTGAAAGAAAGCCTGTGGGACTAGAGCACATGGAGTGAGGGGAAGAGCGGACTGGAGTGAGTCATCACCAGGAAAATTAAACGAAGTAGACAGATTCAAAATGTAGATTTTGTGGGTAGGCTCAATCACCCTTGCTGATATACTACAAAGAGGGGGTGAGGAAAAGGGAGAAAAGAAGGATGAACTCCTAAGTGTCTGCCTTGAGCATCCATGCAGATAGTGGTACAATTTACTGGGCTTAAGAAGGCTGGATGTGAGGGAAGAAAGGGAAAGGACAGCTTTGCAGAGTGGGGATCAAGAGCCTTATGGTGAACATGATAAATTTTAGTGAAAAATATTGAATTTAAGAACAAGAAGGTTTAGGTGAGAAGCTTAAAGAGTGGAATTTGCATATATAAAATGAGAAATCATTCTGAGGATTTCAGAACACTTGACCCCATTCCTTCCCTTATATGTGTGATTTGCCCTTGTGTGAAACACAGAAGGCTTTGGTTGGATATCTCAAAATTTTCAAAGAACAAGGAAAGGGTGTTAAACCTCTTTCAGGAGTAAAGCCCACCCTTACTCCAAAGAAGAGATTAAACATTAAGGAAAAGGATGAAAACGTGGCTGTAAGAATATACCTGAAATATCTGCACCATTTTTATTTAAATGTATGTAAGATGTGGGCAGAATACACACATTCAAAGAACTGCACCTGGTTATATGTCCACTTTATTTGCATACCAGCATATAGTTAAATGTGGATTTTCTTCATTCCTCATGGACAAAAGAGGGGAACTACCTTCCATGAAATTCTAAGATTTTGAAGTTATTATTAAGATGAAACTTCCCAGGGGAGGCAGTTTTGACCTGACATGATTCCCATCTGCAGTATTTCCATATTGTTGGATGGTTACTTGTCTTTTCTCATCCTTAAGACTAAGTATTTTAGTATTTCCATTTCCTCTCCCATCAGAGAGCTCTGAAACAAAAGCTGGGAAAGAAACTAACATCAAAAAGAGGACAAATTCTTTCAAAAATCCTTTACTCTCAAAAATTGATCAGCTAGAGCTAAGGAAGAAAGTAAAATGCTAACTCAAAAACCATCCTAACATGTAAGTTGCTTTTCTTGAATGCAAAAATTCCTGTCATTTTCCTGGATTATGTGTATATTTTAAATAGTGTTTCACCCTGGGGTTTATTATGTGAGTTTTGTTTGTTTTTATATCCATTTTGCCAAGTTTCTTAATGTGTAATTTTCATGGATCTAAGTAGCAGTTATTTATATCTCCTACTACAATAAACTACTGATTTGTATAATAGTAACTATTATCTTAATTGAATGTTTACTATGTACTAGAACACTGTTCTACAGTAGTTCATATACTGTTTTGCTTAATTCTTATAACTACCCTATGAAGTAGGCATTATTATTACTAATTCCACTTTATAGACAGAGATAAACAGCTGTTAAATCTCTTGCTCAATATTAAATTATGTATCTAATAAACTGATTGTTCCTTATTCACCAAGCGTACTTGTGGCTGTTTAATTAGACTTTGGACATAATGTATTTAGGACACTAAATATAATTTTAACATTGGCCTACAAAAAAGATAGGAAGATGAATCTATTATGTAAATGATTATTCTAAATTGTATGTAGTCAAATTGAATTGTCTTTATAATGTTCCACTGATTAAGATCATAAAGCATTCTCCCAGTTGCAGAAAGGTTTTCTCATTCATATATATCATACATATATTCATCAAATTATCGAGAACTTACTATGTATTAGAGGCACTTAGCATACTTCAGTAAATAAAAGAGACAAAGATCCCTACATTCAGGTATCTTACATTCTAATGGAGGAAGATGAATAATAAACATATTACCTAGCTTAACAGGAAATTAAAATAAGGTGATAAGTGCCATGGAAAGAGAAAAAAAAAAGGTCAGAGGAAAGCCATCAGTATTGCTAGGGTACAGGAAGCGGGGTTGCAATTTAAACAGGGCGGGCAGGATGGACCTCATGGGGATACTCAAGAACAATTATCAGCAAAGTTCTCTCCAAATAATAATACATAATAATAATCTGTCTAAAAGTGATTTCAGTTTTCAATGCTACTGTGTGTCTCATTGGATATATTAAATATATATTGAAATAGGACAGAAATTGTTATCTCATAAAGGAAATAAGGTTCTGTAAGTTTAAGGAACTGATGTTTTCTTTTTAAAGCAATTTTTGGTCAGTTGAGTAATGAGTTGTAACATTACGGAGTAAAAAGTTCTTAAAGTCAGAGGAGCTTTAGTTCATGAAATAGCTTGACCCCACTAATGCTTGAATCGGAACTTTCTAATTTTAGGGGGATGGGAGTATTTTTACCAATTCCATGGAAAATTATGCCAAATATTGTATGTGTGCATGCACATGCACACACACTTAAACATCAGATGGATTGAATATGTGTTCATAAGCATCCATGTATAAAGAACATATACATAAGTATGAATATTTGTTAAAAAACAGATTTGCCTGATTGTTGCAAAAATAGAGTCACTGACCTTGGCACCATAAGGAAGTTTACTAAAGACCCATAGATTGTACATCACATTAACGTATCTTACATGGATCACTTAATTTTCTCTGAAAATTCTGCTCTTCCTCTACCACCGTTTCCCAGTCCGACAAACAAACATCCTAGATTCCTCTCTTTATCACACCTCATATCTGTTTGGCACGTCTTGTCTCTTCCTCCAAACCAAATGTAAAATCCAATCACTCAGATCTCACCATCTCCACCACGGATCTGCACCATCCTTCCCATTTGCCTTCCTGCTTCCAGTCTTCACAACTCTCCCCATACCTTCACACATTCCATTCAACAGCCATTAGCATGTCGAAGTGTATAATTTTCCAAAAGCTAAAACCATACTTCCGTATAAATGTAGAATCAACACACGTCAAAGATTTTTAACCAATTAATGACAGAACCAGTATTTTGAAGCTGGTTCACAAGATAGCTGGAGAAATATGGCATACGCGAAAAGCATACTGAAATAAGTTTGCTGATTTAGTCATAAAACTGGTTAATGTCCTATAGTCAATGAAACTATAACCTCTGGGGTTATTTTTTTTACTGTCAAAAATCACTCGCATCTCTAATGGACAAAAATCTCCAGGTTCACACATAATGTCAGAGTCGGGGCCCTAAACAAAAGTAGAAAGAATGTCAAACAAAGATATGTTCCCCTAGAGAATTAAATAATCCTTGAAATGGCCTACTGCACACTGTTCCCGTATAATAATCAAAGCACTCAAAGCCATCCTTTGGCCTTGTTTCCAAGTTTGTGATAATTTTTCTTAAGAAGCATAAATCAGATTCTATCCCTCTCTATTTTAAAATTTTCTTTCTAGAATAAAATACAAACTTCCTACCATGGACTGCAGAGTCTACATAAGCCGGCCCTTTGCATCTTTTCTACTCAACTCCTCAATCATTATGATCCTGCCACATTGATCTTGCTGTTCCTCAAACATGCCTTCTTCAGCCCTTTACTCTTCCTTTTTTCTCTGCCTACTGCTCTTACACCAGATTTGGCAATGGCTTGAATCTTTGCATCATTCAAGTCTCCGCTCAAATGCCCACGTGTGCGCGTGCACACATACACATACACAAAACCACATCTGCCTCAACATTCCATCCCATCACTCTTATTTTTCTTCATAGAGCTCACCATGGTATGATGTAATAGCATTTCTTTATGTTTCTACTTGTTTATTTTTGATCTCCTTTTTTAGAATATTAAGGAATTTTTGCCTCTTTTATCCTTCAAGGTATTCCTAGTACTAGTGCCTGTTACATAATAGGCACTCAATAAATTTTTTTTTAATTTTATGATTAAAGTCACACAGACACTAAACAGCACTGACTCAAAAAGAAAATGTTGCTTTCTTAAAACATTGTTTCTTATTTCATAAGAGACAAAAAATTAAAAAGTAATTCCAGAAAGCAATAGTAAAGCAATGCCATACCTGGGAGCAGGACAAGGGACGGCACATTGGGGCAGGACATGCAGATTGGACCGATGCACCAAGAAATGGCAGAAAATCCAGGCAGCCCTCGGCAGCTGAGGATATGAACAAATCCAGACAGGTGGGCTTTTGTCATCGGAAAGGACTGTCTGATAATGGGTATCATAGAGTAGTGGACATGGATTAAGGACAGTTTGGGGGTCAGACCACTATCATTCATTGAGAATTTGCTCCGTATGAGGCACTGTACCATGCACTTTGGCTATGTTATCTCACTTGATCTTCATCAAAACCCTTTGAGGTGAGTAATATAACACCTATTTCTAAATAAGAAGACCAAGGCTCTAGGAAGTAAAAGTTGCATATGACTAGTTAAGTGGCACAGCCTGCACTAGGACATGGATTGGTTTGAAATATATGTACTTCATACTGATCTTTGCTGCTCCCCACTACCCCACCCTCCCCACCGCACATACACACAGCAGGAGATAGGTGCTCAAGCAGTGACATTTTTTATTATTTTTTATTAAAGTATAGTTGGTATACAATATAAGTTAGAAGTGTACAACATAGTGATTCACAATTTTTAAAGGTTACACTCCGTTTATAGTTATTATAAAACACAGGCTATATTCCCTATGTCATATGATACATCCTTGTAGCTTATTTATTATAGACATAGTAGTTTGTACCTCTTAATCCCCTTCTCTCATCTTGTTCCTCCCCTCTTCCCTCTCCCACTGGTAATCACAAGTTTGTTCTGTGAGCCTTTTCCTTTTTTGTTAGAGTCACTAGTTTTATTTTTTAGACTCCACATATAAGTGATATCAAACAATATTTGTCTTTCTCTGTCTGACTTATTGCGCTTAGCATAATGCCCTCGAAGTCCATCAACGTTGCAAATGGCAAAATTTTATTCTTTTATATGACTGAGCAGTATTCCATTGTATATATATATATATATATATATATATATATATATATACCACATCTTATTTCCTTTTAATATTTTTATTTGAAAAAATTTTTAATTTTTATACAATTTTTAAAGGTTACTTTCCATTTGCAGTTATTATAAAATATTGGCTATATTCCCCATGTTGTACAATACATCCTTGAGCCTATCTTATACCCAATAGTTGGTACCTCCCACTTGCCCACCCCTATATTGCCCCACCTCCCCAACTGATAACCACTAGTTTTTTCTCTGTTTCTGAGTCTGCTTCTTTTTTGTTGTATTTGCTAGTTTGTTGTATTTTTTAGATTCTACATATAAGTGATATCATACAATATTTGTCTTTCTCCGTCTGACTTATTCACTTAGCATAATGCCCGTCCATCCATGTTGCTGCAAATGGCAATTTTTGCTCTTTTTTATGGCTGAGTAGTATTTCACCTCATCTTCTTTATCCATTCACCTGTCAATGGACATTTAGGTTGCTTCCATATCTTGGCTATTGTAAATAATGCTGCTATGAATATTGGGGTGCATGTATCTTTTTGAATTACTGTTTTCATTTTTTTTGGATACACACCCAGGAGTGGAATTGCTGGGCCATGTGGTAGTTCTTTTTGCAGTTTTTTGAGAAACCTCCATACTGTTTTCCACAGTGGCTGCACCAATTTATATTCCCACCAACAGTACAGGAGGGTTCCCTTTTTTCCATTCTTACCAACATTTGTTATTTGTGTTCTTTTTGATGACAGCCATTCTGACAGGTGTGAGGGGATATCTCATTGGGTTTTTTTTTTTTTAAAGAAGATGTTGGGGGTAGGAGTTTATTAATTCATTTATTTATTTTTGCTGTGTTGGCTCTTCATTTCAGTGTGAGGGCTTTCTCTAGTTGTGGCAAGCGGGGGCCACTCCTCATCGCGGTGCACGGGCCTCTCACTATCGCGGCCTCTCTTGTTGCGGAGCATAGGCTCCAGATGCACAGGCTCAGTAGTTGTGGCTCACGGGCCCAGCTGCTCCGCGGCATGCGGGATCCTCCCAGACCAGGACTCGAACCCGTGTCCCCCGCATTAGCAGGCAGACTCTCAACCACTGCACCACCAGGGAAGCCCTCATTGGGGTTTTAATTTGTATTTCCCTGAGGATTAGTGATGTTGAGCATCTTTTCATATGCCTGTTTGCCCTCTGCATGTCCTCTTCAGAAAACTCTCTATAGGTCTCCTGCCAGTTTTTTAATCAAGTTGTTTGTTTTTTTAATGTTAATTTGTATGAGCTGTTTATATATTTTAGGTATTAACCCCTTATTAGTCATATCATTTGCAAATATTTTCTTCCATTCCATAGGTGGTCTTGCTTTATCAATGGTTTCCTTTACTGTGCAAAAGCTTTTAAGTTTAATTAGGCCCCATTTGTTTATTTTTGTTTTTACTTCCTTTGCTTTAGGAGACAGATCCAAAAAAATAGTGCTATGATTTATGTCAAAGAGTGTTCTGTCTACGTTTTCTTCCAGGAGTTTTATGGTTTATGGTTTTACATTTAGGTCTTTAATCCATTTTGAGTTTATTGTTGTATATGGTGTTGGCAAATGTTCTAAATCTTTAACTTGTAGCTGTCCACTTTTCCCAGCACCACTTATTGAAAAGACTGTCTTTTCTCCATTGTATATTCTTGCCTCCTTCATCATAGATTAATTGACCATAAGTGCATGAGTTTATTTCTGGGCTCTCTAGTCTGTTCCACTGATCTATGTGTTTGTTTTTGTGCCAGTACCATACTGTTTTGATTACTGTAGCTTTGTAGTATAGTCTGAAATTAAGGCACATGATTCCTCCAACTCCATTCTTCTTTCTCAGGATTGTTTTGGCTATTCAGGGTCTTTTGTGTTTCCATACAAATTTTAAAATTATTTGTTCTAGTTCTGTGAAAAATGCCATTAGTATTTTGATAGGGATTTCATTAAACCTATAGATTGCCTAGGGTAGCATGGTCATTTCAGCAATATTAATTCTTCCAATCCATGAACACAGTATATATTTCCATCTGTTTGTGTCATTTTAATTTCTTTCATCAGTGTCTTATAGTTTTGGACAGGTCTTTTATCACCTTACGTGCGTTTATTCCTAGGTATTTTAATCTTTTTGATGCAATGTACATGGGATTGTTTCCTTAATTTCTCTTTCTGATAGTTCGTTGTTAGTGTATAGCTTGTCATTAGAGTTCTGTGAATTAATTTTGTTACCAAATTCATTGATGAGCTCTAGTAGTTTTCTGGTGGCACCTTTAGGGTTTTCTATGTATAGTATCATGTCATCAAGCAGGGATATTTTATGATGAGGATGTCCACCTGTAGACTGCAGAAACACAGACCATGGACAAGGGTTCAGTAAGAAAACTCAGTGAAGCTGAGTGCTTGAAAGAAACAGGGCAGGATTATAGCCACCAAAGTCATCAGGGCCAGAGAAAAAGGTCAAGTCTTAGAAAAATAAGAAGACAGGATCCTAAAATTCTAATGAGAAAAAAGGGCTTGATCACAATGAACGTAAGAGCTCAGCAACAAAAACCAATCCACGATGTTAGAGCAGAACCATCTTGGGATTAATGTGCAACTGCATTTAGAATTCCTGAAATCCCTCACAACCATAGCTGAGAATGGTCCCTGGCTTGTCTTGTGGCATAACCCCATCGGTAGCATACAAATGATCTCAGAGAAAAAGGGGACCTAGGAAAAGATCTAGACTATTATAAAAATTAAGTTCATTGCAATGACTATCTTTTGAGCACATACTCTTTACAGAATATGCTGGACCTGACAGCACCAAGAAATAAAAACTATCTTCTCTGAGTCTTTTAACCACAGCTGAGCTTTGAACTTGAAGAGCATGTTGTTCAATAACCATATTGCCTATTTTCAAGTCATTATACTGGAACTGAAAGATAATCTCCCTTTCACTACAGCTCTGCTGTTTCATATAGGTAGCTGTGTATTAAGTTCATCAATCACTTCCACACTATGAATTCCAGAGGTTTTCATTAACACTCGGGCATAGAAGACCACTGAATGATAATAAAGGTTGTTAAACCAATATGGATTGTGGAGGAGAGAAGTTAACTCTTGATTTGGACTGACAGCAGTTTTCCTCATCTAGACGTATGCAGTTTTGCAAATAAGAATGGGATTTATCTGTAACAACAACTACCCAAATAATTCTCTCAGAAATAAACTCAGGCTTGAAAATCTGTCCCTCTGCATAAAGCCCTCTACTTTTGTACCAACTTCAAAAATCACAAGGAGAGACAAAAATGAGCCCAGTTTTTCCTTCCCTCATCTGTTTAAAAAGAAGAAAAAAGACAATGCATGAAATGGAAGAATTACATTAAAAGTATTAAACACTGATGCAGGGTACATTTATTTTTAAATATTTGATTTCATTTAAGAAGTAACTTTTTTATTTGGCTGTGAAAGTTAGGTCATTCTTCAGGTTCTGCTGTTTTCCTGAGGAAAACTGCTATCCCAAAACAGTGCTTGCTGTTTACTGAGCTAGACAATGACTGCTCATCTACGGGTTGATGGGGATATAACTGGTATCTTCACTTCCTCACACATTATGTTTGTTCACAGGCTACTTTCATGTTAATTCTTTTCAGAGCACTTATGTTGGGTAATGAAAGAAGATCAAGGGTCCCCTTTCATGGCTACAAAGTTAATTGCTGCATTCAGAGAGCATTTGCAATAGTGGTTTGTGCCAATGCTTATCAAGTCCTTAAAGGTATTCATTTGCTTGATTCCTGGACAAATCACCTAAAATAAAGGAGTCCATAAATGTACTTCAATTACCCTGCTGATTTATTTATCCCTTTTTCCCCCAACTGAAGTTCACTGAACTGCAGACAAGAAAGACAATGAAATTGCTGGTGGATTAAAAATAGAGAAGTTGTCATGGAAAATGAACTCTTTCCTTTCTCCTAAAAATAGATGAAAGATTTTGGAAAGGTGTTCATTATAAAGAGAATATAACTTGAGAGCTGGATGAGCAGATTTTGGTTCAATTCTGAAAATTAAATTTACGTAAGGCCTGGAATTAAAATCTTTCTATTCTGTTCATTTCTGCATTTATTTCTTATGTTTAATATGGTAACATGATGCTACATTGTGAAAAGGATACAAGGGACAGACAACATAAGACCAGACTCTGCCCTCAAGCAGCACAGGTAATTTTTACAATTAAAAACAATAAAATGAAGTATGACTACTAGAGAGGACTGCAGTAAATATAACAAAATTCTGAATTTGTAGCACTTACCAAAATGATTTAGAGAAGAGTCCCATACAGGGCATGGGACAAAGACACCTAGATCCTAGCCCTGCTCTTAATAATGTAGCAACTTAATCTGCATCAAATGAATTGAGTCATTCACTCTATGAAGGCAACACATTAAAGGAGAGAAAGCTGAGCTCTGGCTTCAAATGATAAACTGTCATTTACTCGCTTTGATACTGTAAGCAAGTTACTTAAGGCTTCTAAACGTTGGTTTCCTCAACGGAAAAATGGGAGTAATAATGCCTACTTCAAATAACTACAGGGCAGATTAAAGGAGATAATATAGATAATGTACCAGCTTTATTCGGTGTTCAAAAAAGACAGTCCTCTTCCCCCAGAGAACACAATACCTGAATCTAAGGCAGGGACCATTAAGAGAACCATGGTACATTTTCAAGTTGTAGAAAAGCAACAATGAAAGTCCTCAGAGAAAACCAGTATCACCCATCATGAACAAAGCTTTTCATACAAAAATAGAAAACGACATATTACTTTAACTTCCACTTATAAAGAACAAACAGACCTGTTGGAGTAGGAGTCTGCTCTGCTATCAAAGCTGATTAACTAATTTTCTATAAACACTTGCTGCTCTTCTGCTTAAAGGACAAGTTACCTCCTGCCCTCTGTCGCTTCTTTGCACCTAAGTGCTCAGTCTGTCTGAGGTAGGCTGAATAATCCCCTGCCCCACATACACACACACAAGATGTCCACGGCTTAATTCCCGGAACCAATGAATGTTACTATACAAAGAGGAACTTTGCAGATGTGATTAAATTAAGAATATGTGATGGGGAGATTATCCTATTCAGGTGGACCCAATGCAATTACAAGGGTCCTTATAAGAGGGACTCAGGAAGATCAGAGGGAGGAGAAAACCATGTGACAACTGTAACAGATTGGAGTGGTGAGGCCACAAACCAAGGAATGCCTCTAAAAGCTGGAAGAGACAAGGAATAGATTTTCCCCTAGAGCCTCCGGGAAAGAACCCTGCCAACGCCTTGATTTTAGCCTCATGACACTCATTTCAAATTTCTGATCTCCAGAACTGTATGACAGTTGAAGCCACCAAATATGTAGTCAGCTATTATAGTGGCAATAGGTAACCAATACACCATCAATGCATCTCTACACTGTTGACAGCTCATCTGTTTTATAAAGTTGAAATGCATCCCTTGCTTTTGGCTCTTCTGTATTAAAAATGATGACAACAACAGCACATGGCCTTTACAGAGCTCCTGAACTGTGCTAGACACTGAGTTAGACATCTTACCTACACTGTGCTATATTAAACCCATTTTACAGATGGGACAACGAAGGCCAGGATTCCAGCCCAGGACTATCTCATGCCAAAACTCATTATTTTAACCACTATGATGTTCTGGATCTCCTCCCTCTATCCCATCTTCTCTCCCTTACTCTTAGATCCCCATCCCATAGGTGGAAATCAGGGGAAAGATGCTTATTTCTTATATTTCTCCAAAGTGAGGTTTTTAAAGAATGAAGACCTTGACCAATAACTGTGTGTAAACAATGATGCTATTTTTAAGGACATATACACCTAGAAAAAGAGAAGGAAAGGAGGAGAGGAGAGAAATGGATAGGGAGGGAAGAGGAGAGAAAAGTTTTGAAACTCTGTCCCCGAATAAACATCATCGTCTGCTCACACACAGGGTTTTAAGTTGAGAATATCTTGAATAGGTGAAGAGAAGTAAGGATATACATAGTGTAGGGTTAAGCATAAACCGAAAAAAAAAGATAAAAATAGACATAGCTTGTAGGCCGAACTAATGGAAAAACCAACCTGACTCAAGCAGCAAATTTAAATTAGGAAAGGATAGAAAGTTTGACACAAGTAAGTTGAGGTCACTTTTCTAAGAAGCTTAACTGCCAGGAGGAGTTGAGACCTGATTTGTCAGAGGATGGAAAGCCTTTGTTCATTCTTGGGAGGGAGTGTGAGAAAATGAGAGGTATTTTTTTATATACAATTTTTAAAGGTTACTTTCCATTTACAGTTATTACAAAATATTAGCTATATTCCTGTGTTGTACAATACAACCTTGAGCCTGTCTCACCCAATAGTTTGTACCCACCATTCCCCAACCCCTATATTGCCCTGACCCACCTCCACTGCTAACCACTAGTTCAATCTCTGTATCTGTAAGCCTGCTTCTTTTATGTTATATTCACCAGTTTGTTGTATTTTTTAGATTCCACATATAAGTCATAGCATACAGTAGTTGTCTTTCTCTGTCTGAGCTATTTCACTTAGCATAATGCAGGAGGGTTTTTTTTTTTTTTTTTAAAGAAGATGTTGGGGGTAGGAGTTTATTAATTAATTTATTTATTTTTGCTGTGTTGGGTCTTCGTTCCTGTGCAAGGGCTTTCTCTAGTTGTGGCAAGCGGGGGCCACTCTTCATCGCGGTGCGCGGGCCTCTCACTATCGCGGCCTCTCCTGTTGCAGAGCACAGGCTCCAGATGCGCAGGCTCAGTAGTTGTGGCTCACGGGCCCAGTTGCTCCGCAGCATGTGGGATCCTCCCAGACCAGGGCTCAAACCCGTGTCCCCTGCATTAGCAGGCAGACTCAACCACTGTGCCACCAGGGAAGCCCAGGAGGGGCTTTTTTTTTTAACCTTTGCCTTTTCCACACGATCTTCCTAAAAGTTTAAGATCAGAATTAAAGCTAAAATGAAGATAATTTTTTAAATGTTTAAAGTAATTCAATAACTCTTCCTGATTTTAAGTTCCTAATTTAGAGGTAATAAATAGTACTTAAATTTTAAATGATTTCTCTACTAAAAAATTGAAATCCTTTGCAGGCATACTTTCATAGACTATACACAGTGCATCACATATTTATCCAGCTTTGAGAGGCAATAACTCCCTCTGTGGAATTATAAAGCTCTTTTAAAATAGGCAACGGCACTCATCTCTGATGTAGAAAATGTTTGGGGACAGAAAAGCAAGGGAACTGACCCGAACTCTCCTGACACTTTATCTATGTCTCTCATTAATCCTTAAATACTACAGGGGAATTCATTATCTCCATTTTACAGATGAAGAATCCAAGGCTCAGAGGATTTAAGTAACCTGACCACTCTTATAGATATTAATAGAAAAAGTGAATCTGAGCTAAGAATGTGTCTATTCCATGGCAGAGAATTAAACTGAAACAGACATTTTAGTTATAGTTTCCTGTTCTCCATTCATTTCCTATAATAACAAATATTTTGATTACTTGAAAAAAACAATTGAACTAGGGGACTTACTGATTTACCGAGGTTTCCATGGCCCTTCCTCTCTGAAGCAAGTGTTAACACATTTCTGTGACAAAGAACTATTGTGTCTGCACCACAATCTACTGTTAACAGTTTGAGAGCAAAGGGTCCCTAGAAACATCCTTTCAGAGAAAACTTAGAAATAAGTCCCCTCCCCTACCATAGCTCTTCTACCTGGCATTAAAACTCCTGCCCTGAAACCTCTTAATATTTTTTAAATTTAAAAATACCTGGAACACCACACTACCCTATATAAAATAGATAAACAACAAGGATTTACTGTATAGTACAAGGAACTATATTCAATGTCTTGTAATAAACTATATTGGAAAAGAATTGAAAAAAGAATATAGATATATACATCTACATATGTATAACCGAATCACTTTGCTGTACACCTGACACTAACACAATATTGTAAATCAACTTCAATTACAAAAAAATACCTGGAACCCTAAAGCATAAATGCACATTTTCCAATTTTCTGTTCAAACACTGGAAAAAAATGGTGAATGCCTGAAGTGTTCATTAATAACTGATTAAGACTTTTGCAAACCCGAAGAGCCCTTGAGAACACTTCTCCAGAACAGGGTCTCGGTGGCTGTATTTACAGCTTCCTCATCTCCTAAGTGTCCTAAGACAGTTCCATTTCACATTCTGTTCTATCTTCCTTGTTAAAGCACATGTCTTGAAATTCAGAAAACGTGGCCCCCCTAAAGGTATGTTTCTTTACTAGGAAGCTGTTCAGTTATGTAAATGTGTTGAGGGCATTACCCAGAGAAGGGGCACTAATGAATTCTCTACGAGTCTCTGAAGATCTTAAATCACATAAACAAAACCAGAGATTTTAAAGTCAAAAATGAACGTTTAACCCTAAAAGAAAATACAGGGGGGAAAGGCATTAGACTGCTTCAGGAAAGTGACCGTTGAGCTGTGACCTGCTTATTAATTAAGAGAGACTGACATTCACAGAGAAAAAATTCGCTCAAATCACATCAGCTACCTTAATAGATTCAATGGAATTTTCTCTCAATCCACTTGATTAGTAGAGGCCAAAACCTACCAGCTTCTACGGGATGATTATGTCAACTGAAAAAAAAATGCACAATGTCAGAGTTGTGAGTTAAGTTTTATTCGGGGCAAAATGAGGACTATAGCCTGGGAGACAGCAACTCAGAGAGCTCGGGGAAACTGCTCCAAAGAGGTAAGAGGGAAGGTCAGTATATATGATTATATATGTGATTTTGGTGAAGGGGGAATACACGCAATCAAGCACATATTTTTTGCAGAAGGTTTCTGCTAGTCTCGTGAAGGTTACTGCTTGTCACGAGGAGAAGACGTCACCATGGAAGATTTTAGTGCTTATCTAGATATGAGATGCAAGAATTGGGCTCATAAAGTCGTCTCCTGAAAATATCTGTCTGAAGACCTGTTCTGCCAGTTTTTCCCAGAGCACAGAGTGCCTCACTTCTGATCTCCACTCTGAACTCCTTTCAGGGGGTGTTGAAGGTCAGCAACTGCAACAGCTCATAATTTAATCCTTGTAGAGACAGATGGTAAGTGCCATCTAACAATTTGTAGGTGACAATTAGAAACAAAATGTATTCATCTGAAATCTTTACTTCTCTACCCCTTATGTGGGAATGATCCTTCCCCCAGAACCCAACTCTGGATGGTTCTTTGGCTGTTTATTCTGGTGGTTTAATAACTAAGCAACTAGCACCCTTAATGCTACTCCTAAAATACCATCTCCCTACCTAAGGTCATCATCATGTCTCCCATGGAATGAGAAAGCATACTGATAGGAGCCATCAAGTGTCATACCAGGCACAAGGAACAAGCAGGTGTTTTAAAAAGCACAGAGTACCTACAGGTGGTGGTATTAGAGGGAATCTGTATGTTCTTTTTGTTTTCCAAATTTTGAAAATGCTTTACTTATTGAATTAGAAAAAAAAGTTATTTTTTAACATAAACATAAATTATACATTCTAGCCCATGCTGAAATAGAATGCCAACAGAGCTCACTACAAAGTCCAGTTCAGCCAAAATTTAACAAAATGGTTTTGGAGGGATGTGGTCAAGGGAAAATTTTGGTGTCAAGAAAAAGGTCTGTGTCATGAGATGAGGAGAATCAGCATTTCCGAAGGGGTGAAGGGGGTAAAAAGAAAAAAAAACACACGGATCATTATTAACATCATCATTGTTTGGGATCAAGAAAAGCTTGATCTGATCCAATGTTAATTTATTATTTTTGAGAGTCCTCGGTGAATGCCTATGCTGCCAAGATCTCTGGTTGATGGGAAGCTAAGAGTGCAGGCTTCACTGCATGGTGTTCAGGAACTTGGTGAATTTACCACAGTCCAGAGGCCAGCTGTATGCTGCAGATATTTCCCACACACTGAGGGCAGGTCCACCTGTAAGTGGGGCTCCCTTTAACCTAGCTCATGAAACTGATGTGTAAGAGTCTGACGTCATTTCGTTAATTTGCAAAAATAAACAATGGTCTTAGAGACCTGAGTACCTAATTCTGCACAACTAGCCCAACTGCTGCTTTTAGACAGACCTAATCAGGGAGCCGGTTCATAATCAGAAAACAACTTTTGGTAGCAAGAATTCAAAACTAAGATAGGTAATTAAAATTAAGGTATTCATTAAAAGCCAGTTTTCAAGTTGCTCTGCAGAGCCCCTTCAGCTTCTGTTGAAATGGTTAATATGGGAGGTTTCTGTTCTAATTTTTAATTGTGAAATGAAACTAGAGCCTACAGCCTTATTTTCAAATTCTTGGGAGAAGCCTCGTGTCAGTCCCCAACTAGTAAACACAACTTTAATTTTTCACTCTAATTTGCCCTGTGTTTTAATTAACAACCCTGAAGCTGCCGTGGAAAGTGTTTTCTACCTTTCTCAGTCTGAGCGAAAACTGCCTCACACTATTTGGTGAAGCCAGACAGTTATCTTATTTATGTCCCAATATCTTGACACAATGCAATTAAGGAAGCTAGAAAGTGGAGCACTAAGCAATACTGGGATGATTTTCCTGATGTTTGCCAGAGGATACTGGGCATTTCTATAATAATGTAATGTGACTAGGGTCACTCAAAAGAAATTATTGTTTCTACTGCCTTACATCCTTCTTGGTGGCTGGGAAAAAAATAAATACTAATGTTCTGAGATACATGAATTCAAAAGCATTCAATTTACTTGGTAGCATCACTGCCATTAATTTATCCTCTACTAATTTGGAAAGTATGATTTAACCTGAGATTAACTGAACTTAAATGCAATAAAATTACATTTAAATTTAACTATTCTATACTTATGAATTTTTGTAATCCCAGACACAATCCAATTTCATAAAATTTTATTACTATTCAAATCATAAATACATTCTGTTATGCAGAATTCAACTGGAAAACACAGGTTTTCATTAACACTGTTTCTCATCATAATAAACTGAGGCCTAGTAAGAAATTAAATGTAATGAGGTAAACAATGCCTACTTTACATGCATTTGATTATATTCTTATTTTTTGAATGTCAAACATGGTAACTCTTGCCTAGGATATTATAATAACCAGAACAACAATTTTCTTATCTATTGAATAAGAGAAACTTTACAGTAATAGAGAAGTGAGTCAGAAGAATGAATTTAAGGGCCTCAGAACTCAGAATCCAGAGACTAAAGTTAAAGGCTAAATTCTTTTGTATAAAATAAGACAAACTCCGATTGGTAGAGATACTGAGAATGAAAAAAGTGGAGCAAATCTCCTCTCCAGTGGTCCTCAAGTTTAAAGCAGTTTATGTTTGGTTTTATTGCATACTGTCGCTAAGACTGTTTCTCCTTTATTTTCTTCGTGCTATGTTTCCTTTGTTTTTATTTTTTTAATTGAAGTATAATTGACTTACAATATTATATTAGTTTCAAATGTACAAAATAGTGATTCCCTATTTTTATTCATTACAAAATGATCACCACTCAAGTCTAGTTACAATCTGTCACCATACAATGTTATTACAATATTATTGACTCTATTCCCCATGTTGTACATACATTCCTATGACTTACTTATTTTATAACTGTAAGATTGTACCTCTTAATCTCCCTCACCTATTTCCCTCATCCTCCCATACCCCTTTCCTCTGGCAACCAACAGTTTGTTCTCTGTATCGATGAGTCTGTTTCTGTTTTATGTTTGTTCATTTGTTTTGTGTTTTAGATTCCCCACAGAAGTGAAATCAAACAGCATTTGTCCTTCTCTGTCTAACCTGTTTCACTTAACATAATACCCTCTAGGGCCATACATGTTGTCACAAAGAGCAAGATTTCATTCTTTTATGGATAATATTCTACTTTATATATGTATAAAACAATTTCTTTATACATTCATCCATTGGTGGACACTTGGGTTATTTCTGTATCTTGACTAATGTAAAAAAATGCTGCAGTGATTATTAGTATGCAAAAATCTTTTCAAATTAGTTTTTGTTTTCTTCAGAAAAATATCCAAAAGTGGAATTTCTAAATCTTATGGTAGTTCTATTTTTAATTTTTTGAGAAACCTCCATATTCTTTTCCTTAATGGCTATAACAATTTACATTCTCACTGACAGTGCACTTGCCAATACTTGCTACTTGCTGTCTTCTTGATAATATCCATTCTGACAGGTATGAGATATTAGTTATTTTACTATGGTTTTGATTTGCATTTGCCTGCTTATTAATGATACTGAGCATCGTTTCATGCTGACCATCTGTATGTCTTCTTTAGGAATATATCTATTCAAGTCCTCGGCTCATTTTTTTTTTTTTTTTTTTTGTGGTACACGGGCCTCTCACTGTTGTGGCCTCTCCCATTGCGGAGCACAGGCTCCGGACGCACAGGCTCAGCGGCCATGGATCACAGGCCTAGCCGCTCTGCGGCACGTGGGATCTTCCCGGACCGGGGCACGAACCTGTGTCCCCTGCATTGGCAGGAGGACTCTCAACCACCGCGCCACCAGGGAAGCCCTCATTTTTTAATCAGATTGAATTTTTCTTCTATAAGCTGTATGACTTCTTTATATATTTTGGATATTAACCCCTTAACGGATACATCATTTTCAAATAACTTCTCCCATTCAGTAGGCTGTCTTTTCATTTTGTTGATAGTTTCCCTCACTGTGCAAATTCTTTTTAGTTTGATGTTGTCTCATTTGTTTATTTTTGCTTTTCTTTCCCTTGCCTGAGGAGATATATCCAAAAAAGAATCATTAAGACTGATGTCAAAGAGCATACTGCCCATGTTTTCTTCTGAGAGTTTCATGGTTTCAGGTCTTACATTTAAGTCTTTAATTCATTTTGAGTTTATTTTCATGCATGGTGTGAGAAAGTTGTCCAGTTTGATTCTTTTGCCTGTAGCTCTCCAGTTTTCCCAATGCCATTTATTGAAGAGGCTGTCTTTCCCCCATTGTATATTCTTGCCTCCTTGGTCATAGACTAATTGACCATATAAGTGTGGGTTCATTTCTGGACTCTATTCTGTTACATTGATCTATGTCTGTTTTTGTGCCAGTACCATACTGTTTTGATTACTGTACCTTTGTAATATACTTTGAAATCATGGCTTGTTATGCCTCCAGCTTTGTTCTTCTTTCTCAAGATTGCTTTGGCTATTCAAGTTTTTTTGTAGTTCCATACGAATTTTATGATGTTTGTTCCATTTCTGTGAAAAATACCATTGAAATTTTGATAGGGATTGCATTGAATCTGAAGATTGCCTTGGGTACTATGGACATTTTAACAATATTAATTTTTCCAATCCATGTGCACAGAATATTCTCACATCTTTAGTTTTATTTCTAGGTATTTTATTGTTTTTGATGAAATTGTAAGTGGGATTGTTTTCTTAATTTCTCTGATAGTTTGCTGTTGGTGTATAGAAATGCAACATATTTCTGTATACTAATTTTCTATCCTGCAACTTTACTGTATTGATTGATGAGTTCTAATAGTTTTTTGGTGACATCTTTAGGATTTTCTATGTATTGTGTCATGTCATCTGCAAATAGTGACAGTTTTACTTTTTCCTTTCCAATTTGAATTCCTGTGATTTCTTTTTGCTGTCTGATTCCTGTGGCTGGGACTTATGATATGATGTTAAATAGAACTGGCAAAATGGGCATCCTTGTCTAGTTTCTGCTTTTAGAGGAAAACCTTTCAGCTTCTCACCTATAGCTTTCAGCTTTTCACCTATGATATTAGCTGTGGGTTTGTCATTAGTGGCCTTTATTATGTTGAGATATGTTCCTTCCATACCAATTTTGATGAGAATTTTTATCATAATGGGTGTTGAATTTTGTCAAATGCTTTTTTTGCATTTTTTATCCTGGTCCTGGACTTTTCTTTGTTGGGAGTTTCTTGTTACTGATTCAATTTCATTACTGATAATTATTCGTATTTTCTATTTCTTCCTCATTCAGTCTTGGGAACTTACATGTTTCTATGAATTTGTGCATTTCTCCTAGGTTGTCCATTTTATTGGTGGTTAGTTGCTTGTAGTAGTCTCTTATGATCCTTTGTATTTCTGTGGTGTCTGTTGTAACTTCTTTTTCATTTCTGATTTTATTGATTTAGGCATTCTTTTTTTTCCTGATGAATTTGACTAAAGGTTTATCAATATTGTTTATCTTTTCAAAGAACCAGCTCTTAGTTTTATTGATCTTTCCTATCTTTTTCAGTCTCTATATTGTTTATTTCTGCTCAAATCTTTATTGTCTCTTTCCTTCTACTAATTTGGGGTTTCATTCTTCTTGTTCTAGCTCCCTTAGGTGTAATGTTAGGATGTTTGAGGTTTTTCTTGTTTCCTGAGATAGACTTGTATCACTATAAACTTCCCTCATAAAACTGCTTTTGCAGCATACCAAATCAATGGATTTTGGATCATTGTGTTTCTGTTTTCTCCAGAAAACTTTTATCTCCAGGTATTTCTTTTATTTCCTCTTTGATTTCTTCAACAACTGGTTGGTTGTTTAGTTGCATATTGTTTACCCTCCATGTGTTTGTGGATTTTGTAGGTTTTTTTCTTGTAGTTGATTTCTTGTCTGATACCACTGTGGTCAGAAAAGATGCTTGATATGATTTCAATCTTCTTAAATTTATTGAGATTGTTTTGTGACCTAGCCTATGATCTATCTCCAAAGACTATCCATCCATCTGCTCCATCTGATCTAATGTATTGTTTAAGGCCAGTGTTTCTTTATTGATTTTCTGTCTGGGTGATATATCCATTGATGTAAGTGGAATGTTAAAGTCCCCTACAATTATTGCATTACTGTCAATATCTTCTTTTATGCTTGTTAATAATTTGCATATGAATTTAGGTGCTCCTACATTAGGTGCATATATATTTACAATTGTTATATCTTCTTCCTGGATAATCACTTTATCATTATGTAATGTCCTTCATTGTCTCTTGTTAAGTGTTTGTTTTAAAGTCTATCTTGTCTAATAAAAGTATTGCTGCCCTACCTTTCTTTTCATTTCCATTTGCATGGAATACCTTTTTCCATTCTATCACTTTGTCTTTGTGTGTCCTTAGATCTGAAGTGAGTCTCTTGTAGTCAGCATACATGTGGATCTTGTTTTTGTATCCATTCAGTCACTCTTTGTCTTTTGATTGGAAGCATTTAGCCCATTTACATTTAAACTAAGTATTGATATGTATGTATAATATTTATTGCATTTCATTAATTGCTTTCTAGTTGTTTTGTAGTTCTTTTTTGTTCCTTTCCTCTTTTTTTGCTCTCTTCCCTTGTGATGTGATGACTATCTTTATATGTTTTGATTCCTATTTTGTGTGTGTGTATCTATTATAGACTTTTGGTTTGTGGTTACCACGAATTTCATACATAGCAATCTATATATACATACGTATATATAGATTATATATACATGATTAAGTTGATGATCTCTTAAGTTCAAACACATTCTAACAACCTTGCATTTTATTCCCCCTGCTATGTTTAGTGTTTTTGACATATTTTACATCTTTTTTGTTTTGTGTATGTTGTAGGGACCCCAACTATTGTGCGTGTACAGGTGGGGCTGGCCCCCAGCCCAATTGACTGCCAGGCCTTATCTTGTGTAATAGCTGCTGGCCTCCAGGGCAGGGCTGGCTTCCAGTCTGACTAGCTGAGTGGCCTATGGGCCACTGGGGCTGGGGTCAACCCTTTGGTAGCTGGAGCCAGGTCCTAGTATAGCTGTCTGTGTGGCCTGGGTGGGGCTCAGTGCTGGTGCCAGCCTGCAGGTGGGAGGGGCCAGGTCTGAGGGCAGCTGGCTGCAGGACCCAGCAGAGGGGAGGACCAGGACTGGTGCCCACCCACTGGTGGGCAGGGCTAGGTCCCACTGCTAATAGGTTAGAGGGAGGACTCCAAAATGATACTTTCCAACACAAGTGTCTTCATGGTAGACTGGTAGAAAGAGATCTCCAAAATGGCTGCTGCCAGTTTCTATGTCCACAGGGGGAGTCCCAGTTGTCCCCTGCCCCTCTAGGAGGCCCTCTGAGATCATCAGTGTGTCTTATCCAGGCCCTTTACAATTACTACCTCTGGGTTGGGACTCAAAGCATGTGAGACTTTATGTGCACCCTTCAAGAGTGGAGTCTCCATTTCCTATAGCCATCATGCTCTCCTCCCATAAGCAAGTCCTGTTGGTCTTCAAAGCCAAATTTTCTGGGAGCTCATATTTCTGGTGCAGGACCTACAAGATGGGGAGCCTGATGTGGGGCTCAAACCCCTTGCTCCTTGGGAAGAACCTCTGCTATTGTGATTATCCTCCAGTTTGTGGTTCAACTACCTAGCAGGGAGTATCTTGACTAACCCATGTTTCTGACCCACCTACCCATCTCATTGTGGTTTCTTCTTTACATCTTTGGTTGTGGAAAATCTTTTCTGCTAGTCTTCAGTGCATTCTCATAAAAAGCTACTCTTTAAAGTGTTATAAATTTGGTGTACCCATGGGAGGAAGTGAGCTCAGAGTCCTCCTACTCTGTTATCTTGGCCACATCTCTCTTTCCTTTTGTTTTGAAGTTAAAGTGAAATAACTTATTTCAAATCACCCATAATTTGCCCAACTACTTTATCTTCATGCAGTGTTTGCTAAATCCAGTGTACTCAAAGTGGAAAAGATATCCAACTATAATTACTCAAACTTATTCACTGACCTTTAAATTTTGGAACCAACAGGAAAATTCTCATGGGAAACAATAAACTATACATCTATAAATTTTACACAATTTCCAAGAATGTCCATTTGTTTTAAGGGTATATTTGCTGATGCTGAGGCTAGAGTTGGCTACCCTGAATTAAAAAGAGTATGCATTTTACAGAAAATTGCCAACTCATTTGTACAGATTTTCCTTTTTGTATATCACATTCAATCTCCACAACAGTAGTGTAAGAGCAACATAATAGAGTCAACCCCCGCTTCATTATACTGAGGACACAGAGGAACCGAGAGACAGAGCCTTTTCCAAGGTCACACAGCAAGGAAACATTTGACAGAACAAGGGCTAGACCTAGGTCATCTAGAAAAGCCCTTTTCACAGTCCTTATTCTCATGAAGTAAAACATACTAAGCCTATCTGAGTGAAGTAAGTATGAGGACATGTAACAACAGAAAAGGAAAAAGAGATAAATTCCTACATTATCTAGGAAACTGTCTTAATCCTTTGCTTCACTCCTTGGCTGAAACACTGATAGCCCCAGGGATGGTAAAGGTTGATTGAAGTGGCTGGAGAGGCCTGTATCACTGGTGGGGTCCATTCTTCTGGGGACAGAGCACAGTGTGCCCAGGTGGAAGAGGACCATTAAGTCAGGCTTGTATAAGTAGCTGCATATCCCTGCTAGATGCTCTCAAGAAGCAAGCTTTCAATGTTTATTTAGACACATGGAGAACACAAGATTATCGTATTTTCAAGAATCTAAGATTCTTAAATAGTGCTTATGGATATAGGATTCATATTCCAATGAGGTTCTGATAAAGATCAGAAACATGAGCTGAAGCTCAGCTTTAGACTCCTTAAAGAACTCAATTTTTTCCTTTTGCCAATATTCTTTACAAAATCCAACCCTCTCTACACTGTAAATCAAAGACCAGGCAAAAGTGAACAGAATGATCTCTATCTTCATCTTACCCACTTTCTTTTGTTTTAATCTTTCTTTAGAAAGCATTTTGGCCCTGGTGTTTACTTGGGTGCCTGGCAATTCTATCATCTGAACGCATTTCCCTAAAACAAGAAAAATGATATGGTGCCAGGTTCAACAGTGAGCCTATGTATCAAAAAGTAGCTGATGTGGAGAGGGTGTGGAGAAAAGGGAACCCTCCTGCACTGTTGGTGGGATTGTGAATTGATACAGCCACTATGGAGAACAGTATGGAGGTTCCTTAAAAACTAAAAATAGAACCACCATACGACCCAGCAATCCCACTACTGGGCATATACCCTGAGAAAAACATAATTCAAAAAGAGTCATGTACCACAATGTTCATTGCAGCACTATGTACAATAGCCAGGACATGGAAGCAACCTAAATGTCCATCGACAGATGAATGGATAAAGGAGATCTGGCACATATATATACAATGGAATATTACTCAGCCATAAAAAGAAATGTAATTGAGTTATTTGTAGTGAGGTGGATGGACCTAGAATCTGTCATACAGAGTGAAGTATATGAGAAAGGTGAAAAAATAGCATATGCTAACACATACATGTGGAATCTAAAAAAAAAAAAAAAAAAAGGTTCTGAAGAACCTAGGGGCAGGACAGGAATAAAGACACAGACATAGAAAATGGACTTGAGGACATGGGGAGTGGGAAGGGTAAGCTGGGACGAAGTGAGAGAGTGGCATGGACATATATACACTACATGGACATATATACACTACCAAATGTAAAACAGATAGCTAGTAGGAGGCAGCTGCATAGCACAGGGAGATCAGCTCCGTGCTTTGTGACCACCTACAGGGGTGGGATAAGGAGGGTGGGAGGGAGGGAGACGCAAGAGGGAGGAGATATGGGGATATATGTATACGTATAGCTGATTCACTTTGTTATACAGCAGCAACTAACACAACAATGTAAAGCAATTATACTCCAATAAAGATGTTAAAAATATATATATTAGGAGAAAAAAAAAGTAGCTGATGTTAGGGACACTAAAGTTATTCTTCTGGAGGAAAAATCAGGCAAAACAAACATAAAAGAGAACAACCTCCTAGGAGATTATTTCCCACAAGCTGTGTAAACTTTCTTGAGCTAAACAAATAATCCTAGAGATGAACTTTTGTTTTCCTATTTTGAGAACACATCGTAATGATTACCTGTGGTTTTTCCTCCCTAAACCTTGACAATGAGACAAAATATGTTTTTCATTTTCCCTAGCTGAATGTCTTATAAAGATATTTTTGGAATCTGAGCTTTTCCCTTGTGAATGATTTTATAAAATTTAATATCAATTGTGTAATCATCAGATCTGACTTTATATCAAAGCCCAGACCCTCAAACCATGCCCAAGAAATTCCACCCTGAGACAGGCAAAGCCTTTGTTTGTTAAGGACCACTTTTACAATATCCCACTCACCAATATATCTTAATACTCCACTGCCTCAAAGAGGTGGGAGAACCTGCCCTGTATTAAGTTGCCGTAGGCAAGTTTCATGAGATTTCAACATATTTTTAGGATTTTCTCTCAGACAACACTCTTGAAATTCAGCCTCAGATTATGGAGCAAAGAGATGGAGTAGACAGAAGAGAAAGAGCTATAACTGTGTGCTAGGAGAGGTAGCTTGTCTCCACAAGCCATAGAAACAAATCAGAAGAAGACAGCAGGACTTCCCTGGTGGCACAGCGGTTAAGAATCCACCTGCCAATGCAGGGGAAACAGGTTCAAGCCCTGCTCTGGGAAGATCCCACATGCCACAGAGCAACTAAGCCCGTGCACCACAACTACTGACCCTGAGCCCGAGCTACAACTACTGAGCCTGCATGCCACAACTGCTGAACCCTGCACACCTAAAGCCAGTGCCTTGCCCTTGCCGCAACCAGAGAAAGCCCTCGCGCAGCAACGAAGACCCAACACAGCCAAAGAAAAAAGAAAGACATCAGTGTCCAAGTAAGACCTTGGCCCTCCTTGTTTGTGTAACTGGGACAGGTCTAGCCATGGGGGAGATCCAGGTTTAAGCAGTTAGCAGCAATTTGCTCAGCTTGGCTCAGTCATTATCCTACAAAGATGATTTCTCAATGTCTCACCTCTTCCCACTTTTTTTCACCTACCTCTCTTGAAATTCCTGGTCTCCTCTCACACATGAAGTGTCTGAGTAGCCTTACCTCAAACTATGACTTTAATTTGGAACAGGGAACCATTTACCCCTTAAAGAGAAAATGATGGTTTAATCAAAGCCTCATTTGAGAAGAGCAAGACCTTCTGCCTGCTTCACACCTCTGCTCAGGAGTGAAATGTCATTTGGGTCTTATGGAATACCCATATCCTGTATTACAACTGCAAGGAATACGAGGAGAGAAATTTCCACTTTGTTCTCTAGGAATGTGCATTCATTCATTCATCCCCATTCAACTTTGGTTAAACTTTGACTCAGCCAAATGAAATGAGTCATCAGGAAACACATTAAAAGTTGATGGCACAGTCGGAAAATCACAGTTCCACTGAAACACAACTTCTTCTTCCATCCCTTTAATTGAAGCAGGCAAATGAGAGAGTAAAATGTGTTCACACCTTTATAAAAGTCCTTTCTAGTCTTAACCTGCCCTAGAGTATGTAAGTCATATATGTTCTAAGACCTTTAAAATAAACTAAAGCTTGAGACTTTTATAAACCCCCATCCCTATAGTTTACCTGATTTGCCTCTATTGATAAAGTTATCTAATCCCATTATTTTCTCTCTTACTGTTGGTCTTAAGTCATCTTTCTATCTCAAGTGATGGTTACAGATACTCTATCTGTACTGTACTGTATCTGTACTCTACCTTATCAATTCTGACCCTGCTCAGATTTCACACGGCAGCCTCATTTCAACAGTATAACCAAGTATTTTCATACTCCCTATTAATAAAAAGTACTAGTGTTTTTCTCATTCCTTCACGGGTAGTAAAACACATTTTAAAACTAAGTACCTTTTTTTATAGATATAGATAAGAAAAGTAGAATGAATTTTTCTTAAGTTTTTATTAGATCTTTTGGGAGTTGACCAGGTATTATTGTAATTAATTTTTAAGAGTACATTCATAATTGTCAATGATACCAACACTGATATTGTTTCATTAACACCTCAATAGTTCTTTAAAGATTCAGAACGTCATATTGGGTCACAAAAAGAAATCATCCTTTCCAATGTGTTTTTACCATGAACCAGAACACATTTAATTTCTTCCTTTATAACTCCAAATGTAGAAGGCAACCTTTAAATACTGTTCACAAACATACCAAAGGGTAACATCAAATACTTGGAAGTTTGCAGTACAGCAAAGAACAGAATGGTGATTTATTTAATTTTAGTCAGTCCAAGATTAATTTCATGAATTTTACACCTAAAGGCCTCTGATTGCTATAGCTCTTACTGTGAATAAATTTTGCTCTTGAAAACTGATAATTAATTCTTCCACTTTGGAAGGCTGAAAAGCCTAGACTTCTGAATCCATTTACATGGAAATTAACATTCTTTTCTCCTGTTTCTTTGAAATTTCTTTAGAGGTTACCGTTCCTCATTCAGTTCTGACTGTACCAAACAGCCATTAATAAAGTTTCCTTTTCTCTATATTCTCCAAGGCTTGGGGTTTAGAGAAACCTCTAGAGTGCAAAAGTCTGGAAACTACGGACAAGTCAACCGATGTTAAAACTATGAACGAATTCCTTTCATCTTGAGAACACTGTTGAATATATTGTTAGGCTAACCTCACACAGGCATCTATTTCCTGGTCATCTACATTTACTCCCTCCATACATGGAGCAGCATGTTTCTGAAATCAAAGAGATTTAATAAGGGAGCCGACACATAACACAGATTATATTTTGATATGCATAAGGGCTTCCCTGGCGGTCCATTGGTTAAGACCCCATGCTTCCACTTCAGGGGGCATGGGTCCAATCCCTGATTTAGGAACTAAGATCCCACACGCAGTGCAGCACGGCCAAAACAAACAAACAAACAAAACAGTAATATTTTGATATGCATATGGGGCCTGGTAGGCAATGCTAACATACCAGTGAATGTTAGAAAACCATTTGCAATTAGATATTCCAGCTACCGCTTTCTTCATTCCTTCCTTCTTCCTTTTAAATTGCCTTGCCTTTTTCTTTCAATGTCATTTATTTTTCAATCTTTGGACCATTTATTTTCCCATTAAAGTGAAACACAAAGAATGGGCTTCATTACATCTCAGACAAGAGATGTGCTGGTCGATGGGCACCAACATATAGGTTCCCTCATTGGAGAGCTCAAAGTCATCTTGATTTCCCATCTTTGAGACAGATTCTTCACAAAGGATAAGTGATTTGAAAATCAAATGGTCATTTTACTGAAAGAGGGAGCTAGGCTAAACTGGCAGCATGGTCTAAGTCATCTCTACACTGAGAAGTGCGCAAGAAGACAAAGGTCTAGAAGTTTTAAAAAGAAAAGAACTAAAAAAGACATACTGACCCATGTCCAAACACATATACTATCAAATCTGGCAATAAAAAGGACACCAGAGTATTTTCCTTTGTTTTGCATACATCTTTTTGAGAAGTTCCTGTTTGGACAAACTGTTGCAAACAAGAGAAAAAAATATGAAATAAATAGAACTCATTCTGTCAAGTTTCTAATTTTTCTTTTTGAGGTCCCCTAACAATTTTGTACCACCAGGCATATGAGGCATAAATATCATCTGCTAGATCTCATCTCTCTCCTTTGGAAAAAACTTGTGTCTAAGCCATGAATTTCTATTCTGTTTTACAAGATCACTAGGCAAGATTCTGCTGATGAAGTTTATTAAAATATAAAACTGGAAGATGAGACTACAAAAGACTAAAGCAAACACAAAAGTGGCAAAATACCAGAAATGCTGCATTGGACTTCAGCCCATCTGAAGGACATGTACTCAGGATGATAAAACTTACCCTTTGCTCACACAGATCTCTGGACCATTTAAACCAAAAATTATACGTTATACTTCTAATTCTAAGGATAAAGTGAAAATTACTAAGAGATATAATTTACAATGACTTCATTGAAATGGTAGACCATTTTCAATTATGACATTTTTATATCTTGGAATTTTTTTTAGCCTTCAAGATGAAGGCACAATGTAGTGCTAGAAATATTCCTTAAAGTTGAAAGTGAACAGAGCGCCTCCTTTTTCCTAACTCATTAACTCCATCAACAAAATGATATCCAGATTGCCTCTGCCATTTGTAAGCTATCATGCTAGTTGCAAAGAGTTTAGCAGAGTCTACAGTCTCAAGAAGTTTATGATCTAAAAGGACAGAGAGGGCTTCCCTGGTGGTGCAGTGGTTAAGAATCCACCTGCCGATGCAGGGGACACGGGTTCGAACCCTCGTCCGGGAAGATCCCACATGCTGCGGAGCAACTAAGCCCGTGAGCCACAACTACTGAGCCTGCGCTCTAGAACCCGTGAGCCCCAACTACTGAGCCTGTGCACCACAACTATTGAAGCCTGCACGCCTAGAGCCCGTGCTCCACAACAAGAGAAGCCACCGCAATGAGAAGCCTGCGCACCGCAACAAAGAGTAGTCCCTGCTCGCCGCAACTAGAGAAAACCCGCGTGCAGCAATGAAGACCCAATGCAGCCAAAAATAAATAAATTCATTTTAAAAATAATAATAATAAAATTTTAAAAAGGACAGGGAGGATGGACATGTCATAGGCCACACGTGTTGCATGGCCATTACAGATGCTAAGAGTTCAGAGGAGGGGAGATCATTTCCAGCTGGTTTTGGTCAAAGAAGCCTTTAGGGAAGGGCTTATGGAGGGCAGTAGCTATTTTCAAATGAAACAGAGGGTGATACAAATCAAACTGATGACACTAATGCAAAACGTAGAGTCAAAGAAGTACAAGGGTCACATGGGGGCCGATGGGCCTGGTAGTCAGGTGCCCAGTAGGTAAATGAGGGAGAGATGAGAGGTTACTCTCAGACTCCAAGGCAGTGCTCTTGAACTATGGACATTGACCATAGGCCAGTATGGACAATAAGGGTTGATTTCTTAAATTATCTTCTTTAATTATCAAATAATAGCAGTATTGGAAGAAAAAACTTTTGTAAATCAGAATTTCACCACCTTAACAAAACAAGTATTTTCATTACTTTGTATTCCCTTCTAGGGATTTGTCCATATGGCTGAATATTTTTACCTAGAAGTTGTCATACAATTTTGCACTCAGACTTTTTTCACTGAACATTCTAACATTGAATATATTTTTGCTGCTTTTTAAAATCTTCTTTTGAGGAAATACAGTTCCCTAGAAGACAGAATCAGACCTGCAATAGCTACTCAAGATTAAAAGCAGACACTGAATTTTGTCTCAGCAAGAGTAGCTAAAAACAGAAATTATTTCTTGATGAGTTTTTAGAAATACACTTCTCTGGAAGGTCCTTAAGCATATGGCACATGCTCCACGTCTTGAATTTTCCAGAGCAACGCTGGTAACAGAGATTTTGTTCTACTGTCTTTCTCCCCTCTCTGCCTCCCCCATCCTCCTCACCTTCAGACACTCAGACTTGTCAGATTTATTTTGATTCTGTATTTTTAGCAAATTGTCTTGAATCCATGTATTCCTTCACTTACTTGAGTGTGCACTCAGGCAACTTTCTTAACCTCTCTAAGCTTTAGTTTCATTCTCTGCAAAACGAGGATAATACTAATATGTCCTCAGAAGATTGCCGTGATAAATCAAGGAGGGATTCCAAGAGAGGCACTGTGTATCATGGTTCAAAGCGGACTCTGAAACCATTCTGCCTGGATTCAAAATTGTGTTCTGCTCCTCGCTATGGGATCTTGAGCAGGCTATCAAACATCCTGACTCAGTTTCCTCATCAGTACAATGGGAATGATAATAATATTGGCACCTATGTACTCCTGTCTGTGTCGTTATGAGGAACAAAGGAGTCAACTAAGCTTGGAATTGTGCCTGGGACATGCAAGGGCTAGGTACATTTTCATCAGTACTGTGTAAACTGGTTGGCATACTATTTAGATCAGGTTAAACAGCCAAGAAGTGGTAACTATAGATATTACTTTCTAGTATTCAAGCTAGAATGCTAGAAAGTAATACTACTTTCTAGTAGTATTACTAGTATTACTAGCATTACTCGTTTCTAGTAGTAGTAGTGGTGGTGGTGGTGGTGGTGGTAGTATTAATAGTATAGTAGTAGTAGTATTACTACTACTATTAACAGTATTAGTATTACTAGTAGTATTACTTTCTAGTATTCTAGTATTCTAGTATTCAAGAATAGTTTTATCCTCTCTGGTAATCATTATTTGTTTTCATTCACTAAACCTGAGGGACATGAACCCAGTTAAGTTAACCAAACAATTATACAATATTTACCAAGTGACAGGCACTGTTAGAAGCACTTTACAAATAGTAGCTCATTTAATTTTCACAAGACCCCTATGAAATAGGTACTGTTGTTTCTTCCACTTTACAAATGAGAAGAGCGATTCTTGTATGTCACTGAGAGACTCCACGGCAATGAATCCATCCCAGTGCTAGTAGCTGATAGAGCTGGGGTTCTAACCCTGGCTCTCTGGCTCTAGAACCTATGCCCTTAACCATGTCACTATGTAGCTTCCAAGAAAGGAAAACGTTCAACCCATAGGCCCTTTTCTCATGCCATCTCCTGTGTCACATGCCAAACACCGTAAGCCCCAACTTGACGTGGAACATCTATGGGAATAAGGTCTCTAAACATTCAGGCTCCATGCCCAGTGGCCTCTCTGGTTTGTATCGCCAGGCTCCTCCAAGACCCCCATCCTGAACTGGCCACACAGTTCAGGAGATGTTTGGGAAATTGCAAAAACAGAAGGCAGATGAGAAGCAGTGGGGAGTTTCATCTGTGAATGTCTTCACACAAGGATCTAAATGCTGAGTGAGGACCCGTTGCCCTCCATGGAGAAGAGACCACTGGAAAGGAGGTAGGGAAGTTGCTAGCTGGGACAGACACCTGGCAGAGAGGACAGACACCCCATCAACCCATCCAACCCAGAGCTGGCTTCAAACACGTTTCCCCTCAGTACTAGGCAAGAGCTTGCCCAGTCCACTACTGGAGGAAGACAGCTAAAGAAATTCAGCCAGAAGCAAATCAGTTTCGAGGTAAAAAGGGCATAACTCCTAACGATGAATCATTAAGGAGTTTTCCTGACTGGAACATGACTGAAGCTGGCCAGAGTCTAGTCTGAGCAGACCTTCAGAGTTTAAAATACTGATCATCTTGGTTTAAGGGCTTTGTCTCCAAAAAAGCAGAGTGTAGGAGAGTTCCTTGACAGTTTACTAGATACCCCAAATCTCAGTCCTTCTCTGTTTCTCTCTCATATACACACACAGCACTATTCAAAAACAAATGTCTTAGCAACACGGATGGACCTAAAGATCATCATACTAAGTGAAGGAAGCCAGACAGAGAAAGATAACGATTATAGGATATCTCTTAAACATGGAAACCAAAAAAATAAATAAATAAAAGAAAGAGAGAGAAAGACAAGTGAGCTTATTTCCGAAACAGAAAGAGACTACAGACATAGACAGAAACTTATGGTTACCAAAGGGGAAGGCAGGGGAAGGGAGGGATAAATTAGGAGGTTGGGATTAACATATACACACTAGTGTATATAAAATAACCTACCAGCACCTACTGTATAGCACGGGGAACTATACTCAATATTTTGTAATAACCTATAAGGAAAGAGAATCTGAAGAAGAATATATACGTGTATGTGTGTGTGTGTATATATATATATACACACACACACATACACATATCTACGTATATATAACTGAATCACTGTGCTGTACACTTGAAAGTAACATGATTTTGTAAATTAACAACAATTCAATTTAAAAAAAAGAAAAAACAAATGTCTTAATTTTTAGCCTTTTTAAGAAACTACAAAGGTTATTTTGCTTCAGTGCCCGAATTATCATCTAAGTGATATACTCAAGGTCTCATCTTTCATTTATAGTCAACGCAATCCGAAGCTTAGATTTACCACACGCTATGGTTTGAGTGCATTTAGAGTTTGGCCCTGCTCTCCCAATTCCAGACCCTGGGTCCTAATCCCCATTGCTCTCTGCATGCTGAGGTTTCTCAGCTACTCTAGTTCTCTGCCTCCCTTCCAGTCCCTGTAACTTCAACCAGTACCTCTGCCCCCCAACCCCGCCTAACCCAGCAGCTCCACAGCTGCCCCAGACATCTAAGTTCCCCACCCATCAGAACCCACTACTTCCCAGTTCCCGCCTCTCAGAGCATCTCATCACGGATCCCATGAGAGACTCTGCTTCTGGGCTCTCAGTCTGGGGACCCCTGTGAATCGAATTCTCTGGCATACCTAACCAGGCCTCCCCTTTGACTGTCAGCTTCATATGGCCCTTTTATTTCAACATTCCCTTAACCTCAGGAGACAAACACCCCTTCTGTAAGGCCCCAGCCCTGGGGAACCTGCACAGGTTGGCCTAACTGGGTCACCTTTCCTCCCATCTCCCACCAAAGAAGGACAACTCAGCCTCTGCAAGCAGCTCAGACCTGTCGGTTAGGCAAGTCTTCTGTTTTCCTGAGGGGAGACTTTAGACTTTGAAATGGTATCTTATTAGTAGATATCAGAGTAAAAAAATAAGTTCTATAGATCTGGAAATGTTGAGATTTAAACAATTAGGATACATATCTGAGTTTTACCATAAATGTCTATTCATTGAAAAATTCAAACCAAAAAGAATATTCTAAGACTAGGTGGAGATGGGGAGACAACGGTAGGATGGGAGCATGGAAAAAGGGTGAATTATCTTTGGATGTTTTCGCGAAAACAGCATTTGCCTTCCGAGGTGTTAAATGCAGAGACAAGCCAAGGAAATTACCCATTTGAGGAACCAACAGCATGGAGTATCCTGGTATTACAAAACAGAACTAGCATTTCACATTATCCTGCAATTAGAAATGAGCATTTTCTTCTATCTAAAAGCCAGTTTTGAGTATGGCCTTGTACCCATAGTTGTACAATAATTGACAGACCATTCGTTCATAATAAGAACAGGCTGGGAATACAGCTTCTATCTTCTTTTATTATCCTGGTAATTAAATTCACTTACAGTTTCTTTTTTTTTCATAATGCTAATGCAACCAGTTAAAAATGTAAGTAATATAGTCCACTTATTTTGTTCTTTGAACTTCCCAGCTATGGGCTGGTAGGAGCTCTGGGAAGTGTGGCCTCAATGCAAATATCCCCTATAGTTCAGAACCCAGTAGTAGGGGAACTTGGTCAATTATATTCCCTGTATTTGGAAGTCTGAAAGGTTCATTCTCATTGCTGCCACAGAAATTAATCCATTAGTTCAACATCTGGACATTTTCTACATACTTAGAGCTACTTGGCCAGAAGTTGTGGGAGATACAAAGATAGTTAAGACCAACTTACGCAACCCAGTCCCAAGTAACTCAAATATATGGCAGACTTTATTTTGTCCCAAATGAGGCAAAATCAAAGGGGGTCTACAGCCCCTGAGTGTGGCCGGGATACTAAGGCAGGCCCATTCCTGGGAGACATGGAACTCCTCTGACAGCAACTATGACTCAAGGGCCCCCGAACGGCCTTGCTGAGCCCTCTTACATCACACAGGGGTCAAGGGCACACCTACCCAATAGCTTTTCTTTCTCTCCTTCACTGTGGATCAAACTGGTACCAATCTGCACACCCCCTCCAGCATTTATTATTTGTAGCCTTTTAATGATGGCCTTTCTGACTCCAACAACAAGGACCTACTGTACAGCATAGGGAACCAAACTTAATATTTTATAATAACCTCTAAGGGAAAAGGATCTGAAAAGGAATATAGATAGATAGATAGATAGATAGATAGATATAGATAGATCTGAATCATTGTGCTGTATGCCTGAAACTAAACTAACATGATACTGTAAATCAACTATACTTCAATTTAAAACAATATGAAAAAAAAAAAACTGGTAGCAGTCTGATGACTTCCCCTGCTTTATCCAGCTAACTCCCTCTTTTTCTCACACAGCTATTTCCCCTAATAAAGTTCTTGCACATTTAATCCCATCTTGGCCTCTCTCTGTCTCTCAGAGGACCAGGACTGTCAATTTCCTATCTGACATGACTACACATTTTTCCTGAGCTTTCCTTTTAAACTCTATGCTATGAAAACCTTGCCTCAGTTGCTGCTTTAACAATCAGTTCAAATAACGACAACAACAATAACTGTTAACCTTTTAGTGTGCAAGCATTCTCTCATATGACCACAGGAGAAAGATGTGACTATTATTCTCATCTTTCAAGAGGAGAAAAAGAGATTTAGAGAGTTAAGAAACTAGCCCAAAGTCACCCAGTTAATAAAAGATAGAGCCAGGACTTGCAACCATAAAATCTATGTTCATGGCATATCTTTTTAACCACTATACAATGCTGCTAAGTAATTAACCTCCTAAATCAAGTATATTTATATAAGTTTGCACTCTTTGCATCTATTCAAAATTTGCCAAGCTTCACCTTATTGTTTGCTCAGCTATTCTCAAAGTGGCCCAAAACTCCCAAACAGTCTAGGATGAGTGTGGACACTGCACATAGCAATGATTCAGGAATACGCTTTTGCTGCTGCAGACATTCCTGAATTTTTCTTTGAACAAATATACTTTGAGACACAACCATGTGCCAGGCATTGGGCCATGAAAATAAAGAACACTCTTTTCTCTTCAAGGATGTGAAATTTTTAAAAAGAGGAGTCCTATTGGAGCTAAGGTTCCACTCCTAAAGGATTCCTAACTCTCGACTACCATTTTACCACCTGATTGTCACAAGAACTATTTTTGGATCAAATTTTCCCCTCCTGGCCCCATTCCTATAACTTTTTCTTGATTTAGAATCATTCCCTTTAATGAGTTTCCCTCTGCCAGGACCCTGATGATTACTGTATTGGTCAGAAATAGCCAGTTAGAACAGAAGGGTCAAGCATTTCTCCAGCCCCCAGAAGGTGCCATTTGATGCTTGTCAATCACCTACAGGAGGACATGGAGGGGGTCAAATATGAATGGGAACAGCTGCTGTTGGAGTCTCAAACACCAGGAACCATCTCTTGGTTACCTTGATTACAGACTGCACAGTATCAAAATAATCTGTGAGGAAGCAGTGGAGAACACTGGCAAGATGGGCTTTAACAGCAGACAGACTTGGGTTTGCATCCTACTCTACCACTGAGTGACTCAGACCATAGCAGATTACTTAACCTTTCAGAACCTCCATTTCCTTACCTGATCTTTGTGAGAACTAAATGAGGCATTATAAATGGGGGCTCAGAAAATGCCTCTTACTGTCACCACTAGTCCACCTCCCCCCCTACCAGGTTGTCAGCTCCTTCCAGACCCATTTTCAGGTCTTATAGCCTCAGCACATAACACAGTGCCCAGCACAAGATAGATGTTTAGTAAATGTTTATACAATGAATGAATGAATGGTTTGTAAGCTAGACAGTGGACCCTCCAGATGAAAATTCCCATGGTGACCTCCCAGACCAAATCTATCTATCTTCAACCATGATTCATAAAAGCAATTCTAATAACTCTTGGGCCTAATTCCAAGATTCCAGCTTACTCTAAAAGGCCAATGCACATAAGTTTAGAATACAAAGAGAAAATTTTGATTTGTCACCTTGCAATGGCATTTAAGCATGAAAGGCCTAAGGACTAGGGGTGAGATAGGGTGTGACAATGGGAAAGCCAGGGAGATTATAAGGGAAAGAGAAAATATATGAAAGCAATGGTAACTTCATCTTGAAAAGGGGTTCATTCAAAGCACAGATTTAATAAATTATAGTAGCAAGCAGTTACATGGCAATTTTCATCTTCAAAGCTCTGGATCAACTGTTATCAGACTCTCTTTCCATGCAAATGAGGAATACTGATCCCATTTGACAGCTGGATATGTGGAGATAGAGACTCAAATACATTTCCAATGTCACACAAGAAATGCAGTAATGGTCAAGATGGGTGTCCAAAAAAACAAAAGATGGGTGTCCAAACTTATGCTCATAGCACTGGACCTTCTTTGATCATAAGATGTACAGAAAAGATCAATTCAGTGGTGGGGTATAAGAAAGACGAGAAAGAAAGAGAAGGAAAGAGAAGAGATAAATAGAATAGAGAACATTTATGGAATACTTAATGTTCCTAAGTATACTACATGCATTATTTCATTTACTTCTCAAAGCCACCCTTGGTTTGGGTATTACTGTGAGAAAACTCAGGGTGAGAAATGCTAAGGAGTTTGTCCAAATCAAACAGTACATGAAAAAGTTGAGACTCAAACCCAGTTTTGTCTGGTTATACCAGGCAGGAGTGAGCATGTGTGTGGGCATCTGCACATGTGAGTCAAATGAGATTGTGAAAGGGAAACACTGTATTATAACCCAGCTGGCCTCTGTTCCAGATGTTGTATGCAGAAAGAGTTTCTGCTTGTTCATTTGCCTAATATTAGGCTTAGAGTTTGCATAAAGCAATTAGGGAAAAAAAATCTCCAATTCCCCTGTTGGAAGAGTTGGAGTTATCCCAGTCAGGAAGAATCAAACATTTAGTTTCACCTTTCATATCCCACCACTGTTGAAGGGATTAATGATTATTCCAGATTTATAGATCAAAGATTGATTTTTTCCAGTGTAGGTAGATGTTAGAACATAGAACCCTGCAGTTGAACGATGTGGGTTCAAATTCTGGATCCCCCACTTATGAACTGTGTGTCCTTGGGCTGGTTATAGTTATATCCTGCCTCAGTTTTCTGATCTGTAAAATGGAACATAATAGTACTACAGATGCCAAAAGGTGATAATGAAGATTAAGTGTCAGTACATGTTCAAATACATAGTAAGTGCAAAATAAAAATTAGCTATTAGTCTTACTACAAAGTGCATCACTTGCTTAGTTCTTAAGTCTGGTTCTCTCATTAGTAGACTATGCTAACACACCCATAAAGTCTTACTATCCACCACAGAACAGACTGGATTCATTTTAGTTTTGATCAAAACGAGATGTCATTGCCAAAGAGATGAACTTGATTGCTTTTAAACACCATGTCCCCATGGTGAAACATACCAAACTGTTCCCTCTTACTTCCATTCAAGTATGTGTGGGCACTGACTTTTCTTTCAATTCATAATGGCATTTACAACCTCCAAGCTGATAGATACAGACAGACAGCAGAATAATGATCAGCAAATGGCTATCATTTGGTCTTGTTGCATTCTTCTGTCCACTTTTCTTCATCAATCTCTCTTTACAAAGGAAAACTTTTGCCTGCTATCACTGATATAAATTTATGAAACTATTATCAAGGTATTTTGAAGTGCTTCTTGTTCACTTAAAATAATATGAACAGTGGCTTCCGTGGTGGTGCAGTGGTTAAGAATCCGCCTGCCAATGCAGGGGACACAGGTTCGAGTCCTGGTCCGCGAATATCCCACATGCCGCGGAGCAATGAAGCCCGTGCACCACAACTACTGAGCCTGCACTCTAGAGCCCGTGAGCCACAACTACTGAGCCTGCGTGCCACAACTACTGAAGCCCGTGCTCCGCAACAAGAGGCCACTGCAATGAGAAGCCCCCATTCGCCGCAACTAGAGAAAGCCCGCACACAGCAGTGAAGACCCAATGCAGCCAAAAATAAATAAATAAAAATAAAAATAAAAAAATAATATGAACAATTAAAAAAAGCATCAAGTTCTCTAAAATGTAGGGGTACTGGTGTATGGCTAGTCGTTTCTAAATGCCTCACCTTCTAAAAGCAAACTGGAGCAATGGGAAATCCTTCGAGTTACTTAAAGACACAGAAAAAAAGAGTTTGTCAAAGCTTACTAAACTCTAGGGGGGAAAAGACGGCCACAGAGGAAAGGGCTTTTGAAATATTAAAGAACAGGTAAAACTCTGCAGAACTTTTGATTTCTAAAACACAAAGGGAATATTCAGAACAGGAAGAAAACACCAAAAAGTCATTGTAAAACAGTGCACAAACCACCTTTCCAGTCAATGACAGTAAGGGGAAAATACAGGATCAGCTTTAAAAAAAAAAAAAAAAAAAAAACACCTCACTAAGGGTATTTTATTGATGTGCAGTCATTTGCTGGAGACCTCTTAATTCTCCTGGGTTCCTAAAACCGTCAGACATTCTACAAGTGTGAATAGTTTTGTATACGCAAAAAGAATGTCTTCATTGCTGAGTGTGATATTTTTGGCTTTACATATGCCTTATTAGGATTTTTTAAAATATAATGAAAATGTAAATCTGCTACCATTTACATTCCTCAGCCTATCTGACCTTAAGTCATTATTTCAGTCTGGCATTTATCTTAGGGTTGTAAAGCAAGCATTCTCATCCGTGCACGAATTCCACATCGCAGTTTATCTCAACTAACCACCACCTAAGATTTGAATGTAATGACCTAGTCAATTAAATAAACACTGGAAAACAAACAGGGCATTGTTTGGTTTCAGATTTATTACAATCTGACCCTTTGAATAAGAATGATACATGGGGCTTCCCTGGTGGCGCAGTGGTTGAGAGTCCGCCTGCGGATGCAGGGGACACAGGTTCATGCCCTGGTCCATGAAGATCCCACATGCCACGGAGCAGCTGGGCCCGTGAGCCATGGCCGCTGAGCCTGTGCGTCCGGAGCCTGTGCTCCGCAACGGGAGAGGCCACAACAGTGAGAGGCCCGCGTACCGCAAAAAAAAAAAAAGAATGATACATGGTATGTGTGTGTGTGTGTGTGTGACAGAGAGAGAGAGAGAAGGGGAGGATTAAAAGGACACTTCCACATCTCTCTGGTAAATTTCTACTAGAAATAGTGTTTGAGACTAATTGCTGGTTCGCTAGGAGAGGACGGGGTATTATCTTCCCACCACACTGGTGCTGGGTACCATTGTCCTGACATTCTCCAAGAGCCACCTCCCACTTCTGTGAAGGCGAGTCTCCCTAGTGGCAGAGATGGTGTAGAGGAAAGAGCATAGAACTAGAAATCAGGACAGCTGGGGGCCAGTAGCATAAATGCTATTAATTAGTTTGTGGCCAAGGGCAACTCACTTAACCCCTCACCGCCTTGACGTCCTCTATTAAATACAAGAAGCTGGAATAATCGTTAGTGGAGAAACCTCAGAATTTTCAATTTCTTTGGTTTGTCAGGACTGCTGTGTTGATAGAAAAGCTGAGGACCTCCTATGTTCTCCAAATGAGATCAGAACTGAGCCACCACTGCTTTTGAGCTCTGAATGGCACTGGCTGGCTGGAGGTGGAATCAAAAACATTTCTGAATTCATGTGGAAGGGGGCAATGTCAAGAGCATCATGGTAAGCGTGTTGAATTTGATGTGCTGGTGAGGCACCAAAATGACGGTGCCCTTGAACAGTTGGTGACAACAGCTTTAGGCATCAAAAGATGAATGGACGCTGGGCTAAAGGTAACAAGTCATGGGAGTGGATGACAGTGAACTTGAAGAGTGAACATGGAAAACACATGCAGACACACACACACACACACACACACACAGATACAGAATACAAAGAAATAAGAGAAAGTTGGAGAGGCGATAGTCTGGGGGCCTTGGCCATGCACTGAGATGTGTATGACAGAGCCTGGCCCCTCTTTCTGAACTATACATCCACTCCTCAATGTGTATTCTACCACAGAGAGCCGCAACAGAGCCAAGCACAGTGGCAAATCAAGTATGAACTAGCACAATGCATCACAGTGTATATCACAACTATTCAACACTGAAAAGAGCAGGTCCACACAGTAGGATCTGTGTGAAAGTATTCATTCATTCATTCAATAAAGAGTCATTGAGCACCTACTATGTGGCAAGTATTTTTAAATACAAGAAACCCAAGTGAGCAAAACTCTGCTTCTTAGCACATACCTTGTGGTAGAGAAAATCCGACCAACAATAAAATAAGCCAGCCCTGTGTGCTATGAGAGGAATTAGAAAGTTTGTAGGAAGAGGGAGGGGGCCGACATAAGTAGTTTGGTCAAGCCTTTGCTTGTCTCAGGCCTCAAGGGGAAACTGACAATCTACCGTATCAGCTGTTGGGGTCACTGAAATGTTCCTTGCTTACGCACTCATATTCATGCTTACTGGCTATATAGACAGCTGTCCTCCAAGAATCCCCATTGCTCAGGACCAAATCAGTAGCAAATTAATCCACTGAGCAGAAGAGTTCAAAAGGGGTTATACAGGAGCTTAGTATTTAACAGATGAAAGCTTCCAGCATCTCAGCCTTCATGCTGGTTTGTTGATGAGTTTTTAATTTCTTCCGCATGGCCTCTTGGATGAAATACCAAGTAAGGGAAAAATCTAGGAGGCATTTATTTGACCCCTAAAAAGCTGGAAATTTCTGCCCTTCCCTGACACACACAAAAAAAGGGATCTGATCAAACAATATCTCCATATTTCTTTCTAACACATATCTTCCTCTATAAAGGATAGCTTTTCATTTCATAATAAAAAATTTTATCATTGCTCTGGGATTCCGGTTTGGTACTTCAAATCTTAAACTTAAGCCACTGGATTAAACCTAAAATTAAGCATGAAAATAAACACATACTTGGATTTGAGCACAGCACTCCACTATAGCATAAGATTTAAGAGGAACCATAAAATCTCTCCCTATTAATGCACCAAAAGGTTAAATGTCTAATAGATATTTATTTCAGCCATTCTTGTAATGACCTTATCATCTCCTTAAGACTTCTATCCTACACTTATTTGGTAAGAATCCTCAGAGGTGCTTGTGAAAAATACAAATTCATAGCCCCTACTCCTCTCCGCTACCACCAACTGTCAATCATGATATCTAGAATTATCCTCAGAAAGTACTTTTTTTTTTTTTTTTTTTTTTTTTTGCGGTACACAGGCCTCTCACCGTTGTGGCCTCTCCCATTGCGGAGCACAGGCTCCGGATGCACAGGCTCAGCGGCCATGGCTCATGGGCCTAGCCGCTCCGCGGCATGTGGGATCCTCCCGGACCGGGGCACGAACCCATGTCCCCTACATCGGCAGGCGGACTCTCAACCACTGTGCCACCAGGAAAGCCCAGAAAGTACTATTTTTAAAAAATGCTTTTTATTATCTAGCAAATGTGAGAAAGATTCCTCTTGATGATGTATGAAGTCTGTCCTCTTGATGATGTATGAAGTCTGTCTGTTAGACCCTTAATTTAACATGTAGCTCTGCATGAACTCATCTGTGCCAGGACTTGCCACTATCTAGTTAATAAATTCACTACTTTTTTCTCGAAGGCACTGCTGAGCACGTGATACGTGTCAGGGACTATACGTGAAGCTACAAGGGTGGCTAGGATGCAATCTCCGCCCCCAAGGAAGTGGCCTCTGGGCAAGCTCTAACTTGTCCGTGACACTAGAAAAATGGCTCAGGAACAAAATACCCCAAGTGTGAGTTACCCGGAACAGGAGGCTCACGTTGCACTTTTGTTAATGCTGACTACATTGAGAGGCGCTTACTGGTAGTCTTAAAATGCTAGTTCTAAGGTCACAGAGCTCATTAATTAGAGTCAGGACTTCTGGTCTTAATTCAATTTACTTCTACTACACTGCTATTTACCCATTTTAAAAAAACTACCTAGAGTTTAACTTTTTTAGTGCAATCATAACATCTCCAAATAATAGAAGTACTAATACTACCCACACCATGAAATTTGATTTTGTACCTGAAGCAAATTACTTCTTCCAACAGCAATAAAAATTCACAGGGAATATAGAAACTGTGTTTGTTGAATGAATCCCAAAGAGGTCATCTCTCCATTATTCTCAATATAGGCAGAACTCTATGCCCTATAATATCTCCTATTGAGTTCTACCTTATTAAAAAAACAAAATTAAATAACATGAGGAATATGGTTCAGAGGATAACCATAATGAAAATTAAAAGGAATGACAATAACACCTGTGAGAAAAGGTAGAAGAAATTGGAATTGGCAAGTCTAGAGAAGAGCAGGCTGGGGAGTGATGCTATCCTTCTAGTACATGGGACAACACTGAACACAGAATGGTGACTGGCTGAGCCCCACTGGTACTGACAGCAGGAAGAAAAGAACAGGTCTAAGTACTCATTCCTTTCTTAGAGCTAACCTTAAAAGGGAGGTGAATGGATGCTAAGAGAAGTTGCTAAACATAGGATCGTATTACCAAAATAGAGTAGGAATAGTCATTCACTAAAGGACTTTCTACTACCAGAGTTTTTTTAAAAAACTAAACATATATTTGCAGCTTATTGTGGGGATGTAAGTTGTGGTATGGTCCAGTGCCTGGGGCCACAGGGCTGTACTTTGAAGGAGTCTGAAGGTGTTGCTTGGACGCTTAGTAATTCAATGACATTTGGTCATCACCATTAAGCAAAGAAAACACTGAGGGCTCTGAGGATGTTGCTCCCTGCTCTTCCCCCCACCCTTGTAGTCTTTACCTTGTTCCCCAGCTGTGCCTTCACATCCACGTGCATCTTGGGCATCGTAGATTGTACCGAGCTGTACTGCTTTCTTGCACCCTCCTGGCTGATGCATAATGCAAGATTTGTGTCCAAGACAGTGTGTGTGGTAGCAAATGGATTTTAAATCACAAGTGTTTACAATTATAGATCAGCACTGCAGGTCATTAATTATACATGAGGTAAATCTAAGGAGAAAATGCATTTTTTTTCTAGACTTCCTCTAAGAGGTGCTTTGGTCACTATTTCACAGGAATGGATAGGTCGTGTCTGTGTGTGAACCAATGGTATCAAGAAGGTATAAAGATAAATAGATTAAATAGATCCCTCTGACACTGCTTGAAAACAAATTAGCCAAACGGTTCTTGATTCCCTCTACAAACCTGGAGTCTATCAAACTGCTTCCTTCCTGAGAGATTGCTCACTAGCACTGACTGTCTGGGAAAGAGTTAGGAAATCATTTTCCAGGCAAAGCACTAATAGCTTTCATCAGCACAGAATGTAACCGCCAGGTTTCAGAGTTCACATCATCTCTCTGTATAGCTTCTAAAAAGCCTTCCTTGAAGACACAATCTCCATGTTGTACAATCACCTTCCTGGGATCTCTTTTAGTTTCTTCACATTGGAGAACTCTGCAGCAAGTAGCCCAACTCCCCCCTTGCTGGGAAGTTTTCCTAAGTGAGGACTAAAATCCGTTGAATCTCTGGTCCTCGAATTCTAATGTGCATTTCAAACTCCTGGGGATATTGTTAAAAACGCAGATTTTGATTCAGTAGGCCTGTGATGGGGCCTAAGAGTCTGTTTCTAGCAAGATCCTAGTTAATGTCTCTGCTGCTGAGTCAGGGAATAATACACTCTTGAGTGGCCAGAGTTAGATGGTTCGAAAAAGCCAATTCTATTTATCAGTCAGTTAATGAGCACTTGTCCTCTGCCAAACACTGTGTTGGGTGTGGTCTTCTAGAGTTACATCAATAGAAGGTTGCAGTATTACTGAGAGAATTTAGTTCAGTTAGTGTGATGGCATTCACAGCGTTTCCAAACTTCTCCACTGACTAAAAAAAAAATCTCCTGAGGCATCTGTTTAAAGTTACTCAGTAGAATTAAAGTGAAGCCTGAATAATAGCATTTACCAGGTGCTTCTATCATTGGATTGGAAACACTTCTTAGCATTCCCAAAGGTTACAGGCATTGGACTTGACTAGATCTTAAAGTGGTTCTTCTGTTTAATTGCTCTAACTTTGGTTGAGTTTCTTCACTTCTCTCCATCTTAATTTTCTTACCTAGAAAACTGAGGTAATAAGACTATTCTTTAACGATTGGTTTAAGGATTAAGTGAAATAATGCGTATAAAACCTAACCACAGTGCCTGACACATAGTAGGTGTTTCAGTTACTATGGCTGTGTAACAAATAACCCCAAGCTTAGTGCCATAAAACAACCACGGTTACACAGTGCTGTGGATTCTGTGGGTCAGGAATTTAGAATGGGCACCACAGCGTCAGGGTAGTCAGACTTTTGATGTGGTACCTCAGAGCTCCAAGCATGAGGTGAAGAGTGAGCAGGGAAGAAGCTGCTTCTCAATTCCTGAGCTTCAAAGGTCATGCACGTCACTTCTACTACATTCTGTTGGTAACCACAAGCCCTCCCATTGGCAAGGGTAGGACAATCAGACTCCACCTATCAATGAGAGTAGCAAATCTCACTGTAGATGAACATGCAGGATAGCACCTTTGGAAAATAAAGTTTGCCATGCAGGCAAACAGTAATTATTTCTCTCCTTCCTGTAGGCTAGAAACCTATCAAATAGTTGTACTATTGTGACATCTTCGACTCTACACTTGGGGGGCAAAAACTCAGTCCTGGGTCCTCCAGAGATCACTGTTTAATCGCATCTTTGTCTAACTGCATCTATGTCTACCTCTTAGTCTAAGAATGTCTCTGGCAGTTTCTAGTTCACAAGCACAACTAAGTATATGGAGAGAGGACCTTACCCCCAAGTGTGGAAAGGGACCATCTCCTTCAGCCACAGGATTTTGCAGATCACGACTGAGCTTTTTCAAAACAAAAAGCCGTTCTTCCTCACGAGCTGCACCCCAACTCTTTGATGGCAAGGGCCCTATCTCTGATCAGCCTCCATTTTCTAGATTGGGATTACATTGCAGAATGTGGTTTGGAGTTGGTACTCCAGCATGTTGCAAGAATTCAATTCCATTCTTTGTGTTCTCACACCACTCCTTGTCCTCTCCAGATTCTTTACTGAATCTAGTTCATCATCACTAATCCTTCTCTCCATATTTCACCCATTTGGACATTTAATAGCCTATTCTGCTTATCCAGAACAACAGAAGCTACAATTCCGAAAGCACCACTTTCCACTCTCCTTCCTCGTGTCAAGTAAGTTACTTTTCAAGTACATAATTAAAAATGAAAGTACTAAGAGACATTTTAATGGCAAATCTCAGAACTCCTGCCCCAGTTAACTGTTTCCATTCTCTGTGCACCGCAACTGGCAATCTACTGCATTTTGACACAGTCATTTTCTCTTGTACCACTCTTCTTCATGGAACTGGTCAATATTGACTATTCTGGAGTCATAACTATGTGTCAGGGCCAGATCTGAGTACTGGGAATAAGGAACAATACCGAAACAGACAAGGAAGTATCTCTTTCGAAGCTGCAGCCAGGATTGAGGCAGGGGAAGCAAAGACCTGAGTGGGAATCAAATTTAGGTGGTAAACAATACGTCAAGATCCAGCCAAGGATAAAACCTATAGATTAGGAGAGAATCCAAAATGAGTAAAACAGAGTCTTCTTTTCTAGGAAAATTAAGTAACATGCATGAGGAAGGCAAGTGCAAGATATAACACAAGGCAGAAGGTGATGTAGCACAAGAAAGACATAAGCAGATTCACAGGAAACTTTAATGCAAGGCATGTCATTTTAACCAAACAAGACTATCACTGAGGTGAAAAACTCTCTGGAAAGACATGCAAAGTCTGTTATGGTCCCTAGATATACCTCCTCCCCCTGCATCCCTCACCCCCATTCACCCGTGCTCCATCCCCTTCGTTACCTAATTCTGAAATCCCACCAGTCCTTGAAGACGCCCTTCAGGCATCTCTTTCTCAGAAGAAGGCATTAGTTACTGGTCCCCTGTGCTCCCCTCAGCCTATTATACATAAAGCTGTCACGGTACATATGCCAGTGCCTCTGCACTTATCTGTATTTACCTATCTTCCTCATCAGCCAGTAATGTTCTTGAGGGAAGAAGCTACCCTTTTCCTCCTTACCCCTGTATGTTTTGGTACAATGCTTGACACCTTGTAACACTGACCAAATGGATGTTGAATACATAAATGAGAGTCTGAAGTCAGGTCAAAAGTCTGATCAAAGTGAAAAACATTTTAAGAGAAAAGATGGTGAGATGTTACTGTTTTTCACTTCACATAGGTCTATGTATATGAGTGTGAGTGTACATGAACTAAACTAGGAGTCTACATACTTTGGCCTGTAGACCCAATCTGGCCCACCTCCTATTTTTGTACAGAAAGTTTCACTGGGACACAGATGCACCTACTTGTTTCTGTGTTATCCATGGCTGCTTTCATACCCACTGCAGAGCTGAAGAGATGTAACAGAAAACATATGATCTGCAAAACCAAGAAGATATATGATCTGACCCTTTACAGAAAAAGTTAGCCAGCCCACGATGTGTAATGTTCACAATGATAAAGTATAAGGTCTCAAAATGGCATGTTATATCCTGGAGACAATTTATATTGGTTCAAAAAAAAAAAAAAACCTATTTTCCTATGAATAGCCCTCCATGTACTTTCTAACTACTTTGTATTACCCTGCTCCTACCCAGACCCTATTCCATACCTGCTACCTCCATTGCTTACTCAGTCTCTTACAGTAGCCACTGTACAAAGAATGTAGACTCTGCCCTCTAGGAACTTAGAATTAAGACACAAAAAACTAACTAGTAGGAACATCAGCAGTCCCTCTGCCTTGCACAGAGCACACAGACCACCAAGGAGAAAATGTATGTGACAGGAAGGCAATTTCCGTGGACTACCGATAAAAACATTAATGAATTCGCAGAGACATGGATGCACCAAGAGACTGTCACACTCAGTGAAGTCGGACAGAGAAAGACAAATACCATATGATATCACTTACATGTGGAATCTCAAAAAATGATACAAATCAACTTATTTACAAAACAGAAACAGACTCACAGACATAGAGAACAAACTTATGGTTATCAAAGGGGAATGTGAGGGGGGATAAATTAGGAGTTTGGGATTAATAGATACACACTACTGGATATAAAAGAGATAAACAACAAGGACCTACCCTACAGCACAGGGAACTATATTCAGTATCGTGTAATAACCTATAATGGAAAAGAATCCAAAAAGGAATATATATAATGGATAATATATATAACTGAATCACTTTGCTGTATACCTGAAACTAACACAACATTGTAAATCAAATTTTTTAAAAGCCAGGTCCTTGAAATTTGTAATGAGCCCATAAGATAGGCCAGAAAAAAGATGAACGAAAGTCAAATATATTTGGACTACTCATAGTTTTGGCCATCATTTTTTCAATCTACTTGCAGCAAGCGTGCACAAACTTGACTGTCTTGAGAACCTGGGAACCAGTAGCATTCAGGGATTCATCCCCTTCTTCCCCAGGCAGTGGGGCTGTTGAGCACATCAACGAATTAAACCCATCCAATCAGTTATCAGGTCTGAGGTCTTCTGGAGCCCTGGCTCTGGCACTCTGCCCTCCAACTGAGCTGACCGCCCTTCACATCATCTTCTCCCCTCCTCCCCGCAGGCTTCTGCTGGTCCCATCACTTGTGAGTACGCAGGTGTGACTTTCCCCATAGGTTTACTGTCTCTCATTTGCCACACACAGAGCAGGGCATGCATGTCCACATCTGTTCCATTGGTCAGGATTTTATTATTTAGCTAATGAGCAGGCAAGGAAACTGGTAAGGTAACCACAATTAAGCCCAGGCTTCACACAGTGAAATGCAGTGGTGGAGATACACAATTATTATTACAGGGTTTATACTGATACACAGAGTCCAAAGAAAATTAATTCCTTCGTTTCCAGAGGAGGTTTTTTTTTTTTGCTAAGCTATCTTTTCCTAGTATAAAAATAGTACCTTCCAAGGTAAGGAGTTTACAGTTGTCACAGTCAATTTATTCCCAATGAAAGTAGCTCTCTTATCTGCTCTGATTCTATCTTCAGAGTGAATTTGGATGCAGTCACCCAAAATTACTTCCGGTTAGCTTCCCATTGTGAAATCATTTTTAAGCAGATTTTTTTTAGTTGAAGAATGCTGATGGCCTTTATAAGTAGCAAGGCCTAATAGTTAAGAGTTTCTATTCCTAAGCTGCACTGCCTGGGTTCAAATCCCAGCTCTACTGACTTCGAGCAAAATCATCTCTTCCCATCTGTATACCTCAGTGTCTTCACCTATAGAATGATGACGATAGGACTTAGCACATGAGCATGTCAGAAGGATGAAGTGAGTTAACATATCTAATCTAACACTCTTAGAATAGTGCCTGCCATGAAATGTGGGCCAATAGTATTCTTTCTCACTCTAGATTCATCTCTATTTTTCTAGAGAGTATCCCTGTGCTACACATTGTTCAGCATAAAAGTGACCCTATCCTTAAGGGCAGAAAAATAATTTTGAACAAAATGTTGCTTTATGCTTCTGATTCCAAGCACACTCTTTTCTGTCATGGAGAAAAGCTAAGATTTCTAAAGTGTTAACTTTATCCTTTTTCATTAGTAATGGAGCCATTCACTTATGGCTCATATCTTGGTTGTCATTTAAAGGAAAACTATGATTTCATACATACATGTATAAAGTTATATATACGTGTATGTATATGAGTTTTCCAACAGACTCTGGGCAAGGAATTTGTATATGTTACTATAGAACAACAGAAATAATTCCACAAGCCACATGGAAAAAACTCTTTCCCATCATAATTCTCTCATTGCTTTGAACATATAAGATCAAGTGCATTCTTTCAATAACCCAGAATATCTAAATTACTATTAAAAAATTGTGTGTCTGGTTGCCATAGAGGAAAGCTATTAAAAAATATGATGGGTCTCACTGGAAAGGAATGGCCCAGTATTCCTGTCTCCTAGAGGCTCATTTGTGTAGATCATACTTGTTACTCCATTTATCTTGTGCACTTTCGTAAGGAAAAGTAGATTTTTGGAAATCACACTGTGTCTTTCCCCTTAATAACTCTAGAAGCCATCTAATTTCTGCCAAATTTTCAGAAAGAACAGAACTTTGAATCTTTCCTGAACCTTCAAATGTATATACATATGAAGAAACACACTCCAAAAATAATTAAATAACAAGTATTGGTCAGACCGACTTTCTTCCAACCGTTTTAGACTCCTAGGTCTTAAAAATGGGCTGCTTTGCAAAGTAGCCTACACCCCTTGCTTTTACTTTTTCATCACTTAATCCCTAAACCTTAGCATTCTATCTTCCACTGTAACTACTATACAGAAAAAACAAAAAATCCTTTGATGGTCATTTATGGCAACCTAATTGCCAAATACCAACTACTCATAAAATGGCCCTCTCTCTGCCCTCATCTTCACTAAATCCACTGAAACAATTTGATAGAGTCATTCGTCACTACTAGATCATGACGAACTCGATTCTATGATGACACTTTTCTGAATGTTCTGGCTCTGTCTCCTAGCCTGGCTGTGTTTTTACACATTCCTTCAAATCTAGGCATTCCTAAATTTCCATCTTTGACCTACATCCAGTACAATGTCATCTCTCTCAGTGAGCTCATTTAATGCCATGGTTACAATTATTACCTCCACAAGCTGGATTCCATTCCCACCCTCTCTAGAACTAGAGCCCAGATTTCCAGCTATGTCTTGGATGCTACTGATGAAATACCTGGCTGCCCAAATTCCAGAACTAAACTCATCATGTCACCTTTCCTTCCTGAAACAAGCTCCTCCTCCTAAAGTTCCACTTTCTGTTTGTAATTCCATCTTTCTTTTGGTCACCTGGGTCTGAATCCTAGGAATCATCTTTGATTTTTCTCTCCCTCTACTCACTACACAAATCAATTACCGAATTCTTTTTATTTTTTCCATGAAATGACTCACAGTTACAACCCTTTCATTCCAGTTTCTAGGACCACCACCACCATTAACTCCCTCCTGAACTTCTGAACCTGATTCCTAACAAGCTCCCCACCCGAGCACCTCTCCACACTGATCTACCGCGTACATGTGCATATGCATGCTCACTCATGTATGCACTGGCATCAACATCCTTCCCGGCTCCTGGCTTCCATGTTGTTATTCCAATGTAAGAAAATCTTGCCAGGAACTAACAAACACGATGCCTACATTTGTTTTCTATGTGAATCTGTTTATGTTTTGTATATAGATTCATTCGTATTTTTTTTTATTCTGCATAAGTGATATATTTGTCTTTCTCCGTCTGACTCACTTCACTTAGTATGATAATTTCTAGTGCCACCCATGTTGCTGCAAATGGCAGTATTTCATTCTTTTGGCTGAGTAATATTACAGTGTATATTTAAATATATATATACATATGTATGTATGTATGTATGTGTGTATATATATATATACACATATATATATGTGTGTGTATATATATATATATATATATCGTGTCTTCCTAAGCCAGTCATCTGTTAATAGGCATCTGGGTTATTTCCATGTTTTGGCTATTGTAAATAGTGCTGCTACGAACACAGAGTTGTATGTATTGGAAAGATTACATTTTAAGATGGGTATTACATTCTGCACGTACAAACCTTCAATTATTTAAAATATACATACTGAGACCCTTCCATATGTAAGATATACTAGAAGACACAACCATGTAATTGATAAGGTCCCTGACCATAAGGCATCTACAAGTTGGCAGAGAAGGAACAAAATGAATAACTAAGTTTTAAGGCAATGTGTACTAGGTGTCTTAAGAACAGAAACATCAAAGTCCTATAATGTCAGGACTCAAGTACACCCAAGTATGGGGCAGATCCAAGGTAGAGGAGAAGAAAAATCTAAGGCATGTGAGAATGAGGGTTAAAGAAATGAACCTGGCTACAGAGGCAGTAGTTTACGTCCAAAGGGCAAGTCAAGTTCAGCTGTGGTTCAAACAGAAGATTTTAATTCAGAGACTATACCTCAACAGATATGGCATATAAATAATGATACTAAGAACATAAACAATAATAGCAGCTAATATTTTTGAGCATTTGCTGTATGGCAGAAAATGTCCCAAGGATTAACTAAGTTGATCCTCGCAACAGTCCTATGAAGTAAGTATTACTACTATGCTGATTTCCACATGAGGAAAGGAAGGCTTAAAAAGTTTCAATTACTTTTCAATGGTCACTCAGGTAGCAGGAGTAAATGGTAGCTGGAGACTAGGAATTAAGCACCTCTTAAAGAAAGGTGGAAGATCATCCTGGGTGACCATTTCACAGAATAGAGAAACAGCTGAAGTAATATCCAGCACCGCACTCACAAAAGCACAGGGCTAGTGTGATCTGGATAAGGGCTATGGACTCCGAAGATAGCATGGGGATCCAGACTGAGAAGGAAACAAATGCTAAGCAACAAAACGGAGGCAGAAGAGTATAAAAGATTCCACAGGGGAAAAAGGGATGGGGAGACAGTAAAGGCTGTGACTTAGAAGCTCACTCTCTGAAACACTGGATTCCCAGTCTATGGGAAAAAAGCCTGAGCTTAAATCCAGAAAATGGTCGACTTGAGGCTCTTGTCATTCTTCCCTCCTGGAAGTGCTAGGAAGACCTGAGCCTACAGATAGGAAGCATCTGTCACTCCAGAGGGATGGGTCACATTTTAGAAGTGCACCCACATTGGGTTATAAAAGGGCCTCATGGATGAGAGTTGAGTTGGGTATTCAAGAAGCAGAAGGACTGGGCAAGAGAACGGGATTTCTAATGAAGCAAAGACGCAACAGGGAAATAGGGAGAAGTTTTGTTGAGACCAAATGTTTGTTTAGGAAAGTAGTTAAAGAAAGTAGGGGTTGGGAACTCCATACAGCATCTTGTAGGATAAACGGTGCCATGTATAGCTGAGATAGTCAAGAGTCATTTTCTTCTGCCTCTAACTACTAATTGTTCAAGAATGATAAAAGGACAGGTTAAACATCAGCGCAGCATGAGTTATACAGTGCACCTCTTTCTAAGGCCTCTGATCCCTCTATCACCTCTATTGCTCACTGATTTGACTCATTTCATTATTTTTTTTAATAGATGAACTTTACTTTTTTTGCATCTTTATTGGAGTATAATTGCTTTACAATGGTGTGTTAGTTTCTGCTTTATAACAAAGTGAATCAGTTATACATATACATATGTCCCCATATCTCCTCCCTCTTGCATCTCCCTCCCTCCCACCCTCCCTATCCCACCCCTCTAGGTGGTCACAAAGCACCGAGCTGATCTCCCTGTGCTATGCGGCTGCTTCCCACTAGCTATCTGTTTTACGTTTGGTAGTGTATATATGTCCATGCCACTCTCTCACTTTGTCCCAGCTTACCCTTCCCCCTCCCCGTGTCCTCAAGTCCATTCTCTAGTAGGTCTGTGTCTTTATTCCTGTCTTACCCCTAGGTTCTTCATGACCTTTTTCTTTTTTTCTTAGATTCCATATATATGTGTTAGCATACGGTATTTGTCTTTCTCTTTATGACTTACTTCACTCTGTGTGACAGACTCTAGGTCCATCCACCTCACTACAAATAACTCAATTTCGTGAGCCATTTCATCATTGAATTCGTTCTTTTTCTGAGAGAGGTTCCAGGCAGATAGGAGGGGACACGAAATCCATTGGTTTTGCTGCTTGTTAACAGTTCTGCCATTTGAAACTAGGGGTTCAAATGAAATCTGGAGACTACTTCTGGATTCGGTTTCTCTCCCCTATTTCTCCCCATCAATAACATGGAATGAGTCATAAGCCATAAATCTCTTCACAGACATGTTAGGGTTAGATAACTCCAATATTTACTTGCAAAGAAAAAGAACCTCACACGCCCATAAATGTCACCCAGGAAATCCCTCTGCAGGCAGCTTCATGCCAGAACAACGCCCTCTAACGGTGTCCTTCACAGACAAAGGTACACACAGAGATGTATTTCCATTCATGACTAGTTGGGGATACCTGGTAAAATTCTTCTCATCCTCCTCTTCCCCTTTTCTCCTCCATCTTTCCTCGCTGATCATTTTTATTTGTATTTCCACTGCCACAGCTCCCTCCTCTTCCTCTCCCCCTCCACCCTGCATCGTCCCCCATCAACACACACACTGGCTCAAACAGAGCCACAGTTCTCTTAGACACACACTCCAACGTATTTCCTTCCACTATACTCAGTAGAGAATAATAGGTGACACTGCAAAAGCTTTTCTCAAACCTACAGTGTGTGAAAGTTTATCATAATTACTATCGGTAATGGTCTCACACATTTTGTTAAACTGACTGGAGGGGAAGGAATAAAGGGGGAAGGGTGGATGGTGTTTCTCTATTTGCATATGAAACTGGATCAAAGTTTCAATGTGATAGTGAAGCTCCATCTGCAAGAGACCACGGGGGTCTGAAGAGAAACTATGTTAAAATAGCTGGGATGGCAAAGAGTGAGCACATGTGGTTGATGATGACAACATGACGGCCCTGCTGTTACCCCGTGTCCTTTACAGTCCTCACTCCTCACTTAAGCGCGGAGCCGCCTGGCTGTCAATCACCACACTCCTCAGTACAAGGAAAATCTCTGTGTGAAGCGGCTCTGTATGAACATCACACGTAATTAGAAATTTTATAAGTCAGACAAAATAATATCCCAGTGGCTAGCATTATGCTCTCTAAGATGCTTCATCTGCCTTCCAACTGATGGTGACTTCTAATTCTTCAATATTGTTTGTCTGCTTCCTTATCTCCACTGTTAAATATTTGCTAATATGCATGCAAACCGTTACGAATACTGGAATTATCTTGACCTGTAGCAAATCCATCAAATATATTATTTTTTATATCTTTCAGCATCTAACTTGCAAGCGCTCATTTGGCCTCGCAACACTTTGCAAAGTAGGCATTATTAACCAAAACTCGCAAGTAACAAAACCAAGTCATGGAGCTACCAGTTCAATGAATTCCTAGTTCATACAACTAGTAAGCACTGGAATGTCAGATTCTCATGAAGCTGTCTATCAATTTGTTTTAACACACCACACTGCCTTCCACAAATAAAAAGAAATCTGGTAATGGGACTAAGCAATGACCATTTTAATGTAAAGGCTCTGAGGTGCATATTTTCATATAAATAATAGTTATCATGCCCCGTAGAGCACTTCCCAATTCCTTAAAACACTCTCATAGGGCTTCCCTGGTGGCACAGTGGTTGAGAATCTGCCTGCCAATGCAGGGGACTCGGGTTCGAGCCCTGGTCTGGGAAGATCCCACATGCCGCGGAGCAACTAGGCCCGTGAGCCACAACTACTGAGCCTGCGCCTCTGGAGCCTGTGCTCTGCAACAAGAGAGGCCGCAATAGTGAGAGGCCCACGCACCGCGATGAAGAGTGGCCCCCGCTCGCCACAACTAGAGAAAGCCCTCGCACAGAAACGAAGACCCAACACAGTCAAAAAAAATAAAATAAAATAAATTTTTAAAAACCACTCTCATAAACGGTATGTCCATCCTCAGAGCATCGCAGGAGAGAAGCAGCACAGGCATTGATCACATTTTACAGACAAGGAAACTGGGTTTAAGAGAAAAGGAGGTTTGCCCGAGGCTATGTGGTCATTAAGCAGTAGATGCACAATGAGTCTGCAGGTCTTCCCAGCTTCCTTTCCCCACTGTGTTTAAAGCAGCTGTGAGCTGAATTAAGTTTCAAATTCTGTCTGAGTTGTCCTGACACGATACAGTATGATATGATGTGATGATATGTAATACAGAAGAACACTTAGATAGTACTGAAGAGCACGAGGATGGGAGAGAAAGCTGATGCATACATGCTGATTCTTATGGGGTGTGTGTGAGCATCCTTGGGGCTAGCAGGTAGGCGAAGGTGAAAGAGTCAAGGTGCTCTCCGGGGGCCATGTGCTAGTTCATTCTTCCTGCAAGCAGGTGGTGAACCTTAACTCATTAAGGAGGGAAAGAAGGCAAGTTCTGAATCAATCTGATTGGCATCCTTGCCAGAGTTTGTGAGGCATTTATTAGTTTGATGTAACAAACAAATCCCAGGAGGGCTAATGTCCCAACACAAAAGGAAGTTATATTTTGCTCAAGTAAGTTCCACTTGCATATTTTTCATGGAGGGAGAGCAGTCCCCCAAGCATGATCCAAAGAGACCCACGTACTTTTCATGTATGGCTCTGCCATACTTTGCAGGTGGCTTCCAAGGTTCCCGTGCTTGCCTTCGGTTCAAGGAAAGGAAAAGGAATGTGAAGTCTATCTCATGAGGAGGTTTACAGAAGCCATATCCCACTCATTTTCCATTGGCTGGATTCAATCACGGGAGAGTGGGATGTATTACCTTCCTGTGCACCAAGGAGAGGAGAAACTAGATTTGGTGAATAACTAACACACTTTCCCAGAACTCTACCAAAATCTGCCTGTGCGTGTTTCTTTCGAATTGAATCCACACCTAATGAAATTTTCCTAACAGGCTCATCAGAAAAAGTCATCCTTATTTTTACTCTTGTGACGGAAGTCCTGAAACACTGTTATTAAGGCCCATAAAGAATAGAAACCATCCAATTCCACTTCAAAAATGATAGTTGCTGTGGTTCTTTCATAAATAGCTATGTTCACCTGCTAGCTCAGACTTCAGTTCAGCATGGAAACAGAAATAAGCATAGCCTTGGGCTCAAGAGGATGGACTTAGGAAATGCAAAGTTCCAGATGTGAATCCTGACTGTGTCTTTTATGGGTGAGAGCTAATGTTTAGTAAGTGCTAAGGACCAAGTCAGTTCTTAGCACTTCACATGTATAATCACAGTTAACTTTCAGAACAACAATTTCAATGTGGATCTTATGGATGCTGAAACAAGTTTAGGGCTTGCTTCACTTGCCCAAGGACACAATCGAATACAGAACTGGGCTCAGACCAAGAGCCTGAGACTCCAGTCCTGTGCTTCTCTCGCCCTTACGGAACCTCTCTAAACGCTGGCTACTTCACTTGTAAAACAGGACTAACCATACCTACTTCACAGGTTTCTTGCAAACAGTAAATGAGCAAGTATGTAACACAATGCCAGGCACCTAATGAAAGGCTTGATTTGTTACAGTTATTATTAAGCACAAAAAATAACTGCTCTCTCAGCATGAGCTCCAATCTACCATAGTTTACTTTGTTCACCTTCAAAAAATATATATCTGAGAAGAATCTAATAAAAATAGTGTTTATGACACATCCATTCGGTACACAGAGATCTCCAGAAATTTACCAAGGGGCAGCTTTTCTAGTAGTTAATAAGGGTTCACACAGCCTCTGCAGGGACAGGACATGATACAGAACAAATATGATCTTTAAAACATCTATGGGAGAAAAGAAGATGAAATATATTGGTAAATTCATAATGAAACAGTCAGCCTTAGCTGATCCATCAGTGTATAAGCTGGCAGACCAGACAAGAAAGATAAATACTCTCATTATGATTTCAGCATGCCCCGCTTCATTCTGTATGAAATCCGTGGTACACATTTTCCCCACCATTTAGATGCTCCCTTGTCAGTTTCGACACAAGAACATTTCCCAGCTTTAGAAGTTCTGCTCTGCTGGGAATATTTTGTAGGCAGCAGTGTGGCAGAGAAGTTAGCATCCCTGGTTGAATGGCAAGGAGCTAAGGGCAGGAAGGAGCCATGTATTTATTTCTTTAGGATGCTCCGTGCCCACGACAGGGATGGACAGAGAATAGAGGGTCGGAAACCAGTGATGGAGTGATTTCCCGCTGACTCTGTATCCACAGTCATTCCCCCTCCTCAGCTGACTCCTCTGTGCCCAGAAAGAACAGAAAATGAAACCATCCTGGGAGACGCCAAAGTTCCCCATTTTGGGCTCAGCAAGTAAAATGTATGGATGCTTTGGAGCAAGTCAAGGAGAACAGAGTGTCATGTTCCTGGCACTGGGGGGAAACCAGTCTGACTAGGGCAAAGGTCACTTTTTAGAATGTAAGCTACAGAGCTGAATTCATGTGAGTATCAGGTAATGACACAACTTGAAAGTCAAATATAAAGCCAGACACTCTGCTGTTCATTAGCTCACTGAACTTTATTTCATCTTCACAACTTTCCTGTGCAGCAGATGATCTTGTCCGCATTTCGTGGATGAATGCTCAGAGAAGTTAAATGATTTGCCCAAGATCACATGCTTCACAAGCATCCAAGCACAACTCATTTTTATTCTGAATCCAGTCCCCTGATGCAGTAGGCACCGGAGTATACTGGAAGGTTTTTGAACTTGCCAACTCAGTGCCTTATAATTGCATGACCCATGGTACTGAAAGTAGCCTAGAACACCATATACTTCCTCAGAGTTACAGAACGTACCTACATTTTAAATCATATCACCCTTTCCTGACCGCACATTTATCAGATCGTGGGGTTGTAGGCTAAGGGCAGGGGAGGCACACCTGGGCCTTTCATTCTGCGATACCTGTTATACAAATGTTGCCCTTCCGACCCATACACCATGTAGTTGGATCTCCCAGGCAGGAACCTCTCGTCTCCTTAGTCCTCTCACATCTTTCCTGAACACTTCACATAATAAATCATTTAACTGCCATCACCTCAAGGTTCTACCAACAGACCAAATGTAACAGCAAGCCAAGAATAGCTGGCTCTGATAAAAACTGATGGCCCACAATGAGAAAGGTCAATAAACTGAAAACAAAGAATATAGAAAGGCTTTGGTAAATCATCACTTCCCAGTGAAATCATATCCATGCTATCCAATAAACATCTGCCAGAAGTAAGCACAGTAATGAAAGAGCTAGAAAGTGGCTAAGCTTACAGAGCAGCAGCCTGTAGTCTTTGAACCACTAGAATTAGATACTTCCGTTGATGTGATGGGCTGCTGACTGTGCCCAACCAAGGACATGGAAGAATCAATGGAAAATGAGTGGCATATGGCTTCTGTAAACCTCCTCATGAGAGAGTCTCCACATTCTTTTTCCTTCCCTTGAACTGAAGGCAAGCACGGGAAACTTGGAAGCCACCTGCAAAGTATGGCAGAGCCATACATGAAAAGTACGTGGGTCTCTTTGGATCATGCTCGGGGGACTGCTATCCCTCCATCAAAAATACGCAAGTGGGGGCTTCTCTGGTGGCGCAGTGGTTGAGAGTCCGCCTGCCGATGCAGGGGACATGAGTTCGTGCCCCGGTCTGGGAAGATTCCACATGCCGCAGAGCAGCTGGGCCCGTGAGCCATGACCGCTGAGCCTGCGCGTCTGGAGCCTGTGCTCCGCAACGGGAGAGGCCACAACGGTGAGAGGCCCGCGTACCGCAAAAACAAAACAAAATACTCAAGTGGAATTTACTTGAGCAAAATATAACTTCCTTTTGTGTTGGGACATTATCCCTCTTGGGATTTGTTTGTTACATCAAACTAATAAATGTCTCACAAACTCTGGCAAGGATGCCAATCAGATTGATTTAGAACTTGCCTTCTTTCCCTCCTTAATGAGTTAACGTTCACCACCTGCTTGCAGGAAGAATAAACTAGCACATGGCCCCTGGAGAGCACCTTGAATCTCTTTCACGCAGTTCTCTGAGCTACCTGTGGAGCATTCAGCCAAAGGCATCACTTAAACTTGAGAAAACAGCTTTAGTCAGAGCTGACACCCCAGCAGTCTTTAGAAAGCTAAAGGAAAAATCATAAATCATGCATACTTCTGTCTCTAGGAGGCAAAAAAAAAAAAAGAGAGAGAAAGAATTCCTAAACTGATTGATGATAGTTAACCCTTAATCAATGCAGAGGTTAATCCACGTATAATTTATAGTCTGCCCTCCACATCCACAGGCCCTCCACATCCACAGTTCCTCCACATCAGAGGATTCAGCCAACCACAGACCAAGTAATACCATAGTATTTACTACTGAAAAACATCCACATATAAGTGGACCCACAGAGTTAAAAGCCACATTTTGCAAGGGCCAACTATACATACATATACCAACTTGCCACATTTGAATGGAATTAGAAAGTAGAAGGGTTTTAACTTTACCTGAACGGAATGAACTAAACGAGTGATTCTCAAAGAGCTGTCCTGGACCAGCAGCATCCACCTCGGCTGGAAACTTGTTGAGAATTCAAGTTCCTGAGCCCACGCCAGATCTCCTTAAATAGAAACCCTGTGGGTGGAGCCTGGCAGTGTGTGGTTCAAGGAGCCCTCCAGGTGCATCTGATCATGCTCTATTTGATAACTATTGAACCAAGACAACTTACATGCACCTTTCGACCTTAACTAAAAGTAAAATCAGAGCCAAAAGTACACACAGAAGAAAGGAAAAGGAGATTTATTACCTAGGGTACAAGAGTAAATGATTAAGTCCTTTCTACCAGTTTTGCATCCTTCCAGAACTTACATATTTTCATTTCTTTCTTCAGTTTCCTCATCTCTAAAATGGGAAGAATAATATCATTTAGTCCACCAGGAAACTGTGAGGGTTAACAAAATAATGTTTGGGTTCATAAAATGTGCCTGACACAATTGTGAGCATTCAAAAATATTAACTATTATTAAAGTTCAAATTAACACTAAAACCAAAACATCCAAACCTCAAGAAAATGTCCACAAGGATAATCAAATTTAAGCAAACCAATCATAAATGAGAAAATTTACAAATAAGGAGGAAAAAGCAACCCAGTATAAATGAGGAAGAATAGTACACCAACTATAAATGAAAAACTGTACAAGCTGGGGAAAAAAGAGAAAATTTCCCAATTGTGAAATGAGTAACAGCTGGAGAGGTAGTTAATGAGATTTGAGAAGCACTCCATTAGTCCGGCTTCAATTTTGAGGAGGAAAAAGTAAATGTAACCTGCCCTTCCTTGGAATAACTCATTCTGGGGGTAACTCATGCTCTCTTAACCTGGAAAATCAAGACTGGGGAGCAGAAGATGAGATAAAATATTCCATAGCAATACTGTGTTTGTGCAAAAATGGCCACCAATTCCATTTAAAAAGCAAGAATTTTTGACAAAAGAAAACTTTCCAAACAGCAAGCTTTATTGCCAGTGAAAAACATAAGATTAAACAGAATTAAAAAAAAAAAAAAAAAAAAAACTCTGCCTATCCAAAATCAAGTTTCAGAGGAAAGTTTGTAACCTGAAACCCAACTGAGTTTTTTTTTAAGTTCACAAGGAAATTTCAAGAAATGATTCAAGATTCAAAATTCAAATTATGCAGATGTAAGTGAGAGTTGATTTCAGTGAAGCAAAACGCTCTTAAAAATTCTTGGGTTATTTCAAAAATCAATCGTCTAACTGGCTGAAGACTTGGAAAAGCAGAAAAAAGCCTTTTTCAAGGACTTCCAGCTCATTGACTTCATTCATCCAGAACCTGCCCTGATTGATCTGTCATCTTCCTCCCAGGGCAATAGAAATGATTTTCACTTCATCCATTCGTCCCTGTGGTGTTCTATTCTTTAGCGCATTGTGAGCATGTCAACTGCAGAGGTAGAGATCAACCTGTACAGTTCATGTCTAATTCAACCTTTGCAGGCACATGAAGGCAGAAATATACGTATATGTGTGGATTGACCTTGGCAGTCACGCAAAGAGAAAACAGTCATCTTGATCCCACCATTTTCCCCCTCGTGCTGTGTTTTCCAGAGCCCGTTCCTCCCAGACCTTGTGAAAGCATAGAAACAGTTCATGCATTTAAAAGAATAAAATGGGGCTTCCCTGGTGGCGCAGTGGTTGAGAGCCCGCCTGCCGATGCAGGGGACACGGGTTCGTGCCCCGGTCCGGGAAGATTCCACATGCCGCGGAGCAGCTGGGCCCGTGAGGCATGGCCACTGAGCCTGCGCATCCGGAGCCTGTGCTCCGCAGCGGGAGAGGCCACAACAGTGAGAGGCCCACGTACAGGAAAAAAAAAAAAAAAAGAATAAAGTGTGCTTCCCTGGTGGCACAGTGGTTGAGAATCTGCCTGCCAATGCAGGGGACACAAGTTTGAGCCTTGGTCTGGGAGGATCCCGCATGCCGTGGAGCAACTAGGCCCGTGAGCCACAACTACTGAGCCTGCACGTCTGGAGCCTGTGCTCCACAACGAGAGGCCGCGATAGTGAGAGGCCCGCGCACCCTGATGAAGAGTGGCCCCCGCTTGCCACAACTAGAGAAAGCCCTCACACAGAAACGAAGACCCAACACAGCAAAAATAAATAAATAAAATAATAATTACATCTGCAAACATCCTTTAAAAAAAAAAGAATAAAGTGTGTGTTAGAGGGCAGAGATAAGTGTGTTACAGAGTTACTCAGAAGAACAGGTGGTACAGGAAGTAAGTTAATATCTGTAGCCAACTATGTTGAGTTATCCACAAAGGAAGGTGTTTCCAAAGATGAGCCAGGGTGAGGGACAGGGGAGTTGAGTTCCAGTTTCAGCTCTGCCCATTTGCTTTGCTACCTAAAACAAGTTAATCCTGCCTCTGGGCCTATTTCTGCATCTTTAAGGACAAAAGAGTAAACTATATCAGTGGTTTCCAAATCTGGATACTCATCAGAAGCCTTTAACTGTATTTCTGGGCACCACCCCAGATCTTCTTCAGCAGAATCACAAGAAATAAGGCCCAGGATATCTATTTTCCAAAAAATTCAGCTCTGTAATGCTTCGATTAGATGATCACTAGGGACCATTTTTGTTTTATATGTTGTATGCCCAGCATTGATTTGTACTCCAAGTAAAGAACAGAGAAGAAATGCCTTTTACCATCAAAAAACTTTAAATATAAATGGGAAGCAGTACTCCCAAGTTGTTCTGGTTTCCTACTGCTGAGTAGCAAATCACCCTAAACTTAATGGCTTAAGATGATGGCACTAATTTTCTTCGTGAAGCTGCTATTTCGCCAGAGCTTGGTGGAGACAGCTCACCTCTCCTCCACCTGGAACTCTTACACATGGTCTCTTCATGTGGTGCTCAGCTTCTTCCCAGCAAGGTGTTCGGGCCCTAAAGCATCCTGAGAGAGGAAAATCAGCAGGAGCGGGAGGCCTTGTCCCTTTGACACCCTAAGGTCATACAGCAGCTGGCACTTCCACCTCATTCTCTTCATGAGGAAGTCACAAAGTCCCACCCAGGTTCAAAGGGATGGAAAATAGACTCCGCTTCTTGAGAGAGTAGCAAGTTTCTGGAAGAGCATGTAGGACCAGAAATATTTTGGGAAAATATAACCTGCCATATGAATAAAGCAGAAGAGGTGTGACAGAGAATAGGGGAGGATGGTAAGAAATTGGACTGGAAAGGCACAGTATACAAGAGTATACATAAAAGAACTGGAAAATCAGGAAGCAGAGTTTAGACATGCTTAGGTAGGCAACTGAGCCACTGAAGGGTTTTGAGCAAAGATTTCTTTGAGCAAAGGATTCTTACGGAATTCCACCCTCAAAAGAGATACATATAGGAAATAAAGGTGAGCTTTGCAAAGCGCACTAGGCAAAGTGTGTTATAGGCCTAGAGAACTGAGCTCTGTTTCTTCTCTGTGACCTCTCTCCATTTCTACAGCTATAAATTAAAAAAAAGGGGAACAATGGGAACACTTTGGGTATCTACCACATGCCAGACATTTTGAATGTATTATCTTGTTTAAACATCACAAGAACCATCAGAGTTTAATATTATTATCCCCACTTTCCAGATGAGGAGACTGAAGCTCAGAAATGTTAAATAACTTGCCCAAAGTCAAAGAGCTTAGAATCCACACAGCCACAATTAAAACACAAGTCTGACTACGAAGTGTGGACTTTCTCACTATGTCATGCTAGATGGCCTCATCATTTTGAAGGTGGAAATTAGAAAACATTATATGTGTCATGCAAAAAGATAAATGATGTAGTAGTTTCTCTCTATGTATGTTTTAATGTCAGGCAATGGAAACTGAAATCAACAAAAAGATTCAAATAATAGTTTCTGCTTTGGGCTTGGAATAACAACTTTTCTGAGAGAAGATTGAAAGGCAGGAGCTAAATTCCAAGTTACCATGATCTGTAAGGTGTATATCCTCTCCCTCACCACACACAGAGATGCACGTCAGTGATTCAGAAAAGCATATCCTCTGAAGAATCCAAAGAAAACTTCAATAAAGTGGAGAGAATCTATAGAGATTGCACGGTCCTTCATTTTTCCCTTTCTACTAAAAACAGTGTTGATGTCTTTTTTTTTTCCCCTTTTCAAATCGCATTATTTTTCTTATTCTGAGATTCAATCTGCAACCTTGACCACACCATATCCCTGTGACCAGGGACAAATCAGAAGGTTGACAATGCTTGTTTTTAGAACTTTTAGAGCAACTATTCACCCCTAAGTACTTAAAATGTCCTCTATTGATTGAAAAAAAAGTTTGTAATATTATTCTTGCCAGTGGAATTTATATTATAATAAGAGACTCATGGGTACAAAGAACAAATCTCATAGTAGAATTGAAGGCTTAGTAAAAGGCTGAGCATTATCTTATTTAAATTTCCAAACAACATTGGGAAGTATTATTAGCATTATCTCACAGATGAGAAAACTGAGACAGCGGGAGCTGTTTAAGATCACGTTCAAGAATGCTACAGCTTTTCTTCAAGGAGGGCTACAGCAGACACAGGGAGCCAGAAGCTCTTGCCCTCTGTAGCAGCCTAATGTCACATGGGTGTCTCTCCCAGACAGTCTGGGCCCCTGCAAAAATTACAGAGAGCTATGCTGTTGATTCTCTTCTGCAATGGAGCGCATGAAGAACTTCCCACAGCTAGGCCCCAACAAGAGGAAATGGTGCCCATAGGATTGTAAGGCTGAGAAGGAGTCACAAAGATAGCCCCCAACAAACCACTTGCTGACAGTTTCCACTAGGGCATCAGAGAAGATTCTAACCTCCTGTTCCCATAGCAACATGGGGGTGTGGATGAGCACTACCATCTCAGAGGTAAGAGTTAAACTACTAGGTGTGGCAACATTCTGGTGCATGAACAGATGAATGAGGAGCTGAATGTGTCACCAAGGAAGTTACAAGAACTCTAGCATGGTGACCAAAACAAGTGCAGGGGTAGATTCTCTACCATACAGAATGGGATGTGCCTTATAAAAGAGACCCAAAAACTCCCTTGGAAGCATATGAATGGTGACCAGCAGAAGCAGAAATGGGCTCTGCTTTATTCCTCAACGCCCAGACCCTGGAACTCCTAGCCAACTGCTCATGTGGGTTCCCTTTGCTGTGGCCAAATCTGGGTGCACTGGCTGTCTTGGTATTTCATGGCCCAGTGTGATAAGTGGCTGATTTACGTGGAGGAGAAAAGCCAGGCTTTCTCATTTGCATATTTTACCTTATGGAAATTTCCTTTCGATCTCATACCTCTCCCAGGGCTGGCATTTGGGTCATTACCTTCTCCAGTTGGCTTTGTCAAACAGCAGCCAACAGCCTGGGCGTTCGGCCACAGCAGAGGGCCAGGCAATGCTTGACTGAGATAAAGTGCATTTGACTTGGCAGGTATGCCCAAGGCCCCCAAGGGCAGTGGGAGGTGCGCTTTATCTAACTATTCACAGCCGTGCTGCTGGGGGAGAATGGGGCATTGGCCCAAGGGTAGAGAGAGGCCTCTCTCATTTTAGCACTGGCCTACCTTGGAGAAGGCAGGCTTAGGTTTAGAATGCCTCCAAACCTGGCAACTTGCACACCAGAAAATCTGACCGAACAGTCAGGAAGGTGAAAACAGTCTACTCAGAAATCTCCCCCAGACACCTGCAGATACCTTGGATCAAGGACCTGCTGCCACCTCACTCAGTGACCTTGGAGAAGCCACATGGCCTTGCTCTGCCTCCAATTCAACATGACATGAACGCCTTCCCACAGAGCTGCTCACCAAGAACTTAGCAGACTAAGAAAAACGACCTTTGGAGTGAGAATTTTTTGGATGAAACGTGCTATGTCATTCTGACAGTAAAATGTATACTTACCCATTTTTGACATTCATGGCTAGGAGGAATTTTTTAAAGAGGGGTCATATTTCCAGAGTTTCTAAATGAAATCTATAGTTTGACAAAAGCACGGGAACTTTTGTGTAAAGTTGAAGATAAAATATCCACCTAGGTGAGCTCACTGAGAACAAAGACTATTTGTCTCATCCACCGCTGTATCTTGAGTGCCTGGCATGTAAGTGCACTGATTAATATTGGTTGAAATGAACGATGGAGAGGACCAACTTGAACTATAGGGATATGCCTACTCCCATACTTAAAACAAAGTAGGCCCTCAAGTATTTTTATTTTTTTTCTTTTTTCCTTTTTTTCTCCCTTCCTTTTCTTCCAATGTTGCTAAAAAATACAAAGCTGTTTCTAGGTAGGCAGCAAACATTAAATATCTTTCAATGATATTGAGTTCCTGAGAATGTTTTTCTAATGTTTTCTTCATCTGGCTCTCTAACCATTATTTTAAGACTCATTTGTTTGTGCTCCATCTTTTTTTGAAGGGCATTTTGTATACTTGGGGGAAAAAAAAATCAAACCAGGCAGTCAATATCAAAACACTGTCCAGTAAAACTATGGGGCATTTTAAAAAGAAAAGGGAGGAGATTCAGGCAAACAGACTAAGTCACGTATAAGGGTAAAAAAACCCAAAAAACAGATTGACATTACATTTTACAACAGCAATGGTTTACCAGAAGACAATTGAGTAATATATCTAAGTTGCTCGAGGAAAGCAAATGTGGGCCAAATATTTTCATCCCATTCAAACTGACCTTTAAGTATAACCACCACAAAAAAGAAAGAAAACTGTCATGAACATGTAAGACTAGGATAAATATTGTTCCATCAGCATTTCCTGAGAACTCTTCTGGAAAACGTGCTTTTCTAGGATCTGGAGAGGCACTGGCAAAAAGAATGTTGTTGCGCATTGAATATATATTTACCTGTAGAACTGATTTTTGTTTAATTTTTGTACGATAATTTCATAAATTGCTACTTTACTAAATTCTTTTTGTTTAGAGCAGTTTTTCCATTGATTCTTTTGGGAATCAAGCTACCATCCGCAAATAGAGATAGTTTTACTTCTTCATTTCAATTCTTGTACCTCTGTGTTTGAGTTCCATCCTTGGAGGGGGAGGAGGGTGGACAAATGAGAGAATGGCAGGATAGGTCTAATGTAGCCCTAGACTGGGACACAAAACCAAAAACATGACTAGTAGAGGGTCAGCCATGTACAGAAAAAGACATATTTTTGAATGACTTCCACAGACTTCTATACTGTATATGAGAGGAGAGAGAAGTGTTGTTAAGTAGATAGACCTCACGAATTCCAGAAATATTTTTCAACCTTGAATTTAGGATGGAAAACAAAATGTGCAAGTAAGAGAATACTGGAGAGACCATTCAGCTCAACCCTTTGGTTCTATACACTGGAAAACTAAAGCTCAGAGACTACCCAAGGCCACATAACTCATCAGAGTCCAGCCATGACCTTCATCACATTTGTTTCACCTTCTAAGTCCAGATGAATCCCTAGCCTGGTGCATGTGCTAAGGCCAGATTTCACAGGGCTTATATCACTTTACTCAAAAGGAATATTGGACAGAGAGCCAGTAGTACTTTTAGTGATTCTTGGATAAAGCAGACCATTTGGAATCAGCTTCTTTGAATAACAGGGCTGGCAAACATCACACAACTTTGGCCTGACAAAAACTGGAAGGAGACAAGTGTCTCAGACGGGCTTCAGATTCTAGTGTCAACTCTGCATTGATTTTGTAGATCAAGTACAGCAAAGACCACCAACTCATTTCCATGGAGACAACATGCTCAGAGGACTTTTGAAGTCATAAACTGAGTTCTAGTCTTGGCTCTGATTTCAAGTGATTTAATAATGCAGACGAGACTACTCACTGCTCCAGGTCCTCAGAGGAACTGGAAGAGACATTTTGTGAGTTCACTTCACATGTAAGTGTCCATGATTCCATTACACATCCCATTACCCTGAGAAAAATTTCAGCAGACACCCTTGAGCCATGTGGTAAAAAGTTAGCTATCACATCAGCTTAATTAATTTTCACTCCGCAAAACAATTTTATCCATAAAATGTGCTCTCCTTTATAGCTTCTAAACCCTCACTAATATGTCTCAAAACAGAAATGATAATGGACCCTCTAATATCTTAGGGGTCAAAAAGGATTTTAAAGTCATTATTTCAGGAGAAAATTGACAGGGGATTTTTTTTTCTTTTTTTTTTTTTAGATCATATTTTCTATGAGCTCATTTTATTTCCTAAAAAGGCTTTTACATGGGCAATTGTGATATTTAATATCTTTAATCTTCTACATAAATCAAAGCCTCTTTTTCCTTACAGGTTCGGTGTGTTCTTGAGCTCCCACTCATTTGCCTACACCTTAGGTACTGAAGAGGTTTAGCCTCAATTACATTCAACAGAGTCCAGGTATAATCTCAGCAGAAGTACACAAACAGATAAATGAAAACCTCAGGCAGACTCTGTTGGAATATCTTGGTACCATCAGCTCTGGTTGCCAATTCTACTCAACCCACTTCCTGCTTCGGCAGCCCACCTTGGCAAACATCCTAAATGGCCAAGATCTAAAATATCAGCACAGTGAGGGTAACTACCATTGATCGTTTTTATTAATGGTTTCTTCAAGACCTTATCACAGTTCGATGAACATGGAGTTGTTCAATGTGGTTGTTCTAAAAGCAGCTAATAGCAGGATGTAATTGGAAGCAGCTTCGGCTCACTTACAAAACGCTTGCTCTGTTCATTGTGATTTCACAGCCCACTAAGCAGCGCAGCCTGGAGCTCACGTTTCTGTGAGGAACAGTCAGCATTCTGTGAGCCCGCCCTCCCCTCTGTTGTTTTCCCTGTCGCCCTGTGGTTAACTTCACCTTTTTTCAAAAGCTCAGTAGACAGAAGTAGTTGCCTTCCTCAAGACAACATCCTTTTTCTTTTTCCCTGCCTGGCAGCAGACAGCCTGTGGACACATCTATTATTTTGCTTTTTGCTTTTGTCTTAACCTTTCACTTTTTCACCATTGTTCTCAGAGCAACAGCATGTGGCCAATACACACCTTATGTTTCCTACAGCTAGCTGCCAGCCATCCTTGCGACTTAACAATGGAAGACCGCTTTGTCTGCCTAGGCTCACCCGGCTAGTATCCCTGACTCTTTCTTTAACAAACTGTCCCCTCAGGAAGGCACAGCATTGTCTAATGGAAGGAAAATATCAGCAGGAATTCCAAATCACTTGTGGGAAAGTAACAGGCCTCTATGTAGAAGAAGAAAATATACTGGAAGAATCTAGCAGTGAGTTACAACCACAGAAATAGGCACCACATGCTGACTAGATTTCATCCAGGGCAAGAGCCCTTAACTAAGTGTTCAGTCAAGATCCTAAAATAGGGATCTCCTTACCCCATGGGGTTCAGATTCTTCATATGAAAAATTGAGAAGATCAAGGGTCAATGTGGACTATTTCTAAGGCTTTCCTATTGAAACATTTTATCATCTGAAAATACTCACACATATTAAAAACAAGAACATGAATAGTGATGCCAAGGATAGTGGCTATTTGGAGGCAGAAGCAGTGGAGCTAGTACATTAAGAGGTATAGGACCTCCCTGGTGGTCCAGTGGTAACGTATCCACCATCCAGTGCAGGGGACGCGGGTTTGATCCCCCTCAGGGAACTAAGATCCCACATGCCGCAGGGCAATTAAGCCCACGCGCCACAACTACTGAGCTTGCGCGTCTCAACTAGAGAGCCTGTGTGCCACAAACTGCAGAGCCCACATGCCCTGGAGCCCACGAGCCACAACTAGAGAGAGAAAACCCACATGCCACAACTAGAGAGAAGCCTGGCACTGCAACGAAAAGCCCACGTGCCACAACGAAAGATCCCGCAGGCCTCAATGAAGATCCCACGTGCGGCCACTAAGACCCGACACGGCCAAAAATATAAAGAAAATAAATATATAAATAAAATATTTTTTAAAGAGGTACACCGTGAAATTTTTCATGGAATTAGGCTACTGTCCTGTTCACTGATTGTCATAGAATCCACTCAAAACCCCAAAAGAACGCTTATCTTCTTTTGACTCACCCATGTCAAAGATACCTTCATTGTTCTTGACTCTCATCTGTCAAGCCTTCACAGCTCAAATAATGCACCCCAGGGGAGTATTAGAGGGCAACTTTGTTTCGGTCAACATGGAAACAGCATTGAACACACTCAGATGCTAAGGTTCTAGTGAGGGATTTCATATAAAGTCCACGCAACGTCAGTAATATTTAAGGAAATCCATATGCTCATTCTTTGTGCAGTTTTAACTAAAGGTGCTATTTCTCATCAATAAAATCAGAGTTCAGTTTCTAATTCTTACTACACTACAAGTTTTCGACCTAATGAAGAAATAAAGTTTTTGAACAAAATCTGCTTTCCCTGGGTATTCAGTTTTCCTCTGGGTGTCATGTGACATACCATCCTTTGGGTAGCATGTGTGTATAAGGCACCACAGGCCTTATAAAGAGGCAGCCCTCCCACTGTGAAATGGGTCACTGGCAGGCTGTGGAGGGGATGCTTGGCTAGTTCAGCATCTACACCACTGGGATAATTTTGCAGGAACTGCAGACAGGAATTGCAGTTCAGGGCTTTTGAAATTCCCCAAGGTTATTACTCGATATGTTTGCTAAACAGTAAGGTGGAAATGGCTTGTGCTAAGCCACAAGTTAAAGAAACAACTGGACAGTGGATGGACTTGGCTCCAAAGATGGCCATGGTGAGAAGGCTAGTGGGTGCCAGGTGTAGAAACAAATTCATGTTCAAAGGTCCCCTCCCTAGTTAGGATCATCTCCAAGAGTCACGGCCTAGAGGAAAGGGTCTCCTGAAACTAAACTAGAACCCGTACAGACTTGAGACAAAATATTTTGAGGCAATAATACTTTAGGAATCTAAGTGAAGCAAACACAAATGCATTCAAAGAAAGAGAAGCACAAGAAAGACACTCAAGTCACTTGAAGGTGTCTTACAGTTCACGCTCTTCTTATCTGTTCCCTGGGATATCTGGACACAACTCTCAAAGGCAGGGAGTAATAAAAGGAAGGCCAAAGAACTGGGAATCAGACAGATCTGTTCTACTGCTCAGTGACCGAGGAGTCCTGAACAAGAGGTGCTGAAGTCTGCCCCTAAGCCAGCCTTACTCATCTATTTACAACAGAAATCTTGGGAAGAGTAAATCAGCACAACTTACAAATAAGCCCAAAAAAATGTTAACTACATTTTCCATTCAGGAATGAGGATATAGTGAAAAAGAAAACTGCGATTTATTGTAAAGTGTGAAAGAAACGAGAAAATAGTCACTTATAGCCCACAAATCATTCTGGTGCACCTGCTACGTGTTGCCTGGCAATACATCATCCATCGCTAGAAAAGACCATACTAACCTACACAGACCTGCTAGCTCTCCTAAGTTTAGCTACAATAACTGGTTTATTCAAAGTTTGCCAGGAAGAGTGTCCAACAGTTTACTTTATGACCAATAGCAGGCTTCTGCAATACAGACTATGACCAAACATGTGACACAAGTTCTGTCTAGAATCATGCAACTGGGACAAATCAAATGATGTAGACTTCGCTAAGTGCCATGAGCTAACCAACTGAATTAACGTGTCCAGACTAGAAAATTATGCTGAGTTAAGAATGACAACAGAAAGCACCAAATGTTATGTTGGTGTTTCCTAGGAGCTAAAGAAAATGGTCTGTATAAGAGAAGAGAAAAGAAGTGAATGTGTAAAGTGATCGAAACTGGTGATGCTAACACTTAACTTAGACTGACAGGAGATGTCTGAATCTGTTCAAATGACCACAGGTAAAGAATACAAGTTTAGAGCAATATGTTGAATAGACTGAAGTGGAGAGAAGAGAGGTGTGTGAAATCCAACTAGAAAGCAGCTGCGGCAGTCTGAAACAAAGATCAATAGAAGGTTGATGTCATCTAACAGTAGCAACAGAGAAAAGAAAGCCAAGTTTGGAGCTACTGTGATCAAAACAGCAATCAGGGGCTTCCCTGGTGGCACAGTGGTTGAGAGTCCACCTGCCAATGCAGGGGACACGGGTTCGTGCCCCGGTCCGGGAAGATCCCACTTGCCGTGGAGCGGCTGGGCCCGTGAGCCATGGCCGCTGAGCCTGGTGTCCAGAGCCTGTGCCCCGCAACGGGAGAGGCCACAGTGGTGAGAGGCCCGCGAACCGCAAAACAAACAAACAGCAATCAGGATTTGGTGAAGGCTTGAGCATAGAGAAAATAATGTGTACCTAAAAGATGGGATGAGAAGGATAATTAAAGTCAACTTTCCATACAATTATTTGTGACCTTTTTAAATATGAAAGCCCATGGTAACCACAAACATGGAGCATAAGGAAGATAATAGAAGCAAATGCCTGGAGATATATCCTCAGCACTGCTACTTACTCCCATTTTGATCTTGGGCCATGAATTGGTCTCTGTGGGCATCAGTTTTGCACGTGTCTAAAATGGCACCAGGCATCACAGAAGGCAGGATGATCAGACTCAAAGATGAACTGCCTATGGAAAAGGCAGTGGTACCTGCAGCCCTTGGAACTCTGCCAGGTGATTTGCCCATCCTACCTTGAAATGGTAATCTATCACAACCTGTGTGGGAGAAGCAAACGATTATGACAGTGAGGGCAGGAGTCTTTGGGTCGTCATCAGGTTTGGCACATTGGGGTGCTCTGCCAAAATCAATCTGGTTTACATTCCAAAGTTAGCTTTTGATGGTTACCATGGTCCCAAGAAACCGTATTTTTACTCTACTTAGCCAGGATGCTGTCCCACTCATCCTTGTATCCTTAGAACCTACCAGAGGGCCTAGCATGTAATAGATACAGTAAGAGATTTATTTTAAAATGTTAAACAGAATTAATTGAACACTGGAACATCAGAAAACCAAAGATTAGTTCCCCTTGCTTTTCAGAATTCAAACTATGAAAGCCTCAGTTGCCTCACTTCACAGCACGCCTGAAGTTCAGCTCCTCTCATTGGAGCTCGCTGTTCACCTTTCTGGTCCCGTCCAGCCTGAGCTATTAAATTGCACGTACCGGGCTTCCCCGGTGGCGCAGTGGTTGAGAGTCCGCCTGCCGATGCAGGGGACACGAGTTCGTGCCCCGGTCCGGGAAGATCCCACCTGCCGCGGAGCAGCTGGGCCCGTGAGCCGTGGCCACTGAGCCTGCGCGTCCGGAGCCTGTGCTCCTCAATGGGAGAGGTCACAACAGTGAGAGGCCCGCGTACCGCAAAAAAAAAAAAAAAAAAAAAAAAAAAAAAAAAATTGCAGGTACCCACTGTCAGATTGCTTATGACTGGTGTATGTGTCAATTACACTCCGATTCCTGGTTTTTGCTTAAATGCAGAAAGGAAAACAAAGCGCCTGGCTTCCTATTATAATGAGAAGGAGGACTCTCTCTGCATCGCCCACACTCACTCTCGATAAAGTAAGTCACCTCATTTTCCACCAGGGCCTCTCACCAGGCATTAAAGGATTCTCTCATCAGGGCTGGTGTTGTCAAAAAGCCCACAGCTGTAAGTTTATGTCAGTACCTCTGTGGCCAATTTGTCATAAAATCATTTTTAAAAATGAGCAGCCCCATTCCCACTTCTTTTTCACTTTAGCCTTGTTTCTCTTTTTAAATTTTCACTGAAGTGTAATATACATACACTTCATCCATCCTAACTGTGTATCCATCATAATTGCACAGCTTGATGAATTTTAACAAACTGAACCCTCCCCATGAAACAAGAACCCAGATCAATAAACAGAAAGTTACCAGCAATCAAGAAGCACTCTCATGCTTCTTCCAGTCATTAACTTCCCACATCCCCAAGAGTGAAATCCATCCTCACTTCTAACACCATAGATGCCTTTAGCTTGGTTTTCGCTTTTATATAAGCAGATTCATACAATATGCACTCTTTTGTGTCTCGCCATCCCTTTATTGCCTGGGGAAATGGGTCTTTGTGTAACAACAGAGCACCAAAATTTCATGTTGGTAACTTGGGCAGTATACAAGGAAAGGAAAGGAAACCTTGAGGCTGTGTTACAGGAAGACTTTGTGTTAAACTTGGTCTTTTTTTAAAACACAGATTAAGGTTGTTAGAACCAGTTTAAAAGTTCAAGCTACCCAAGAGACACGTGAGTCCAGCTAGTTGAAAATCTATGACTCAAGCTACAGCTGTGTGTTAGCAGCTCCCCGTATTTGGATGTGGACTAAGACAGAGGGATCAATTCTCCCTGAAAGGCAGGCAGGGACTGGCTACGGGGGCAGAAGGCAGTGCAGACTTGTTGGCACAGGCAGAGGAGTTGCCGTGGAATTTTTTTTTTTTTTTTTTTTTTCTTTTTGCTGTATGCGGGCCTCTCACTGTTGTGGCCTCTCCCGTTGCGGAGCACAGGCTCCGGATGCGCAGGCCCAGCGGCCATGGCTCACGGGCCCAGCCGCTCCGCGGCATATGGGATCCTCCCAGACCGGGGCACGAACCCGTATCCCCTGCATCGGCAGGCGGACTCTTAACCACTGCGCCACCAGGGAGGCCCTTTGCCGTGGAATTTAAAGACACCATTAGTACAGCCACAAGGGCCCAAACCCTCTGTAGCTGAGGCCCCTAATGCTTGTGGGATCATGAAAATTAAGACAGTCTTGCTGGCAGAATCTTAGTAACTATCTGCTCTTGGCATATGAGTCAGTTAACGTCCTAGTCCGGATTGACCCAGAGTAAGAGGTTCCCAGCGCCTTCCAATAAAACTCAATATGACAGGAGAGAATCAAGGGAGCAGGGATGAAAAGAGGTTTTTCGGAAGAAGCAGAATAAATCAATTGGCTGTGAGCACCCTGCGTCTTTTTCTTAGGTGGTCACTTTCCATCTTCTCCAGGAATTTTCTGGTCCTTAGCACACATAAATACTGAACAATCTAGAATTCACTGGACATCTTAGAAGTTAGGGCCCACCTTGCCTCACTCAGGCAGCCAGCAATTCCCCAAGGTGACAATTCTCCTTAACATCAGCCAGGAGAAAGACAGGATGCCTGCGGATTAGCACTAGGTGGTCTGTTCACTAAAGGAGGAAATAGACTAGGTAGTTAAAGGTATCCAGTCCTGGATCAACCGTAGCTTTGAACTAGAGGTGGTTATATGGAGAGTCCAGAATACCTCCCAAATTCACTGGAGCCGTTGACAAATTATCCTCACTACTATCATTCTAATAGTAGCTAACAATTATTGAGCTAATGTTACATGTTAATTATTTCATTTAGTCCTAAAAACAGCCCCACGAGATAGATGCTAATTTTGTCTCCATTTTACACATGTGTAAAATGAGGCAGAGAGTGGGCCACATGCTTAGGCCAGGAAGTAGATTCCGACATTTGTTTGACAACAGAGCCCACATTGTAAAACAGTGGCTTTCAAGCCATTTTTTTTTACCATGACCCAGAAATTATTTTACACTGTAACCCAGAACATACACGCATACACACATAAATACACATGAAAAAAGTTTTAGAAAATAATATTCACCCTTACTCCATGCCTTAGATCATTGTTTTGATACTTACTACTATATTTTAAACTTTTCTATTTCCTTTTAAGATGCTCATTACAACTCACTCACATATTTCATGACACATGAATAGCTTGTGATCTGCAGTTAGAAAAACACTGTCTAAAGCATTATGCTGTACTGCTTTCCCAAGCTCTTCTTATTTCATTCTCTAGGAATGGACTTTACAACCACATGGTTAAATTTACCACCAGTGGTGTGCTGCTAAATGTTTAACAACTACATCTTTGGGACTTGTGAAGGGACTGGTTATTAACATTTGCTGATTTCTGCACTGTAAATACTCCCACCGTGGCCAATTTGAAGCTGTCAACATGACATCGCTGAACACGGACTGGGGAAGAACTATGGATGAGTGGCTCATGAGAGCTCATACCAACCAACTAAAGTATACCAATACACTTCCCCAAAATTTTCAGCAAAAACTGAGAAAATAGGTTTTAAAGTCATGTCAGTAACTGGAAGGGTTGGAGATGATTTGTCAATGATAATTAATTGCCTATTTCATGGCAATTAGTCTAAGCCCACAACCCCACAGTGTCTAATATATATATCCAAGTTGTTTGTATTTGAGCATGGGGTTCTTAGCTATTATAACTTGAAGAATACTAATCAGGCCCTGACACTTCATTGTCTGTACACTGAGGTATCTAAAATTCCATGATTAAAAATGTTTCTCTTTTTTTAAGCCAATGTTTTGGCCCATTTAAAACTTTGACCATTCCTAAATAGGTAACAAAGTAACTTGCATTAATGTGCTAAAAACTGATGGCTTAATATATCAGATGACTTTATTTGTGATAAGTAAGAGAATTGAGAAAATGGGAATTCTGATAAGAGTATGAAGGAATGGATGGCTTTGGAGTAGTTGCATTTCTAGGAAAACCCATCATGAATAGGGTAACACAATGGAAACGATCACAAACCCTGGTACCATTTGAGATGCAGGACAGCATCAGGCATCTGTGGAAGGGCATAACTGAGTAGGAGGAAAGTTACAGGATTAAATAAAATAAACTATTTAGAACATTATAGTTTCTGGCACAGAGCAGTTGCTCAATAAATTTTAGTATCTTTAAGGGAGGAGATGGGAAAACAAGAGAGGTTCTATTCAGGAATCATTTAATGAAAAGTGACATAAAACAGATTTCAAACTGACATAAGCAAAGAGGAATTTATGATCTCACATAACTGGGAAATCTTAGTGGATTAATTAGCATGTACAATACTGTCAGGTTTCACTATTTCTCCATCTCTTGGCTTTGCATCTCAGACAGGCTCTTGCCTCATGGTGGTGAGGTAGCTGCCAGCAGCTCCAGGCTTACATCCACTCCTCTACGTCACTCTGACAGAAAGAGGATGCTTTTCTCCTGGTGGTTCTAGAAAACGTTCTCACATTAACCCTGGTTAGCAATGATTTGGTCACAGGCTCATTCTGGAATGAATTGCTGTGGTCAGGTACATATCACACTCTGGTTAGTCATGTGTATCACAAGCCAGCTAGCAAGCCACGAATGGATTCACCTTGCTTCATGAACATAAGTGTTGGCTCCCAAAGGAAAACTGTGGCCTGGTTTCCAGAAAAATTGGAAATGGATGCGAATCCATCACACTACAAGGAAAAATCCAGTTTTGTTCAAGCTGATAAGAATTCTGTTTAAAACTGAAACATTTCCCAAATTTCCAACATCTTATTCAGCAAGTCAATTCAGGGGTGATATGCAAAAAGTTTAACAAATGGCATCAAGTTAAGAAAATGAACAGCAACCATACCTCTTGGAGCTGGAACCTAAAGACCCAACTCTACCAGAATGGAACACTTTTCTAGCTGGGCCATGAAGGAATTGAGGGAGGCAGTGGGGGAATGAGAGTAGTCAGGGAAGTGGAGGAATATTCAAAGGGCTTGGTAGCTTGACTATTCACCACCTGGATGAAAGTACTTCAAGATTTTAACAACTAGAACAACTATACCAGTGTGTACCACCAGGGCTTCAACCTTGACTGAATCTATTTGCAGCTATATCATAAAGAAGAACGTGCTGTCAGCTATGACCCATCTTACATTCAGAAGCATGGCCTTTGAATTAAGAGATTGTTCTTTTAGCAGAACTCCAGAAGGGGCATAAAGGTTTTCCACTAACAAGATCTAGGATAACTACTAGATATATCCTGAGAAAACCATAATTCAAAGAGTCATGTACCACAATGTTCATTGCAGCACTATTTACAATAGCCAGGACATGGAAGTAACCTAAGTGTCCATCGACAGATGAACAGATAAAGAAGATGTGGCACATATATACAGTGGAATATTACTCAGGCTTAAAACGAAACGAAATTGAGTTATTTGTAGTGAGGTAGATGGACCTAGAGTCTGTCACACAGAGTGAAGTAAGTCAGAAAGAGAAAGACAAATACCGTATGCTAACATATATATATGGAATCTAAAAAAAAAAAAAAATGGTTCTGAAGAACCTAGGGGCAGGACAGAAATAAAGACACAGACGTAGAGAATGGACTTGAGGACACGGGGAGGGGGAAGGGTAAGCTGGGACGAAGTGAGAGAATGGCATGGACTTATATACATTACTACCAAATGTAAAGTAGATAGCTAGTGGGAAGCAGCCGCACAGCACAGGGAGATCAGCTCGGTGCTTTGTGACCACCTAGAGGGGTGGGATAGGGAGGGTGGGAGGGAAACACAAGAGGCGGGGAGATATGGGGATATATGTATATGTATAGCTGATTCACTTTGTTATAAAGCAGAAACTAACACGCCATTGTAAAGCCATTATACTCCAATAAAGATGTTAAAGAAAAACAGATCTAGGATAAATGCAAACATATACACACAGGGAGAAGTAAAATCATACTATAAGATAAACCAAATAATATTGGAATTCATCTTTTCTTACCATTTTTTAATTTGTGACAAATATAATTTTCATGAACTCATCATGACAATACTTCATAGTTAGACTTACAGGTATTCTTCTACATTAAACCACATACTTACCATTTCTGGTGCTCTTCATTCTTTCCTGTTGATTTGATTTTCCTTCTGGTGCCATTTCCTCTTCCTTTGAAGTAATCCCTTTAGCATTTCTCTGCTGTAAGTCTGCCGGCAGTGAAATCTCTCAGTTTTAGTTGCCTGGAAAAAAGTTTTTATTTTACCTTCCTTCTTGAAGTATATTTGAACTAGAAGTAGAATTCTGGGATACTTAACCAGTTTTTTCCCAGAACTTTAAAGATTCCATTGCATCATGGCCACCATTGTTTCTGATGAAGGTGATCCCTCATTCATTTTGTTACCCACTAATTGGGCTGTTCCACTCTGTTTTCAAAGTTTTCGCTTTATTTTTGGTTTTATCAATTTGGCAATGATTTGCCTACGTGGGTTTCATTTGGATTTATCCTGCTTAGGGTTTGCTGAGCTTATTGGTTTTATAATCTTACGTTTATCACCAAATTGGGGGAATTTCCAGCTATTATTTCCTCAAGTATTTTTTTCTTCTTCTTCCTCCTCTACTTATGAAACTCAGATTATACCTGTGTTAGACCACTTACTATTCAAAAGAACTCTGAAGCTTTAGTGAAATTTTTTTCAGTGTTTTTTCTATTAGGTCAGATTAGATAATTACTTTTCATCAATCTTCAAGTTTACTGACTATTTTGCCATCTCCAATCTGTTGTGCTCCCCTACATACACCCAATGAAGTTTTTATTTTAGATATTTACTAGATAATTAAATATTTATTTTGGATATTTACTTTTGTGTTCTAAACTTTCTGCAGCTTTTTTTCATAGTTTCAATTCTCTGCTGAGATTCCTCATCTACTCATTCATTTTTTTTAAGTCTTTGAACAAATGTATCTTTATAATAGATTTAAAGTCCTTATCTGCTAAGTTTTGGGACCTTTTTCTTTTTCTTTCTTTTTTTTTTGCGGTACATGGGCCTCTCACTGCTGCGGCCTCTCCCGTTGCAGAGCACAGGCTCCAGACGCGCAGGCTCAGCGGCCACGGCCCACGGGCCCAGCCGCTCCGCGGCATGTGGGATCCTCCCGAACCGGGGCACGAACCCGTGTCCCCTGAATTGGCAGGTGGACGCTCAACCGCTGCGCCACCAGGGAAGCCCTGGGACCTTTTTCTAATGAAAGATTTCCCTCTTTACTTCAGGTCCCATTTTCCTGTTTTCTTACATGTCAAGTGATTTTTGGTTGTATACTGTGGAATTATATTGCAGGCAGGCTCAAGTATGTCAACTTCCTTTAAGAGTTTTCAGTTTTGCCTTAGCAGGTACTTAAATAACTGTGGATCATTTTAGCTTTGTTAAGTTTAGTTTTATTCTTTGTTAAGGCAGGTGTATTTTGGATGTAGTCCTAGGGCATGCCCCTTATTCCAGAGCTTGATTCTTACACATGGAGGGTAAACTTTCTGGGAATTTTATTGAAAGTGCAATAATGCCCAGTGTGTTCTCTCTACTCCAACTGGGCTGGAACTCCAATACCTCTCTGTATGTATGACCTCTGATATAGATATTTCCCTCTCAACCCTGCTGCAGGAAAATGATCTCTGCCAGGCCTCACTGAGTCTCATTCTGTGTATAACCAGCCTAACCCTTGCACAACACAGACCTTAGGCTCACCATTTCCATGCAGCTCTCTGCCCCACAAATTGCAACCACTTCAGAAGCCAAGAACTCTAGTTTCTGCCTCTGGAGGCCAATACGGCTGCCACTGCTCGGTGGCAGAAAAGCATTCCCATGCAGAATGTTGGGGAATAGGGTAATCATGGCACTTGCCTTGTGTGATTCTTTTTCTCAAAGATCACAGTTTGCCTTGTATGTTTTGTCCAGCTTTATAGCTATTTTCAGCAGGAGGGCAAATCTAATACCAGTTACTATGACATGGCCAGATGCAGAAGCTGGCTACAGATACTCTAAAGAGTTCACTTAGCACCAGGCAAAGATAGTGCTGTTTCAAACATTTTACCATTTACATACTCAGGAGAATTTGATAGATGGGGGTGAGATTTTTGCAGAAACATGTGTGATATGCATTCTCTTTTGTAAGACCTGATTGGAAAGTAATTATTAAAGTCTTCTTAAATCCTAATTCTGTATTTACTTTTCACTACTATCTTGAGTAATTTGCCCTACTTTCTCTCTCTCTCTACTCAGGAAGCAATAAGAGTTAATTCATTGTGCAAAACACTTTGACATTATTCAAGAGGAAGGACAGTATACACACAGGACATTACTAATAATATCCACTTGATGAATCATATTGTTAATAGGTAAAAATGTTCTCCTGTGAATAATATTCCTCCATTTCTTCCCCTTCACTATTTTGTCCAGAGCTAGAAGGAAAGCTTTTGACAAACCCAGTTTCTGTACTCTGTTCACACTGACAAACCTGTAACTTCTAGTAGACTTGGCAGCTTCTAAGAGGAAAAGGACAAAGGTGCACTCCAGGGGCTTTGGGGAGGCTCCAATTCCAAGGCTGGTAATGGGGTTAGGAAACTTGAGGATGAAAAAACAGCTGAAATAGCAACACATACACACACACATGCACGCACACACACAGGAAAATAATGCGCACTTTGATACTTACAAAAATAAAGATTGACTTTGAAGGGAAATAAATGAATCTTTAATATAATATATATTGAATGATCAACCCAAGTTAATATTATTGTTTCAGTAAATTACCAACAATTACCCTAAGGACCAAAGTTTAGCACAACTGTCAACATTTTCCTACCTCATAAAGACACTTCCCTCTAAATTCAGAAGATAAAGGAAATTGGAGACCTGATGTTTTGTGAGGTGGGGAGGGTTGTCCAAGGCCATTTAGTGAAGTGGGCATGTCTCCTTTTGGCAGCATCAGCATCGCTTTCTGGCTCCATCATCCCAGTTGGTAGTGTCCCCCTCTTCACTGTAGTCACGTAGGGTTCCTGGGCTTCTTTTATCTTCTCTATGAATAAAACAGGCTCACAGGAAAGGGTCTGATCAATTTGTTCCCAGTTCTCAACTTAAGTTTTTGGTTACTTGAAACCTTTTATTTATGGTGGGATTTCAATCTTCCTCAAACTAGAGAAACTTGAGAGAAAGCAGAACTATCCTTCCTAACTTCAAATCTTAATACATAGGCCTGGCCTCCACTCTTCTGCCTTGTCAGTCATACGTTCATGGAACATAACCTGTTATTTGGTGTGCTGCTTTCCATTCCTCCTAATCTCTCTCAGAGGGACAATGCATTTCCTAATCTTTCTAGTTTCTCCAAGTGCTCTCAACTTTTCCAATTTTACTTTATTTTTTTCCTTAAAAATCAGCAATTTAAAGGAAAGACCAGAGCTATTGAGGCCAAATTTCTCTAGTGCCAAAGTTGAATCTTGACCTATGATAGCATCATTTTGAAAAAAAATAAAACGGATCTTTTCAGCTATCTTCTTTATTCTCTGAATGGAATTTCCAAATCATTTTTTCCAGTCTTCTGATCAATCTCTCAAAAACTTAGATGCTATCTAGAATTTATCATTTGGCAATAATGTACATTAGTTGCTGTGGAAAATACAACATTGTCTAAGGCATTGACCTTGATATCAAGTAGCTTACAATCTAATGAGGAAAGAAGAACAAATTCCAATTGTTAGATTTCAATTTTAAAAAACTATGTAAATAAATATAAAACAAAATATGATCATCATAATAAACATAGCGCAAACTATAAGGAAATTAAGCAAATGGAATTAGGCCACCTTACAGCTGAAGTAATACAGAAGGCTTACAAGGAATAGAAATTTTAAGCTAGATCTGCTAAGAATGATTGGATATTAAGTAGTCAGTTTCTCATAATAATTTCTTAAACGAAGTAGAGTGGTTCAGTAATACATTATGCTATTAAAAACACCAGTATGGCTACGGCCTCTGTTTACCCATTTGAAAATGGTAGTCTAAGAACAAAGGCCATGTCTCTTGTTGCCTACAATTCTGGCAGCTGAAAACCTTATAATCAAATGTACAGCCAAATTGTACATGCTAGCACTAACCCTAAATTTTCTCCAGATCAGTTGGGTGTGCAGGCTTTGAGCACACTCAGAAGCCTTTCAGCAACTCAAGGACTTATTTCTAGGAAAGAGTAAGAGTGGTTCTGGCATTAGATCACCCCTGGATAAACTACTTATTCATTGAGTCAAACTGGATTGCATTTCTGACACTAAGTCCCTGGGCGAAGTCAAGAGAGGAAGGAAAATATGTATTAGCATATGCAGAATATAGAAATACTTCCTGCCCACATCTTTCAGGGCTTATATTCACAGCAAACCCCTAAGATTCTATTAATGCACCAATTAATAAAACACTGGTGAGCAGGTTGCCTACAGAGAGGGCTACACATGCTTGTTTATGGTTGACACACCACTCATCGTCCCTGAATGGAGAACTTTTGAGTGCAGAGCTGCAACTCTCTGGCTGCGTATGAATGTGGCTGCAGTAGGGAGTCTGTGTATCTGAGGAATGTGCTGCTGGCTGATTTATAATGAAAGGAACCTGAAAAGAAGTAGTGGATGCCCTTTCCCACAATCCGATAAACTGTTACACAGAGATAAACAGTTGCCTTGAATTAAGCGTGTTTGTCTATTTTTCAATGTTAAGTTTTAATTTCCTGTTTGTTCCATTTCTTACGGCTTCATTTTAAATAATGCTAAGGATTTTAAAATTATGCATGCCCCTACAGTCTTAATCATTTCAAATTCTGCTTTAAGGAAAAGGTAAATAAGAAAATATTAAGACTATTTAAACATTACTCTAACTGATTTTTAATTGGTAATTCTCTAAGACTGCATTAAGTGCTACTTAAAGACACCCTGCCAGAGGGCTTAAGGAAAACTATTTTACATGACATGGTTGTTAGTCAACTTGTTTTCAAGTTCTGTATATCTAATTTTTAAACGTACATAATATATGTAATATGTCATGAATTGCTTTTTGAATCAAGTACTTAACAATTACCATGTTAGAGGTAATTGTAAACTTATTGTGAAGATTTTCACAAATGGTGGAGATAATTGGAAGAAACAGAGATGAGTACGTTTCCATCACTCTCTGTATAAAAATATCCAAACATTTAAATTATTTGACAGCAGGCATAATGTTCATTTGTTTACAATTAAAGTTTCTATCCTAGGTATCCAGCTCATGGCCCAGCACACACAAAGTAGGTGTCCAATAAATATTTGATGAGTGAATGCATCTCTGAAGCTCTGAAATAGGAAAATAGGCATGTTTCTTATTTAGTATTCTCCCGACCAAAAACTTAAGTAAATGTAGGTCAACTTGAGGCCACATTTTTCTTGGCTTCTTATAGACCCGCCTCAGCTACAACTTTCAAATTCAAAGGCATCATTTTCTCCTGCATGTATAAAAAGTACTACCTGCTGGCAGTCCTACCATCAAAGAGCATAATAGGGGAAGATCATTTGGGATGATTAGGTAGGTAATAAAATAAAACAACTGATTTCTGTACTTTAACTCCCACTTTCTATGCCACAAATAAAATAGTAAAGAGTCATTTGCAAACAGCATTATCATGGATGTCTGGATTCCTTCAAGAAATATTTATTGAATATCTTCTGGATTGCAGATACTATGCCAGGCCCTGGATACACAAAGATAAATAAAACACAGCCTCTGCTTGTGAAACAGATAGACTGACACATACTACTACTTTCAGCATAATGTGATGTTTCATTTGAAGTCTTCTTTGGCTAAGAGCATCCTCTTAAGCGAGAATTAAGCTTTCCATAGACTACACGGTCATCTTTACTCTTTGTGTAGTCAAACTTCCTTCATATTCAAGAGATATCTACATCTTTTATAGATAGATGGTTAAGACTGCGTTGATGACCTTCTTTTAATTAACTATTCTCTTTTATTAGGCACATAAAACAATTATTTTATAGAGGCAATTTCAGCTTCTTTATCATTAGTGATAATGACCGCAGTGCCTTTTACCTTCCATGGCAGTTTTGCTTCAAAGGGAATTGCACGTAAAAATCAAAGAGAGACCAGAAACTGATATGAAAAAAAAAAAATTCTACTACAGTATCAACCTCTTTAAAAATTATTATTATTAGATTTTCTGGTGCCCTGTGGCAGATATCCCAGAGAGGCTCTAGGTTAACATTGAGCAGGCCAATCACTGCCGCTCTGAGTGCTGAGGTTCACACCTAAATAAACCAAACCAAACCCAGATGACTTGTGTGTCTCAAGAAAACAGCACTTCACTTGCCCCATGAAAAAGGAACAGAAAGCATGTGGAAAGCCAGGTTTTAAAGGGCACTGCTAACAGGAGAAGGGAGAAATGTCGAAAATGTTGAAGTAAACACTGAACTAGTTCCTGTCTGGATATTTTTGCTGAGTTTTGTTTTTCCCTTCAAACCTTAAAAATCCTAAAAGCTGTACCATTTCATTTATCCCTAATGAGCAGACAAGGAAACAAATATCAACGGTAATCACAAAATATTTCTTGAATTAGCTACAGCAGGAATACAAAGCAGGAAGTAAACAATTTGACTGGGGAAGGAAGATGGGAAAAAACTCTTGGCCTTTCCTGGTACTGACTGTAAGGTCGTAGATGCTAAGTGGGTGCTTACCAGACAAATGGTGTAGAAGGGCATTCCCAGCAAAGGGAACAACATGAGCAGAAGCGAGGGGTCAGCACCATCTAAGTCATCCTCTGAAGTGAACATAGTTCAAATAGCAGAAGCATAAGGTTTGAAGGTAGATGTGGGACGAAGTCGATGGGCATGGTAAACAGAAAGACTTGAGAGCTTGCCAGGTTCAAGATCATGGAGCATTCCAAGATCAAGACCATTCTTCACCCTAGAGGCAAGGGGAAGTCAGTATAGATTAACAGGAGATGGGCACTCTGAACAGCAATTAAGGTTATACATTAGATAGAGCACTTCCTCCAATGGGGCACCATTCAGATTGCTAACATTTCTTAGTACACCTGACAGTACACCAGTGGTGTGCCTTTCAGGCATCCTGATTGAGCCGGGGAGCAGCCAGGAGAGACCCCCTCCTCCATAAAACCTCGCCGACACACAGTCATGCACAAAAGCGGGAGAGCAGATGGGCACACGTGACCACACACACGAGAGCATGCAACTGTGCCCTGTCAGGAGACTGCTCCAGGAGTCCCTGCGCTACCGTCTCTCACCTGACTCTGAATGTAATAAGCTTACGTCATCTAGGGGCCAAGGGGGTGGTCACACAGAGTGACTGTGCTGACCAGTGTTTGCTCTACTGCCAGGGAGCCGGGTGTCAAGAGTACAACACTAGGTCCATTGGTTTCTGTGGGCATGCGACCAGATAGCTCCACACCAGGATTTTAGAAAGTTCCCTGGAAAGACCCCAGGGAAAAAAAACATGATCCCCCAGGAGGGCTTTGCCTGACTCCTAAAAGATGCACATGTTCGAGCCTATCATGTAAAAAGAAGCTTGATTTATGAAACTGTCCTAAGCTCCAACGTCCTGTGCAAACCCCAGAATTCATGCTTACCATGCTCCCTGAAATGTGAGGCCCATGCCAGGAGCTGCCTAACCCCAGCTGGAAGAGGCAGCCAGCAGGCATCGCACCTTCTCCATCACTAATGTTACAACTATGTTACAGGTTATACAATAACAACTTTTAGAATTTTGCACTCGAGGAAGGTTATCTTTCCCTAACTCACAAAACGGTGCTTTGGGGGCTGGCATCAGCTCCCTAGGAATCTATTGCTATGGTCCTGCTAGAGATAACAAGAGCCTGGCTTCATGGGTAAGAAAAAAAAAAAAAAGAAGGTGGCTTTGAAAGATGTTTAGCAGGTAGACTCTACAGAAATTTGTGGCTGATGGGAAGAAAATAGGAAAGGTGGAAATGGGAAGGGCTCCTCTGTGCAGGTTTCTGGCTCGAGAGCCTGGGTACAGAAAAGAACCCTTCACAGAGATAAGGGGGAGTTTATAACAGGTAGACCCTGAGGGGTCAGAGGGATGTGTCCGTTGAGCTGTTTAGCAGGCAATTAACCTAGGAATCAGGTAAGTGGTCGTTGAAACTGTGAACACTAATTAAGGTAGCTCAGGACTGCGGTGGGGCGGGGAATTTGAGATGTAGTCAGACATGCAGCATGAGAAGAGAAGCCTAGGAAGTCGGAACATGGAGAGAAGAGTTAAGGTTTCAATTAAGGTCAAGTCAAATGAGGATTACAAAGGGTTAAAGGAATTAGAAACTAGGAGATCGGTAGTCGCTTTCTCCAAAACCATTTTGTTAGAACAGTGGGGGCAGAAACTTGGCTGCAGTGACTGAGAGCATCTGGGGTGACAGCAAGTGGGGACAATACTGCGGACAATCCTTGTGAAGAGGTCAGCTATGAAGGGAGGACAGGGCTGTGGCAGCAGAGAGGCAGACACAGGGACAGAGTTACCATTGTGTTTTGTTTTATTTCCAAATGGAAAGGGAAGAGTGGGTAAGAAGGAGTTGTTTAGAGTTGAAAGACAAGGAATAAAGACTCATAACCAAGTTGCTGCCCTACCAATAGCAAAGTAAATGACTCAGAAGAGGGAGTGAAGTGAACGTAGCATTAGAAAAACCAGGGTCTGACCACTCCCTTCTAAGTACACGTTGTCAGGTCACTTTATCTCATTAGTCCTCAGTGTCCATTTCTGGGAGGTGGGACCACTAAGAGCTACATCACAGTGTATTGTAAGGACTGGGCGAGAATACTTGTTGGAAGCGTGCCTGGTGCAATGGTCCATGTGTGTTTAGCAGATGGTAATTTGAGTCATTATCACACCAAAGGTCTGAATGGAGACCATCAATGTAATCACTGTTGCTTTCTTTACCATTGTTGTTCATTTAATTTTTATCATCTCTTTAGGAATTTGCTGACAGCCTCTGCTAGTCTGTTCCTCCCTTATATGAAGGACAAAACAAAGATCCAGTTTGGAAATGAGAGAGGAGGACTAGCGTGCAGCATTGGCTCCATCCACTGATATCTCCCAGAGGTACAGATACGGGATTCATGAAGATGTTGACAAGACTCCAAGTTCTTACTTTAGCTTTGTTTTCAAAGGGACTTTTACTTTCTTTAGGGGACCATAACTTTCTGAGGAGGGAGATTAAAATAGAAGGTGACCTCGTTTTAGGGGGCCTATTTCCTATTAATGAAAAAGGCACTGGAACTGAAGAATGTGGGCGAATCAATGAAGATCGAGGGATCCAACGCCTGGAAGCCATGTTGTTTGCTATTGATGAAATTAACAAAGACAATTACTTGCTCCCAGGAGTGAAGCTGGGGGTTCACATTTTGGATACATGCTCGAGGGATACCTACGCATTAGAGCAATCACTGGAATTTGTCAGGGCTTCTTTGACTAAAGTGGATGAAGCTGAGTATATGTGTCCGGATGGATCCTATGCCATTCAAGAAAATATCCCACTGTTCATTGCAGGGGTCATTGGCGGCTCTTACAGCAGTGTTTCCATACAGGTAAGATTGGCAGTGCTGCTGATAAAACACTGTACCTCTTTGGTTTTATGTCTTGGGAGAACAAGAGGAGAATATCCTAAGAGCTTCATCAATGGATGATATTAGCCATGCAATTGTTCCTTGCTATGGGTCTTTGATAATATAGATTTGCAGACAGAACAGTACTTTAGCAATGAAAATTGTTTAGAGATATATCAGGTAGCTCCTGTAGCATAAAAAGCTACCCCAAAATTCATTGACTTAAAACAACAATTACTGCTTATTATAGTTTATAAGTCTGAAGATGGGCTGGAGTGAGATGATGAAGGCTATAGGTTCAGCTGCAGGTCACTCTGCTCCCAGTTTGTCCCTTATCCTCTGCCTGGAATCAGTGAGCTAGCCCGGGCATGTTTTTCTCAGAGTGATGACAGAGATGCAAGAGAATGCACATTTCACTGTACAGGCCCCTCCCAAGCTTCTGCATGCCTCACAGTTGTGAACATCCCTCCAGGCAAAGCAACTCACAAGGCTCAGCCCAGAATCAAGGAGCAGGGAAATATGTGCTTACCCACAATACACGTGCTGCTGCTAAATTACATCACAAAGGATGTGGATACACGGCAGAGCCATGACTGGAAGTCATCAATACAATCAAGCAAAAGAAAGTACAAAATCACTGAGCTTTACTTTTTTCCACACTAATTTTTTCCCAAGCATTGTTTTATTCAGAGATAAACTATAAACAATTTCTCATGGTATAAACCTGAAAATGTATGCACAGAAGCCAGATAACTACTACCAAAGGCAAAAAGAAAAACAGGGAACAATTTAGCACATAACTTAAACTAGATAAAAAGCTGATAATTGGTTCTCATCATTTTGTTAGGGAAAGAAGGAACGTTATTAGTCAAACCCTTGCAATGCTCACAGGGTCACAGAATTAGAGGCGGAAAAGGGCTGAGAATTCATCATCCTCAAATTTCCCAAGCCCCAGAAATACTGGTTTCAGGAAAACTCCCATTGGTAGATAGCACATGAACTAGAACTCAGATAGATCTTTTGTGCTTTTGGGCTCTTTCAACTGTCCTATGTGATTTCTATATGTCACTTCAATATTTTCCTAGTGAATGTGGCAGTAATAAAAGTCCATAAGAGTCACATAGTGAATACTTTGCCTCCTACCAAATGACTATAATCAAAGCCCCAAGCACTAAAGGAAGTCATAATACACACATGTTGTCTGTATAGGTCGCCAACCACTTAAATTGGTTCTATTTGCACTGGAATAACCTTATTTCTATATCAGAGATTCGTGGCATTTAAAATTCTACCTGCAATTCTGTGCTGTTCTAAATGACTACTGCAAATTTCTTTCCTTCTACAGTGTACACACTCATATTATGAGTAATTAGGATAATTGGTTTTTCATAAACACCCTTTGACTTCATTAGATGGATAGAAAATACTGCACATCTCAGAGCATATCATGTTAATTTTGCCACTGTTTCTATACTTGGATCAGGTAAGATGGAACTTGTTATTTAAGAAGAGAGAACTAAAATATGTATATCTGTCATACTTCAATAATACTTTCACCAGATGAGTGCCAAACATTTTATAAATATTTATATTATACTCAATATTACCACTAGTAAAGAATTACAAGTATGTCTTTCTGACCTTAGTTTCTCCCAATGCAGTAAATAGCACTCCACAGCAGATGTGTAAATATCTATTTATCGAAAATAATTAACAAACTATGCTAGGCAAATAGATTTTTAATCTAATTTTACTTTTTTATTACCTATAAACTCCTCAAAAGAGGTCAGGTTATCTTAGAAAAAAATGTAGGTTATTAAAACCCTGAACTTGTTCACAGGGGAAAAAGCCACTTCTTAATCATCAAAGGACCTGGCTTATTATTTCACTTATCTGGTCCATATCACTATAAAGTCACAAATGCTGATATGGCTTTTGTCTCCACAATATAAATAAAGAAACCAAAACTATCATGCTATACGGAAAAGGTTTTCGCATCAGCAAGACTGGGGTTTGAATTCCAACCCCAGCATTTACTACCTTACCTGTAAAATAAGGAAAAACCATCCACTTGAAGAAGTTGTTGAAAGGTTACACTGAGAGAATCTGTGGGAAATGCCTTACCAAAAAACTAACAGATTCAATAAACAGTAACTATTATGGCCCTAAAATCACAGGAAAAAGCAGCGGGAGAGCCACATCTAACAACAACTCCGTGGCCAAGCAGCCCCATGAAATCGTTGCTGGTTCCCCATGGGCTTCATCCATCAGTTAATCTGTATAAAGCTCCCTGTGTACATCCTGCCCTGTTGCAGGGGTTAGAGAGACCCCTGAAGTCATAGAGAACACAGCCTTGACCTCGAGGAATGTGAATTCTGGCTGTGGGTACAGTACTATCATGAAATAACAGTGACTACAATTCACAATACATTCATGGGGTTCACAAAGTAAGAAATGACCTCTAGGAAGGTTTTGAGGATGACTGAGAGAAGGAAAGTTGCACTAGAGAAAAGCTAATTGAGCCACAGTGTGCATGAAAGGCTGGATCTGAGGAAACCCATCAGAAAGATATGGCAGATGTCTGTGAGCAAGAGGGCAAAGACCTTGACAGAAGTAAGGGGATGAGCTAGAGAAGAAAGGAGAGAGAGGGCTTCACTCCCCGCTCCATGGTCCTCAGGCGCTCAGGCTCTGATTAGACCTCACGCTGGTCCCCTCGGCCAAAGTAAGCAGGGAGGTGGAGCCATCTGTCTACACAGTGATCTCCAGGCAGCCTTCCAAGGAACCCTTCGCCACAGGGCCTTGCTTCCAGCTAAGCACCATGAACGAAGAGGTCTTAGGGGCTCTTATATAGCTGAGAATTTAAGTGTGTTATCCTTGTGAAGCACATGTCTTTTAATAAGAATTCTAAAAAAAAAAAAAAAGAGAATAGTCAACAGCAATCCAAAGCAATAGATTCCTAATGATGATTTTAAGACACTCTTGTACACAAATGAGAGATATTTTAGAAGAGAGGATTTTTCTGGGGGCTCCTCACACTCACGTACTCTTTTTCCTGGACTGATTGATTCTGATCCTCTGGTAACCGTGGTGACAGTGTGTAGCTGGTAGCCGCAAAGATCCATGCCCATCAGTCACCTCTGCCATCCATTTCAAACTACTTATGACTTCCTAAATGTTTACTGGAAAGTGCCTCTGCTTGAACTAAGCTGGGGGAAGAAAAGAGGGTTAAACTGTAGAAAAAATCTACTAGTACGAAATCCACCACACAATTTCAAAGATTCCACTTATCTAATTGTTGCATCAAGTCCCAAACCACAGCACAGAGTTTTCAGTCACAAAATTGTCTCTTGAGAGACAGAATTATCAAGAATGATAAAATCTGTGCATCTTATCTTTTGTGGTTGGCTCAGTTTAGAAGTTATCATCTCCCCACTGGGCCTGAATAGCTTTATTGGTGGGAATGCTTCAGCAGGCACTTTTCTCTCCCGTTTCTGGTTCTCTCATTATCTTCCTACTAAAGAAGAATGCTCCTAGAAGTCAGCAGAGGAGATATCCTCTGCTGTATTCGTTCATACAACAGGCAGTTTGCAGATAGCGAAAACTGCATGAAAGGAGAAATTTTTAATGATTTTCTGAGTTAACCTGTATCACCATTGATGAAAACACGGGATATTTTCCCAACACTCTTATTAAGTAAGACAAACCACTCTGTGGTGGTCTCTTGTCTAAAGCAACAGGACTGATTTTTAAATTTGGTAATCAATGAAAACTAGCATCAAAATCCTTCTTTATTAGCAAATATACGTGGGGTCTATTCACCCCCTCTGGTGAATAATAATGCTTCTTTTCAAAGCATTTTTAAGACTGTATTCTGCCCTCTTCTATAAGTCTGCAATCCACCCACTTGGGGGAAAGTAGTATTTATTCAGGAAGAGAATCAGGCTGGTTGGCTTTAGTGAGGCAATTGTCTACGTGGTACTATTTTGAAGCAATGTTTACGTTTGTGTTCTTTCAAATAGACTGTAGTTAGAGCTCCTAAGTTGTTCAGTCAAAACAAAAAAAATGCCTCTTGAGATGTTCCCCCAAATGTTCCTCACTCCTTTCAGAGGGTGTATATTTTCCTCCGTCTTTCTTGCCTTACCAAAGCGAAGTTCAGCTGCAACAAGAGGACAGGCATTAATTGACCCAGTTATTGTTGTGTCCCAGAGTGTTAAAGTGACCTCAGCGACAAAAGGGTATTTGGGTTAGATAGCTCATAAAAAGGGCAGAAGAGAGCCTTGAAAGGATCTTACGACCTCTTTCCCATGCTTGGGAAACAGATCCTTTTTCAGAATTTTTAGCAATAGCCACATCCCAGGAACTCCTGACCCTGGGAGGTGGCCATTATATCATTTATCATGACATGGATTTGGACATGCCACCCGTTGCTCACATCATGTCTCTGAGAAGAATAACTCAAACTAAATCCCTTGCGGTAAGCTTCCCAGATTTTTTCTACATGGGGTATGAAGAACAGCCCAAAAAGACACTCACCACTCTATTATTCCTCCTCCACCTAATTCCACAGTGTGAAAGTGGACCTGTACTGGTCAATTTGTATTAAACATCGCCCTCCCTCAAGGATTCATTCCTCCTTTAAATTCAAAGGCTGTGGGGAAGAATCACACATGAATTGTTGTTCTTATTATAGGAGCGTCAGAAAAATAGTTGAAGCACTTGGGGTTACAAAAGGCTTCATACGGTTAGCTGTGTCCGAATATCAGACAGACTACAGAGGGCAAAATAATGCTTTTTCTGGGCTTCCCTAATGGCGCAGTGGTTGAGAGTCCGCCTGCCGATGCAGGGGACACGGGTTCGTGCCCCGGTCTGGGAAGATCCCACATGCCGCGGAGCGGCTGGGCCCGTGAGCTATGGCTGCTGGGCCTGCGCATCTGGAGCCTGTGCTCCGCAACGGGAGAGACCACAGCAGTGAGAGGGCCGCGTACCACAAAAAAAAAAAAAAAAAAAAAAAGCTTTTTCTGTGGATAAACAAATTTAACCTAGAGCAGAGTTTCTCAACGTTGTCACTATTGGGCTGGATACTCCTGTTGCGTGGAGCTGCCCTATGCATTGCAGGATGTTTAGCAGCATCACTGGTCCCTCCCCACTGGACTACATGCCAACAGCACCCTAAATTGTGACATCCCATAATGTTCCTATACACTGCCAAATTACAAAGTTATCCCCCTTTCCCTCTGACAATCACTGATTTAGAGCAGGGCATATTCAGGGCCAACATAAAGAAGAGTTATTAGAAACGATAGGATAGTCCTGAAGGACGAGGATGTAAGGAAATGAGTTCTCAGTCACTGGAGTTTATTCAAACAAAAGCTGGCCTGTAACTGAGGAGACCGAAGCAACATATTAGTATCTGAACTATGTTGCATTTAAGGGCATTTCTTACTTTTATAATTATACGTCACTCAAGCAAAATACTCTATTAGGATGAGTGATTATAAAGGCAGTGTCTGAAACATGAAGCAAAATAAATTACAGACTCTTTTCCATCAGGATTAATTTGAAGAAGTCCAATCCATTGTTACTTCACTTGATTATGGTAGTATTTGTGTGAATTTGGTGAAGCAAGCATCTCGATTGTGTACTAATTACAACTAGGGCACTCATAAAATCATTTTTCATCAGAAAATAAGCATTTATTAAGCTTATATATTTTAGGTTCAGCAAGAACACTATTCTGTAGACTCTAGGTAATGTGAAGCAGAGAACATGCAAAATAAAATTTATAAATGTTATTACAAAACAGAAAACAAACTTAGGATTACTGAAGGGGAAAGGGGGGGCAGGGATAAATTAGGAGTTTGGGATTAACAGAGACACACTACTATATATAAAATAGATAAACAACAGGATCTACTGTATAGCACAGGGAACTATATTAATATCTTGTAATAGCCTGCAAGGGACAAGAATCTGAAAAAGAATATCACTTTGCTGTACACCTGAAACACTGTAAATCAACTATACTTCAATCAAAAAATTTATAAATAGTAGACATCTTATAAGCCCCTGAGGCATCTGTAAGCAAATGAGGAAATATCAAATCCATACATAAAACAGGTACAAGTGTAAGGCCGGAGAATCAGCTGATGACATAAGTCCTAGGAGACCAGAGAAGATGATAGAATGAGCAGAAAGGAACAGAGGTGAAGAGGAAGAAGACTTTTAGATCCGTGCGAACGGAAAGCCTGCCTTTGAAGTGTCCCTGGGAAGTTGCTTTCTCGTCTACCAATGTGTACTACCTGCTTATTCTTTCCTAAAAAGGAGACCAGTGTTTCTTCCACCTGGAATGCACTGTCCCTCAGCTGTCTTGTAGGCCTTGCCAAATCCTTCTCTCCTTCAGTTCTCAGCTCAAACCCTATCCCTTTTGAGAAACGTTGCCCAAGCGCCCACGACCTAAGCACACACTTCCATTACTAGCTTATTAACCATAATTATTCCTTTGCATATCTATTTTCCCACCTAACTATAAGCTACTTGAGTTTGGGAACCACATCTTTTGTCTTTGTGTTGAGGGCACCGAAGACAATGCCACTACCAGGTTGAGAGTAAATGCTTTTTGAACGAATTGAAAGAACTAACAGAATGATATCCTGCTGCATGTCCAGAAGGCATCCCTAAAGGAATCTTGGGTTGCAGATCACAACCACGACCTACCTATTCTAGATCAGTCTGGAAGACCGTAAATGAAAAATCAGCATTTTCCTACAACAGAAAACTGTGTTTGATACAAAAGCCAGATGCTGTAGCAAAGTGAGCTTGTGGGACAAAAGTCCCCCCACCCTCCCCACCTCCACTGCCTACACGCGTGCCACAAAAGGTGCTTTGATCTGAGAGTAGCAAGGGTTCCACTCCACTTGTCCTTAGACTGACTATTCCCAGAGACAACTACCCAAGACTCAGCATAGCTGGGCACCCAGGGCCATTCCAGATTAGGTTAGAGCCCCATCCTTACTCTAATCAAGCTCTCTGCAGTCTCTCCACATAAAGAATATGCACAGGGTCCACTAGGCCAGATACCACGCTTGGAGCTAACACAAAAGAGAAGGAAACATCATCCTATACTTAAGCAAAGCAGAGTGACAGCATTAGAAATCCATTTACCAATCTATCTTTAGTGTCTCTATCATTAGAAAAGTAAAAATGATAGCTGCCTTTAATGAGTTTAATATTGCAAATACAACAATCACAGCACGGATACAACTACACATTTTGACCGTGCCTTCTTAAAAAAGTTCAGCTCAGTGATTACAACTCCGGATGCAGACGACCTCAGATTTATTTGATCCTTCATTACCTCTCTCCTCATGTCTAACACTGAGATATGAATAGTACTCTTTCACTGGGCTATTGCATGAATTAAATGAGAAAATACATGAAAAACAGTAAAAAAAAAAAAAATAGTGGTCCACACATAATGAGAATTAAACATTTTAGATTTTAGTGGATATTATCTGTTAGCTTTTTTAACTTTTAACATCTGCAGTGCAAGAGTAGTAGTTCCAAGAGGAATTGAGGGTCATGAAGGTCAAACGCCAAGTTCAAGCTTCTACCACTTTACAACAGTAAAATCCGGATAGCTTGCCTCCGCCGACACTGCCTCACCCCCTCACGTAGTCTAAGCTTCAGAAAAACCCGACTCAACAGTTATCTCTGATAGAATCTTTTATTTCCTTCCCAGACTTTTCACGCAAAAGCAATCTCACCAAGCTGACGTTTTGAAAACTCCATTGCTCCTGCTCTCCTCCTCCAAAAAAGGGCAATGCTGTTCAAGGACTTTATCACAGAGAGAGAGGCAACAGCAAGAGCAATTCAAAAATGCTTTTGCTCAGCCGCATAGCACAGGGAGATCAGCTCCGGTGCTTTGCGACCACCTACAGCGGTGGGATAGGGAGGGTGGAAGGGAGATGCAAGAGGGAGGGGATATGGGGTATATGTATACGTGTAGCTGATTCACTCTGTTATACAGCAGAAACTAACACAACACTGTAGAGCAATTATACTCCAATAAAGACGTTAACAAATAAAATTAAATTCAAAAATTAAAAATTACAATAGCTAAGGGAAAAAAAATGTTTCTGTTAACACTGTTTCATTGTAGAAATTTCTCGCCAGATGTAATTATCTAAGATGCACTATTTCCTTTCCTTTGCTTTGGAGTTAATTTATTCCTTAATTAATTCTCCTTCTGTCATGTGTTTATTTGGAAACTACTCGTGAAAAACAAGAGGTTACTCTCAGGACTACTGTCCACAGGGCAATAGAATGGCCCATGGCTGAGAACCAGCTTCTGTGGTGGTCACACATCTGTGATGGAGGTCATGAGATGAAAATCAAGGGACACAGGCACTCCTGAAAGATCAGCAAGTGTTTTATAATATGATTACAGATTAATCAGTAAGCTCATCGACGTAGGACTGCTGACACGTTCAGTTAAAACAAAGTTGTGATTTTGCTTTAACAATACAAAGTTCTCTTTCTGAATCACTATTAAATATGTGCCTTTTTAATGGAGCAATATGTACAAGGCTCAGTATTTCAATATGCAAAGAGCCAACACTTAGCAGTTTATAATAATTAAAGTCCATTGATTTAATGTAATAGAAGTGCTTTTACTGGTCTGAGAAAAATGCAGTTGAAAACTTACAGAGTATTTTTCCAGTTAGTAGACTTGGAAAATCTAAGAATATGTTCCAAAAACACCTGCAGTTAAAGTCTAAGTAAACGTTGCTACTCCAGGCGGGATAGCAGTGGGACTTTGAACACTAAAATTGTGCTGTCGCTATTTTTGACATCACCACCTGCTATATTATGGTAATCCCTCTGTTACTAGTGACAAAGGCTTGATTCATGCCAGCTCCTTGACTTTACATTCCCGCAGAGGGAACTGTAACACAGGGGAAAATACAATAGGAAGAACACCTTCAAAAATTACGTTCCAAACACAGACCAGATTTCCTTGCCAAGCGGTCAGAATGGCAAAACATCTTGAGACACTCGCCATCACTTAATAGGGTCGAATTTGCAGGGCACACATCCCAGGGGCTAGCCGGCCCCTCCCAAGCACTACGCCTCCAATCTGGGTAGCTGCCATTAGGTTCACAATGAGGCCTCAGAGAATACAAACCATGCAGTTAAGCTCTCCCAGTGTGGAAAACAGATGTGAAGGAACACATAATCTACAATTTGTTCAGAATTTTTCTACAAAAAAGTAACTTTCCATCGAAATAAAACCACCATGTAAATTAAGCACATATTACCTATGTTGACACAGTAGGTTTTTTTGGGGGGGGTTTGGGGGGGTTTTTGCAGTACGCAGGCCTCTCACTGTTGTGGCCTCTCCCGTTGTGGAGCACAGGCTCCGGACACGCAGGCTCAGCGGCCATGGCTCACGGGCCCAGCCGCTCCGCGGCATGTGGGATCTTCCCGGACCGGGGCACGAACCCGTGTCCCCTGCATCGGCAGGCGGACTCTCAACCACTGCGCCACCAGGGAGGCCCGACACAGTAGTTTTAAGGAATATTGTTTATATAAGATTTAAAGAAATGCGACAATAAATACAGGTGGGTGCCATCCAGTGAATTTCAACCATTATCAAAGTTTACTTACCTGACTCTCAGTTTTTGTTTCCACCTTGAAGAAAGTCTTCATGCTCTTTTTTCTGAGATGCTTCCAGGAATTTAAAAGTTCTTTAGCCTTTTTATAGTCTCCAACGATGAAAATTATTTATGACCTGCTTCTTTCCAAGAAGAATTCAAGGTGACCTGTAATGACATAAACAGGGGAACAAATTAAGACATGAGTACTTGAGTAATTACCACCAACCAAATAAATGGTTTTAAGTGGACTCAACTTTTATTTAAACCTCTGATCTTGTCCTTTCTATTATTAACTCACTCACTGTTATTGGGATTACAAGGTCCCTGGCCTTCAAGAACTCACAGCTTGAGTCAGAATGAGTATGTCGTCCATCTGATTACCCTTCCCTGACTCTTTCTTTTCAAGTTGGATGTCATCCACTGTGGCCTTTTTAGAACAGAACTGTGGTCATGTCATTCCCTTAATTAAAAATTCTAATGTCTTTTTTATCTCTTAAAGAAGAAAAATTCAAACTCTTTAGCATAGTGTATAAAAAACTTAGCAGTGCAGCCACTGTCCTTCTATTTTTCCTCACCCTGCTAAACCCTACAGGGCACTAGGTACCCTGATAATACTGAACCATTTGCTGCTCTTAAAGCAAAAGTGCATTTGCCCATCTCTGTCTTTGTGCTCTTCTTTCTGCCTGAAAACTTCCTCTCCCTTCCTCTGCCTGATAACTGTTCACTGTCTCTTCAAGATCAAGTCTAAATGTTACTTCTACATGGGAGCCTGCCATGACTCACCTGAACTTGCTCCTTCACCTGTGTTTTAGTATAAGTATGTGTACACTTATCTCAAAATTTTACCCTTGTGATGTTTCTTTGTCCCCAAGAGACTACAACTTCCTAGGAGATAGTGGGGATACATTACTCAGCTTAGGACAACCTAAATTTGAGAATAGCACCTTGTATAATGAGCACTGCTTGAAGTTTGCTGAATGAATGACTGCTGGCTTAGCCATTTTCATGACCTCCAACACTTTTTGAACATTAACTATGTGCTAGCCAGTGAGTTAAGTGCTTCACATGTGTTATCACTTAATCCTTAAAAAAATTCATAAACCAGAGACTACTGAATCCCTTTTTACAGATAAGAAAACTGAAGCTTCAGGAATTAAAATAACTTGCCTAAATTCATGCAGCTAGTGAGAGAAGGGGCTGGTTTGATTCCAGTCCTATGCACCGAATGGTTATACTACTTGCTTTTGTACCCGCCAGTTCTGTTGAAGTAATGAACAGTTAACAAGAAAACCATGAATAACATAGTTCTATTTGCTACAAATAATATGGTATATAGCCATCTGCCCTAAATTATTGCAAAGGACCTCAGAAATAAATACTAATCATTTTTTTAAATTAAGCTACAGCTCTTAGCTCTTCCCACGCTTACCCAACAGCTTTTGGACCTTGGTTAACAGTCAAAAAGGATAGGAGTGCCTTTTTATTGATAGGACTAAATTTATCATATTATGTTATACAAGTGACTTCAGGGCCACAGAAAAATATGGATTAGTTCAACTGTGGCTCTGTTAAATCCTCAAGAGGCATTGTCAAAATCAATATCCAAGGCACTAAAGGATATGTTTTTAACAGGTCTGTTGGTGTCAAGTTATCCTTGGAGTCATCATTTCTCAGGTGTCGCTGGCAAACACTAATGCACGCTGGACCAGATATGCCACACACCTTCTGATCTTACTGTTAGAGACTGCAATTCAAGCCAGTTCAGTTCCATGATTTCTCTTGAAAGTTAGTTCACGGGAAGGGGGGGAGGAGCAAAGAGCAGATACAGGCTGATTCAGTGGGCAAAATACCATCTCGTTCCTCTTCTAAGTACCTGCTAAGTCTAGTTGGAAGCAAAGTCATTCCTGAGATGGTGCCTTGTTAGTAAGGGAGAAAGACAGACCTTTGTCAAACGTGCGTTTCTTACGAGGAGAAACCTGACATGTCTGATGATGCCAGTCTCCCAGAAAAACGTGATCCAAGGGATCCTACATGGTCTGCATAGCAGTTCAGCCTCAGTGACACCAAAATGGCTAAGCTTGTTATTCATAAAATCCTTCGTCACAAAGGAAGAAAATGAAAGTGTCTGCCTATCTGAGTTGCAAACCACAGGTGTCGAGTGCAAATATTTCAGGAAAGGGAGAGATAGAAATCAGGGTTACTGAAAGCCATTTATGAAGGTTTCTGCCATTACTAAGGAGTCCTTTGTCTGGAACGTCCCTGCAAAATCATCAGGACTGAGTCATACCATTAATGGGAATGGCAGTGTAAATCTTTGACTAGAGCATTTTTTGTGCTCATGGCATGTAAGAGTCAGTGACTTCTGCAGATTAAACTGAGAAAACTGGCATTTGCTACCCTCCATTACATGTTTTCCTAAATCCAGATTAATCTCTGACCTTCAAACATGGGCTCCAGTCAACTCTTTTCATGTAAAATATTCCCAGATGTGCTGTAGGCAGTTTGGTCAAAAAAAAAAAAAGTGACTAATCCTTTCTGCAATAACAATATGATTGGCTTCCTTTATGGGCAGATAACTCACGTGATGGGAACAGCTTGAATTCCTCGGGCAGTTTCTCAACAACACATCACCTCCAGTTTCAGTTTAAAATCCAAGCCAATCTGGGATTTTGTACAGCTAATAGCGACGCTTGATCAATCTGAATAGGAGGGTCACTGAGGTCTCTTCCCATCACAACTTTTAGAACTGGCTTTATGTAATTACATGGGTTATAAGGTAGCAGATGGTTTAAAGTACAGCACTCTTCCGGGCTTATATATAATCACTTAATTAAAAGAATGAAACAGAGCAATCAGCACTGCATGTGTGATAAAACAATTAAAGGTGTAGGCTTATTCTTAGAAGATAGCCCCAAAGCGATATGGGAATAGCATCGAATGCAAAGGCAAACCCATGGAGGTTATTATCAAGTCTCCTAATTCCCAGGACAGCAGCAATGGCTTATTTTTCAAATGTATACAGTTCAGCTTTGCAGATAGCACGTTTCTTGGACAATCACTTTAGTGGGAAACTTATTTCTACTGGACACTAGACGTACATATGCCTTTTTGTCTTCTGTTGAAAAAAAAAATGTTTGGCACTGTGTCACCACAGAAGGCATGATGCTCATGTTTAAAATGGATACATCATGGATAACCTGAATGGGAAGAGTGACCACAGGATGTGGGAGTTCACAGGTGACTCAGAAATTTCCAATTCATATTCCCTTTTTCCACAACCTCAAAGAATAGACTACCCGAGCTCTTTCCCATAGTTTACATTCTTTTATTCTCATGATCGAAGCATCACTGAAGTGAAGCATGACACCTGGAATTCTAAAGAGTCCCTGTGACTTGCTGAAAAATGTCAGAAGTAAAACTCCCAAATAAATTGGTCTTTAACTCAAAATTCCCAACAGTGAATAAGGATGGTTTGGATGCCTACAGTAGCATCACTTCACAGCTAGCTATTGATTATGGGAAAGACATTCCCAAGAAAGAATAAGAACTGAGCAACTGATGTGAGCGCTGAGTGTTTGGTTGCTTACGTATCTTGTACATAATGCATTTGTCTCCAGAAAAACCTTACCTTATCAGCAGAGCTTAGTAAGTGTTCATTTGATGAAGTCTTCCCTTAGGTATATGTTTATACGATTCCTACTTTTGATCTATGTGATTTGAGGACTAAGGCTCCATGGTAAGACCTTAGTTTGTCTTCCTTAAGACAAAAAGACACCTTTGTAGCTCAAAGGAAATTGGTGCAATGGCCAGATCCAGTTGGCATAATATTGACTTCCTTTAGTATATTCCTAGTTAGTCACACAGAGATAATTTGGAGAAATTGGTTTTAATGGTATGAAAACCTTTGCTTCAGCTACCTCAAGGTCTAAGCCAGTTGTCTATGTGTCATCTCATTTTGGTGAAAACTTGACAAGGATTAGTGAAGGATCCACCCTGCGCAGAATATTGTTTATAGGTAGTGTTTGAGAGGAGCTTTACACTGCTTGCTGGTGGGTAGCTAGTTTGGGGGTGGGGGAGTTCCCACAGAAATGTATCCTTGCAATTAGGAAAGGTCACATGAAAGAGCAGCAAGCTATCAACTCATTTATCAACTCACTTATTTAACAAACAATATGGAGCATCTCTCTACTCTGCAAGACATCGAGGAAACAGAGATTAACAATGTTCATTCCCTGTTTTTCAGAGTCTTCACTCCAGTAGAGGAATTAGTGAATGATCTAGAAGTAACCATACACTTTGATTAGTGCCATGAGGGAAATACATAAAGGAGTGACAGAGTCTCAGAAGATGGGCACACAACTTGGCCTGAAGTGACAAATCAAGGAAGGTTTCTCAGAGAAGGGGCCCTTGAATGGATTCACTGAACAGACAAGTAGTAAAGGTCATTCTAAGCACAAGGAACAACACATGCAAAGGCTCATAGATTTGAGGAAATAAGTATATAGAGAAACTATATAGAGTTGAGTTCATTTGGAGGGGAAAATAATGGGAAAATGGTAGCAGAAGTTCAACAGCATGTACCATTCATTGGTTTGGTGGACAACTATTGCTGGTGAAAGCCATCCTAAATAACTCCAGCTTAAAACCGCGAAAATGGGACAGAGACAAAAATACTCATTTCAGACCATAGCATCTACTGGAAAACATAATAGTAGCTGGCCAAGCCTAGCACCTTAAGCATTTCTCCTCGGGTCAAAAAAAAAGTCATACATTTGTGACTTGAGAGGTTACAGTAAAAACATTGCACAACATAGTCTGGAATAAATTCAAACCACCCAGAAAGTGGATACCCCAAGGTGTTTAAACATTGAACATAAAACTATAGTACACGCTACATGCAGAAAGGGTTTCTGCAAAACTTGTATGTGGCCTCTCAGGCCCTAGGAAACAACAGGCTCTGCCATAAGGTCTTGGTGTTTCTCACATAAATCATAAAGCCAAACCTGATCATGATATTTATAGCTTGAAGCTTTCAAACTCCCAGCTGAAATGTCCCCTGGTTTCTTAGACAACTGTTCTTATCTCTCTAGATGGTCAGTCAGTAAACAAATGTCTATGGAAGCATCTCAAAGTATAGACTGACAAATGAAAAAGTATACTTTTGATAACAAGGAGTGATTGCTCATGGTCCTCCAATCAAGGAGTTAGTGCATTGAGAAGTGAAAAAAGACAGACATACTATAACTTGAAATATATCGTTGCTATATTGTAATGAGAGGAATCCCATACGGCAGAGGCTAAAAGCTTGAATTACGGAATGGATCGAATAAGTGTGGGAAGTGGAGCATAGTGTCAAATGCCTGGGATCAGATCCTGTCTCTATCACCTAGGGGCTCTTCAGCAGGATCCCTAGCTGCTCTGTGCCTCAGTCTCTCAATCTGTAAAATGGGATAATGGTAGTATCAGCCTCATAAGATTGTTATGAGGATTAAAGAAGATAATATATCTACACCAGTAGATCTAAATTCATATATAAAGAGAGCAAACCACTTAATAATCCCTCTTTGACTTTAGCCCCCTTTGGATTTCTGGTGGACTTTTGCAACATTCAACTTTGCATGTATATCCTCATATTTTCCCCTAGTTTTCTTAGTCTTTCTTCACTTGTGTAATTTTAACTTAAATCCACAAACATACATCTCTCCCTATGTAATACCACCTTATGGCCAGAGAAGGAGACTAGACCTTTGGAAAAATCAAGAGACTGGGCTCTAATCTTAATTTTTTGCTTATTGGTTGTGTAAATTTTGGAAATTCACTTCACTCTGTGAGCTTCAGTTTTCTCACCTATAAAGCAAAAGGCTTAGATTATCTTCATGGCTTCTTCTAGCTCTAAAATGTAATGATCTTAGAGCTTATTTCTATCTTTTTCCAAAGTCATTGATAAGAATTTAATCTCACTTGACCACCTCATACAGACTTTCTTCCAAGCTGCTCTCTTTTAGTATATTTAACTTTTTCAACCAATTCCTATCATTTTCCCTTTTTTACAAGAGTCCAAGTAATGTCACCAATATCCGTTGAAGTCACAGGCCATGGCTACAACTCCTCCCTAAATGGTTCAACTAATGTTGAAAAGACTCTAGTGAGGGGCTTCCCTGGTGGCGCAGTGGTTGAGAGTCCGCCTGCTGATGCAGGGGACATGGGTTCGTGCCCCGCTCTGGGAAGATCCCACATGCCGTGGAGCGGCTGGGCCCGTGAGCCATGGCCACTGAGCCTGCATGTCCCGAGCCTGTGCTCCGCAACGGGAGAGGCCACAACAGTGACAGGCCAGTGTACTGCAAAAAAAAAAAAAAAAAAAAAGACTCTAGTGAAATTCATTCTTAGTGAATCCATGATGATTCCTTGTAACTGTGTTGTTCATTTCTAAGTGCCTGCTTGCTCTCTACTGGAAACTCTATTTTAGAAAATTACCAAAGTGTATCATGGTTATTGATTTATATTTATTCCTGATTTATACTTGCTGAATTTGCCCTTACTCCTCCATTTTTACCCTCTGACAGTCCTCCCATTATTGGTTTCTCAGAAATTATTAATAATGATTATCTAATTTAATCTGCAATTTCTTCCAGAACTCAGAACTGGAGGCAAACTTACTTGATTATGGGCTTTTCTTTTGGTCTTCTCTCCTACTTGGGTGTGAGAGAACTTTTTCATATATTTGCTTCACCATTTCCAGATTAGGAAACATTCTCACTTAGGAGCAAGAAAGACACTGGGCAGTGTCTTTCTTTCACTCTTTTGGAAACTGCTCTCTCATCCAGCGATTCTCTCTTCTCACCACACCTTCTCCTAAAATGTAATTTAAAAAAAAGAACAACAACAACAAAAATCACTCCATTTTCACATTCTGTGCTTTAGTCTCCCTAATCCTCACAGGTTCCTGCCAATCTTTTACGTGGTCCACGAGGCTGCCCAAGGACCTAACACACCTACAGCTTTCATCCTCTCACTAGTCCTTTCAACACTCAAATGCCCCATTGGAGCCTAGCAACCCAGTGGCTTCTTTGGAGGTCTTGTCTCTTGTGTCTTATTGAGACTATTATGTGTTGTCTGAATTATTTTTTAAGTCTTCATATTGCTCTTAAGCTATATACCTTTTTATTAGAGTTTCTAACCATGAGAAGTATATCTCGACTTTTAAAGTGGTTTTTTCCTAAAGGATATAACTAGATCTTTTTTCCTTCCTCCACTCCTACTAAAACTATAATTGGGTAACTTTCTGCCAAAAGTCTACATTATTTCCCCATCCTAAAACAATCTTTTATTTTTAAAATGATGTCCAATGTAGGAGTCCCCTTATTTCTTCATGGTTTCACAGAAGAAACCATATGGCCAGCAAAGCAAGTCAGGAACATTTCAGATACCCAGTTTTTAGGCAAATGAGGCAGGAAACACCCAGCTGACAATTATCTGGCTATCCCCCAACCCTAGTTTTAAGTTTTATGTTAAAAAGGAAGCTCCTAATAGCAATTAGGTGATCCATGGAGTAAACCACAACATTGCTTCACTTCCTCCCACCTATTCTTCCTACGTGGGTGTCTTTCTGTGCTTCAGACCTCAGATTTGAAGTCACACAGAAGACAGCAGACAGGAGGTGATGAGAGGACAGCCAGGGTCCTTAAGGTCAAAAGACCTGCTTCTGAATCTTGATTTTGCCCTCACTTCCTTATCATATCATTATGAACAAGTTTCTTCATCTAGCAGAACTCAGTTTGTGCATCTCTAAAATGGAGAAAACAATATCCATCATAAAAGGCAGTTGTGAATATCAAAGGAGGAAATATACACATAAATACCCAGTACATTAGCAACTGGTTTTACAACAGTATAAATACATTCTGAAAATGCACAAACCAAACAAAGAACTTTATTCTTCTCTAGAAATCAGGTTGGGGTGGGTGAGGGAGGGAAAGGAAGGGAGATTTATAATCTGCTGATTTCTGTAGTATTTACTGTCTGCATTAAGCATTTTGACTCTTATAATCTAAGGAAACTAGTTTTAAAATGAACAGTTCACCATGACAAAAGGACTTCAACACTTCGTTCTATCATTCATATGTATCACATGTGTTTCTGATGTAACTCTGAACATCATAATTTTGACTATATGATTGCTCCATGCTATTTAATATAGATAATACAATTGAGATTACACTTATTTCTTTATGAGTGTTCCATTCTCATGTTCAGCTCACTAAATATGCCTCCTTTTTCTAAAGTAGGCTGTAGTTTCCTCATTAAACACACACATATAACTATTCTTTTTATTATTGAAGTAGAGTTGATTTATAAAGTTGTGTTCGTTTCAGATGTGTAGCAAAGTGATTCAGATATATATGTGTATATATATATTCTTCTTCAGATTCTTTCCCATGATAGGTTATTACAAGATATTGAATATAGTTCCCTGCACTATACAGTAGGTCTGTATTGTTTATCTATTTTATATACAATAGTGTGTATATCAGATAACTACTCTTAAGATGATGGCAATAGTTGCAGTTTTATTCTAACCCACCATCTTCCCACCCATGTTACAGCTCACTGTGCTCCTTCCCAGCCCAGAGAACCTTCTCCATATTTCCATCATTCTATGGCTACTTCACTGTCTTGTACAGTCTGCCTTGTTTGTAAATTGTTCTCAGATATCCTGGAGAGGTAGAATGAAGCCACAGGACCCTATCCGTCAAAAGACAAGAACTTTTTTCTTCAGCAGCTTTTCATTACTCATATCCCTCCGGGAGAAAAAAGTTTCAGCAGTTTAGGACCCTTTCACTGTGGTTCCTAGATGCCAGAAAATGATGTCTCTGGGCATTTTCCAGGTGCTTTCATTCTCTGCCTCCCTGAGGGGTTCAGGTCCTGATGAATAGAACCTGAAGATTAGAAAACTGTAGCATCCAGAAGAGATGGCCTCTCCAGTGTCACCCAGAAACTCCAGAGTCAAGCCAAGCCCATGCACAGACAGGGCTCTTATCACCAGTCTGCCACAGTGGTACTTGCATCCGAAAGAAGCCAGGTACTCAGTACAGAAGTGATGACAGTACTGTCTCAGTGCTATCTCAATCAGACTGAGTAAACAGGCAACACCCCCCTGTTCAAATGAACCAACAGAGGTCATTTTGTTCAGGCTGTCTAGGCGTGAGAAAAGAAAAAGTAAACGGCATACTAGCCTTCACCCATCCACTCACCTCCATTCCCCAAAATTCACTCACATCCTAGGATATATATTAAAAAAAGAGTCTTTACCAAATGCAAAAAATATCTGGATCCTAAATCTGCATTATATTGTGTGCTAAGCACCAGATTTTCTTGCTGTTCTCTTTGTAGTTACGTGAGAGGTACCAGGATTTGAAAAGATACGAAAAACATTTTTGATAGCTCTGGGCCACATTAAGGGTTGGTGTTAATAGCAGGCACGATCTCTAAGAACATGCCACGTGGCTGGGTATGAATTTGGCTGTTGGTTTCTGTTGCCAGATGAAATGATGATTAACCAGGACTCAGCTGTCAGTTGTTTGATAGTACTTGTGCTCTTTGCTAACAGCTGCCTATTTCAAGCTGTGCTTCCTACATGTCAAATAGAAACCTGGAACCAAAATTTCCAGAAGGGAAACTTCAAAGTACTCGTAGAGTATATTGGAATAGTCAACGTTGTTTCCAATTGAAGTCCACTTAGTATATTATGTAACTAAAGTCAGTGAAGAGATAGAAATGTTCAGAATACGTGAGGTAGGTAGCCAGGAAAAACAAAAACAAACTTATTAGATTTACATATAATCTGTGTAAATATTTTAAAATGTATAAATTTCACAAATACTCTAAGCATAAAATGTTCCTTGATATGCTAGTGTCACTTTCCTTTTTTATTCTGTAATAAATAAAAACAGTGAAATATTATTGACAGGTAAATTATAACAATTTTACTTTTTTTTTTTTTCGGTATGCGGGCCTCTCACTGTTGTGGCCTCTCCCGTTGCAGAGCACAGGCTCCGGACGAGCAGTCTCAGCGGCCATGGCTCACGGGCCCAGCTGCTCCGCGGCATGTGGGATCTTCCTGGACTGGGGCACGAACCCGTGTCCCCTGCATCGGCAGGCGGACTCTCAAACACTGTGCCACCAGGGAAGCCCCCAATTTTACATTCTTTATTCGAAATAAGTAAACATTTTAAAGTAAATGGTTCTTTTTTTGACCAGGTCCTCGATACTTCCTTATTTGCTTTTTAATCAAAAATATCATAAGAATAGCATTTGTATCCTTGGACTGTGTATAGTCCAAACAGAAACAAAATATTGAAAAGGCAAAGAGAATGTTGGTCAAGCTCGTCAGAAGTTTAGAAAGTCATATGCCTAAACTTTGGCATGGACCAAAAAAAAATGGATTTTTTTTTTGTTTTGGCTTAACCTAGATAATAAATGTCTAATGTGGACTGTCCATGTGGTATACAGTTCCCAAATTAAACTCTTTCAGAGACTGCTGTTTTTAGCAAAAGAGGGGGAAGTGAGAATTAGACAACACCCAGCCTCTTTCTATACAGCTGCAGCCAAGTTGTCTAAAAACCTAATTTGGCCAATTCACTGTAGTTCATTGTTAGACTGAGTTATAAGAGGACCCCAGAAACTTAAAACAACCTCACTGGGACACCTGAACAGGATGAATCCTGGTCCAGCGTCTATTATAAAGTCTAGGAGAGAAAGAGGAGTGCCCTTCTCATTTCTCTTTATCTTTTCCCCACCCTTGAATTACCTGTTAGGGACCTACTTCCTAATACTCCAAATACAGTATCCAGGGAAGTATCTGGCAAAGCGTCCAGAAAAGCTTAGCGATCTAGAGGTGAAAAGGGAGCTGGGTAAAGGCCTGCTATCCTTCATCTTTCATGTACAGTCAGTTACCTCCGGGTTTCTAAAAATGGTACCTCCCCTGTCTCCCTCCCCCAGGTGGCCAACCTGCTGAGGCTGTTCCAGATCCCGCAGATAAGCTACGCGTCCACCAGCGCCAAGCTCAGCGACAAGTCGCGCTATGATTATTTTGCCAGGACCGTGCCCCCCGACTTCTACCAGGCCAAAGCCATGGCCGAGATCTTGCGTTTCTTCAACTGGACCTACGTGTCCACTGTGGCCTCCGAGGGCGATTACGGGGAGACAGGGATCGAGGCGTTCGAGCAGGAAGCCCGCATGCGCAACATCTGCATCGCCACGTCAGAGAAGGTGGGGCGCTCCAACATCCGCAAGTCCTACGACAGCGTGATCCGCGAGCTCCTGCAGAAGCCCAACGCGCGTGTCGTGGTCCTCTTCATGCGCAGCGACGACTCGCGCGAGCTCATCGCCGCCGCCAGCCGCGCCAACACCTCCTTCACCTGGGTGGCAAGCGACGGCTGGGGCGCGCAGGAGAGCATCGTCAAGGGCAGCGAGCACGTGGCCGACGGCGCCATCACCCTGGAGCTAGCCTCCCAGCGCATCCGCCAGTTCGACCGCTACTTCCAGAGCCTCAGCCCCTATAGCAACCACCGCAACCCCTGGTTCCGGGACTTCTGGGAGCAGAAGTTCCAGTGTAGCCTCCAGAACAAGCACAACCACCGGCGCCCTTGCGACAAGCACCTGGCCATCGACAGCAGCAACTACGAGCAAGAATCCAAGATCATGTTCGTGGTGAACGCGGTGTACGCCATGGCCCACGCCCTGCACAAAATGCAGCGCACCCTCTGTCCCAACACCACCAAGCTCTGCGACGCCATGAGGATCCTGGATGGGAAGAAGTTGTACAAGGATTACTTGCTGAAAATCAATTTCACAGGTAAGCGAGGAGCCTTTAATCATCTTCTATGGTGCGAACAGTGAATCAAAGAGGAATCAAATACCTCTGCCCCCGACTAAGAAATCTTTTTTTTCAGAGCTACACAAGGGGTTCAAACTGTGAAATATTCCAAGATGCAATACAATGGCTTTTTGATGTTCTTACTTATTTTTGAGTGAATATCTTGGCTGGTACACCACATAAAATTGAAAGGCCCCCTAGGCTGGATTGATCTGTGGTAGCTGCCTAGACGCGGGCCATGCTACATTTATTCTCTTTCTTGTGATTAGCTGTAGGATATGACACGTGTGATATGGGCATTTAATCTTCTTTAGCAGAATTGGCAACTCTCTAAGGGACATGAACTTCCAAGCTTTCCTTCTGGGTGATTTGACCAAAAGAATCTCGTAACTTTCTCAGTTGGGGAGAGAAAAAAGTCAGTCTTTTCCCAGAGCCTAATTAGGGAGGGAGAGGTAAAGATACTCAGAGCATGGTGATTCCAGGCATTTGAGTTTATGTCTTCTGCTGTACAGCAACATTTCCATGTCAGTATTAAGAGCTGTGGATTTTCTCAAATGATGTTATGAAATGAAACTGTTTTTCCTGGGAGCTTGACTTTAAGCAAACTGAAGACTGATGGAAGTCATTCTGATACAGACGTGAACATCCAAAGGTGTATTCAAAGTGGCTATTGCTGCTCCTTCATTTCTTTATAAATATGGTCTAAACATTTCTCAAAATAGCACTGTGTTTTAATGCACTACTAATATGTAAACAGCAAGAAATCTTTAGAACTGTATTCTCTTCTAAGATGCATGTGATATCAGTGCATTAAGGTACCAGTTTTGGGGATTTTAGCTTAATCCTAAATCCTAAAATGGTAAGTAATATTATTGGGCACAAAAGATTTTGATGCCAAAAATATTACAATGATAAAATGCTTTCATTGTCTAAATTGCTAATCATCTCCCATGCCACTAGGGCATCATTCTAGTCTGCAGAGTCTGTTTCAATTGATTTATCATCCAAGACATGGAATTTTGTATGCTCAAATCATACTATCATTGGAGCAAGTGGCAGTTCTCACATCTCCCTTACAGTTAATCACTCAGAAGTCAAACGGCCTGAAAAATCACTGGTAGTACTGAGAAAAGACCTCATGACAACTGGCTCCTATTCTAGAACTCTAACTCCTAAACTAGCCTTGAAAATAAGCACAAAAATTCCCAGACTGCATTTTTGCACATCCTTTCTTCATTCCACCCAGAGGGAGCCAAAAGTAGCAGAGATCAATTATGACAGTATTTCCTCCTATTCATCTGACGGATACCATCTTTGTCATTAGAATGACCACTGTGAATGGTAAAGATTAAAACTTTGCTGTGCCCTGTACTCCCACAGGTATATTCCATATAGGAGTGTGTGTGTGTGTGTGTGTGTTCTCCGTATATTTATTTATTTATTTATTTATTTATTCAGGATTTATCTCAAAATCCCAGATCGTTCACACTGACATCTCCAGAATATAAGATTGCACCACAGTCAGTAAAAAAGAATATCTTTACTCTAAATATAAATGAACTCCCAGGTATCTATAAATAGCATCTACAATGCACTTAATTCTTAAAGATGAATAAGATTAGCACCCTTCTCCCCTTTCAGACTACCCTTGGGGTAGCCATTTATCTTTATGCACCACAAGTATTAATTAACTCTGTTATTCTAGTATGCAAATATACAAATATATCCACTCATCAACAGCTAATAGAAAGAAACCTCTTGGATTTCAGAGAGCCTTTACAAGGTGTTATCTGTAAGCAAAATATTTTCCTTCATTTCACTGACTGAGTCTTAAATGGCAAAGAAAAGTGAAGAAATAAGGCCATTTGGATAAATAAAACAACAGGACCTTTTTTTTAATTTTTGAATTTTATTTTATTTTTGTATACAGCAGGTTCTTATTAGACATCAGTTTTATACACATCAGTGTATACATGTCAATCCCAATCGCCCGATTCATCACACCACCACCACCACCCCCCGCCACTTTCCTCACTTGGTGTCCATACGTTTGTTCTCTACATCTGTGTCTCCACTTCTGCCCTGCAAACCAGTTCATCTGTACCATTTTTCTAGGTTCCATATACATGCGTTAATATACGATATCTGTTTTTCCCTTTCTGATTTACTTCGCTCTGTATGACAGTCTCTAGATCCATCCACGTCTCAACAAATGACCCAATTTCGTTCCTTTTTATGGCTGAGTAATATTCCATTGTATATATGTACCACATCTTCTTTATCCATTCGTCTGTCAATGGGCATTTAGGTTGCTTCCATGACCTGGCTATTATAAAGAGTGCTGCAATGAACACTGGGGTGCATGTGTCTTTTTGAATTATGGTTTTCTCAGGGTATATGCCCAGTAGTGGGATTGCTGGATCATGTGGTAATTCTATTTTTAGTTTTTTAAGGAACCTCCATACTGTTCTCCATATTGACTGTATCAATTTACATTCCCACCAACAGTGCAACAGGGTTCCCTTTTCTCCACACCCTCTACAGTATTTGTTCTTTGTAGATTTTCTGATGATGCTCATTCTAACTGGTGTGAGGTGATACCTCATTGTAGTTTTGATTTGCATTTCTCTAATAATTAGTGATGTTGAGCTGCTTTTCATGTGCTACTTGGCCATCTGTATGTCTTCTTCGGAGAAATGTCTATTTAGGTCTTCTGCCCATTTTTGGATTGGGTTGTTTTTTTAATTTTGAGCTGCCTGAGCTGTTTATATATTTGGGAGATTAATCCTTTGTCCGCTGATGCGTTTGCAAATATTTTCTCCCATTCTGAGGGTTGTCTTTTGGTCTTATTTATGGTTTCCTTTGCTGTACAAAAGCTTTGAAATTTCATTAGGTCCCATTTGTTTACTTTTGTTTTTATTTCCATTTCTCTAGGAGGTGGGTCAAAAAGGATCTTGCAGTGATTTATGTCATAGAGTGTTCTGCCTATGTTTTCCTCTAAGAGTTTAGTAGCGTCTGGCCTTACATTTAGGTCTTTAATCCATTTTCAGTTTATTTTTGTGTATGGTGTTAGGGAGTGGCCTAATTTCATTCTTTTACATGTAGCTGTCCAGTTTCCCCAGCACCACTTACTGAAGAGACTATCTTTTCTCCATTGTATATCCTTGCCTCCTTTGTCATATATTAGTTGACCATAGGTGCGTGGGTTTATCTCTGGGCTTTCTATCTTGTTCCATTGATCTATGTTTCTGTTTTTGTGCCAGTACCATATTGTTTTGATTACTGTAGCTTCGTACTATACTCTGAATTCAGGGAGTCTGATTCCTCCAGCTCCGCATTTTTCCCTCAAGACTGCTTTGGCTATTCGGGGTCTTTTGTGTCTCCATACAAATTTCAAGATATTTTGTTCTAGTTCTGTAAAAAATGCCATTGGTAATTTGATAGGGATTGCATTGAATCTGTAGATTGCTTTGGGTAGTATAGTCATTTTCACAATATTGATTCTTCCAATCCAAGAACATGGTATATCTCTCCATCTGTTGGTATCATCTTTAATTTCTTTCATCAGTGTCTTATAGTTTTCTACATACAGGTCTTTTGTCTCCCTAGGTAGGTTTATTCCTAGGTATTTTATTCTTTTTGTTGCAGTGGTAAATGGGAGTGTTTCCTTAAGTTCTCTTTCAGATTTTTCATCATTAGTGTATAGGAATGCAAGAGATTTCTGTGCATCAATTTTGTATCCTGCAACTTTACCAAATTCATAGATTAGGTCTAGTAGTTTTCTGGTGGCATCTTTAGGATTCTCTATGTATAGTATCATGTCATCTGCAAATAGTGACACTTTTACTTCTGCTTTTCCAATTTGTATTCTTTTTCTTTCTTTTTCTTCCCTGATTGCCATGGCTAGGTCTTCCAAAACTATGTTGAATAATAGTTGTGAGAGTGGACATCCTTAACTTGTTCCTGATCTTAGAGGAAATGCTTTCAGTTTTTCACCATTGAGAATGATGTTTTCTGTGGGTTTGTCGCATATGGCATTTATTATGTTGAGGTAGGTTCCCTCTATGCCCACTTTCTGGAGAGTTTTTATCATAAATCGGTGTTGAATTCTGTCAAAAGCTTTTTCTGCATCTATTGAGATGATCATATAGATTTTCTTCTTCAGTTTGTTAATATGGTGTATCACATTGATTGATTTGCGTGTATTGAAGAATCCTTGCATCCCTGGGATGAATCCGGCTTAATCATGGAGTATAATCCTTTTAATGTGTTGTTGGATTCCGTTTGCTAGCATTTTGTTGAGGATTTTTGCATCTATATTCATCAGTGATATTAGTGTGTAATTATCTTTTTTTGTAGTATCTTTGCCTGGTTTTGGTATCAGGGTGATTGTGGCCTCATAGAATGTGTTTGGGAGTGTTCCTTCCTCTGCAATTTTTTGGAAGAGTTTGAGAAGGATGGGTGTTAGCTCTTCTCTAAATGTTTGATAGAATTCACCTGTGAAGCCATCTGGTCCTGGACTTTTGTTTGTTGGAAGATTTTTAATCACAGTTTCAATTTCTTTACTTCTGATTGGTCTGTTCATATTTTCTATTTCTTCCTGGTTCAGTCTTGGAAGGTTATACCTTTTTAAGAATTTCTCCATTTCTTCCAGGTTGTCCATTTTATTGGCATAGAGTTGCTTGTAGTAGTCTCTTAAGATGTTTTGTATTACTGCGGTGCCTGTTGTAACTTCTCCTTTTCCATTTCTAATTTTATTGATTTGAGTCCTCTCCCTCTTTTTCTTGATGAGTCTGGCTAATGGGTTATCAATTTTATTTATCTTCTCAAAAACCAGCTTTTAGTTTTATTGACCTTTGCTATTGTTTTCTTTGTTTCTATTTCATTTATTTCTGCTCTGATCTTTATGATTTCTCTCTTTCTGCTAACTTCTGGTTTTGTTTGTCCTTCTGTCTCTAGTTCCTTTAGGTGTAAGGTTAGATTGTTTATTTGGGATTTTCCTTGTTTCTTGACGTAGGCTGGTGTTACTATAAACTTCCCTCTTAGAACTGCTTTTGCTGCCTCCCATAGGTTTTGGATCGTCGTGTTTTCATTGTCTTTTATCTCTAGGTATTTTTTGATTTCCTCTTTGATTTCTTCAGTGATCTCTTGGTTATTTAGTAACGTATTGTTTAGCCTCCATGTGTTTGTGTTTCATATGGTTTTTTCCCCTGTAATTGATTTCTAATCTCATAGTGTTGTGGTCAGAAAAGATGCTTGAAATGATTTTAATTTTCTTAAATTTACTGAGGCTGGATTTGTGACCCAAGATGGGATCTATCCTAGAGAATGTTCCGTGCGCACTTGAGAAGGAAGTGTAATCTGCTGTTTTTGGATGGAATGTTCTATAAATACCAATTAAATCTATCTGGTTTATTGTGTCATTTATAGCGTGTGTTTCCTTATTAATTTTCTGTGTGGATGATCTGTCCATTGGTGTAAGTGAAGTGTTAAAGTCCCCCACTATTATTGTGCTACTGTCAGTTTCCTCTTTTATAGCTGTTAGCAGTTGCCTTATGTATTGAGGTGATCCTATGTTGGGTGCATATATATTTATAATTGTTATATCTTCTTCTGGGATTGATCCCTTGATCATTATGTAGTGTCCTTCCTTGTCTCTTGTAACATTCTTTATTTTAAAGTCTATTTTATCTGATATGAGTATTGCTACTCCAGCTTTCTTTTGATTTTCATTTGCATGGAATATCTTTTTCCATCCCCTCACTTTCAGTCTGTATGTGTCCCTAGGTCTGAAGTGGGTCTCTTGTAGACAGCATGTAGATGGGTCTTGTTTTTGTATCCATTCAGCAAGCCTCTGTCTTTTGGTTGGAGTATTTAATCCATTCACGTTTAAGGTAATTAATGATATGCATGTCCCTATGACCATTTTCTTGATTGTTTTCAGTTTGTTTTTGTAGGTCCTTTTCTTCTCTTGTGTTTCCTACTTATAGTTCATTTAGCATTTGTTGTAGAGCTGGTTTGGTGGTGCTGAATTCTTTTAGCTTTTGCTTGACTGTAAAGCTTTTGATTTCTCCATCGAATCTGAATGAGATCCTTGCCGGGTAGAGTAATCTTGATTGTAGGTTCTTTCCTTTCATCACTTTAAGTATATCATGCCACTCCCTTCTGGCTTGTAGAGTTTCTGCTGAGAAATCAGCTGTTAACCTTATGGGAGTTCCCTTGTATGTTATTTGTCATTTTTCCCTTGCTGCTTTCAATAATTTTTCTTTGTCTTTACTTTTTGCCCATTTGATTACTATGTGTCTCAGCGTGTTTCTCCTTGGGTTTATCTTGTATGGGACTCTCTGTGCTTCCTGGACTTGGGTGGCTATTTCCTTTCCCATGTTAGGGAAGTTTTCGACTATAATCTCTTCAGATATTTTCTCAGGTCCTTTCTCTCTCTCTTCTCCTTCTGGGACCCCTATAATGTGAATGTTCTTGCATATAATGTTGTCCCAGAGGTCTCTTAGGCTCTCTTCATTTCTTTTCATTCTTTTTTCTTTATTCTGTTCCATGGCAGTGAATTCCATCATTCTGTCTTCCAGGTCACTTGTCCATTCTTCTGCCCCAGTTATTCTGCTATTGATTCCTCCTAGTGTAGTTTTCATTTCAGTTATTGTATTATTCCTCTCTGTTTGTTTGTTCTTTAATTCTTCTAGGTCTTTGTTAAACATTTCTTGCATCCTCTCGATCTTTGCCTCCATTCTTTTTCCGTGGTCCTGGATCATCTTCACTATCATTATTCTGAATTCTTTTTCTGGAAGGTTGCCTATCTCCACTTCATTTAGTTGTTTTCCTGGGGTTTTATCTTGTTCCTTCATCTGGTACCTAGCCCTCTGCCTTTTCATCTTGTCTATCTTTCTGTGAATGTGGTTTTTGTTCCACAGGTTGCAGGACTGTAGTTCTTCTTGCTTCTGCTGTCTGCCCTCTGGTGGATGAGGCTATCTAAGAGGTTTGTGCAAGTTTCCTGATGTGAGGGACTAGTGGTGGGTAGAGCTGACTGTTGCTCTGGTGGGCAGAGCTTAGTAAAACTTTAATCCACTTGACTGCTGATGGGTGGGGCTGGGTGCCCTCCCTGTTGGTTGTTTGGCCTGAGGCAACCCAACACTGGAGCCTACCTGGGCTCTTTGATGGGGCTAATGGCAGACTCTGGGAGGGCTCATGCCAAGGAGTACTTCCCAGAACTTCTGCTGCCAGTGTCCTTGTCCCCACGGTCAGCCACAGCCACCCCCTGCCTCTGCAGGAGACCCTCCAACACTAGTAGGTAGGTCTGGTGCAGTCTCCTATGGGGTCACTGCTCCTTCCCCTGGGTCCCAATGCGCACACTACTTTGTGTGTGCCCTCCAAGAGTGTAGTCTCTGTTTCCCCCAGTCCTGTTGAAGTCCTACAATCAAATCCCACTAGCACTCAAAGTCTGATTCTCTAGAATTCCTCCTCCCGTTGCTGGACCCCCAGGTTGGGCAGCCTGATGTGGCGCTCAGAACCTTCACTCCAGTGGGTGGACTTCTGTGGTATAAGTGTTCTCCAGTCTGTGAGTCACCCACCCAGCAGTTATGGGATTTGATTTTACTGTGATTGAGCCCCTCCTACTGTCTCATTGTGGCTTCTCCTTTGTCTTTGGATGTGGGGGTATCTGTTTTGGTGAGTTCTAGTGTCCTCCTGTCGATGATTTCCAGCAGCTAGTTGTGATTCTGGTGTTCTCACAAGAGGGAGTGAGAGCACATCCTTCTACTCCACCATCTTGGTTCAGGCCGAGAGGATCACCCAACAGGATCTTCTTTTTGCCTACTTGTTCAATTACTGACTTTGATTCTACAATTTAGTTTGGCTGTGCAGACCTGGCCACAAAGTGCTATTTTCACCTTCTCAATTTGCTCAAAATTGCCAATCATTCTCCTTCTCTGAGGAGAATAGAAGGGTGAAAAACAGACTCCAACTACAGAAAAGAGGGAATTTAGACCAGCCACCAGGTACATATGCATAGCAGTGAGACTTGGATAAGAAAATGCCTTACTACTTGAGGATACTGAGATGATGAATTAGCTAAATATGTATATTAAATAATAAGGCTAACCTAGTCAGCTATTGAAAAGCACGTCTGTTTTACATTTTTTTTTCTGAAGTAGTATCTCTGATTTTCTAACTTGAATATTGAGGTAGTGGACTAGGCACAATAGTGAATGCTTAGCAAACACTACACAATCTTTGCTCAGATCAAAAAAGTCCCCTTCCAGCCAGCTGCTTGTAGTCCACGCATTTACTCCGGGATTCTTCTGACAGACAGTTGTAGCCAATGCCCTTAGAGCTCTAGCCCTCTCAGGATGGAAGAGCTAAGCCTCCTGAGAATACTCCTCTGTCCCTTGGTATATCCCTACTAGCAAGTTCCAGCAACGGCCACCATGAGTATTCCTTGAAGTTAACCCAATATGAATATTCCTTTTGCAAAAGAGATTTGGGGGCCTCCCTGGTGGCGCAGTGGTTGAGAGTCCGCCTGCCGATGCAGGGGATACGGGTTCGTGCCCCGGTCTGGGAGGATCCCATATGCCGCGGAGCGGCTGGGCCCGTGAGCCATGGCCGCTGAGCCTGTGCATCCGGAGCCTGTGCTCCGCAACGGGAGAGGCCACAACAGTGAGAGGCCCGCGTACCACAAAAAAAAAAAAAAAAGAGAGATTTGGCAGAGTATGCTTTGCTAAAGATTCTTCTAAACAGTAAATTCCCCTGGCATAAGATCTAACGACCTCTCTAGACTCATCTCCTGCCACACACGCAGCATTCACCCTTCCTTCCATTAAGACTACTTGCAGTTCGCCAAGCACGCACCTTTATTTTTGCCTTTGTCCCCTCTGTCTATGCTGCTTCCTCCACCTAGAACACTCTCACCCCAGCCCCTTCTGCCCTATCTAGCACCTTCACTTATTCCATCTCAACTGCTACTACCCTGGTCCAAGCGAGCAACACCTCAACACTGCATCCCTAGAATAGTCTCCAAATTTACTCTTGGCCACCTCCAACACAGCCACAACACAACAGCCAGGATGCCCTTTTATAGTGTAAGCCAGAACGAGTCACTCCTCTGCTCAAAACCTCTTAGGGAGTTCCCCCATGTCACTCACAGTCAAAGTCAAAGTCCTTACAATGTTCTACAAGGTCCTACCTGATCTGCCCTCCCCCCGCAATCCCTTGCTGCTCCTCTGTCATCACCTTTTACTCTCCCTCTTGCTCACTTCACTCCAGCCACCTTTGTTTCCAAACTTAGGGCTTTCCCACCCCCAGTTCCCTCTGATTGTAATGCCCTTTCCCCAGACATCTTACTTCCGTCAAGCTTTACTTAAACCCCAGCCTCTTATTGAGACCCACCTGGCAATCCTTCTTAAGACTGCAACTCACTGCCTCCAACCCCACCATTTCCCTTTAACCTGCTCTAATTTTATTTACTCCATGATTTTTTCACCTTCTCTCATACCACATGAACATTTTCATGTTTATTCTTTATTGTTTGATCTTCACACTTGAATATAAACTCCATGAAAACAGAAATTATTGTCGGTTTTATTCACTGATGTAGCCCAAGCATAATAGATGTTCAGTAAATATTTGTTGATTATAAATAGCACTTAACACCCAAATTCATATTTCCTTCTCTATCTCCATTACTAGATTGTGAGCTTTTTCCAAGGCAGAGAACATATGTTTCATCTCTGATCTCAAATATCCAACACATTTTCGGGTACAGAGTTTCACATTATATCAATGTTTACTGAAGGAATACAGAATGAGAAAAACAGTCGATAGATTTATAATGTGACTTTTTTGTGAAAATTAAATGTGTATGTTTTTTTCATTAACAAATTAATTTCAAGAAAGAAAAGTATATGCCTTCTAGAATGGCTGGCTTTTTTTTTAACCCAAGCACCATCCATTAGTTATGTTCTATCTTCGTATTTGAGGCAAATTTAAAACCAAAGAGCATTAGCAGTGGATCTCTTGTTTGTCCCTGTTTTATAGATGAAGCCCCAAAAGTGAAAGTGATTTGCCCAAGATCATCATCTGGCTAGTGGCAGGGAACAAGGTTGAAATCCAAGTCATCAGATCCAGTGCTGCTTTTATACGTAACACAAGAACTCTGGGAAGTTGAGGACTTTGATCCCAAACACCTAACACAGTTTCTGACATACTCTCACTATTAATGGAATGTTTATTAAAGGAATGAAAGACGATCAGTAAATAAGTTCAAAATACGTTTCTTCTTGTGCTCCTTTTTATTATCCCTTTAATGCTCCTGGGACACTTTCTCAATTATTTGGAGCTAAGGTGATTCATAAAACACCCAAACTTTGGAAGCTGAGCCTTAGACTCTACACCTTAGGATATTAAAAAAAAAAAAAAAAAAAAGCTTCAAAGCATTTTTTATTAGTAAAATTTCTCCATCTGAAAGAGCCAAGTCATCTTGAATTCTAAAATAAATATTTAAATGAGAATTATGTTTCGTGGCACGAGACTTTTCCAAATTATTTTGAATAAATTTCCATGCACTCATCATGTAAAAGGAAAGCTTAAACCACCCAAGGCAGTCACAAACAGAGGAAACAGAGAGGGCTATTAAACTTTTAAAGAAATGCAATGTCACTGCCATTTTATGTGTTCACAGTACAATATAACCTCTTTCACTTTTTATTCTGAGACGAGTCCCAGAAAATGGAATAGACTAAAATCATAGAGTTACAAAAGGCCTTCCTGAAAGATGAACTTGCTTCTACTCCTCACTTGACAGAGGTGGAAATTCAGGATGTCAGCATTATGTTCTTCACTTACTGAAGCACATAAAAGTGAACTCACCTGTCAGAGTGACGTGGTAACCAGAGTGCACCCAAACAAAAAGAAAAAAGAAAGCACTCCCACTTACTGTGCATGCTGCCAGAGGTGCTCCAAGACACAGCCAGCGTCAAGGATGCATTATCTTAGGAATAACACTCATAATGTTCCTTTGCGTGATCTGCAGGCCTGGGCTAAAATGTTTGAGAATGGAAAAACTGAGAATTTTACACAACAGGAAATTTATCCAAGATCACATAATAAATAGGTGACAGAGCAAACCATAAGGTCCTGAATATAGCCATTGATTCCATAGATAAGTTTAGACTTTATGCTGGGACCTGGGGACCCAACAGTTACCAAGACAGATGGGGTCCCAGCTTCATGGGGCTTATACCAGCAGCCAGTCCACAGAACAGTCTCAAAGTACAGAAGCAGAATTAGTGGGGCTGCATAAAAAGAATGAAATAATGCCATTTGCAGCAAAATGGATGGACCTAGAGATTTTCATACTAAGTGAAGTAAGTCAGACAAAGAAAGACAAATATCATATATCACTTATATGTGGAATCTAAAAGAATGATACAAATGTACTTATTTACAAAACAGAAACAGACTTAGAAACCAAACTTATGGTTACCAAAGGGGAAAAGTAGGTGTGTGGGGGGGTGAGCATAAATTATGAGGTTGGAATTAACATATGCACACTACTATACATAAAACAGATAATCAACAGGACCTACTGTAGAACACAGGGAACTATACTCAATATTCTGTATAACCGATATGGGAAAAGAATCTGAAAAAGAATGGATATATGTATAGGTATAACTTTGCTGTACACCTGAAACTAACACATCATTGTAAATTCATGATACTCCAATATAAAATAAAAATTTAAAAAAAGAATTAGTGGGGCTGCAATAGTAGGGTCTTGCCTTAAATTTTGTGTTCTATTTTGGTTTTGAGTTTTGCTTTGGATTGGAAAATCATTGTGTATCTTATGTCCAGAATAAATCTAAATTCACTGAACAAATCTTAATTCAAGCCTTATTCCCAAGGCTTGAATTATAAGTGAAGAGGGCATCTCCTTGTTACTGCTGGACTTGTTAGTCATAATGGGCTGGATAGTAGGACACACAGCTGTGACAGGATTTTTGCTCATTCGTTTGTTAGTTGCTTTTCTTTCTCTGTTTCTTTCTTTCTTTCTTTTTTTCTTTCTTTTTTTTTTTTTTTTTTTTTTTTGTGGCACACTTATCTCCTGGTACCAGCAAAGAGACAGACTACTGAGATCAGAGGCCCAGAGCCTCACGGAGATGGTCTAGCTTTGTTCGTATGTTTACAATCGTCCACACCTGAAAGAGGGGCAGAGGCAGAAAATGGGTAGTCCAGCCTTGCTGCCCCATTCACCTCTGTGTCTGACTCATTCCCGTAGGTAGAAAGTTCCCTCCTGGTTGGAGGGGTAATCACAGAACACAGGCTGGGAAGGGCAGATTTTCTGGGACACTACACTCTAAGGAATATGTGTGAGCTGGCCCCAACCCAGCAAGGCTCTCCTCTTGAAAAGTCCAGGGCCATCCAAGGCACAGCGAGCAAGCCAAAATGGTAATGGCCACATCTTTAGATGAATGGGCTTTGAAGTTCCTGAAAGAGCAAACTGCTCTTGATCTCGCTTCCTCCCCTGGAACATTTGTAGTTCCCACAAAAGCACAGAAACTTGTTCCAGCTCTGCTGATCAAAAGCATTTTCAAAAATGTAAAGATAAATATCCTGTATTTTTTTGGCCCCTTTGTCTCTGGTCAGCTTCCTGGGGTCACCAGAATAAGATCTAAATCCCCAAAGGACACCACTCATGTGATTACTTATTTGTTTATGCATCATGCATCTGTGCTTTGGTAGCCTAGAAGCTTGAGAAATGATTCTCATTGTAAGGTCACACAGTGGAGAACAGGAGCCTCTAGAAAGACTAATTGTCCACTTTGGCCTGAGCTTTCTGCTACTGCTGCTTGTTATTATGCTTATATGGTGGTTACTGTTATTACTATGATTATTATTTCATAATCCTTAATCTTTCTTGATCCATTTGAAAAGCCATCCTGTCTATGAAGAAGAAAAACATAATCATCCCCAATAAAGTATGAAAGAAATGGATTCTACCACCTTGCTAATTGGAAAAAAAAAAGTACAATGAATATGCTGTTTCCTCTATGTGTCCAGACTTTGGGACACTGTAGTATATTTACAAGGACATCACCAGTAAAGGTGTCTGGAGGCTGAAGAAAATATTCAGAGCATTTTTAAAAAAATATAACTAACAATCTTCAAAAACAAGTTTAGCCTACATTCGTGACCTTTGGGACACCCAGTATTATCCCACAATAACCTAGGCTTCTAAATGCTTCTAATCACTGGAAATATTATCAGAGTTGAGTTGAAAATACACGTTTTTCCACTTTCATATGTATTTCTGCTAATATTCATCCTCAACACAACACTGGAACGCCAACATAGAGAAAAGAAGTATTTTCAGTGGGTTCAGAAAAAAATTCCTGACTAGGGTGGCAATCACATACTGAAATAGAAGGCTATTTGTAATGAGGTGGATAGACCTAGAGTCTGTCATACAGAGTGAAGTAAGTCAGAAAGAGAAAGACAAATACCGTATGCTAACACATATATATGGAATTTAAGAAAAAAAAATGCCATGAAGAACCTAGGGGTAAGACAGGAATAAAGACACAGACCTAGACTAGAGAATGGACTTGAGGATATGGGGAGGGGGAAGGCTAAGCTGTGACAAAGCAAGAGAGTGGCATGGACATATATACACTACCAAACGTAAAATAGATAGCTAGTGGAAAGCAGCCGCATAGCACAGGGAGATCAGCTCGGTGCTTTGTGACCACCGAGAGGGGTGGGATAGGGAGGGTGGGATGAAAGGAGATGCAAGAGGGAAGAGATATGGGAACATATGTATATGTATAACTGATTCACTTTGTTATAAAGCAGAAACTAACACGCCATTGTAAAGCAATTATACTCCAATAAAGATGTAAAAAAAATATATATTAGACTGTCATCTAATGGAGCATCTGATTATGGGAAGTCTCCCAGAGTTGGGTTTAGTAAACCATCTTAGGAACCTAGCAAAACTCTCATAATGCCTAAGCAGTGCGCAGAGCTTCCGAAGATTAAGGAAACTGATGTTATATGCTGAGGTAGGCACTGAGGAGATGGTTAAGCAACTCAAGGACAGGTCACTCTTCTGACCTCCCTCTTTATTGTTTTTTTAACTTTTTATTTTATATTGGAGTATAGTTGATTAACAATGTTGTGATAGTTTCAGGTGTACAGCAAAGTGATTCAGTTATACATATACATGTATCTATTCTTTTTCAAATTCTTTTCCCACATCAGTTGTTACATAATATTGAGCAGAGTTCCCTGTGCTATACAGTAGGTCCTTGTTGGTTACCCATTTTAAATACAGCGGTGTGCACATGTCAATCCCACACTCCCTAACTATCCCTTCCACTCACCCTTCCCCCCTGGTAACCATAAATTCATTCTCAAAGTCTGTGAGTCTGTTTCTGTCTTGTAAATAAGTTCATTTGTATTATTTCACTTTAGATTCTGCATATAAGCAATATCATACGATATTTCTCTTTCTCTGTCTGACTTACTTCACTTAGTATGACAATCTCTAGGTCCATCCATGTTGCTGCAAATGGCATTATTTCATTCTGTTTAATGGCTGAGTAATATTCCATTGTATATATGTACCACATCTTTCTCTCTTCCTCTGTCGATGGACATTTAGGTTGCTTCCTTGTCTTGGCTATTGTAAACAGCACTGCAATGAACATGGGGGTGCCTGTATCCTTTTGGACCATGTTTTTCTCTGGATATATGCCCAGGAGTGGGATTGCTGGATCATATGGTAGCTCTATTTTTAGTTTTTTAAGGAATCTCCATTACTGTTCTGCATAGTGGCTGTACCAATCCACATTCCCACAAACAGTGTAGGAGGGTGACCTCCCTCTTACTTTAAACATTTAACAAATGTCCACAGTATCTTTAGTTACTATATGTGACATCACCAGGCAAGAGTACATAGTCATCCTTCACATTTTTTCCCCAAATACCTAGCATTGTACCTGAGGTAACAAAGACACTCCACTTAGGTGTGTTTCATTCAAAAAATTATGATAGTTAAAGGATTCTTTTCACTGTCTAAGATAAATTAGAACTTGATAAGATGGCAGAGTCCCCAGAAGTTATAGTACTAAATAACATTTCAGAATATTCAAATATTTAATTCCATCCAAAAACTATAAACAATTTTACTAGCACAGAGTTCACCCTATATTAAATTTGCAAAATAACATCTCAAATACAAATTTATGTTCATCCACAAACTAAGCCACTGACCCAAGTATGATTAAATGTTCTAAGACTGGCCATTAATATTTTTCTTTATTATTTAAAAAAACATTTCCAGCTTACTGCGATATAATTGACATACAACATTTTGTAAGTGTAGAGTGTGCAACATGTTGATTTGACATACATATATATTACAAAGTGATTACCATCATAGCCTTAGCTTACACCTCCAACCCATTACAGAATTACCATTACTTTTTTTGTGGTGAGAACATTTAAGAACTATTCTCTTTGCAACTTTCAAGTATACAATACAGTATTATTGGCTATAATCACCACGCTGTATGGATACATTAGATTCCCCCCAAACTTATTCACCTTATAACTGGAAGTTTGTGCTCTTTGACAAACATAATTGCTGTATTAAAAAATAGTATAATTTTGAAACTTTTCAGAGAACCTTTGGTTTTCAGGGTGAATTAGTGTCAGGTACAGAAAAGGATGCAAAAAATGAGTAACTAAGTCCTTTCTGCACTCAAGTAGCTTCATGACTAGTAAAGTCAGTAAGAGAATATAACTTACACCATACAGCATTTTACCTTTGGCATTTTAAGAGAGGAACAAGTAGAATAGTGTGTAGGTACAAAGGAGAAATCAACAGAGAGCAGGAGTTTAGAAAAGGCTTCCTAAAAGACATAACACTGGATATGACTAAGATTTCATTAGAAGTGGAGAGGGAAAAGAAGATTTTCCAGGTGAAGCAATCATTCCACACCAGCATATCAATAACTTTTTAAATGTGTCATTTCTGTTTAACTTGCATTAATTCAGACCTCTTTTGGAAACTAAAATTAAATAGTCAAGAATTGATCTGATTTTTTAGATTAAATCTGAAATGTGCCTTTTCAATCTCTTTCTATAAAAATGCATAAAATGTTCCCAAATCACATTGTTTGTGTTATTATCTTAACCCTGAACTTCAGCTAAAACCAGTAAAGTGTTAATCTGAAGAAGGGATGAAAAGAAAAAGAAACCAGAAATTATTGATGGCTACCTGCCTGACAATAGCCATTTTATATTTCATTCATTAATTCTCACAGAAATCCTGTCAGCTAAGTAGATATTATTTCCCCAAGTTTAAAGATTTAAATGAAACCCAAAGGAATTAAATCACTTTCTCAAATTTGCAAAGCTAAGTAGTGTCCAAAGCCAACCTAAGACTGTTTCCTAATCACACACAATTTTCCACTATTGCTTACGAAGGAGAAAAAAGTGAGTTTTTACTGAGAAAAAGGAGGCAGTCCCATTGTCATTTGGCTTAGCTTACTGTGTGCAGCTGCAGTTAAAATAAAAAATTGCTCCAAAATGTTCATTATCCAAAAATGAATTTGTTAACTCTGTCATTAATTGCCATAATGGTGTCATCAATAAAGAATGACTCTTAGCTGCAGCCTCCGATTATATACTTCACTCCTTCCTCTGAGAGCATCAAATTGCACTAGATCAATATTCATGATATCATACTGTTATTTCTGAGAATCTATAGTAAATTGCAAAAAAAGAGTAATCAGCCTATAGGTCACTGTGTCTTAAATGCTCTTTAAGACTGCATTTTTCTTTCCTGTTACCCCATTGTCTCATTCTAATTATAAACCTTAACACTTAATTAAAAGTAAATTGTTAAAAGAAAGAGGGAAAATACTGGGTCTGAAAACCTTCCAGAATTTCCATCCCAGACCATAATAATTTTGTGGGTTGATTTGTTTCATGTTTTTCCTGTTGTGTTCTTATTGTTGGGTAGTGGTGGTTGTTTTGTAGCACACATCACAAGTCAGGTTTTCTTTCTAAAAAATTTTAATATACCTTTGGTACTTTCAGAAATTACAACTTTTTATTTTTAAGAATTTTTCTGTCACAAAATTTGTTTATAGGTTATCCGATCACCGATGATCACATGGTAGCACTATACCAGCCTCTTGCGGTACTTAAAAAATCTTCTCTGTCCCTAAAATATTATAGTCTAATAAAACCTTAATCTTTGATTATCTCAATTTTAATAAAAATAGAAAACAAAGAAAATTTATCATGTCTCAATCATCAAAAAACAAGCTTTTGGATAATGAGGTTGTTTATATCCTCTTCATTTTTATTCATTAAGAACGCTGTGTCAACTCCAGAAATATTTTAAACAAAACAAAACAAAAAAGCCATATATATATATATATATATATATATATATATATATATATATATACACATATATATACACACATATACACACACATATATAAAATGTTTCTAAAAGAAAAGCAAGAGTGCCAACTTCCAGAGATGAGTTCCTTCACTGCTTTTGCCTACCTAAATTCTCCTATAAGTATATCCTATGGATAATCCCTCCTCCATTCAATTCCTCCCTTTTCAGTGCAGAAATTTACTAAGTTCTTTTTCTGTCCTTTTTCTTGCAAGGGTCTTTTACTGATGAATTAATCTAGTAGCTAAACAGTGTAAAAAAAAAAAAAGGTAACAGAAAGTCTACTTTGTTTTATTTTTCTTTAGAACATTATATCATAATTTTATTTAAAATGCTGCAGCAATATTTAGGATTCTGACAGACACTTTTAGAAGTGCAGTAAGATAAATTCATTTGAAAACAGAAGTAAGAAAACAAGAGGTGGATATCCCAGGAGTAGATATCCACTCCTTTTTGCTGGTCTCTTCAGTTTAATTTAGTCATCCAAGCTATTAGACCAGGGATTGAATGAATTAATACAATTCCATGAGTGCCTAGGCTCATCCCTTTTTACCACGTCTCAAGCCACAGTGTGGCAAGGAGTTGTTTCTTGTCCCTCATGTTTGATGGCCCATCACAAGAGCTCACTCAGTCAAGAAGCTAAAAATGAAGACTTTGCCAAAAATTCAGAATCCTAAAATCCTAATAATAGTTGTGAAGATGTATGTCATTTAACACTGTTATTTTTATTTTTTTTGCGGTATGCGGGCCTCTCACTGTTGTAGCCTCCCCCGTTGCGGAGCACAGGCTCCGGACGCGCAGGCTCCGGACGCGCAGGCTCAGCGGCCATGGCTCACGGGCCCAGCCGCTCCGCGGCATATGGGATCCTCCCAGACCGGGGCACGAACCCGTATCCCCTGCATCGGCAGGCGGACTCTCAACCACTTGCGCCACCAGGGAGGCCCAACACTGTTATTTTTAAAACACTTTTTCTTTTTTTTTTTTTTTTTTCTTTTTTTTTTTTTTTGCGGTACGTGGGCCTCTCACTGTTGTGGCCTCTCCCGTTGCGGAGCACAGGCTCCGGACGCGCAGGCTCAGCGGCCATGGCTCACAGGCCCAGCCGCTCCGCGGCATGTGAGATCTTCCCGGACCAGGGCACGAATCCGTGTCCCCTGCATCGGCAGATGGACTCTCAACCACTGCGCCACCAGGGAAGCCCAGTCATTCAATATTAATTGCTGACCTTCTGTACATCAGTCCCAGCTCTAGACACTAGGAATCAAGTAACGAAACCTAACAAAAGCCCTACCCTTGTAGAGCTGATGTTCCATAAATAAGCTAGCAAATATACAGCATGTCACAAGGAGGAAAATCAAGCAAGGCTAGGGGACTATGGAATCCCAGGTGTGTGAGGGCGTAGTTGCTGTTTTATATAACGTGGTCAGGGGAAACTTCATGTATGACCTGGAAGCAAGGGAACAAGCCATGTGGACACACGGGGGAGAGCATTCCCAGGAAGCAAATAACAAAGCCTGAGGCGAGAGTCTGCTTGAAGTATTCAAAGAAGGCAAGGAAGCCGGGGTGGCTGGGTGGAGTTAGCACAGAAGAGATAGAGGAGGTGAGGTCAGGGAGGCAGTGGGGTCCAGATTCTGGAGGACCTTTTAAGGATTTTGGCTTTTACTCTGAGTTAGATTAGAAGCCATCAGGAGGCTCTGAGAGAGGTGACAGGAGCCACAGAGAAGATTTAGAAGAGGGCACATTTTAAAATTATGATTACCCATCAGAAAAGCTAATAAAGAAACTTAAAGAGGCCTGTCAAGGTTGGCATCCTAATACCTATCTTCTATAAATTCGGAAGATTCTAAGACATTTTAATTTCACGAGAGTAAATCTTTTGTTAAAATCTTCAAAGTACTCAACTAGAACCAGAATCCATTCTGTTGTACACTACCAACAAAGCACAGATGAATTTACTTTTCATATAAAGTTGTGATTTTTATACTCCAGACTCAAAACTGGACAAAAGTACTTACCCAAATAACAATGTGGTTCTATAGAAGTTTGTGCTCTCTCCAGCCAGACTTCCTACCATACAACTGTTGATCATATCTACAAAAAGAAAAAAATCACAGAGCAATGCTTGCTTAGCCCTGAATGTCATGGTGATAAGAGGATACTCTTTTCTCTGCAAACTTGTCTTCCCCACAGCACAAGGCCCCTACTCCACTTGTGTGACTTGAGTCAGTCCTCAAATTGTTCTGGCCTCTTGCACTTCCTGTGCATAATAGTGATAGTAAGGTGGCCTACTTCTGTCCCCATAATATTTATTATTAATGATAAAACCATCATAAAGTGTTGTGCGCTTCATTGATCAAAGTATTAAGTCATTTCTACTACAATTATTGAAGCATCTTTCTTATGTCAGACACTGGAAAGGGGACAAATAAAAAGATGTGATTACTACCCTTGAACAACCACTAATCAGCTGCAAGAGGCAAGCATATATCTTGAAACATAATGTGAAAGCAGGATGCAGTAAAGGCTAGAAGTATTAAGGCAATAAAATCACCTGTTTGGTACTTTACATTTTAAAAACATACTTGTACATATAGTATCTCATTTGATTTTTATACCGTTTGTAAATGAACTGTGCTTATTAAACACAGTTGAAGGTAATGCAAATTTCAACTGGGGATTGAGAAAAGAGTAGGATTAGCTCAAGAGAGCCCTCTCAAGAGGAACTTGAGGAGTAAGACATTTTAAAATTGGGTAAATATTTGCACAAGTGTAATATGTAAGACACCTTAAAAATCCCCAAGCTAAAGCCATTGCCTTCTCCCCGAAGGATGGAATCTCTTGCTCTTTGGTTTGTGATGACCTTGGATTTTCTATTCTGGGGAAAACTGCATAGATTATGGCCTGTGATGGTTTATTCAGTCTCACTCCGTGTCAAAAGGTCAAGATACTAGAAAATTCTGCTCGATATTTCTTAAAGAAAAAATACTGAAACTCATTATATGATTGTGGTCATCATCAACATTCCGGAACCTAGCAAGCACAAACTTTGCTTTCAAGAGCAACATTGGTATAAAGTGAAATTTCAGAAATGACATTCTGCTAGAAATTTATAAATACTGCTTTTATCATGAAGAAAAACATTGTTGATGTATCTTGTGTCATCAAGAGTTTCATATTCTGGTTCTGCTTCACTGAGAATGACAAGGTAATCTTGCTTGGTTCCTCCAAATTGGAAACCACTTCACATAACGTGTTGACTGAAAATATTCCCTCTGTAAGTTTGGAAATGTCTTCTTTCCCGAAGCCAATTTTTGCTTAATAACTTTGTCTAGAAGGTAACCCTAATTGAAGGTTAACTGCATATAATCAAGTATTGTGATATAAATGAAATACACTGAACAGAGAATCAGGAGATGTGAGGTCTGCCCCAAGTTGTGAGATTAACCAGCCCTGAGGTCTTGAAGCAAGTTATCCAAGCTCTCTGGTCCTCAGTTATGTCATATATCAAATAAAAGAATCTTTCTTGAAAAGAACCTTCCTTTTTTAAAGAAAATTTTAATTAAAACCCTCATTTCTCTCTCTCTCTCTCTCTCTCTCTCTCTCTCACACACACACACACACACACACACACACACACACATCACATACAAATACACCCATTGGAATAAGTTCCCATCTTTTTTTCACAAAATCACCACAGAATAGTTTCTTTACTTTATCTTTTAGTACACTGAAACAATGGATCATTTTCCCCACTTCATCAAAATTTCATCTAGTCAATACTGTTTCTCATCCTGTGGGAGCATCTTTAATCGACCCTGGCCAGTATGTCATTTTTCCTGTTTGTTTGGAGTTCAAAATAAAATTGCCCAGAATATCCATTTTCATGTGAATTTCACCATAAGGGAAACAGCAGGTAAGAAGTAGAGAAGGCAGACCAGGAATTGACAGCAACTCATTTCGACCATCAATTTTTGTTTATAGCACATGAGATGCCATCTGATTGCTTTATAAGCCATCATTAGAGTAAACGTTCATGGTCAGGGGCAACAGTAAATTTACTGAAAAGCTGGAAAAAAACCCATGTAGCTTTATGTCTTCAAATGTTTTTCAGATTGCTAAAATAAAGAATCAACTTTTGAAGTTTAAGACATTTTTAGCTTGTCCTAAAAGAACACATAAAAGCAACTAAATCATTCTCTGAACCGTTTTTTGTTTCTCTAGCCTAGGTATTTGATTTTCCCTTCCTGCATCGTCCCCATTTTCCAGGAAGTGTCATCTCCAGGGACTGCTGAAGGTAGATTAGTGAGAGAGATTCAGCAGTTTGGATGATACTCTTCTACCTACCTGTTGCCTCCATGGCAAATAGGAGGCAAAATAGGAAAAAACTCTGAACGATGTTCTCGATGTTACCTCACAACCATCTGATCCCACATGCTGAGAGGCTCCCAGAGAACTCGCACTGAGCGGATTCTTTTAGCAAAATGGGGTGGAACCTTTGAGATTACTCAAAGTTTTCAAGCTCTTTTAAAAAATTCACCTATTTCTTAAACAGTATTTTACTAAGAAATACAATATTGAAGACAGGTAAAAGTGGAGTCACTTTGATTGAATTCAGAAAGCACTAGGAACCCATCTGATAGCCTGCTTCCTGTCTCTTCCTTCTCCTCAGTTCATTGTACTCATTTGCTAGACGAGGAAACCGGAGACATATTTCAATCAATAAGAGAAAGTTTGTATAATAAATATATATTCCATTGATACATTATATAATATAGGACATATATAATAGGAGCTTCCCTACTTACAGATTTTAAACTTCTTAATTTTTATTCAGATTAGCGAAGTTACGATCTGGAGTAAAAATTCTACCCACTCTATCACCATCAAATGAGGGCATGAGCAGTTGCATGTGGCCATCATGTCCACAACCACTGCACTTTGTTACTTTGAAGTGTTTTTATGAAAAGTGTTGACCCCACTTTGAAAGGTTAAAAGTAGCAAGAATGTTAACAGCTAGTAAGGAGATACACTTGTAAGAGAAAAGAGATGTGAGATCATTTTTTCTAAGTGTTGAGAAAAGTGACCAATTTTGCAACACACATATGAGATCAAGCATCGCTGATCAAGTTCTGCTGATTCTCACAGACAGCATGACTCAGAACGTGGGGAAGCCCATGTCCTTGTGCTGAGCAGTTGTGCATCAAGAAACAAGGAGAAGCAACCGACCAAAGAGGGGAAACTTTGGAGTGCGGGGCTACAGAATTGGTAATTTATCTCTGATGCCTATTGACCTTGTGATGATTCGTAAAAAAGATGTTAAGATTCCGATCAAGAACTGAAAACTGACTCTTCATAAAAGCATTGCTGTTGAAACTTCTGTCCCAAGCCACAGGTGGTTCATTGGTTTCAAAGCCCATGTGAATCTAAACAGAATCAAAGTGAGCATTCAAGTTGTGAGGGAGAACATAGCTGCTGAGAAGATCCTCAGAGCATGTGCAGGGAACATCAAGGGTAATCCCATCCCAGCAGATTTTTGATGTAGAAAAATCGGTGTATTTGGGAAGAGAATAATATGCCCATTTTACCACTTCATAGGTTTAGTAAAAATGATGGGACTGTAGGTATAAACTCCCCTCAGTCACTTTGGACTTAGGATCAAAGGATTTATGGACAGCTTTTGGGAGTCCAGTTATATTACAGAGAATATAATATTCATATATCTCATATTATAGAGAACCAGTTTGTTCTATACAACGAAAAAATAAATTTCTGAGTAACACTAAAACCCCCTTATCTTGAATGATGTGGTCTATCTGAAGGGCACTAAAATTTTTATTTTCCTTTGGAGATACAATTTGGTTGACAGAATGAAGTCTAATCACAGTGGCCCTCATTATTATCAGAACTTCTTGAGTTATTTCCAAGTTCTGAAATTATTTTCATTTTTCCCCCTAATTTAAAAATACAACATAAAAATAAATTGTATTGTGTTTCAAGTCATAAAAATCTCTACTCATCTGCTAAATGTGCAAAATTCTCCCCATAAAGCTAATTAACTAGATAAAAGGTCCATATCAGGCTTGAAGCAGTTCCTGTCTCTAAGGGCCTAACTCAGTAATTAATTATGTTTCTGAGAGCCTCTGAAAACACTTTTCCCTTCCTGGGTCTTTAGAAATGAAACATCTTGGGATTCCTCCAAAATATCTTAAGCTCTCAATCTGCTTAGAGTCCAGCAAGTTCCTACAAGGAAACAGAGCTAAATGTGAGTCCTTTATATCCTCATCATTTAACCAGTTACTTACCTCAGGGTTCAGATAACACCAATTAAATCTTAAATCAACCTCATTTTTCAAGCATTGTTAACATTCAAGTGGCCATTCGTTTGGGGTCAGCTTAGCACATTGGCTTGGTTGAAATCAAAGATATTAATAAAGCATGAGTTAAGCACTGAAAGTGCAGAACAAATAAACAGATGCGCTGTTATTTAATAGGCCCCATCTTGGTCCCTATTAAAGTTCCAAATGTTAGGTGGGTTGGGTATGGACATGTCCTACTGGCCGAGACTCTGGCAGCACGGCCTGCCATACCATCATGTTAACTTCATTCCTCTACTGAGGAAAATACTTTGGCGATTGAAGATCTCCCAAGAGATATGGCATTTTATCAGCTAGAACCCTAGTTGTGTGTGAGCTGCTGAGGGCAAGATCCTGAAGGAATGTACGTGGAGAGGGGATCTAAAGGAATCGGTACCCAGGAGGGAGGAGAAAGGCGAGGATTACCTTCCCCACTGAATCATTTTGCCTAGCCCTCTACTTTGTGCTTCCCCCCAAATCCAGACCAGATGGTTTTTTAAAGCTCCTCTGGGGAAAGTAGACTATAAACCATCTAAGCATAATCAAAAGATGTGCACAAATGACTGATTTTTTTTTTTTTCTTTTGCGGTATGCGGGCCTCTCACTGTTGTGGCCTCTCCCGTTGCGGAGCACAGGCTCCGGACGCGCAGGCTCAGCGGCCATGGCTCACGGGCCCAGCCGCTCCGCGGCATTCGGGATCCTCCCGGACCGGGGCACGAACCCATGTCCCCTGCATCGGCAGGCGGACTCTCAACCACTGCGCCACCAGGGAAGCCCGACAGTGATTTTTTATAAAGCCCATGCATGCCTAGGTGTTAGCACCTCAAATTACATGGCTGTGTCACTGTCACAGTCTGAATGTACTCGCCCCCTCTATATTGTCTCCAGGTTTGCAAAGCTTTCAAGTTATTCTTAAAGAAACAAGAGTAATATAAACTTCAAAAAACAACTAGTAGAGGATGGGGTAGATAATATCAGAAGATATATACCTTCTTGAAGATACAAAGCTACCCTCCAAAGACTACTTGAAATGAAATGTTCTTCCCTTTCCCTTGGAATTTCATAGTGTCACCCTAACAAAGCTGAAGAAAGTTGGAATTTTTAATTACAGGCTCCCTTGCTATGTTTACCAAACAGCTAGTAGCCCTGAGGGTGGAGTTAGGCTGTTTAAAGTCATGTTTTAATCTCCACTGTAATTGCAATTCCATCGCTGGTGTAAATTACCTAGTAGGCTTGCCACCTTCGGTGCCAGCCATTTCCCAGAGTGCGTAGTTTTGAATTAAAAGGCTGATATCCATCCAAAAGCTTCCCAGAATGTTTCATGGGCTCAGTGAATTATGCATTAAACAGAATTCTTTAAAAAGAAGGCAAGAGGTTCCTTTGATGTCAGCTGGGCTTTTTCATCATATTATGGACTATTAATTTCTAGACTCTCTTAGAGGTCGTTTCTTGAAATCTATGTTCAATTTAGGACTTATTACTGATCTTCCTCTAACCTTTATATTTTATTTTAACAGCATCATACATCACCCTGAATATGGCAGGTTCTGGCAGAAACCTGGTGGTTAATTTCCTTGGGGGGTGGGGAGAGGGAGAAAATGACAATTTGCTGCAAACACACCATCTGCTGGACAAAACATGTATATCCTTTTAGGAACTTGCCTGCAGTTAGGAAAATGCTTCAAAAGCCTTATATAGGATAAGACCAATTAGGGAGATGAGATGTATATGGGGGATCATCTGTGGGACGTCTCTCAGTTGTATTCAAATGCCAGTGGCCTCCTTTGATGATTTGTTTAACACCCCGTAAGAGATAACCATTGGTTGGTATGTTTGAATTTGAGCTATATTCCCTATTCAAATGTAACATTACAGGTTGTAATAAGCAAAATTGACCCTAAGAAAATAAACAGGATCTCCCTTATGCAAAAGGATATAAGGGCAGTCAAGTTTCCACCATCACGTGCAAATGCAGATTCTGGGGAAATTATTTATGTTTTACAGAATTGCATATTACTATTCTTCTTTTTTTCCATACACGAAGCACTTTGAAATTTGTCAAGAGCTGTGCTTTTCTACACCCTTATAAGTTGGGTGAATATACACTTTATCATTCAACACAGACACTTCTGAGAGTGAAAGAGAGCTCTGTGAATAATTACAGCAGAACAACGTGCATAAACTGGGACTGTCCTGGGCTAATTCAGAATAAAATGTCTCTCTAGTCAGAGGTGACCCGATCTCCTCACAAAGAGAAACCAACTCTCAGTCTCTATCTACTGCCAACTTATGTTAGAGAAGAACAAAAATTAAAAGTTGAAATGATCCAGCACAGTGAAAAGGTTCCAGACTGAGGCAGTGAGTAGAAAAACTTCGGTTTTCATCACAAGTAGGTTCAGCATTGAAATTTTTCGATTCTATTTTTCATGCATCAATTCATCCATGGCTAAATACCATGGGAAAGGCCAGATAAAGTTTCATGAGAACCTAAAAGGGATTTAAGTCCCTTCTAGCTGAATAGATACACTATCACATGGAGGATGCAGAATTTTGAAGTGAGCTTTGAAAGACAAGCAGGATTTGGGCAGTGGGCACTCCAGTAAAGACAGCAGCTTTCAATAAGTAATGGGGCAAATCAAGAAAAGTACAGTGCTTCCCCATCACATCATTAGTACAGCTTTTCCACAAACATTTCTTGAAGCTTACTAAGTATCAAACACACTTGGACACACTGATGGATAAAACAGACATCGATTCTTACCTGCAAGAATACACAGGCTGGTAAGCAGTAGGATTTGAACGTATCTATTTAAGAGGCCATTTCTGAATTAGAGACAAATTTAGGAATCACTGGCATATTTAAACTGACAGGAAACAAATCAGACGGCTTAGGGAAAAAAAATGTAGAGGAAAGAGGAAAAGGCACAGAACCAAACCTGACTTACTCTAATACTGAGATATAGGATGAAGAAATTCTCAAAGGAACAACAGAAACAAAAAGTTAGCTGGTATGGTAACAATTTAAAAAAAAAAGATTAAAAGGATCATACACCATGATCAAGTGGGGTTTATCCCAGGAATGCAAGGATTCTTCAATATACATAAATCAATCAATGTGATAAACCATATTAACAAACTGAAGGAGGAAAACCATATGATCAACTCAATACATGCAGAAAAAGCTTTTGACAAAATTCAACACTCATTTATGATAAAAACCCTCCAGAACGTAGGCACAGAGAGAACTTACCTAAACATAATAAAGGCCATATATGACAAACCCACAGCCAACATCGTTCTCAATGGTGAAAAACTGAAACCATTTCCTCTAAGATCAGGAAAAAGACAAGGCTGCCCACTCTCACAACTATTATTCAACATAGTTTTGGAAGTTTTAGCCACAACAATCAGAGAAGAAAAAGAAATAAAAGGAATCCAAATTGGAAAAGAAGAAGTAAAACTGTCACTGTTTGCAGATGACATGATACTATACATAGAGAATCCTAAAGATGCTACCAGAAAACTACTAGAGCTGATCAATGAATTTGGTAAAGTAGCAGGATACAAAATTAATGCACAGAAATCTCTTGCATTCCTATACACTAATGATGAAAAATCTGAAAGGGAAATTAAGAAAACACTCCCATTTACCATTGCAACAAAAAGAACAAAATACCTAGGAATAAAGCTACCTAAGGAGACAAAAGACCTGTATGCAGAAAACTATAAGACACTGATGAAAGAAATTAAAGATGATACAAACAGATGGAGAGATATACCACGTTCTTCGATTGGAAGAATCAACATTGTGAAAATGACTACTACCCAAAGCAATCTACAGATTCAACGCAATCCCTATCAAACTACCAATGGCATTTTTCACAGAACTAGAACAAAAAATTTCACAATTTGTATGGAAACACAAAAGACCCCGAATAGCCAAAGCAATCTTGAGAACGAAAAATGAAGCTAGAGGAATCAGGCTCCCAGACTTCAGACTGTACTACAAAGCTACAGTAATCAAGATAGTATGGTATTGGCACAAAAACAGAAATATAGATCAATGGAACAGGATAGAAAGCCCAGAGATAAACCCACACACATATGGTCACCTTATTTTTGATAAAGGATGCAAGAATATACAATGGAGAAAAGACAGCCTCTTCAATAAGTGGTGCTGGGAAGACTGGACAGCTACATGTAAAAGAATGAAATTAGAACACTCCCTAACACCATACACAAAAATAAACTCAAAATGGATTAAAGACCTAAATATTAGGCCAGACACTGTCAAACTCTTAGAGGAAAACATCGGCAGAACACTGTATGACATACATCACAGCAAGATCCTTTTTGACCCACCTCCTAGAGAAATGGAAATAAAAACAAAAATAAACAAATGGGACCTAATGGAACTTAAAAGCTTTTGCACAGCAATGGAAACCATAAACAAGATGAAAAGACAACCCTCAGAATGGGAGAAAATATTTGCAAATGAAGCAACTGAGAAAGGAGTAATCTCCAAAATATACAGTCAGTTCATACAGCTCAATATCAAAAAAACAAAACATGCAATCCAAAATTGGGCAGAAGACCTAAATAGACATTTCTCCAAAGAAGACATACAGATTACCAACAAACACATGAAAGGATGCTCAACATCACTAATCATTAGAGAAATGCAAATCAAAACTTCAATGAGGTATCACCTCACACCGGTCAGAATGGCCATCATCAAAAAATCTACAAACAGTAAATGCTGGCTAGGGTGTGGAGAAAGGGAATCCTCTTGCACTGTTGGTGGGAATGTAAATTGATACAGCCACTATGGAGAACAGTATGGAGGTTCCTTAAAAAACTAAGAACAGAAGTACCATATGACCCAGCAATCCCACTACTGGGCATATACCCTGAGAAAACCATAATTCAAAAAGTCATGTACCACAATGTTCATTGCAGCTCTGTTTACAATAGCCAGGACATGGAAGCAACCTAAGTGTCCATTGACAGATGAATGGATAAAGAAGATGTGGCACATATATACAATGGAATATTACTCAGCCATAACAGGAAACAAAATTGAGTTATTTGTAGTGTGGTGGATGGACCTAGAGTCTGTCATACAGAGTGAAGTCAGAAAGAGAAAAACAAATACCATATGCTAACACATATATATGGAATCTAAAAAAAATGGTTCTGAAGAACCTAGGGGCAAGACAGGAATAAAGACGCAGACGTAGAGAATGGACTTGAGCACACGGGGAGGGAGAAGGGTAAGTGGGGACGAAGTGAGAGAATGGCATGGAGTTATATACACTACCAAATGTAAAACAGATAGCTAGTAGGAAGCAGCTGCATAGCACAGGGAGATCAGCTCGGTGCTTTGTGTCAACCTAGAGGGGTGGGATAGGGAGGGTGGGAGGGAGATGCAAGAACGAGGGGATATCGGGATATACGTATATGTAGAGCTGATTCACTTTGTTATAAAGCAGAAACTAACACTCCATTGTAAAGCAATTATACTCCAATAAAGATGTTAAAAAACAAACAAAAACAAAAAGAAAAAATATCTCATTCTTCTCTCCAATTTGGGAATGTAGGTAGAGCTCAGAAGAAATGAAGCTTGTCAAGGTGTAGATCAGATGTAGCTTTAAGTTTCCTCCTTATCCAATAATTATCACAATAATTTTAAACTTATGAATACCTTTCTCCAAGGAACCCTAAATGCTCTGTGTGTCCCTTCTAATGTATTTCCCTAGGACTGTTATTAAATTATAAAATGATACATTATTGAAAATTATGCAAAAACACTATTACCATCTATGCTATATTCAGTTTTAGATTTCCCGTGGGGAAATACTCAGTTCTACCTTTTCACTTTCAGTGAGGCAAATCAAAGCAGAGCTACAATTCCAATCTTATTTATGAATATAAAATTACCTCGAAATATAGCTCAGTCATTCTCCCCAACTCCCTCCTGTATGGTATAACCTGTCATGCTGTCCATCATTTTTTAATGAATCTTATTCAATGAGCTGTTTGGGGCCTGCTTCTGATTTCTTTTTATGTTAACCTTTACAGAAAATTTAAAGTGTAACTTGGGCTGGAGGTCAGTGCAAGGAACAGCAAATATTTCTCAGATTTCCTGAGCCTAGTCAGAGTTCAGCTATTGTCTTGTTAGGCTTCAGTGTTAATTTGTCCACTCAGTAAATATCTAATAAGCATCCAGTACATGTTAGGCCCGGTACCTACACATTGAGGCTAGAAAGGTGTCAATGTCTACCCTCAAGAAAATTAGAATCTTTTGGAGAATACACACGAGTAAAGAGGTGACTACAATACAGTGTGATAAATCTACCCTACTTTGGACACAATTAACCTTTCACTTCCTTATTCATTCCTCTTTAGGCTTCTATGGCTTCTATTTCTTTTCACAACACTATTCTTCTATGACTTCCATGATTCCATACCCTCTTTGTCTTCTCCTTCCTCTTTGGCCCTTCTCTCTCAGTCTCCTTGGCAGGCTTCTTCTCCTCATCCTGCGTCCAGACTCTAAATATTGGGATGCCCAAAAGCTCCATCCTACCAATCCTCTCTGTATAGTTATCGCATCAAATCCCTAACACTGAACATCATCCATGTAATGATGATTCACAAATGAATTTTCTCCATCCCTGACCTTTCTGCTGGCATATGGAATTGTATATTTAATGACTTCTTTGACATCTCATCTTGGATAGCCAAAAAATATCTCAAGTTTAGCATATCCAACTCAAAGGTCTTTATTTTCACCTCTCCTCCCTGCACCAAAACGCACACACACACACACAAACATGCACAACGACTCCTTTACCAATTTCAGTTAATGGTACCATCATCTGTTTATTTAAATAAAATTTTATAGCCAATCAAAGATTGACTCTCTTTTCCTCATTCCCAATGTTCAGCTCATGGCGCCACTTCAAAAGATATTTTCTGGGCTTCCCTGGTGGCGCAGTGGTTGAGAGTCCACCTGCTGTTGCAGGTGCCCCGGTCTGGGAGGATCCCACATGCCGCAGAGCGGCTGGGCCCGTGAGCCATGGCCGCTGAGCCTGCACATCCGGAGCCTGTGCTCCGCAACGGGAGAGGCCACAACAGTGAGAGGCCTGCGTACCGCAAAAAAAAAAAAAAAAAAAAAAAAAAAAGATATTTCCTAAATCTGACCACTTCTTACTGTCTGTACTCTTCTTCCAAGCCATCCATCTCCATCTCTTGCTTTGATCCCTGAAACTGGAGCTTAATGGTTTTCCTTGTCTCCATTCTTATGCTCTTAGAGTTCATTCTCCACATAGTAGCCAGAGTGAGCTGTTAAAAATGTAACTCTAATCAGAATATCCCCTGAACACTTTTCATTGATGATAGAATAAAATCTAAATACATTACCAGGGTCCATAAGCCCCTATAGGATCCAGTCCCCCGCCTGCCATGACAACTTCATATCTTGCACCACTTTCTTTTTATTCTCTATGCATGAACCACACGGGCTTTCTTTTGTCCATCAAACACTCCAAGTGTGTTCCAACCTTAGAAACTGTATTTTCGGCTGCTTCAATCTAGAATATTCTTCCTCCAGAGCCTCGAATGTCTAACTCCTTCCTGTCTTCAAGTTCAACTCAAATATTACTTCCCTGAAGAATCCTCCCAACCATCATGACCCGTCATTCTCTACTCCATTACCTTGCTTGACTTTTTGTCATAGCACTTACTGATCACAATTTGAAGTTAGAGTATGTGTTTGTTTGTTTGTTTGTAACCCACTAGGATAATCTCCATGGAGGCAAGGATCGTAGGCATGTTCTTCACACATATAGCCTTAGCATCTGCTGGGTGCTAGACAAATACATGAATCAATTCAAGTTAGAATCACATACTATGAGGGTATAAAGGAGTGTCACATATCCTAATTTGGGGGGGGCAGCAAAAAATAATACATGTCTTGAGACATAAATAAGGATTAGTAAGAGGGAGTCAGGTAAAGGAAAGGAAAAAAGGCAAGAACATGGAACTTTCAGGGAGTGGAAGATGATTCTGTACTCACAGAGCACAGAGCTTGAGAAGGATGGTCTGGGACACAAGTAGTGAGGACACACATTGGGGAGAAGGAAGGAGGGGGAGGGAACAGTTAAGCATCTGTTAGAGAAGTAAAAGGATCGCATTGTCAAAGGCATCGAGTCTCCTGTTGAGGAGTTCGAACTATTTTTCATGAAGGCAAAAGCCCACTGACAGGTTTTGATCAAGAGGGGACCTAGCAAATATGGTTTTAGGAAGATTGTTCTTGCCACAGTGTGGAGAATGGATTGGGGTGGCGAAGGGATGGAGGTGGTCTCAACTAAAGTGTGGAAAGTCACTTACTAGGCTGCAAAGTCTCCTTCCCTGGAAGTCCATAAATGTAGTCTTTCTGAGCTGCTTTAGTAAATGGAATAGTAATGGAACCTGCCTCACGGGTTGCTCCTAGAAGTCAAAGAATTAATGCGTGTGAATCAGGGAAGATGGAGAGAATTCAGGGTCTTTTAAAGTTTCTCAACCTCTCCCTTCACCCTAATTAAAAAGATGCAATTTGGGGGGCTTCCCTGGTGGCACAGTGGTTGAGAGTCCGCCTGCCGATGCAGGGGACACAGGTTCGTGCCCCGATCCAGGAAGATCCCACATGCCGCGGAGCGGCTGGGCCCGTGAGCCATGGCCACTGAGCCTGCGCATCCGGAGCCTGTGCTCTGCAACGGGAGAGGCCACAGTAGTGAGAGGCCCGTGTGCCGCAAAAAAAAAAAAAAAAAAAAAAAAGCCATTTTTTAATTGCTCACAATTAAAACTCACAAATATGGTCTCAAAAGTTATTAATCAATGAGAAGCTCAAAGCAATAACACTAAATCTATCCAGAAGACATTTATACCACAAAAGCAACTATTTAGTATGCAGCCTTGAGCCAGAAAGGGATTTACTACTACTGAAGTAGACCATGCACTACACACACACACACACACACACACACACACACACACACACACACACACACACACAACACATGGCTGCCTCCTTAGACATTCTCTCATATTGCAGACTGCGGTATTTCTAGTCTGGATCACTGCTTTCCATGGTGACAGGAGAAAAATGAATTCCTTCTCAAATGTCCCATTTATAGAAATTTTCAAATCACACTCTGAAGGTGTTTGCTTATTTTGCCTAAAAGCCCTGGTTGTCATTCCTAGTCTTCATTTAACAATTATTGAAATGCTCACTATGTGTCTCTTACTGTGCTAAATAGTAAGGATGAATAAGACATGGTTTCTGCCTTCAAGGCAACTAAATCAGCATGTGAAAATCACGGTAGATGAACTCAATGTTTATGGAAGCACCATGAACAAATATGTAAACTGGACTGCGGAGCCAAGATAGCATAGACCATAGTTCACAACACAGGTGCTGGAGTCATACAGACCAGGGTTTGGTTCTGAGTCATTCACATACTAGTCTCATGACTCAACCTCTTTCACGCTCACTTCCCTCCTCTGTAAATATCAATAAGGACCCACTTTATTGGGTTAAATTAAATGAGATGATGTATGGAAAGCACAAGAGTGGATACTAGCACAACTCAAATAGATGCATACACAGCAGTAATCATAAATATAATTTATGATTCCTTCCTTACATGAGTATAAGAAGGAACTGTTGAGAAGGTACTAGAACAAGGGCATTTATTATTCAGTAAAAGAAGGTGCATGTATGCCAAATGCCTCAATGTCCAGAAGAAGCCTGCAGCCTTAGTCACTTCCCAGCAACACCTACAATCCAGAAACTAGATACAACAATTAGCAATAAAAGAGGAAGGTCTGACCCAGCAATGGCACATGATGTGGTCAGCTTCCTGGACATGCAGATGTATGCTTTTGACCGTAAGCTTCTCTTCCTGGCACCAAATCGTTATCTCGTTGACCAGACCTCTGATGGGAACTGGGCAAAGATGCCGTAGGGTATCCCCCAGCCATCACACAGTGACCCCAAAACATCTGTCTCCAACTTCATTGCTGTAAGATGTATCTGCCTGCAAAATGTATCCCTGCCAAGCCTGCTCCAATAGCTCCAACTACTCCACTAGAAAGAAGACTTCACTTTCTGTGGCAATTATCACAGCCAGAGACGCTTGATGCCATTTGCTGAATTCATAGGATGAAAATGAAAAAAGAGAGTAATAGCTGTCATTGTTTGTATGTCTTTATGCATGTGTGGGAAGCAGTAAATCTCAGGAAAAAAAAATTGTCTTCCATCTTTCCCCTTTATTCCTGCAACAAAGTTTTTGCAAATTTCTTCTCTCTCAAATCATACATTATCAAGAGAAGCTTTCAGGAAAAAAAAAAAAAAGGAATTTACATTCATTCCAATTGCTACCTTGAAAATGCTATTGCTTATTGCTTGCACTTCAAATGAGTTACCATATAGTACATTTAAGGACAATCATACACCCGAAAGCCAGCAAAAGAAATGCTCCAAGGACAATTTTGAACCTGTTTGAAGAAAAGTATTGAAAACTGACCACTGTAGCAGCAGCAGTCAGAGATGGAGGGGCTGAGGTGAAGCTGATACCAGGCTGCCCAGCAGGCCCAGGGGTACAAACACATCACAATGCCTATGATAAGCAACCAAACAATGAACTCGCCTCCAAACTGCAATTTCTGCAGTGCAATTACTCAGAGGCCTTTGATCAAAGATGTATAATGTTCTAGCCTGTGAATGCCAAAATCACAAGTCATCGCCACCTCCTTCCAAAGCTGTCTGTCATTAATTCTGAAGTGGAAAGCCCTCGCTACAGTGAAAATAGTCAAAACCAAAAGAGATTAAAAAACAACGCAAACAAAAAACAAAGCAAACCCACATACACACACACACAAATCCCTTTCCACTCCACACTCCACAGAAGGTACTCTGAAATCAAAGTAAAATGGGATCTGCCAAACTCTAGGTAAACCTGGAGATGAGAAAGAGTCCCCACTGTCCCTGAATTTATTCTTCCCACCCTTCCAAAACTTATGTTCCCAGATGACCATATTCAATCCCATTAACTAGAACAAAGCCTTCATTTTCTACAATATGATTGCAGAGTTTTACAAAATGAACATATGATCGAACTCTTACAGTGATTTAAATTTATACTCCGGTCTCTATAACCAATAATCACACCCTTTCTGGGGGGAAGTTTTGATGTGGAGAAGGTTTCTGGCTCATAACACATGGAAAGGGTATAAATGTTGTGGGAAAGAAAACTAGGTAGTCACAATTTAATTGACATTCAATGCCAATGCCTAGAAATAGCTATGAGTGTGGCTAGTCCTGGTGGGAAGACCAGACCTGCATTTAGGGCATGGCCAAGTGCTCTCCGATTTCCATCTGGATCTCAGCCTTGGTCTTGCGTGGAGAGGCGAGGAGGTGTTACCTTATCTCTAAGTCATTATCTTAAAATAGATAATGGAAATGAATTAAAACCTTAAATTGGGTTTTTCCAAATAAATTCATTAGGTAATACATATTAAGTACCTCATTCAAGCAGATAATCTACTTCATTTCCAAACATTTTTCAGTATTCAGATGAAAGCTTTGAAGCATTAACCCTAAATATACAAAGTTTCTTCAGAGTGTTGTGACCATATTTATAGCACCATAATAATATACTATAATAATATATACTATTGCCATATATGTTTATAAGAGTTTTATCAACTTATCCACTGATGTTTGGGGAGGTCCCTTGCTTTCTGCCTCATATTATTCATTCTTTCTTTCTTTTTCTGGTTCCTTTATCCATTCCTCTGGAACAGATTTTTAAGTGCTAGGTACAAAGGTTTTAACAATTAATAAGACAAAAATCCCTGCTATCAAAAATTTCATAGGTTTTCTGAAAGAAAAGGACAGCTAGGAAAGCAGAACCAGAACAAACTCTCCAAAGCAAATGCTTCAAGCCTCCCAGGCTCTTTCTTCTTCAACATCCCCAATGCCCACCTTCTAGCAAAAAGTGTACAGAGGTACAGAGGGACAAAGTCACGGGTTCTTTCTTCCTCATTTCCATAGCGAAAATTATGTCCTGCAGATGAGGTCCAACATCTCTTCACTACTTCTAGCTTTGTGTGTGTGGGGTGTGTGTGTGTGTGTGTGTTGACACCCAGTTCTAACAGAGATAGGTAAGGTTTCAGGGCGGTAGGGTGGGATTCAGCTAATTCATAAGCAATTTGCAAAGTTGGAAAGGAAGACAGTATTACAGATAATGTACTCCATGGTATCAGGCTGAATAAAGAGCAAAGGGTTTTTTAACTAGAAAGAAATAGATTACGTTATAAACATTTAGGTGGTTTTAGTCTAATTTAGGTCAATGCAGTCTGCAATCTAAAGAACTATGGTTCTTAGATTAGCTATGGTTCCTAGCATAATTACTGGAACAGACCTAAGCCATTAACCAAGGCTCAGAGAACCAGCTGGCTGACAACACAGTGGCTATACAGTGGTGGACACTGATTCACTCACTCATTCATTCATTGATTCGTTCATTTAACAAACATTTGTTGACTACCTACCAGAGGGCAGATACTCTAATAAACAAGCCTAGACTTATGGAGCCTGTCTATACACTAGACACTGGCCTAAGTACTATCAATAATGCTCCCAGGAATCCTGTGGGTCACTGAAACACGAGTAAGTGAAGTAACCAGTAAGTGATGAAACCAAGATACCAATGTAGGCAGGCAGGCTCCAGGGAAAAACGATTCATGACACAGCCCCAGTTCACGTGGAGCTCTCAGTATAGTCGGGGGCCCCAGAGCAAATAAACAACTTATTGACTGTGAATCATTCTCTGCTAGAGGTGTACCCACGGGCTCTGGAATCCCAGAAGAGAGTTTACATATGGTCAAGCATCACCTGTTTACTTGCATTCTCCACCCACACAGTTCCTTCCTTTACTCTCTCTCTCCTCACTTTGAAAAGAAAATCAAATTTTAAAATCTAAAATTTTCTTTCTCACTTAATAGGATTTTTTCCCTTTCCCTTGATATGTGTTGAGGTAATTACACCTGGCTTAAAACAACTGTTTTTCAAGAACCTATTCTGTATTAGGCATTGTTTGAGGGGTGGAAGTTCAAATACTTCAAGTATGTATTTGAACTGCAACTCCCACCAACCATAGCTGTTTCTCATTAAGGCCCAGGGTTGCCTGGTCTTTCTCTGTTTCAAGAGATGAAAAAAATCTAAACTTTTCTCTCAATATTTTAATAAAAGATGCTAATTCAGGTGTTTTGAAAATACAGTGAAGGACAAATACAATGTATTTCTCAGGCTGATCTTAGCCTATAGATCTCAGGTTACAATTTCTGTTTGAAAGTTACTAAAGTTTGGTTTCTGCCCTTGAGGAGCTCAGAACATAGTGATAAGATAGTAATGGAAGAGAGAGAGAAAAAAAATTATATGTGAGAGAAAGATGATAAGTTCCAAAGAAAAGGAACATTACACGTCACAGAGAGGAATTACACTTCCGGCTAAGATCCAGCAAAGGGCAGCTGATGCAATATTTGTGCTGGCCTTGAGGGATGTGAGCAATTTTACAGGCACTTATGGGTAACAAAGGGCGTATGAAACACACGGACAGGTGAGTTAAGCTGCACAGGTGGAAAATGCAGGCTGCATCATGGCAAAGAGAAAGGGGGCTGTTAGGATTTCTTCTGGGTTGTGAAGGGATAAAGTGAAAGATACAAACGGCGAGGCAGACTGGATTCTGCAGGACTGTGCAATTCATTGTGATACTTTATTCTGTAGGGTATAGTTCCAAAATACACCAATACACAAGATGTTAGGCATCCTTCAATAAAATAAATAAAATAAAGTTTGGAAGTCCAAAACTTGCAGAAAGGCTCTATACCATATCAATCTCTGGATGATTCTTAAAACAGATTCACAAGTTAGATGCTCTAAGAACTGACCCCTGCATCTAGTCATGAAATCTCTTTAGCTATGTTAACCTGGCTTATTATTTGATCATAGAACTTTTTTTCTTAGAACATTCGTTTTTACCCCCAAAAGGAACAAAATAAAATTCCATCAATGTTGCTGGATGCAACAGGAAAGCCATTTAGGCCCTCATGCCATGGAGTGATGGTTACTGGTGGTTGTGATGCCTTAAAGACCTTGTACGAGGAGTGTGAACCAGGAAAAAAGGGAGAGACCAGTATAGAAAATCATCTAGGAGGCGATCACAATAGTCCATAGTAACAATAATGGTTTTCTATCATGTAGCACTCCCTGTGTGCGCCAGATATCACACTAGGTGCTGTTCATCTTGTACATAGTGTAATGAGAGCCGGAATTAAGGTAAAAACAGCAGTCTCTATCCAGTTTCAGGGAAAAAATAGATCAACCAGTATTCATCACCTCCCTTCCTATTGTCTCAGCTTCCTCTATAATGTTTCCCTGTCTTTTCTCCCCTAGCACAGGTACATGTGCCCTGTAACTTCATTTGAAAGAAAACAAACATTTGACATTTGAACGCTGCCATTAAACCATTTTTCCAATAATTGAGATTCATTCCCCTCTCTTTATTGCTCTCTGCCCTTTCTTTAAGATGTCATAAGCTAAAAACTAACAGGGAAAATGGGTCATTAACTATGCCAAATCCTACTTTCTCCTTTTCTTCTCCTGGGTTCTAACACATAAGGATCAACAGCCAAGAGGAAACAAACTTCAATTTTTGTTAAGAAGTGAGCAAGTGCTTGATCTCCTTCCCACACCCCTCTCCCTACAAGACTGCTCTGATATTATAGCTAGAATACTAGGCAGAGGCCAGAAGCAGCAAAAAGGCTTTGGTTTCCCACAACCCCTCTCTAAAGAGCTGGATCTTTAGAGCAGATTCCAAGCCTACTTATCCAAACATCCATTTGCATGAGGAGTAACTATCAGGACTTCCTCCACCCTCCGCCCCACCCCCCACCCCATACAGGGGGAACAGAGAGTTTGGAGGAGGGTCAGAGCTGCTAGGAAAGGCCACCGTGTCTGCATAGCCTGGAGACTAGAAGTGCAAAAGTGGGCATGAAGATGGCCCAGGCCGGCCATGAGAGGTTGGTCCCTCCATCATTTGGCCATGGGAGGGAGAAGAATACCTTCCTGTCTCTCTTCATCACTGCGAGTCTGCCAGATAGGGAAAGACAATCCATGAATGTCGGACTTTGCCAATCACATCCACAGATTCTCTCTTGTGGAGGAGAAAGATAAGATGGAAAAGGTTGTAAACTAAGGAGCAGAAATTCCCCTTTCTTAGGGCTGAGGGTAAAACATGATCTGGGAACAAACGCATTCCTTTTTCCCCAAAGGATATTATTTTAGGAAAGATGGACAAACCTTCTGCATAAGATTCTTTCTCCACTGAGATATCAGATTCCATCATCAATAATGTATCCAGGATGGCCTTTCACACTGTCTTCTGACTATGATCTCTTTCAATATGAACAGCCCTGAAAGGGGTAACCTAAACAGAATCTAGTAAAATACTTTGATGGGAATTGGTTTTGCCTAGGGCTACATGGGAAGCTGGGGTACTGGGAACAAGAAGGCATGCTCAGAAAAAAAAGGAAATGGAAGAGCCCCAAGGACACTTGTGTCTCCTTCATAATTACACACCTGCTTGGATGGTGATATGCAAATACTATCATGTTCTCCATCGATTTCAAGGATGACTTTGGGTAAAGTCCTGGATGTTAACAATGCTCCACCCCCTGGATTTTCAGTAAAAATACCATCTGGGAAATGTGGGAATTTATGCAAGAAAATTATATATATATATATATGATTTTGTAATAGATAAAATTAACTTGGTGATAGAATCCTAACATATCATGTAAGCATAACAATTATACATTATATATAAGTATATATTAATATGTTATATAATAAATGCTATCGATACTATGTCTATATTGTCTAATTATATAATTGATAATTACATATCAATATATTATATAATTATAATATAAGGGATATGTTAGAGTTCTATTAGCAAGTTACTTTAATCTACTTTATTACTTTTAACACAATTGGAGGAAGAGTGGAAGACATCTGAATTAAAACGATTTCTGAGGTTGATTAATTTCTAGGAATATTTTCTAAGAAGGAACAAAATAACCAGATTTATGATACCCTTTGCATCCTTATTTTTAGAATAATTCAAAATAGAAATTATGGCACAAATTGGGGTGAAAATGTAAAGCAATTACTTTCAATTTTGTCACCTTAATTATTTCCAGCGGAACAGAAACCCTTTCAGGGAGATGTGGGTTTGGGATTTTTAACAGTGTGTGAAAGTGCTTGATGCCCTGACAAGGTCAGTTAAAATATGGGAGTTCAATGACGCAGCCCTCTCAGTGAAGACGAAGACCCGGCTACCCTACGGTGGCTGAGGAAAAACATGACAACGTAACAATAGACCCGCATGCTGGGAGGAGAAGTCATTTATTTTCCCTGTATTCTCTTTGCAGGATATCACCCAAAGAGTCAAATGCATGTCCAGGCATGCATAAAGCAAGAGACTAGAAATTAATTTGCTGCCCCCATAGAACTTGCAGTTACTGCATGCTAAGCTGATGTGCTTATCTTTGGAAGTTCATCCTCGAAGGCTGAATAAAATTTCTGCTGTTCAGCTTTTTATATGAAGTAGTATACTGTTTGCTTAAAAATGGAAAGCTCATTTTATCAAGTATTCTTGCGACCGTGATTATGTTCTTCAGAATATTAGCTCTGCAACTATTTTTCAAATGAATTTTTTTTATAGTTTGCACTGCTGACTGACTATCACCTCTCTGAGAGGTATTTTCTCAGGCGTTTTCACCTTCTGTCCATATCACGTTTCACTCTCCTGCAGGATTTAGAACTAGAGTCCAGCAGGCGAAGTGATTTAAGGACAGGACAACGGGAAATGGGTGCCTTCTTTTTTTACAAAGTCATGGTCCTGTACTTGCATCCAACTTTGTTTTGGGGGAAGCATATTTTTAATCTATGTTCTACTACGTGACGTAATCACCTTTACAAACACGAGGACAGATTAAATTCGTCCTCAGAATTCAGAATTTCTTTTCACAAAATTGAAAACCTTTGGTAACTGTTGCAAAGTCACAGTGTTCTTGGGTGCTTAGGTTTGTGCCAAAGGGGGAGAAAATTCCCGCAGGGACCCCCCTTCCCGCTTTCCCCACCAACAGCTCTCCTTGCTGTGAGTCTGCTCTTAAAGGGTCTACGACACCTACCCCTGCGACACACAAGAGCGTGCTGCTTTCCTACAAGGTGATTGACAGCAAGGAGACACCCAGCGAGGTTGACTGGTTTTTCAAAAGGGATAAAAGGAAAATCACGGAGATCTGTATGAAATGGGGTCTGTGGTAGAGGTGAGAGGAAGGTGAGGACGGGGGTCAATAAAGCTGTTGACAAACATGAAAAGGAGAGGACTTCGAAGAAGGCTGAAAGGACTCTGTAAGCCGGTAATGACTGTAGGAAGAAAAAAAAAAAAAGACTAGATAGTCATAACCTCAACATTAAAACACCAATAAAGAATTTATCTTGCATGGGTGTTTTCAATTTTTAAAGAGGTTTGAGATTATCAAAATATTTCTAAAAATCCAAACAGGTATTACCCTAGACCAGGGTTTCTCAATCTTGGCACTGTTGACATTTGGGGCCGGATAACTGTTTGTTGTGAGGGTGTGTTCTGTGCCTGTGGACCGGTTAGCAGCTCCCCAGGCCTCTGCCCACTAGATGGCAGCAGTAGCCCCCGCCCAGAGTCATAACAACCAAAATGTCTCCAGACATTGCCAAATATTTTCTAGGGGTGCAAAATCACCCCTGGCTGAGAACCACTGGTTTTTAACCTTGGCTGCATAATAATACAGTAAACTATCAAAACACAAGTGCAAGCCCATTTCCTAAGATTGATGTTTAAGCGGGCTCTGGTATGGCTCAGTCATTGGCATGTGTTTGAAGTTCCCAAAATGATGCTTTTCAGTCTAATAAGTCTAATCATCAGTTTAGGGAACAATCAGTGAACGCCTACTACATGCCCAGCACTGCCTTAGATCATGAGAGTACAAAGATGAATGAGACATTGTCCTTAGCCTCGAGAGGCTTAGGATCTAGTGAAGAGATGGACACACAGTAGATACTTTCCCAAGAGGTACTCCATTTCCTTAAAGTTAAATGTTCAGGACACTCTGTCAGCACAGAGGAGGAACTGGTAGCCTAATGGCACAATGTTTGAGATATCACTACATTTCCACCAGAACTGCTAAAGTTCAAAAGCAGCAACATTCAGGAAGTAAAGCAACTGGAGCTCATATACATAGCAGTTTCACTACTGCATACATGTACACATATATGTACACTTGTACACCTACACACACACACCAGAAATGCACACATGGATTGGAATGGTCACAGCACGTAGGAGATGCTCTCTGTGCCTCTCCCAAATCCCCTTAGCACTCTGTTCTCATACATGTCAAGGGCTTCCTAATCTGTGACTCTCTGCCAGGGAGCTTTCTCTGGCCACAGGGCCATGCTGTGCCTTACCTAGAGCAGCTGAAAGGGCCTGAAGTTACAATTCCTGGAGCAGCCATCAACCAATGACAAACAAGAGCTGTTCCATCCAAGCTAGTGAGTACCTGTGGTTTTCTGTCCCAACCCCCATTCTATGATCTTTCCCAAAGGACCCCAGGGAGAATGAGGCCCACTGGCGCTCATCCACATACTCTGTATTGGATTCATTCCTGTCTATATCTTTTTTTTTTTTTTTTTTCTTTTTGCGGTATGCGGGCCTCTCACTGTTGTGGCCTCTCCCGTTGCGGAGCACAGGCTCCGGATGCGCAGGCCCAGCGGCCATGGCTCACGGGCCCAGCCGCTCCGCGGCATATGGGATCCTCCCAGACCGGGGCACGAACCCGTATCCCCTGCATCAGCAGGCGGACTCTCAACCACTGCGCCACCAGGGAGGCCCCCTGTCTATATCTTATTTCTCCATTTCCCTATAAACTCCTAAATCAACTATTTGAACCCAAATCTAGTCTTAAGGTTTACTTCTGGGATAACCCAGCTAAAGATGCAGCATTATTCATATAAGCTAAAGACTTAAAAAAGAAAATACACGTCCATCAACAGAAGCACGGCTAAATAAACTGTGGCACATCTATATACTAAAATGCTATACAGCGATAAAAGTAAACCAAATATACCTTAACACTACTTGAATGAATCTCACCCAACTTAATTTAGAGCAAAAGATATTAGAAATAACATAATCCATACTTTATGATTACTACATTCATCTAAAGTTTAATATCAGGTAACACTTGTTCATGGTCCTAAAAGGTATGATGGTGGTTATCTTTGGGAAGAAGGAAGGGTAGAACAGAAACAAGGGGACTGGTAATGTTCCCTTTCCTAACATCCATAATGTTACATGGGAGTTTTCACTTCGTGACAATTCTCTTATTTCTACCCTTTTTCTGTGTATGTATTCCCATTAAAAGTTTTTAAAAATCCCATCATAGGGCAATGTGAGAAAAGCAGTAGATTATGTAATGGAGATCAGGACTTGGGAAAGAAAGACTAGAAAAAGATGTGATAGTTACATTAGCTCACATTAAAGAGGGTCCCTAACCAAAGATTTGGGGGCCACCGTGAACCTTCCAGCTAAAATGAAAACAATAAGCAAAGGCAGGCCTTAAGCCTGCTCCCTGAATTGGGGTTGAGGGAGATTGGAATCTCAGTAATTTCCACTCACTGCTATCTTCTCTGTGCCTTGCCTCCACACTCTTCATTCTTAGCCTAAGAGTAGATTGTTCCTTTCTGAGCTGCCTTGAGTGCTGAACATGTCAGCCATAATATGTAGATACTAGGTAGGGAAACCAGTAAAATACATAATGAAGCATCAGAAGTGTTATCTGTGCTCACTTTTCAGGAGAACTGAAGAGAGGTCTTTACCGAAGTCTTAACACCCTAAAACATGCTTGTTCTTTCAATAGCTTTTCTAGAACACTCACTCTCGCTAGCACCTTAGGTACTTACCGAGCATTTTCCGTGTGTGAGACAGCACCTCAGACATCTAGAAGGTGCTGTGCCCCGGCAGCTACTCTCAGTTGATAAATAACCATGGAAACGCTTCAGCAATTGTGTTCCTAATCGGTAGGTAAATTAATTACAGATAGCCGAGGATTCATTTTTATTCTTTCCTGTCTTCCTGCTGCAGGATGTTTGTAAAAGATTCTGTTGGCTCTAGCCAAAGGATTTTGATTTCTTTACCCCTTGACCCCTAACAAGGTCTTTCAAAGGAAAAGTCATTTTCTGTCTTCTCATCTCTGTCTTTATTCCAATCCATCAAAATAGTGCACGGAAATTTCACTGATGGCCTGGTTGTAAAATTGGAGCCATGTTGCTGCTGGTAGCTTTTGCAATCTTCATTAGTATTTATGGATGCGAACCCAAGCAGCGGCAGTTATATTCCCATTACTGAGAGCCTATTAAGAGCCACATTATTGTCCGACCTTAATTGGACTTCTGTCTGAGAGGAAAAAATAACTGACTTAATTTTCTCCTGCTATTGACCTATGATATTTGTAAGGCATAGACTTGCCTTGTCTCTATGAAATGAGCCCTAGGAGGGCTGGTCACCTTGGTACAAAACTTCTCGAATAAATCCATTTGAAACTGGGGTCAGAACTGATTGTTTGATGAGCTAAACTGAGAAGTCATTCTCCTGACTCAAGGCCAGATCAGGTTCCTTCTGTAAAATGAGGACCTGATTTTGAGGCACTAGGGGCAGTGAAGCAGATTTTGGAGAAGGCTCTAAGTCTTTGTGGGGAAAATAAATAAATAAAACTCCGCCATCTTTCCAGTTCTTCTCCCCACCTCTTTAGTTTGGGTTTTTTCATGCTGTTACAACAACGAAGGTGAAGTGATTTACTTTTCCATGTTGAGTGATGCTTGCTCCCTTGGGGAGATTCAACTGGAGAAATAGGAAACTCCAGAGCTTCCTGTACAGCTCAGCTCCAGAGAACCATGCTTCCGGTTCACTGGACTTGAACTATTTCCCAGATGAGTCATCTGACTCAGAGGCAATGCTAAGCGCATCAGGAAGGTGACAGGATCAATACTTTCACGCTGCTCTGTCACTTCAAGTCACCCCAGCAGCACCTGAGAAAGCGCTTGGTTTTCCTACCTGCCTCTCAGGCCGGTCATGTTTGGATCAGCATTCCGGTACAGGATGACTATTCTCCGTTGTGAAATATTTGACCGATGTGGTTTCCTTTTTCTTCTAGGTTCTCCTTTCATTCTTTTTCCTTCTAAGTATAGACGTAGCAACCCTTTAGTCCAAACTACAGATCAGGACACTTCTGCTGACAATGGATTTTTGTTTAAAATTTGTAATGTGTTCATTTGAAAGACTTTAATATGCTTTCATGATTTAAACGATTTAGACACTAGACCACATTTTGTTAGATATTTAACAAGACAAATTTAGTAAGGGGAAAATTTATATTAAAAACAAAACTCCACCAAAGGACTATTTACTTGTTCACCACCCAGTTGTCACGGACTTGTGATAATATTTGCAGCAGTATCATTTTCCTAATTTATTTACTTTGCAAGCTGCCCTAGCTCAATTATTCTTTGTACTTTTTTCAACTTTATAATTTATTTTTATCAAAAGTACATAATTTTTTTACGTAACTTTGACAAGCTTATAAGAAAGAGCAATAGTCTCTTGTCACCCTTTCCCAGGCCAAGTTCGTTCAATTATTTACTTTGACTCTTTTGATAATGTCCTCCATTTTCTCTTTCTCAAAGGTCTGTTGATTGACTGTTGAAATTCCACAGAATGTTCTCAATTTTTTGTTTTATCTTCTACTTTCCTTCTCAGCATTTTTGTCAAACTTTAAGAGTTTTCTCAAATTTAACTTTCAATTCTTATACTGAATTTCTCTTTCTGCTTTCATTTCCAAAAGTTCATTCTTGTTCTCTGAATGTTCCTTTTTAAGAATAGACTGTACCTATCTCATACACACAGCATCTTTTCTTATCTCTCTGAGCTCATTATTGTTTTAAAGCTTTCGTCTTTTGCTCCCTTCGCTGCCTCTATTCTATCCAAGTTTCCTTTTCTGATTGTTTCAGTCTTTCTCTTTCAGGTTGGAAGTTTACTCAAATATTGGTGATCCTTGACTGTAAATGTATGTTTTCCTTTTTTATTATTATATTTTGAATAGGTAATAAAATCATATGCTTCAAAACACAAAAAACATATAAAAGAATTTGGTAAAAATTTCCCTCCTATCTTTGCCATGCATCTGCTCGCTTTGCATCTCTTGACATTGATAACCGCTATCCCTGGGCATCCTTCAAGAGTTCCTTTATGCATAGAAGAGAAAAAAGAATAGATTCTTCTGTTTTCTCCATTTACATAAAAGATAGCATATTAAATGTTAAATTAACTGTATTATACTTTGTTTTACAGATAATTGTGTGACTTTAGATTTTTTTTATAGCTTCAAAATATGTGCAACATAGAACACTTCCTCATTTCTCTTCAGAGCTGTATAGTATTCCTTGTCTTCAGGTAAAGTGCGTCTATTTATGGATATCTCATACAACTCCACTGGTTCTTTTCCATGCATTCATGAGTCAGGACCACACTGTTTTAATGATCAGGGCATTATAATATGTACTAATATCTGGTAGTGCTAATGCTCCCTCACTGCTCTTCTTTTTCCTGGCTATTCTTAATGAATTATTTTTCCATATGAACTTTGAGGTCAACTTTTTTTGTTTTTATAAAAAGTTGGAATTTTTATTGAAATTTATTATTTATAAATTATTACTATCATCATTATTATTATTAAAATCAACTAAGAGAGAATCAAATATTATCCAAGAACGTGGTATGTCTTTTCACTGATTCCAGCATTAGTGTTCACACAGGTCTTTCACTTATTTTGTTAAATTTATCCTGAGGTGGTTTTTTTTGTTTGTTTTTGATGCCATTTAAGTGGAATGTTTTCTTTCTGATTATAATTTCTATATATAAACTATTTTTTCCAATATGTCTTAGCAAATCTTTTAGGAATTCATTGTATCAACAGAAGCAACTGATCATTACTACATTCCCAGTCCCCACATGGGAGAGTCAGGAGAAATAAATCTTGCAGCATTAGTCCCCTAGAATGACAAGATTAATTAATATATTTTATTTGTGTTTGGAATAGTATATCCTCAAATTTTAATTTTTAAATATTTTTATTATGAAATACTAAACCATACAAAGAATATACTTAACTCAGTGCAATTTATGAAGCACAACAATAAAATAATCATCCATGAAAAACACCCCATCCAAACAAGAAACAAAATATAATAAATTGGTATCCACCTTTGTGCTCTTCCCTATCCCATCCTTTGCATACCACCACTCCATCCCATATGCACTATCCTGAATTTTGTCATTATAATTCATTTAGTTTATTCATTACCATTCATTTATCACTTCTGTATGTATTCCCAAATGATACGTTTAGATGTGTTTATCTTACAACTTAGTGTTCCTTATCTTAGAACTTTATGAAAGTGGAGTTACCCTGCCTTTTCACACATTATAGCTTCAAAAATACATTTATCTGTTGTTACTTTAATTTCAAAACAATATATTATTGTTAATAATCCACAAAATAATTTGTGATTGCTGTTGGAAACTGGTGTTGATTCCAGTTTTTTTTTCTCACTTATATACAGTACTACCAACATTCATTTACATGTTCCTGGTACATATGTGCAAGAATCGTACAATGTGACAAAACGTTCACAATTCATTAATTCTAGGTGATTCCAATGCAATCATGTCCATTATACTTTTCTTTCATCATTACTGTGGGTTTGAAATTTTTCAAAATAAAAAGGTCAGAAAGTAGTTGACCTAGCAATCCCACTCCTGGGTATATATGCAACAAAACCTAAAACACTAATTTGAACCCCAATGTTCATAGCAGCATTATTTACAATAGCCAAGACATAAACAACCGAAGTGTCCATCAACAGAGGAATGGATAAAGAAGCTGTGGTATATATATACAATGGAATACTACTCAGCCACAAAAAAGAATGAAATTTTGCCATTTGCAGCAACATGGATGCACTTGGAGGGCATTACACTAAATGAAATAAGTCAGAAAGAGAAAGACAAGTACTGTATGTTATCACTTATATGTGAAATCTTAAAAAAATACAGTAAACTAGTGAATATAACATAAAAGAAGAAGACTCACAGAGAGAACTAGTGGTTACCAGCGGGGGGAGGGGCAAAATAGGGGACGGGTGTGGGAGGTACATACTATTGGGTATTAGACAGACTTAAGGATGTGTTGTACAACACAGGGAATATAGCCAATACTTGTAATAACTGTAACTGGAAAGTAACATGTAAAAATCATATAAAAACAAAAAATTAAAACCTAAAAATAAAAAATAAAATAAAATTGCCACTAACAACAACAATAAAAAAAGGTAGGAAGCAAAAAAAACTGATGAAACTCTACCTATAATCTGCACCCACTGATTTAAAATAGCCTACAGAGCAACAGCCAGCTCTACCCACCACCAGTCCCTCCCATCAGGAAACTTGCACAAGCCTCTTAGATAGACTCATCCACCAGAGGGCACACAGCAGAAGCAAGAAGAACTACAATCCTGCAGCCTGTGGAACAAAAACAACATTCACAGAAAGACAGACAAGATGAAAAGGCAGAGGGCTATGTACCAGATGAAGAAACAAGATAAAACCCCAGAAGAACAACTAAATGAAGTGGAGATAGGCAGCATTCCGGAAAAAGAATTCAGAATAATGATAGTGAAGATGATCCAGGACCTAAGAAAAAGAATGGAGGCAAAGATTGAGAAGATGCAAGGAATGATTAACAAAGACCTAAAAGAATTAAAGAACAAACAGAGATGAACAATACAATAACTGAAATGAAAACTACACTAGAAGGAATCAATAGAATAACTGAGGCAAAAGAATGGATAAGTGACCTGGAAGACAGAATGGCGGAATTCACTGCCATGGAACAGAATAAAGAAAAAAGAATGAAAAGAAATGAAGACAACTTAAGAGATCTCTGGGACAACATTAAACACAACAACATTCACATTAGAGGGGTCCCAGAAGGAGAAGAGAGAGAGAAAGGACCTGAGAAAATATTTGAAGAGATTATAGTCGAATACTTCCCTAACATGGGAAAGGAAATAGCCACCCAAGTCCAGGAAGCACAGAGAATCCCATACAAGATAAACTCAAGGAGAAACATGTGAGACACATAGTAATCAAATGGGCAAAAATTAAAGACAAATAAAAGTTATTGAAAGCAGCAAAGGAAAAACAACAAATAACATACGAGGGAACTCCAATAAGGGTAACGGCTGATTTCTCAGCAGAAACTCTACAAGCCAGAAGGGAGCTGCATGATATACTTAAAGTGATGAAAGGAAAGAACCTACAACTAAGATTAATCTACCCAGCAAGGATCTCATTCAGATTCAATGGAGAAATCAAAAGCTTTACAGACAAGCAAAAGCTAAGAGAATGCAGCACCACCAAACCAGCACTACAACAAATTTAAAGGAACTTCTCTAACTGGGAAACACAAGAGAAGAAAAGGACCTACAAAAACAAACCCAAAATAATTAAGAAAATGGTAATAGGAACGTACATATTGATAAATACCTTAAATGTGAATGGATTAAATGCTCCAACAAAAAGACACAGGTTCACTGAATGGATACAAAAACAAGACCCATATATATGCTGTCTACAAGAGACCCACTTCAGACCCAGGGACACATACAGACTAAAAGTGAGGGGATGAAAAAAGATATTCCATGCAAAGGGAAATCAACAGAAAGCTGGAGTAGCAATACTTCTATCAGATCAAATAGAATTTAAAATAAAGAATGCTACATGAGACAAGGAAGGACACCACATAATGATCAAGGGATCAATCCAAGAAGAAGATATAACAATTATAAATATATATGCACCCAACAAAGGAGCACCTCAATACGTAAGGCAACTGCTAACAGCTATAAAAGAGGAAATTGACAGTAGCACAATAATAGTGTGGGACTTTAACACCTCACTTGCACCAATGGACAGATCATCCAAACAGAAAATTAATAAGGAGACACAAGCTATAAATGACACAATAAACCAGATAGATTTAATTGATATTTATAGAACATTCCATACAAAAACTGAAGATTACACTTTCTTCTCAAGTGCGCGCGGAATGTTCTCCAGGATAGATCACACCTTGGGTCACAAATCCAGCCTCAGTAAATTTAAGAAAATTAAAATCATTTCAAGCATCTTTTCTGACCACAACACTATGAGATTAGAAATCAATTACAGGGAAAAAAGCTTAAAAAACACAAACACATGGAGGCAAAACAATACGTTACTAAATAACCAAGAGATCATTGAAGAAATCGAAGAGGAAATCAAAAAATACCTAGAGACAAATGACAATGAAAACACGAAGATCCAAAACCTATGGGATGCAGCAAAAGCACTTCTAAGAGAGAGGTTTATAGCAATACAAGCCTACCTCAAGAAACAAGAAAAATCCCAAATAAACAATCTAACCTTACACCTAAAGGAACTAGAGAAAGAAGAAAAAACAAAACCCAAAGTTATCAGAAGGAAAGAAATCATAAAGATCAGAGCAGAAATAAATGAAATAGAAACAAAGAAAACAATAGCAAAGATCAATAAAACTAAAAGCAGGTTCCTTGAGAACATGAACCAAATTGATAAACCATTAGCCAGACTCATCAAGAAAAAGAGGGAGAGGACTCAAATCAACAAAATTAGAAATGGAAAAGGAGAAGTTACAACAGACACTGCAGAAACACAAAGCATCCTAAGAGACTACTACAAGCAACTCTATGTCAATAAAATGGACAACCTGGAAGAAATGGACAAATTCTTAAAAAGGTATAACCTTCCAAGACTGAACCAGGAAGACACAGAAAATATGAACAGACCAATCAGAAGTAAAGAAATTGAAACTGTGATTAAAAATCTTCCAACAAACAAAAGTCCAGGACCAGATGGCTTCACAGGTGAATTCTATCAAACATTTAGAGAAGAGCTAACACCCATCCTTCTCAAACTCTTCCAAAAAGTTGCAGAGGAAGGAACACTCCCAAACTCATTCTATGAGGCCACCATCATCCTGATACCAAAACCAGACAAAGATACTACAAAAAAAGAAAATTACAGACCAATATCACTGATGAATATAGATGCCAAAATCCTCATCAAAATACTAGCAAACAGGATCCAACAACACATTAAAAGAATCATACACCATGATCAAGTGGGATTTATCCCAGGGATGCAAGGATTCTTCAATACATGCAAATCAATCAATGTGATACACCATATTAACAAATTGAAGAAGAAAAACCATATGATCATCACAATAGATGCAGAAAAAGCTTTTGACAAAATTCAACACCCACTTATGATAAAAACTCTCCAGAAAGTGGGCACCAAGGGAAACTACCTCAACATAATAAATGCCATATATGACAAACCCAAAGCAAACATCATTCTCAATGGTGAAAAACTGAAAGCATTTCCTCTAAGATCAGGAACAAGACAAGGATGTCCACTCTCACAACTATTATTCAACATAGCTTTGGAAGTCCTAGCCATGGCAATCAGAGGAGAAAAAGAAATAAAAGGAATACAAATTGGAAAAGAAGAAGTAAAAGTGTCACTGTTTGCAGATGACAAGACACTATATATAGAGAATCCTAAAAATGCCACCAGAAAACTACTAGACCTAATCTATGAATTTGGTAAAGTTGCAGGATACAAAATTAATGCACAGAAATCTCTTGCATTCCTATACACTAATGATGAACACTCTGAAAGTGAAATTAAGAAAACACTCCCATTTACCATTGCAACAAAAAGAATAAAATATCTAGGAATAAACCTACCTAAGGAGACAAAAGACCTGTATGCAGGAAATTATAAGACACTGATGAAAGAAATGAAAGATGATACACACAGATGGAGAGATATACCATGTTCTTGGATTGGAAGAATCAATATTGTGAAAATGACTATACTACCCAAAGCAATCTACAGATTCAATGCAATCCCCATCAAATTACCAATGCATTTTTTTACAGAACTAGAACAAAAAATCTTAAAATTTGTATGGAGACACAAAAGATCCCTGAGAGCCAAAGCAATCTTGAGAAAGAAAAACGGAGCTGGAGGAATCAGACTCCCTGACTTCAGACTATACTACAAAGCTACAGTAATCAAGACAATATGGTACTAGCACAAAAACAGAAATATAGAGCAATGGAACAGGATAGAAAGCCCAGAGATAAACCCATGCACCTATGGTCAACTAATCTATGACAAAGGAGGGAAGGATATACAATGGAGAAAAGACAGTCTCTTCAGTAAGTGGTTTTGGGGAAACTGGACAGCTACATGTAAAAGAATGAAATTAGAACACTCCCTAACACCATACACAAAAATAAACTCAAAATAGATTAGAGACCTAAATGTAATACCAGACACTGTAAAACTCTTAGAGGAAAACATAGGAAGAACAGTCTTTGACATAAATCACAGCAAGATCTTTTTTGATCCACCTCCTAGAGTAATGGAAATAAAAACAAAAATAAACAAATGGGATCTAATGAAAATTAAAAGCTTTTGTACAGCAAAGGAAACCATAAACAAGAGGAAAAGACAACCGTCAGAATGGGAGAAAATATTTGCAAATGAATCAACGGACAAAGGATTAATCTCCAAAATATATAAACAGTTCATGCTGCTCAATATTAAAAAAACAAACAACCCAATCCAAAAGTGGGCAGAAGACCTAAATAGACATTTCTCTAAACAAGACCTACACATGGCCAAGAAGCACATGAAAAGCTGCTCAACATCACTAATTATTAGAGAAATGCAAATCAAAACTACAATGAGGTATCACCTCACACCAGTTAGAATGGGCATCATCAGAAAATCTACAAACAACAAATGCTGAAGTGGGTATGTAGAAAAGGGAACCCTCTTGCACCGTTGGTGGGAATGTGAATTGATACAGCCAGTATGGAGAACAGTATGGAGGTTCCTTAAAAAACTAAAAATAGAATTACCATATGATCCAGCAATCCCACTACTGGGCATATACCCAGAGAAAACCATAATTCAAAAAGATACATGCACCCCAATGTTCACTGCAGCACTATTTACAATAGCCAGGTCATGGAAACAACCTAAATGCCCATTGACAGACGAATGGATAAAGAAGATGTGGTACATATATACAATGGAATATTAGCCATAAAAAGGAATGAAATTGGGTAATTTGTAGAGACGTGGATGGATCTAGAGACTGTCATACAGAGTGAAGTAAGTCAGAAAGAGAAAAACAAATATCGTATATTAACGCATATATGTGGAACATAGAAAAATGGTACAGATGACCCAGTCTGCAGGGCAGAAATTGAGACACAGATGTAGAGAACAAACGTATGGACACCAAGGGGTGAAATTGGTGGTGGGTGTGGGGTGGTGGTGTGATGAATTGGGCGACTGGGATTGACATGTATACACTAATATGTATAAAATGGATAACTAATAAGAACCTGCTGTATGAAAAATAAATAAAATAAAATTCAAAAAAATTTAAAAATAAAATAGCCTAATGAAAAATAGTGGCTATAAATGACCCAATTTCATTCCTTTCTATGGCTGAGTAATATTCCATTGTATATATGTGTCACATCTTCTTTATCCATTCATCTGTCGATGGGCATTAGGTTGCTTCCACGTCCTGGCTATTGTGAATAGTGCTGCAATGAACATTGGGGTACATGTGTCTTTTTGAAATATGGTTTTCTCAGGGTATTGGGTCATTTGTAGAGATGTGGACGGACCTAGAGTCTGTTATACAGAGTGAAGTCAGAAAGAGAAAAGCAAACGTATATTGACGCATATATGTGGAATCTAGAAAAATGGTACAGATGAACGTATTTGCAGGGCAGGAACAGAGACGCAGACACAGAGAATGGAAGAGTGGACACAGGAGGGGAAGGGGAGAGTGGGATGAATTGGGAGATTAGGACTGACATATATACACTGCCATGTGTACAATAGATAGTTAATGGGAACCTGCTGTATAGCACAGGGAGCTCAGCTCTGTGCTCTGTGATGACGTAGATGGGTGGGAAGGAGGTGGGGGGAGGCAGGTCCACGAGGAGGGGATATATGTATACATATAGCTGATTCACTTCTTTGTACAGCAGAAACTAACACAACATTGTAAAGCAATTGTACTCCAATTTTTAAAAAGTGCCTATATTTTGTAAAAGCCAGAGCTAAAGTCCTCATTTAGGCTCTTTAAAAAACCTACCAATGCTCTGTATATTCAAACGATTAAGAAAAAAATGGAAATTGAAATATTATTACCAGATTTTCATGAGTAGGAATCAATATCAGAATTCTTATGTTACATCAAGCTAAGTTTGTTTATTCTATGCTTAGAAAAGAGGCATTAAAAATTTCAGGTATTCCTTTTACATGTTACAAATAAGTAAAATGTTGACTATTTTAAAACATTTTACATCAAGTGTTAAGACCCTAGATGTGTTATTAGTTTTGTTATTCTCAACTAGGCCACCAGTCTGTTCCAATATTCAGTTAATGATATCAGATGATTTCTGAAAAAGATTTATAAAAGGAATGTTTTACATCTTTAGTGTATATATTATTAGCTCACATGCCAACAATCTTATCAATAACCCTCTCCAGCTCAGATTATGCAAAACAACCAATTTTCTCACCTTTCAAATATATTATTTTTAAGAAACTTTACATTCAAGAATAGCTGTGAAAATAGTGAAATATTTAAAGCTATAAAATATATTTACTTTACAAATCTTTTCCAGAATGACCTAACAACATCCACTGAACAATGGTGGAGATTGACTGTAGTTGAGAATAAAAAAATTAATAACACATCTGAGGTTCTTATACTTGATGTAAACTATGTTAAAATATTCAACATTTTATTTATTTGTAACATGTGAAAGGAGTCTCTAAAATTTTTAATGAAATTTTTCTAAGCATGGACTAAATAAATTTAGTTTTATGTGATCTAAGAATCGTGATATTGATTCCTACTCCTGAAAATATAGCAATAATGTTTCAACTCCTATGTTCATTTGTTCTAACATATTAAAACATAGTCTAAAGCTGTAGTAGTTGCAAAAAAGATCATACTGCTGTGGAAAGAGATCAAGAGAAACAACAAATAACAGAGAGAAATGAATTATCCCACAATTTAATATCTGGCAAATGTTATAAACCAGTAGAAAATGATCAATTTATTTAGCATTTTTACATTTATTTATAATTTGTATTTATATTATAATTTGTTGATTAGGAAACAGAGTCAGAAAGGTTAACTTGCCTAAGGACATACAACTATTAAAAGGCAGAGATGAGAATCACGCGTAGTCCATCTAAATCCAAAATCATGCACTCATCTACGACTACAGCGTGTCTCGCTATGAACTTGAAGCCAATCCCCAACTGCAATACAGACACACACAGACATAGGTGATGGGTTTGAAGAATGTGGCAGAAAACTAGGTGAAGTTTAGCAAAGTCAAATGTAAGTGAGATAACAAGATCACTAGCAGAAAATAAATCATAATAAGTGAGGAATAAATGTGGCATATTGAATTACATTTGCTAACAGACTTTATATATGGTACATTACTGGAAACACCAAGCCTGACACTCTAGAAGCATCTATGCATCCTACGTAGGCAAGAGCTATCAGGTGCAATGTGAGGTTTTCTTTTACCAAGGAGCCAAGCAACTCATTGAGGGACTGTTTCCTCCATAAAATAACTAGACCCAAGAAGAGTAAGCTGTTTCCCGCTGGCTGGAACAACATGAGCCCCAGAGAAGACAGAACGGAGCTCAGGGAGGAGGTAGTAAAGACAGCAAAGACCTGCAGAGTAAGAGACTGCAGTGTCCTGCAAATTCCCCTTCCTCATCCATAGCTGTAGTTGGGCACATCAGCTAAGCCACATTTCCCAGCTGCTCTCGAAGTTGGGTGTGACCCTGTAACTAATTTCTAGTCAATAAATGTGAATTAAATCACGTGCCACTTCCAGGTTTATACTTTTAGGAAGCAAGTGTACCTAATTCGTACTCTTTTTCTCCTTCCACTGCATGGATGCTGATGAGAAGGAGGCCCTAGGAATTGGTACAGCTTCAAGATGGAAGGAACGTGGGTTCCTGAATCACTGTGTGGAGGAGAGATACCCATCGACCAAGACCTTAGCCTACTGCACAAGGGAGAAATAAACTTCCATTGTGTTTGAGCTCTTAAACAATTTGGGGTCTATTTACCAACAGAGGCAAGCCTACCCTGACTAATAAAGTTTGTCTGTGCAACAGAGACATCAGCCTCATTCTTCTACATTTAAGGAAAGAGTAAAGGTCGGCAGTGTGAAGTAGGAGGCACAGAGTAGACCAGAGAAGGTGGCATAAAAATGGTGAACAGAATGGCAGCTGATGTTGGCAAGAGAGACACGATGAGCAGCAGCTGGAAGAGAAGAGGAACCAGAGATGCTTAGCGATGCGCTGCTCTTAGGCACTGGCTGTAAGAAAGGGACAGGGTTGAGGGTTACCAATCCTGTACAGTTAGGAACAAACTTTAAAGCAATTACCTAGCTTCTACTGTAGGTGCCTTCAGAATATTCAGGTTGTATGTATGTGGATAGGAGTATGCTATACACAGACACATGCAAATATGTAGTCAGAATGAATAGCCTCCAAAACATGAAAATACTACAGTTGAAGGATTATGGATGAGTGTTCTTTTTTTCTTTCCTTCTGAGTTATCTAAACTGTTTAAAAGAAACATACCATCCATTTATAATGAAAAATTTTTTCTTGATTTGAAGGAGAAAAATTCCTCCTTTTAATAATATAGGTTCATGAAAATATTTAATTTCTATACATAAATATATAAATACGTAATAGAGATGAGATTCGAAGTTTTGTCCAATTCCTATTGTGGAATCTTTCAAGAAATGAATATTTATATACCACCTAAAATATGACTACATGTTCACCAGTTCCCCTGTTAAATTATCAGCTCCTTTGAAGGCAGACACTGTATTGTACTCATGATTATCACTGGCACTTGGCACACAGGAGGCACTCAGGAATGTTAAGTGAATGAATTTATGAATGCTTGAAGACTCCAGTAGTTTTTAATATGCAAATTCAATGGTAATTGATAAATTATCTCAGTCTTGGAATTCCTATTCCCTGTTATCTCAGTTTTGCTAAGTGTATGATATAAAGTCATTGACTGATCACACTTAAGACACCTAAACAGTGTTCTTTTTTTTCTTTTCTTTTACTTTACATGTCACAGCTCCATTCAACCCAAATAAAGGTGCAGATAGCATTGTCAAGTTTGACACTTTTGGAGATGGAATAGGACGTTACAACGTGTTCAACTTCCAGTACATGGGCGGCAAGTATTCCTACTTGAAGGTTGGTCATTGGGCAGAAACCTTATCAGTAGATGTCGACTCTATCCACTGGTCCCGGAACTCAATCCCCACATCCCAGTGCAGCGACCCATGTGCACCCAATGAAATGAAGAATATGCAACCAGGGGATGTCTGCTGCTGGATCTGCATCCCCTGCGAGCCCTACGAATACCTGGCTGACGAGTTTACCTGTATGGATTGCGGCCTTGGGCAGTGGCCCACTGCAGACCTATCTGGCTGCTTTGACCTTCCTGAGGACTACATCAGGTGGCAAGATGCCTGGGCCATTGGTCCAGTCTCCATTGCCTGCCTGGGTTTCATGTGTACATGCATGGTTGTGACTGTCTTTATCAAGCACAACAACACACCCTTGGTCAAAGCATCAGGCCGGGAGCTCTGCTACATCTTGTTGTTTGGGGTTGGCCTGTCCTATTGCATGACATTCTTCTTCATTTCCAAGCCGTCACCAGTCATCTGTACATTGCGCCGACTAGGGCTGGGGACCTCCTTCGCTGTCTGTTACTCAGCCCTGCTGACCAAGACAAACTGCATTGCCCGTGTCTTCGATGGGGTAAAGAATGGCGCTCAGAGGCCAAAATTCATCAGCCCAAGTTCTCAGGTTTTCATCTGCCTGGGTCTGATACTGGTGCAAATTGTGGTAGTGTCTGTGTGGCTCATCCTGGAGGTTCCAGGCACCAGGCGGTATACCCTTCCAGAGAAGCGGGAAACAGTCATCTTAAAATGCAATGTCAAAGATTCCAGCATGTTGTTCTCACTTACATACGATGTGGTCCTGGTCATCTTATGCACTGTGTATGCCTTCAAAACGCGGAAGTGCCCAGAAAATTTCAACGAAGCCAAGTTCATTGGTTTTACCATGTACACCACATGCATCATCTGGTTGGCCTTCCTCCCTATATTTTATGTGACTTCAAGTGACTACAGAGTAAGTCTCGGAATGGTTTCTCCTTTTCCTTCTTCTTGTATCCTGCCACTGTTTTGTTATGTATAATTTAAAAGAGACTCCTTTTATTTCATCTCAGCAATTAGGTAGCTAAATTATAAATGCCATGATGCACCACCATATTGTATATGGAAATTAATTCAATATGTTTTAAAACATTTAATTAGTGCTTGCTATGTGGAAAGCATTGTGCTAGGCACAGAGAGGAAGATAAATGTAAATGGCATGGTCATTCAAGCAATTTATAATCTAGTGGGAGAAAAGTATAATACACACACACACACGCACGCACACGCCCCTTAAAACTTTTAATTTAATTTAGAAAGTGAATGACAAGAGAATAAGACTTTAAATTAGACACAAGAGGACCTGGCTACCACAGATCGATCTGTAAATTAAAGCAGAGTTGCAACATTAGCCAGGATCAGTTTAAAGATCTAAAAACTTTCACTCAAGCTTCAAGTAAGCATAATTATTTCTCTAAAACAAGTTAAAATATGATATTTGTTATACTTTTTCTACAACTTTACTTCCTGTAGATGTGGTATATGTATGTAATCCCTGAATCAGTTAAAACTTTTACTGTCTGTATCCAGGTAACCTAATTAAGTCATTATTCATATAGTCTCCAGTAATATTTAGTTCAGATTTCTGGGCTTCAGTATAATGACCATCTCTCCTGAAAGAAATACTTCATGATTCCATCAAAATTTCTCCAGTTGTTGAAACCATCAATCAGTTGCTCTCACATTTATAATTCTCATTTTCGTATCATCCAATGAGTGAGTATAAGAATTTTTTCCTCTTAAGGCAATTGGTTTTTATTCTCTATATTTCTTAATTCATCATTAAGTTTTCCAGAGGCCTTATGGTTTCCTTGTTACAACATGATTTCACAAAATAAACTGCCTCTGTAGGTTGGAATACTCCTCAAATGTTTCTGTTTACCAGCACTTCCTACGTTACCAAGCTCTTGAATATTGCAGCTCAAAAATAAGACAAAGCTACTTAAAGCAAGAGATCAAGAGACTGGCAAAGCTTGATGTGTCTAGTCTAGTAAATTATCCACAACGTTGTGACTGAAACCTATGGACCACCTTAAAGGAGCAGCAAGAAAAATAAAGAATATACATTCAATGTTGGGATAACGGTCAGGCTTTCTATAAGACTACCTATAAAAATCTTTGAAAATCTGTCAAAAGAGAAGACATCAGAACTAAATCAACAAAATCAAAGGTCAGATTATATGCACACGGGAGTTCGTATCTTTCTAGTGTGGGGATTAAATGGAGAACTACAGTTAATGCATTTTAATGCCCCCAATTCTATCTTTTGTCTTTCTATACACATCCTCCTCCTATAGATCTGGAAGGATTTTTTTTCAGTTCTTAGGAAGCCATCCTTAGTAGACAGGACTTGGGGTGTTGGAAATGCAAAATAGTTACAATGTTATTTGTTCTATCCTCACGTATGATTTGAAACTATTCATTCTCAAAAAAGCTAATGAAAAAATAAAACAAAAATACTACCAAGAAAAAAAAAATTAATTTTATTGAATGAACTAGCATTTATTCCTAAAACATAAAAAAAATGACTTCTTCCTTTAACATGATAGCAATATCATGATTAAATGAAATTAGCTGAAGATACCAGAAGTTTTACCACATGGCAGAAGTTACAAGGAAAATGGGGCAGAGGTTGTAGAGTTGCGTGTTTTAAGGGCAATACTAATTAAGGCAATGAATCCCACAGAGATCATCTGAGGTCTCACTTATCCTTGCAAATAATCCCAATCCTAAATTTACAAAAGAAATAAGACAGTAGCCCAGAGCCTCCAACACAGAGGTTTTCATATTCAACCACACACTGAATCAACTGGGTAGCTTTGAAAAAAAAATATTGATACCTGGGGCACAGCCCCAGATATTCTGATTTAATTGGCCTGATCTGTGGCTTAGACATCAGGATTTTTCAAAGCTCCCCAAGTGACTCTCATTTGCAGTCAGGATTGAAACTCCCTGCTCTGATGAATCACATGCTCTTCTTGGCCCACAGATATCTCTAGTTTGGCCTGCACTGTTTTGAAATGTTTGCCAAAGTAAGAAAATTGAGAAATTATACATAACTATCTAGATTCTTGGCTTCTCTTAACAAAATAAAACATGGGGACCCATAATTAGCTGGTTGAGTAGTGCTTATGCCTCTAGACAGAGCCCTCTCACTCCTGTTGCCCACAACGCCCACCAGCCCCTGAATGCTTACACGTGGCTACCCTCACGTATGAATCTGCATAGCCCTATAGGTATTTGAACTCAGGACCCTTGTTTTAGACTGCGATTTAAAATTTCCTGGAGGGAAACCATGAGGCTCGGATAGAATCAGCAGCATTAGAAAGGTACCCAATAATAATCTAAGTACCAGCATTAGGAATTTGGCCATCGGTCAACAAGGTTTATGACTCAGTACTTTGCCACCCACTGGGAGTTATAAAAAAATATAAAGCACTATTCTAGTCTTCAAAAAGCTTACATCTCAGTTGGGAAAAAAATAACAAGCACGAATGAATTCAAGATTAACACAGAATAGTTTATAATTAAATTGCTGATATAAACTCTTAAATGCCTATTTGTTTCAAAAAAGAGTTGGATCAGTAAGAGCTTGGTCTTTCCAGGAACCTCCTTAAAGAGGTGGGATTTCATCCTGTACCTTGGTAGGAAAGTGCAAGTAAGGTAGTTAGAGTATATAGGGCCTACAGGGAATATTCTTGAGGCAAAATAGAAATGAACCAAGAAGAATGCAATAATATCGGTCATGCTCAAATGCAAGATGGGGGAGTCTAGTGAGAAATGAATGGGAACTGGCAGCTTGGTCAGATTATACCAGGTAGAGGAATTCATTTAAGTAATGTTTAAGGGCTTTGAGGTCTTGTGATTTTTAAATTTTTCTTGCTTTCTTTTGGTTGGTTGCTCACTTGGGCAAAAAGTGACATGATTAAGGTAAGAGGGAAAGAAAGGAACTAAGCCTTCCTGACCAAATTCCAAGACCTTATTCTACTAAGTGCTTTTGCATACATGAGCTCACATATTCTCATTAGCACCCTGGAAAGCGAATTTCATTATCCATTAGAAAGATGAGTAAACAGACTCAGAGGGCAATTAACTTCCCAGGTGGCACAGTTAAAAAACAGTAGGACTAGTTTTTTGGATCCAAATCCATGCCTTTCCTACTATATCACACACTTATCTATCCTTAAAATGAAGAATGGACTTGTAGGAGTAAAACCTAGAACAAGCAAGACTAGTCAACTCTGTAAGAGACATCAAGACAGAGCAAGCAAAAACTTGGGTAAGAATACAAAACTTCAAAGGATCTTTGAGAAATATCCAGCCTGCCTCCTTCTGTATCACAACAAAACCATCCCAGAGACCATAAGAATCAAACACCGATTCATCAGGGATCCAATACATAGTTCAAATGGTGTAAAGAAAAACTAGGTCACGTTTGGGTGGAAAGTTTACCATAAAAAGTTTAAATGGTAATTACTGAGTATTTCGTTCATTCATGTCTTCCAAAAGTATCTGAGCATTTATTATGGGCCTTGGGGATACAGCTATCAACATAGACAAGCCCCTCCTCTTTTATAACTTACAATCTGGTGGGGAATGAGAGGAGGATAGAGATGGTGAGTAAATAATTAACAAGTGAAAATTCACGATAACTCATGCAGGGGTGAGTACTATGATGGAAGGGAGCGGCGTTATGCTACTACAGTGCTTCCCAAACTTTAAGGCGCATCCACCTGGGAATCTTGCTAAAGATTCTGATTCAGTAAGAAGGGATGAGGCCCAAGGTTCTGGATTTCTAGCAAGCTCCCAGATGATGGAGATGCTGCTAGGCAAAGGACCGTACTCTAGGTATCAAGATGCTGGATTCTTACTGGGGTTGGTGCAGGCAAAGCATTTTGCCTAGGCAGACTTTTACAAGGTTTAAGTACTTGCAGAGAAATTCCAATTCTCCCATGTTGACTATTTTGAAGATTTAAAGAAATGTATCACATCTCATTCTTTCAAAAAATGTTTGCCAACCCTACTAGTGCCTATTTCATAATACCCTACCGAAATATGGGAAGGAGCCAACCAGGGGAATTCTACCCGCTAGACAGAAGAAACAGCAAGCGCAAACAGCCCTAGGCAAAAATGTCTTAGAAAAGAAAGGTGTATCTGGCTACAGTTTAATGAGTAGATGGAAGAGTGAGTTTATATGAGAGGTAGGCGGTTGGGAGGGTGGGCAGCTAGACCACATAGGACTTTATAGGCCATAGCAAAAAGTTTAGATTTTGTTCTCTATGGAAAAAGAAACCACTGAAATACTTTTAAATGGAGCAGTTTAATAATCTCATATTTTGTGATCTCACATTTTAGGGAAAAAAAAATCAAGCTGCTAAAGACAACGTATGACAGAAAGGAAAAAGCAGGGGTGGGGAGAGCAGTTAAGTGACTGCGATAGGTCAGAGATGATGGCGGCCAGAGCCAAGGGTAGGATGTCAGTGATGGAGACAGAACCTGTGAAGGACCGAGAAGGGTTTTTAATCCATCCTGCAATCTAACAGGTTAGCCCGCCACAGTTTCGGGGATGCTGACAGAAGACCTGAGACTCCTAACTCAGAGACAAAGGACTTTTATTACCCGCAGCCACCACTGTAGCCGGAACATCAGCATTTGTGTAGGTTCCACAAGTCCCAATTTCCAGTAGGCAGTGCAGAGGGGGCCCGGTAACACCTTCATGAGCAGTCATCATGATAAGATCAGTATTGCTGACTTTTCTTTTTGCCTTCACTTTGAACACATCACAGCCCAGCACTGTTACCGATCTTAACCTTATTTAAAAGGTTGGTATTGTGTTCATCATAGAATTTAGCATGAATTTTTATTTTTAAAAAATACTGCAATAAAATATTATTTGTCTTGGGGCTTCCCTGGTGGCGCAGTGGTTGAGGGTACACCTGCCGATGCAGGGGACACGGGTTCGTGCCCCGGTCCAGGAAGATCCCACATGCCGTGGAGCGGCTGGGCCTGTGAGCCATGGCTGCTGAGCCTGTGCATCCGGAGTCTGTGCTCCGCAGCGGGAGAGGCCACAACAGTGAGAGGTCCGCATACCACACAAAAAATATATATATTACTTGTCTTGATTACTGAGTTTTGGGTGCCTCCTTAAATGTGTTATCTCAAGCAAGTTCCTCATTTGCCTCATTCTGGTCCCAGGCCTGCCTTCTCCCTAACAGGTCTGGGTAGGATGGTGACTTGGCTGTCTGTAACCAACAGAGCATAAAAATTTGAGTTCTTCCCTCCCCAGAGTTTCCCAGCATACTGGGTCTGGTGCGTATGGATGGCAGCCACCCTTGGGGATGGGGAGACATTGTTCCTCTCCTTCCTTTCTTCTTAGGGCAGCTACAATCAGGATGGAGAGAGTAAGGGAGGAATCAGGCAGCATGGACATCTCCATGCCAGGAAGGAAGGCACATTTGCTCTGTGTTTCAAGCATGCAGCAGCCACGCATGGCTCAACCAAACGAAGGTCCAATGTTTCTGAGCACCCAAAACCCTGAATTGAATGGCAATGTCATCATTACTGTCACTGTTCATTTCAACTTTGGGGACCCCTTGACTCAGAGGCCAGAGCCAGATATCGGTAGCTATCTGCCTGGGCCACGTGGTTTGCATATTTCAGCTCACTTGCCACTGACTTGCACTGACTTGCAACTTTTTTCAAGGAGTTCATCTTAATCCAGGGCATTTGCTGTCTCATCGTGACAACATCTCTTAGCGTCTTGCCCGGTTTTAGCATAAGGGCTAAGCAAGCTTTCCAAGGCTGCAGCTGACTGCAAGAATTTGTCCAGATTTCCTTGCGTCAATCTCATTCTTTGGTGCAGCACTTTTGTCAGCATTTTAAACCCAATCCAGGTCAGGAAGAGCCCAAATACTGGTCAGTGCCTCATCTATGGCTTCCCAGAGCATTATCCTGTTTCAGGGTAATCTGACAGAGAGGGTCAAAGCTCCTTTTCTGCAGCCAGGTTCCACTGTAAAAAACTGAGACTTCTGTCATCGCAGAATGGATCTAAGTTTGGCGTGAGAGACTATAGCAAGGGATGAGCCCTAAGAGGGCCTAGCTGTTGCCATTCTTCCTTCACAAGCACTAGTCGCCCTCTTCCCTCATTTCCCAAGGGGGCCAGCCAAAGTTCAAGTGACTCACCTGGTCTCTGCTTCTCTGAAGGCTTCTCTTTTCAGGGTCAGTGTCGGTGCTTGTCTCTGCAACTTTTATGTGAAAAAAGAGTAGAACTTTCTGTCCACCAAGGACCTGAACCAGAATAGGGAGGAAATCCACGCCACCCCCAGAGGTGAGTCAGCAACAATTTCAGTACAGGTCTAGCAGCTCTATCTGAATCTACTTCCTGTTACTCAGCCTGCGAACCACCCCCCAAATCCTCTTCTTTAATGGCAATAAAGTGGAGCACTATTTATTGCCTGGTGGGCTGTACAGTTTGGTCAGCCTGTTTGCTATGGATGCCCATGGACTGCTCTCAAGGCCTCTTCATCAGCCCACAAGGCCCTCATCCTTCCTCTTTGAGAAAGCCTTTCCAATCTCACTGTCACAAATGTCAAAGACTGAAGGGTCTGAGATTTTACTTGACTGATTCTAACTTAACATGTTAGCTTGCCACAGTCTTGTTGACACTGACAAAAAGGACTTTGACTCAAAGCAACAGCAGTAGCCAGAGCTCCGCACTGGCTCTGGTTACCTGAGCCCCATTTCCCACAGGAGATGCAAAGGGCACAATGACCACGGCACAGTCAGCGGTGGCATTGCAGGGAAGAACAGTTAGATTAGGGAACCTGAATCTTCTCTAATGAGTGATATGCTGGTCCTTTGTTCCACAGGCACTACCTCTATCTTCTAGGGCTCTTTGCTATAAAAATACCATTGAAAAGAAAGTCCAGAACAAAGGCAGTTGGAGTTGTTGCTTGAAAGACATACAGAAGCCCAAGAGACCATAAAGGATTCTCTTCCAAAAGACCAACAGAACTTGCTATTGGATTGGATGTGTAGGTGTAAGGGAAATGGCAAAATGAAGGATGACTCTCAGGTTTTCGGCTTGCACAAGTGGGTGGCATTTGGTGTCACTTAAATGGAGATACTTGGAGGAAAGGATCAAGTTCTGCTTACATATTCATTCTGAGTTGCCCACTACACAACCACAACAATATGCCAAGATGGCAGTTGAATGTATAGGTCTGGAAGCCCAGAAGATAAGTTGGAACTAGTACTGCATATATGAATATCATCCACATAGGAGGTACTTAAGCCATGGAACTCGATGAGATGGTAAAGAGAAGAGTGTCCAAAGCTGAGTTCTGAAACACTCCAGCACTTAGAATTCAGGTAGAAGAGAAAAAGTCAGCAAAGGTAACTCAGACAAGGAACTGTCCAGTGAGGGAAGGATGTATCCAGGAAGTGATTAACCATGTCAAGTGTTTCTAGGAGCTTGAAGAAGATGAAAACAAAGCAGCATGGACTGGGAGTGTTCAAAGACTCAGAACAAATAATTATAGATAAATACAGACTCTTTATAGTGTGAGTTATAGAGGAAATTGAGCAACTGAAACTAGGAGGCTGATACTTGGGCTTTGAAAAAAATTAAAAGGTATCAAATTTAAAACAGGTATACTGAAAAATATGCAGCATAAACTATGACCAAAATGCACCTTTAGTTATGCTTCCCAGTGTCCCTTTAGTAGTTGGTGAGATTAGTCACCCCTCCACCCCTGGATGGAAATTCCAGTGGATACATCCAAACACTGACTGTTCACCTTATGTGAGACACCATCCTAGTGCTGGGGATACATCAATGAATGAAAACTCTCATGACCTTGGTAGGCCCATGAATTTGTGTGCCCGTAGGTGACAAAAGGTCCTACAATCATTTTCAATGGAAAAAAGTCTCTAGTAGGAAATTCAAATGACTTGTCCTATGTAGTTATCAAATCATATCATGATGTAACATTCAGTATCATTTTCTCCTGAGGTCTGGCCTGCCTTGGAGCTGCAGTGGTTGGCTTCCCCTTTCTCCCAGCTCACACTCCCCAGTCCACCAGTTGCTATTTCCCTCTCAGGCCCGGTTAGAGGGTAATAAGGAAGAAGTAGGATGGTTCTTACGTAACAGGATGACTTTATGATCTCTAAGTCCGCAGTGGCTAAAGACACATCCTTGGGGTAACCTGGAAGATGATTAAAGGGTGTTTTCACCTGATCATCAGAAAGGTCCTGCTGGCCTTTTTCTCCCACAAGTCCTTGAGTGAGTTGGCTGGCAATTCACTATTCTGAGTTGTCACAGTCCAGCTACTCCCCTCTAGCCTCCTTCTGAGAAGGACTCCAGGCCCTTCCATATGGGCCCTAGACGACCCACAATGGCTCAACTTGTCTGGCATACCACTCACATAGCATTTGTTTTGATAAATTTTTAGAGTAAAGGACTATCTCAATACATCAGCAAGTCTCCTCGCTCTGCTACAAAAGTGACTAGTCATTTCTCACCTTCTAGATTTTCAAGACAGGAATCAGGCTCCCAGCCAGAGCATCCTCCCAACCACAGAAAAACCTCAAACCTTCTGTGAAGGGCCACAGTGACGCCCTCCTCTGTAAGCTTTAAGTGAAGAGATGGACACAATCCCCCTAAGGGGTGGAGGGCATGGAATTCACAGCACAGCTTTGGGCAAGATCTCCTCACAGAAGCCTCCTTTCTCCTCTCCTTGTAATGTCTTAAAGTATCTGAGGAGTTTCAAAGTTATAGAGGGTTTTCTTGAAAAAGTGCCCATCTGAACTTGTCTCACCCCCACTGGGATATCTGATAGCTTTCACATTGGTACCACGGTCAAAACCGACGCAGGAACAGCACAGTTCTAATATCATATTATACATATATGTAAAAAAAAATTACATCAGTAATGGACTTGCTATAAATAACATAGTTATGACTTATCAACGCTTTTCCATCATGGAATTAGATAGTAGACTTTTCTGGGAAGCTGACAAAAGAGAGAAGAACCTGAAACTGGGGACCAAGTTGGAGAGCACTGGAGTGGTTAGGGGAGCAAGAGCTTTAAGATAATGAGGAGAGGGCTTCCCTGGGGGCGCAGTGGTTAAGAATCCGCCTGCCAATGCAGGGGACATGGGTTCGATCCCTGGTCCAGGAAGATCCCACATGCCGCAGAGCAACTAAGCCCGTGAGCCACAACTACTGAGCCTGCGCTCTAGAGCCCATGAGCCACAACTACTGAGCCCGCGCGCCTAGAGCCCGTGCTCCGCAACAAGAGAAGCCACCGCAGTGAGAAGCCCGCACACCGCAATGAAGAGTAGCCTCCACTCGCCGCAACTAGAGAAAGCCTGCACGCAGCAACAAAGACCCAACTCAGCCAAAAATTAAATTAAATTAAAAAAAAAAGATAATGAGGAGAGATTTACTTTCAGCAATTAAAGTAAAACCAGAGTCTGAAGAATTATGATACGAGCGTAACCGGATTTTTTAAAAATCAAAAACAGAAAGAAGTCTTCTAAAGTTATGTGGCTCTTCCAGTTAACTGTTCAGTCTTCAGCTTCCTTTGATTACAGAAGAAAGTCAGACACTTTAGGGCATGAGAAATTATTGCTATCTGGTAATAGTATCGGCTGGGGAAAAAGGAAAAAGAACTCTAAAATGACTCTAGGATTTACCATAGTTACTCTGAGTAGAAACTGATAGAAGAAATAATTAATTTCCATTTTTCATACTGAAAGTGATTAAATATGTAGAATCTAATTTGGGATTTTCCAGAAAATCTATGGGAGCTGAAGCCAGGATAAATGAGGAGAGCAGAGAAGATGAAGAGTGCAGACCAGGGAATGAACAGAAGAGATGACAAAACCTAGTTCTGAGGTTTGCTTTCAGGGGAAGCAAAGAGGGAGCAAGGGAAAATTCTCTGTCAAGGATGGGTGCATAGAAGCCTGGAGAACAGAAAGATGGAACAGTGAGTACCTGATGTATCAAAATTCCAGAGAGATGCTAATGAAATAATTAAAAGAGTAGGTACCCCAGAAGAAAGTTGATAATGTCCCCCAGTGTTGAATAGGGAAACCAAGAGCTGATAGAGCTCCCAGCAAGAAAGATAAATGGAAATACGAAACTGGACCAGATTTGTTCATAATATAGTAAACCTTAAACAAGCCAAATTGATTGATTCAAATTATCAGTTATCTGGTCACTTCATCATTGAATATTGATATTTTACTCTTTAAGATTCTGACTTCAGTGGCTCTGCAGAAATATCTTTATACAAAGTAAAGAAGAAAACAAACAAAACAAGAAAATCTGTGTGAAGTCTTGGCAAGCCTTCAGGACACCAAACATGAAGAGTGTTTGCTTACAAATCCTAAGCAATGTTTCCATGTGCATCCCAAACTCAGAAGATCCAATATAATTGCTGTATTGGTTTGGCTAGAATAAGAACAGAACTGTGGATGATCTGGGTTTTTTCAGTTTGCTCTTTTTTCAGTGCTCTCTTGAGTTGGCCACTGTATTGAATTTATAGTCAAGACACTTAACTAGGCAATCTTTTCTTATAGGTGCAGACAACGACCATGTGCATCTCGGTTAGCCTGAGTGGATTCGTGGTCCTGGGCTGTTTGTTTGCACCCAAGGTGCACATCATCCTGTTTCAACCCCAGAAGAATGTGGTCACACACAGAATGCACCTGAACAGGTTCAGTGTCAGTGGAACTGGGACCACGTATTCTCAGTGTAAGTATGGAACTTGACACTGACCCCTTCATATAGAGTAGGGAGCAGGCTAGAAGGAGAGCAACAGACATAGACAGAAACAGGCAACACATGTCCATCCCCAAAATCAATCTCAATTCAGTTTAGTAAGTGCTGGTTTGATCACTGTGTGCCAGGTACTGTGCTGGATGCTAAGGATACAGTGATAAGCGGAAGAGGTCAAGTTTCGGTTTTGGCAGTATGCAGTCTAGCAGGGATGACAGACATTAAATCCATAACCACAAATGGGATTTTTGACCAAGTTGTAGAGCCAGAGAACCAAATTTCTAGTCCTGACTTTGCAACTAGGTCAACAGGTAACCTTGAGCCATCACTTTACTATTTCCTTCCTTAGTTGGCCTAGAGGGTTGGACTAGATAGGTGCTCTATAAAGCATGTTCTGTGTCACATAGATGCTGAAGGTGCTTCATAAAAATTCAAAGAGGAAGATAATCAAATAAGGTGGAAAATGCTACATCCTAAATACCCACTTGGAAGTTCAAAGCACCTCCTTTGACATGAGCATGATAAAGGTTTTTAAGAATCTCTACAGCAGGGAAACCTGTTTCACTTTGTTATTTACAGTTTCTTAAAAGTAACTGATCACAGTAAAATCAACTGCACATCCCATGGAATACACTTTGGAAAACGCTAGAATAGATCTTCCTCCTATTTCAAAGACAAAGACATGATGGTTTTTCAGCTGAGAAGGCAGTGCTAACTGAAAGATACCAGGGTAACTCCCAGTCAGAATTCTCTCACCTCCTGGCCTGCAAATATCTGCAACAGTAGCCTTGGAGAATCATTTAATTCTTTAGAGGCATCTAAAACACAAACATAGCTAAAGGGGACAACCTTTTAAGCCATTTTCAGCTAATCTATGGTATGAAGTAGGAGAAAGTCACTGACAGAAGGATGAGGGGGAAGGGGGGGAGAGGAAGGGGGGAGGGGGGTGGGGGGCAGGAGGACTGGAAGTGACAGAGACAAATGACTGATTCACAATTTTGCCCTGAGCCGATTAGAAAGGAAACTTCGAAATAGCTCAGCATCACAAAGTGAGCAATCGCATTAGTGCCCCAGTTTCTCCAACAAAGTGCACAATTTTATAGGGCTGCCCTTTTCCTAGCAAACAAAGGGAAGACTGATAGCTGACAGCACATGTTCAGTGATGCGCTGTGCATACCACTCCTCCGTCTCAGCTGCTATAGAGATGGAGACCTTATTGCATTTTCGGCTAAATTTCCAGGTGTCACGAGGGCTGAGTCCCAGGACCTGGTAAAACTTGTGAAATAATTTTCCTTGAACCTTAAAGAAACCTGCTTATTTCTTGAGCAAACAAATCTCTTTTCCAGCAGCTGAACTACAAAAGCTAGCTAGTCCAGACCAGAAAGAACTGGCATATAACTAATAATGATAACTAATAAAAAGAACAATAATACAGCTAAGAGGAACTATCATTTATTGTTTCCTTTGTGCTGGGCACTGTGCTAAGTACTTCATACATGTGTGCACGTGTGATATAGCTTATTTAACGCTCACAACTCTTGGAGATCTACCCAAGGTCACACGTATTGAAAGTGGCAGAACCAGAACTTAAGAGCCAGTTTCTCTGATTTCAAAGCCAGGGCACCAAACCACCTTATCATGCTCCTTCATCCAGAAAACAAGCCGGGAAATTTCCCAGGAACTACTTACTTGGTAGACATTCCAGGGAGAACAAAAGGAAAATTACCCCAGGCTATGCAGCATGATTTACCTCTGGGCAGAAAGAGGCTTAGAGCTCTTGGCTGTTATTAAAACAAGTTAGCAGAGTCCCTAAGTCTTCCACAGACACTTTTCAGATCTCATACATCCAAACCTCAGTAATTTAGATATGGTGGCATTTTCTAATGTATGTACTAGGAATTAATAAATTCCTGGGCTTCCCTGGTGGTGCAGTGGTTGAGAGTCCGCCTGCCGATGCAGGGGACACGGGTTCGTGCCCCGGTCCGGGAGGATCCCACATGCCGCGGAGCGGCTGGGCCCGTGAGCCGTGGCTGCTGAGCCTGCGCGTCTGGAGCCTGTGCTTCGCAACGGGAGAGACCACAACAGTGAGAGGCCCACATACCGCAAAAAAAAAAAAAAAAAATTCCTGAAGAGTTAACAAGGACACTTTACCCAATCGAGTCTCCCCTCAGAATTTCAGAAATGTCCATTTACACAAAAACAATGTACTGCAACTGCCATGGACCTGCTTAAGCTGTCACTCAGTATCTAATCGGCTAGTGGTCCAACTATTACTTCAAGGTAGGAGTCTATCCAGCCCTACATTTTAGGACGACTTTGTTACTCAGTGAAATTTAATTTTTTTCTTTAAAAAGGTCTAAATTTAGATATCATTTTTCCCACAATTTTCCTCTAATTAATCCAAATTAAAGAAGTGGCAGTAAAGTAACAAAGTGAAGCATTTGAGTGGTATCTCTAGGCATTTCAAAGTGCATAAGTAACGAATCCATTGATCTTTTATTTTTATTTGTAACTCTTTATCTTTTACTCGCGATAGTTTAATATTTGTGGGCTCATTTTATCCCATGTGTACAAGATATCACAAGTTCTATTTTATAGGTGAGAAAAGAAGAGAAGTTACTTCTCAAGGATATACAATGATTCAAGAGTTGACACTGGATTTCCTGACTTGTGATTAGTATCCTTCCCATTTTAATAAATTGGAACCACTCTCATGAAATTCATTAAAGTCATTAAATGCCTGAATGCCTTCTATACACCAGAAATTACTAAGCACAGTAGTGAATAGGACAGAATCCCTGGTCCCAGGAAGGTTAGTGTCCTGGGCAGTGTTTTTCATACTGTAGAATGTAATCCATTAGTGGGTCATGAAATTTATTTGGCATGTTTGACCAGCATTTTTTAAAAACGGAAATAGAGGGACTTCCCTGGTGGTCCAGTGGTTAAGACTCTGCACTCCCAATGCAGGGGGCACGGGTTCGACCCCCAGTCAGGGAACTAAGATCCCGCATACTGCACGGCGTGGCCAAGTTAATTAATTATTTAATTAATAAAATAAAATAAAACTGACCTGGACATTTAAAGAAAAATAATAAAAAAGATAAAAAGATAAGAGAATAAAGTATCTTAGAGTGCATCATATGTAACAGGGTAAATAGTATTTCACCAAGTTTGCTCAAGTTTACGTATGGGTACCAGGTTCAGGTAAAATATTTATTTCTATGAACTGCAATCAAAGATATTTGAAAGCCACTTGCCTATGGGATCTAGTTCTATGTATAAACGTGTTACTGACCCACTATGATGAAAATTTAAGCAACTGGTTTAATATTTCAGTGCCTGTTTCCTCCATTATAGATTTAGCTCATTTAATATCCATTTCCCTCCTAAATACTGGGAAGTACGCTGTTTAAAGAATCAAGAAAAATCCTTAAATTGCTCTGCATTCATTAAGTACAGCATGTGTTTTTCTTAGGTTGCACATAATTTATGTTCTTCTGGTTAAGTATTTGCAGGCATTTTATTCCAATGGATTATTGTTACCAGTATTGCTGCTGTTTTTCTGACTTAGTGCCTCCAGAGGTAAAAACAAAAACCCCATGTATGGACGAGAGTAAGCTGGTAGAGCAACAGAGTTGCCACACACAGACACATTTAGTTATCTATTCCCTCATAACAAAATACCCCCAAATTTAGTGGCTTAAAAGAAATCCCTTTTGTTATCTCTCTTGATTTAGTGGGGCAGGAATTCAGGCAGGGCTTGACTGAGCAGTCCACCTGCTCTGCAAGGCCTTGACTGGGGTCCTTCTGTGGTGTCAGCTGAGACTAAACTGATCTGGAGGGTCCACAGTGATTCACTCTCATACATGGTGCCCTGGTGGCATGCCTCTCCACATGGGACCCAGACAGCATGACAGAGCCCACCCAGATTCAAGGGGAGGGAGGCAGACTCCACCGCTCAAAGAATTCGTGGCCAGTTTTATTATGCTGCACTCTCCAAATCCCAAATCCAACCGGTACTGCACTCTTAGCAGGGATTAAGTGACATGACACACTTAACCTTATGCAATACCAAGAAGTCACCTTGACTGGAAGGTGCGGCCATATTAATTCAGGGTTAATTCTCTGGCGAGAGAGTAGCAGAGATACCACATCACTCTGGAGTCTAAGTGAGCTCCCTGACAGCAGCTAAGGCGGCTGACAGCAGAAAGAAGATCAGTTAGTGGGCTTTAAAATCTGAGCAGTTGCTCCAAAAAGATAGAAAAGCATGGCCAAACTCAGAAGCAGGCATGGAAGAAAGAACATCGTTAAGGACATCTTGGAAAACTCACCATTTGAGAAATGTTTACATAGTACTATATGCAAAAGAGACCAATTTTAGTTGTATCTGATTAACTACATACAGTGGGAGTCAGAATAATAAAAATAAAGGAAACAGTAACTTTTCTCCACTAAGTGTACCCATAGGCCAGTTGTCCCCAATATTTGTGTATTAAAAAAAAAAAAATCTTTGAAATGGAGATTCCCAGGCCCCACCCTTTGTATCATGGGGTCTTGGTAAAGGTCAGAAGTCTGGTCGGTAACAGATACTCCAGCTAGTTCAACAGAGATGGTCTGAGGAAAACGGGTTGAGAACCTTGGCCCAAACCATCCCGTCTGCTTCATCCACTGCTATCAGTGCAGAGCAGGGAGCTCCACTTAGATGCCCTCAAAGAGAAAGGAGGCCCTGGGTTCAGAGAAGGAGGGGCCCTTGAAGTCCCATCCTTTGCCTCATGATGTCAAGAGCCACATCCCAGCACAGTCATCTCCCCCATTGCTGTCCGAACCCTCAAAGGCATTTCCCCCATAGGAGCACCTGGCCACTCAAGAAACATTTACTGAAGGTGGGAATGCACCTTCCAATAGCAGTAGAACTCAGAGACCCTGAAATCCTAAGCTCATATTTATAATGCTGCTCCCACACCCACACACATAAGTAAACATCCTTTATATTTGGAAAAGGAAAAAAAAAAAAAAAGAGGTCATTTTTTGTTTTGTTCAGCTTTAGAAGCAAAGGAGCTTCCCACAGCTGATTCCCACAGACAGGCAATCAAGAACGTATGCTGAGAATCTTAGCATCTGCAAATTCAATGATTTTTTCTTTTTTTTAATTAAAAGCCTTCCCTTCAGCACTACACTCGACAGCATCTTGTGCTACCAGCATGGGTGCAGAATGTAAGCGAATGGTGTCGTTTTGAGGGAGACAAGCTGGATGCACACGTGAGGTTTGGCAGCATAAAATGCTATAGGCCCTGCGCAGGTCAGAATATATGGGTTTGCATCAGCGTAGACTGGGGGGAGAAGAAAGAAATGGAGTGTGTCCCACAGTCTTCAGAGGTATTATGTACCCAGACGTGGTCCTACGGGGATGTGTATTTCTCTTGCTCATGGTGATCATTCAGATGTACGTATGTCATTATCATTAAGATCAGCCAAGAGGCTTCTGCTAATTAATGATGCCCAGATTTGGGTCCCGGAGGAACCATGGGCATATGGAGATTGATTTTCTCTGCCACAACCTTATTCAGAAAGTCACTTGTCTAGGTGGTAATGTGCGAACTGCTCAATTAATAGAATTATTCTTTATCACTAAGCATTTGCACATTATAATAAGAAAGCAGCAGTCTAAAAAGATCGAGGGAACCGTCTTCTAGTTTCACAGTATAATTTGCCACAGAGCTTCAGCAACAGAAAGCAAGTGCCTGAGGATAAGCTTTTGCATTTATCAATGGCCAAGCTTTGAAGATACCCCGGTTGGCCGGGGCAAGCCATTGTTCAACTCTGAACAGGACTTTATTAAAAAAATAAATAAATAAAAGCACATAATGCCAAGTTTCTTCTCTACAGTGCTAGTCCAGAAAAACAGCATAATATACCTGCACTTTACAGTTCAGGGAGTCCCATGATGACTGGCCAGCAAATTAGGAAGTTATTTGGCAACCCAGACTGAAATGAACGTCTTCCTCGCCACAGGCATAAGTATATTATAAACATAAATCCTCTCTGACCAACGTAGGAAGAGCCTAGAGTTTTCAGCAAGTTGAGCCATTTGCTTCCAGGCAGAATACACCTAGTACATCCGAATCAGATAGATGTCAATCCATTTTCCCTTAAGAGAGCAAAGTCCACAGCACTCCTGAGAACCTCATTCGTTCTATTCCCTTTCATTCCCTCATTGAGGACGGGAGGATAGTCTCCAGCTATAATAGGTAACCCTATATACATTAGGAAATTGATGTTTAATACCTCTCCTTCTTTTATTTGACATTTCCAGTTACTTCTCTCACAACCACTCTAAAGCAACCCTTAAATCATTTTCTCTTTACCTCTACTGTTTTGCTAGGTTTTCCCCAAGCAGCTATAGCCCACCTTCTTTTTTTTTTTTTTTTTTTTTTTTTTTTTTTTTTGCGGTACGCGGGCCTCTTACTGTTGTGGCCTCTCCCATTGCGGAGCACAGGCTCCGGACGCGCAGGCCCAGCGGCCATGGCTCACGGGCCCAGCCGCTCCACGGCATATGGGATCCTCCCAGACCGGGGCACGAACCCGTATCCCCTGCATCGGCAGGCGGACTCTCAACCACTGCGCCACCAGGGAGGCCCTAGCCCACCTTCTTTAATACACAGACTGGAGCTGGAAGGGATGCTAAGGATCATTTATTCTAACAAACACATTTATAGATGAGAAAACCACGGTTCCATCTATTAGGTACTTTAAGGAATTTGATAACTGAAGTCATAGATAAAACTCTCAAAAGCTGCTCTATGGCTCCTGTGGCCTCTGGATTTTCTGCCCCAGCTCAGTTACAAAATTCATCTCAGAGACTATTCTGACAGTGAGAATCTTAGCATCTGCACATGCAATGATTTTTTTTCAAGTTAAAAGCTTTCTCTTAAGCACCACACATGACAGCATCTTGTTCTACCAGCATGAGTACAGACTTGTGTTCCTCTCAAAAGCCCATACCAGGGAGTTCAACAGCATAAATCATGTATCTTTGGCCCCCAGTGATCCCCACACCCAGGCTGTACACAGACAAGGTGTGGCATTGATATTCCAAAGAGGCTACACACTAAGTTTCTTAGAAAATGTGATTTGATGAAGACAAATGAATATAGTTAATGTTTATGTCAGATATAATTTCTCTCATTTCCATAGTTTTTTAAAAGTATCACTTTTTTGAATTACATTACATTGTACAGTTTCCCTTCTGTATTGTACATTAGAACAGAATGTAAACATAGTAGCTCAAAGAGAGTTCCTAAACCAGCAAGTCTGATATTGAATGAGAGATACCTATAGTCATCTGCATTTCCACGTAACCCCAAATTTATTAACGCCTTTGGGAACAGGGTACCATGCTGAGAACTATGTTTATATGTCAATAAAAAAGAAAATATGTATTTAATCAAATACTGCCCATACATTGATCTCAGATGATCAAAACCTTAAAACAAAGCAAAGGGTCTAACCTCAATTTATTATATGCTATTTCTATGACCTCCTTTTCATTTTTAGTGAAATTCTCTGGAGGACATCTATAAATGGAAATATCTCTGTGCCTATAGCAGGAAAATGCCTACTCATATGGAAAAAAAATTATTTTAACATGTCTGCCTTACCTGGAATAATTTCAGAGGGTTTGGGAGAGAAACCACTAACCAAGTAAATGTGACCAATTTGATGGATAATTCACTCCTTCATTGAAGAAATTTTTGTGCCCAGGCTCAGCTCTAGGCACTGGAGATGTGGTAATGAACAAAACAGACCAACTCTACACTCACGGTGCTTGCATTCTAATCAGGCAAGAGGGGGCACAGACAGACAAACCGACAATGCTTAATAACTCAGGTGCTGATAAGTGATGCGAAGAAAATAATATGGGACATAGGCAAATAAGGTGGACTGAGGATGCAGAGAGTTCCTGTTTTGATAGAGTGGAAAGAAGTGATAAGATGACACTGAGCAGAGACACGATGGAAACGAAAGAAGGGAGCCAGGCCTTGTCTGGGGGAATGTCTGGGGGAAAGACATTCCACGCAGAGGGAACAGCAAATGCGAAGGTCCAAAGTTAGAAGAACATCCAAGAGGCCAATGAGGCTAGAGGGAAATGAATAAAGGTGAAAGTGACAGGAGATGAGGACAAAGATGGAGCAGATCTTGGAGGACTCTGGAAGTCACTGTAAGGACTTTTACTTTTCTGTTGCAAGAACTGAGAAAACACTTGAAGGGTTTCATCGGCACTGTGGCAGGAACTGACTTTAAAAGCATGGTTTTGGCTGTGTGGGCAAAATATAAGACAGCAAGTAGGCAGAGACCTCATTCTGGAGGCTACTGCCTAACCCAGATGATGGTGGCTTAAATCAGGTTGGTAGCAGTGGAAGCTAATACAGTGTGCAGATGCTGTGGATAACTGGAAGGTGAGGCTGACAGGATCAGCTCCACTAGAAAGAAGGAGTAATGTCTGACATTATTTTATTAGAGTTTAACCCTTTTGGCTTTTGATTTGGATCCCCAGATGCAGTAGCACTTATAGCTCCTATGAGTCGTTTGAGCCTTGGGGTGAATGAGTTTCTGCTCCTTGCCTGAAAACGCATTTGGATAGAAAAGAGGGTGTTGAGCAACTAAGAGGATGTGAGAAGAATGAAAAATAGGAAGAAGAGTACAAAAAATTCTTGGGTCTTTTTATTTACAAATTATTGTGCATCCAACTTTGGTACTTCTTGGGGGAGGGAAGAGAGAATAAAAGAACATGATTGGAAAGGACCGCATGCTGTGGCAACAGTGGACTGAGGTATTAAGTTGAAGACCAAGTGGAATTTCTGTTCATGAGGTAATTAAGTTGCATCGCGGTCTATAAAAAGGTACATGCTGTATTTCCTCTTCCCATGAATCTCGTCTCCTAAGAGATGAATCACTGAATGAAGAAGTCTTCGCTTTCATAAGTTCTAACTCCACACTTGGAAACTAAATCTTATGTTTACAGATTTCTATCCAACATCATAATGAATATGATTTCCTCTTAAGACTACTAGTAACAGTTTATGACAATTACTTTAGTCATAAGAGGGAAACACGCCGAGGATCTAGCCCACTTTTATGAATAATGGATTCTCAGTCCCCCACTGAGCAATCTCTGACATAGCAAGGCTACCAAACAAGTGGCTAGCAGTATCACATCTGCCCAGACAACATTATCAACACATATACTTCTTTTGAAATGGGACCAAGGGGCCCTAGCACAGGTAAATTAAGGTGATGAGTAAAAAACGAGGTTCAATGACAAAGCAGGAGGACAAGTCAACAAATAATGGATGGAAATTGTATTCCATGACCACAGAATTAAAATATCTAAACCAGCAGCCATGCTGGGAGAAATTATTTGGGGTCACCAGGAGCAAGGAAATGGAACAGCTGGGAACAGACTGGAATGTCCTTTCTGTTTAAATGTTTGTTTTAGTTTTTCCAAGTCTGATCTGTTACACAGAGTAACACACTGATTCTCAGGAACCAAGTCTCAGTCACTAAATTGACTAACAGACTTGGCATCCATAAGAATCTATTAAATAAATATGCTTAGCATTGATTGAGGGCCCAGTTAGAAAAAATCGGGTCATTTTCTCCAAAGCCTGGCCAGTCTCTGCTTTACTGGTACAAGAAAAGTGGATTTCACGGCGCTAGACAAAGCTGCCACTTGGCTGCATTGATCTCTAAAGCTTCATCAAGTTTGTGAAGCAAAACGTACCTTTTGATGGGTGTGAATGGTCCTTCTGTGGTCAGCTGTGGAACTTATTAGGTCTTTTTTCAGCTCTCTTCACTTTTCACTTTAAATAGCAAAAAGTACCACGTTAGCCTAGAGTAACAGCTGCTACTCACCCCGACTCCCAGAAAAGCCAAAAATAAGCCTGCACACCTCTTATTTCTGACAGAAAGGATGATTATAGAAATCTGCCTCACCTCACTTATGAAAATAGGTTAAACTTACGCCATTAAAAATCTCGTGAGAATTTCATTAAAATCATAGAAAAGCTCATCACAAACACACACACGAAAATGACAGCACTTTCCTCTTCCACATATTTTACTACCTTGGGGAATAACAGATGGGCTAATACAGGAGCATATGTAAAATATTTATGAAAGGCAAAGTAATTGAGATGGTAAACTCATAAAACAGTAATTTCCTCTCAGCATGTACCAAAATGGGAATATTTTTAACATAATAAAAAAATGCACTGGCAAAAGCTACAGATGAAACAGAAAAAGAGAAGCAGAAAAATACAAGTTACAATCCCCTTCAATACACTAAAAAGTGTTTAGGGAAAAAAAAATAATTGCAGAGTCTTGTGGGGCTTTTTGCTATTGTTATTCCTTGCAAGAAGACCTTGAATTTGCATTATCTTCCTCTCAAAGAGTGGAAGGTTCCCTTTAATGTCCCTCCAAAGCAGGTAGATTATTCCAGGTTATTCTGTAACCTTCCATAATGATGTCCACAGGGTGTTTAGTAGAAGATTATGTGACGTTAATGAGCTTGCGGATTTTCCATGTGGCTATCTTTGCAGCCCATATACTTCTTACCTACATGGTCAAAATATACCCAATTTTTAAGAACTTAGAATGCAGTGAGCAAGCAAATCCTAAGTGCACGCTTAAGAACAGAATTACACTGAATTCCAGAATAGTATGGGGAACATCAGAGTAGGTTTCTGATACCATCTTTAAAAGTACAGGTAGAGAGGGGATTAGACTAGTTCAAGGTCGACAGCAAAGAGCACTAACACACTAATCCCTGGTTCTCCTAGACGTACCCCCATGACACATCATTCCTCTTCAACCTCTGAAAATGAAAATCCTGCACAGAAATAATAAAACTTGATCCCGGAAAAGATGAAGAGCTTAGCCAAAATGTCAAAGGCAGCATGCCTGCTATGGGATGCTCACAGCCCCAGCCAGTTCTTTGCAGACGTGGGTGACGGTCGATGCCACCATGTGGCTTGAGGAGCAGAAAGGCCAACCTGCTCCAAAATGAGGCTGCCGAAAGGCCTCACAATTGCTGGTCATTCCTTCAGTATAATAGATTATTTCTTTCTTTAAACTTCTTGGTTCCCCCCATTCTTTGAAAGGCAATCATTCATACAATCATTCAGAAAATATTTATACAGTGTCTATTCCATGACGAGCAATAGGGATAAAATAATGAAAAAGACAAGCAGAGCCCCAGCACACTTTCTAGTCAAGAGTATAAGACGTAAGACACTAAGGGAAAAAAAAGGCAAGGAAAAAACTGAGCTTTAAAGTGGGATAACGTGACAGAGAGAAACTGGCTGGTTACTTCAGACTAGGTGGCCTGATGACAGCCTTTTTCAGAGGGTGACATTTCACACGTGGATGACAGGAAAGAGCCAGATATGTGATTAAGGGAGGGAAGAACGTTCCTGGCAGAGGCAACAGCTATTACAAAAGGCCAGAAACTGAGAAATAGGTATTCTGTGTTTGAGAACAAAAGCAAAAAAGCGTAGGGGCGGGAGCACAGAATTAGGTGAATTCAGAAAGATAGGCATGGTCTGAATCGTGCTGGGATTCATAAACCAGAGTAAGGAGAGCACAAAGAGAAGCCACAGGAGGTGTGTAGGTAGTTGACTTACATTTAAAAATACTCTGGCTACTGTATAGAGAAAGCATTGCCGGGAAGCAAGGGTGGACACGGAGAGCCCAGTAGTGCAACTATTCCAGTGGCCCAGAGAGAGGGAATGCTGGCTTGGACCGGGGCGCTAGATGCAGAGACAGAAGTAGTTGGAGATGGAGCCTGAGTTGATTAGACTTGAGCACGGGTTTGACCCACAAGGAGAGACAAAAAAGGAAAGGAGCTTAAATGTTAGACTTTCGGTTTGGATAACTAGCCAGATGGTGAGACCATTCACTGAGGAAAGGAAGACTAAATGGGGACAGGTTAGGGAATCCAAAGGTATGCGTTGGCCACTTGATTTTGAAATGTCTATTAAACAGCCACATGGAGATGCCAAGTAGACAGGTGGTTACAAGGAAGCTGCAGAGAACGCACATATTGAATAGCCAGGAGCACTCTTGCTTGGACTCCGTTTCCCCTTGTTCTTTCTCTTGCCTTACCTAGCTTTGATGAAGCGAGAATTAGATAAAGTATACTAAGAAGCTTTGCAAAGAATAAATTGATGCCCTCACATTTGGAATTATTATCACCACCACCTTCCATCAAGCATTTATCTGGCACACACTATGTCTTCATTGTAGAAGTTTCAGGAAATGTCGATTATGCCATCCCTGTCCCCCAAGATATTGCAGCTTTTAGTGGGCTCATATTGTAAAAGAAACTGAACCTCATTCTAAAAATGATAAGAGGAAAATATCTCCAAAAGCGTTACCAGGTCACATGACTCCACTGCAACCTTAAGCAGCCACACAGACTTGACTTTGTAATTTTCTCACAAACCTAGACAAGTAATCAGTGCAAAACGGAGAGGCTGGAGTTTCCCTAGTTGGGGCGGTGTCTGCTGAAAGACTTCAGTGCCCCAAAGATGGTGAATGTACCCCCACTTAATGCCACATAGTATCCAATTTCATACTTAGTTTTTCCTTCGTGTTTAAAGAAATTCCTAGGAAAAATGCAATTTCATTGAGCAAGAATATTTCCACTATGATAGTGAACATGAACACTTTAGCATGACATGAAATTGGTTTATCTGATTATTAACCAAGAGCTATGCCCTTAAAGGATGGGACAGCTGACTGGGCAGCTTGACCTGAACTGTGGTCAGGTAGCCAAGAGGGTCAGCTCCTCCCGGGCAGAGTGTGCCCAGATGGACAGGTCAGGCGATGGGACGTCATCAGCTCCAAAAGGTAATGTGAGGCCATCGCTAACTGATTCTCTTGGCCGTACAGTTTCATCCTATGGAGGATGGGGCTCCTTGCTTTTGTTCTCATTCAGGAAAAGGAAAAAGCGTTCAGGGCAAACCAGGTATCACTTAACTGTCCCTAGACTTCTCACAAAAACAAAACTTTTGTTTAAAACAAGTTCGGAGCTAGGAATTTTATCTAGGAAAACGACAAGCCATGAAAAGAATGAATATACATATCTGTATTATACTCACACCCCGACACCATCGTCACTATTGTCATTAACAAGAGCATCATCCCTTTGGAATTTCTTCCTGTCTGCAAACTATTATGAAATTGAAGTTCTTAGCACCCCAGCCCTCACTAGAATTTTCACGGAGGTTATCCACTGAACAATGAAAATATAGCAAACCATCCTCTACGGCAGTAGAGTTCACAGATGACTTACGGCCGAGAGAGAACAGAATTAATTAAGGTATGGAAAATATTAATTAATTTAACAGTCTAAGGAAACTGCAGTGAGCTTTCAATTCTGCACACTGTATTTTAACCAGTTTAAAGATTACCAAAGCTAATTCTAAACCCACAAGTGGCTTCTTTCAACAGTGATTATGCTTATCAACTCTCTCCAAGAGGTATGACAGTAATAGAGGTAAGTTCCAGGATACAGACTAATTTTGAGCAGAGCACGTTGAGAAGGTTGACCTACTACAGCACTAAATCACCTAGCATTCTCCGAAGCCAAGTTAAAATGAGTTTTTTACTTTTAGCTAGTGTCTAGGATTATCCATGCCCGTAGCTCTGTGGCCCCCTTGATTAATCCAGAATTTTCTGTCCTGCTCTGTTTTCCAGCCTCTGCAAGCACGTATGTGCCGACGGTGTGCAATGGGCGGGAAGTCCTCGACTCCACCACCTCATCTCTGTGATTGTGAATTGCAGTTCAGTTCTCGTGATTTTAGGCTGTTAGATGAAAGTGCTCACGTGCAACTCCGGAATGTGGAAACAGAGCAAAAGATCACCCCTAGTACCTTTTTTTAGAAACAGTACAATAAATTATTTTTAAGGACTGTACAGTATATAGTGACGTGCTAGAACTTTTTAGACTGATTTTAGTGTCCCTATTATTAATAAGTCCCCAGAACATGGAAATAACCATTGTTTACAGAGCTGAGCATTGGTGACAGGGTCTAACAGGGTCAGTCTATTAGAAAATACAGTGGCGATATTAGGTAACTTTTTTTCCTATGAAGTTTTTTGTAGGTCCTTGTTGTAACTAACTTAGGATGAGTTTCTATGTTGTATATTAAAGTTACATTATGTGTAACAGATTGTTTTTCTCAGCACAAAGTACAAAGCATCTGTATTAATGCAAAGATATTGAGAATAAAACCTTCAAGGTTTTCCAGCATGGTGGAAAATGGCTTGTACTTTTTAAAATCATTCCAGGTAATTTGAGTATGTTGACTTTAGACCATTTCTACTTTTTTAATGTTGGAAGAAAGGATCTAACTGTGCTTCTCTTCATGTCTAGATACACTGAACACAAGTTGTTACCCTACGAGGGAGCCGTGAGCAGATGTAGCCTTCTGATCATGTAGATCGCATGATCAGAATTTGACTGATGACAGCATAAATATCAGGGGATTACAGTGGCCAGATGAAAATACCCTTGTTGGTTTCTTTAAGCCACATCTGTACGGCAGCCCAGATTTTGCCCAAATATGGCTCTGAGGCAAAGAGAGGGTTCCTCCATCCCTGCATTCCTCTGATTACAAAGGCTGACCTGCCAGGGGAGGTTTGATGGCTCTCATTTCCCAAAACAAGCTTAATGACTAGCAAGGAGCCTGGGAAAGCATCTTGTTATTCCATTGGAAAATCACTCTCATGGTTCATAGCTGAACGTAGCAACAAAAATGTAGTACATCTTCTTTTCCAATGCTTTTCCAAAGTCCCAAGAACAAGGCTCAGGCATACAGACTCGTCTCTAAACCTGAATATTTTACTAACCTAAATAAAGGAGCAAACAGGGAAAGCACGGATGAGCTAAAACTGGCTCATCCTTACCAGCACTGTCCTATTTCTCCTGGTAAACCCTTGAGTCACGAACCACTGATTAATGTAGAAAACTTCACTGAGTACCTATCTGCTAGGTCCTGCACCAGATACCATGGACAGAGAATGTATTCGTTTCCTGTAACTCATCTGACAACACGAACTGGGTGGCTTAGAACAACAGGAATTGACGCTCAGGGTTATCAGGGCTGCACCCTCTTAGCTGCAGGGGAGAATCCATTCCATCCCTCTTCTAGTTTCTGGTGGCTGGCAGCTTCCTGACATCAAATCACTCTGATCTCTATGTCCACCTTCATGTCACCTTCTCCTCTGTGTGTCTCTTATGAGGACACTTGTCATTGGATTTAGGGCCCACCGGGATAATGCAGGGCGATCTCATTTCAAGATCCTTAATGACATCTACAAAGGCCCTTTTTTGAAATGAAGTACCATTAGGATGTGTACCTATCTTTTAAGGGGCCACTCTTCAACCCACGACAGAGAAAAAGATGATTAACACATAGTTCTTGCCTTTAAGAAGCAACAAGACTGGAAAATATGCTAATGAGGGAACTGCAACTGAGGAAGGAAGAGGGGGCTAGGAGGAACCCACAGGCTAAATAACCAGGGCCTGGATAATCAAGACTGGTGCTACTTTAAAAATATTCAGAAATAATGAGCAGATGCATAAAAAAGCCAACAGGACTGGCCTTGAAGGAAATAAAGTGAGGAGTCCTATGTTAGAAATTCTCTTCTTCCTTCTGGATGCATTTGAATCAGCATCCTCATCAATGTGTCCAAAACTCACCAGATGCTCAAAGACAACAGTGCAAACAGTCTCTAAACTCTCATATTCAAAGAAGAACCTGGACTTGGGGGGAGTGGGTGGGCCAGACTGAGTAACAGATTCAACAGCACTAGATGGCAAAAAAGAAGTCTGTTGGCCTTCCCTGGTGGCGCAGTGGTTGAGGGTCCGCCTGCCGATGCAAGGGACACGGGTTCGTGCCCCAGTCCGGGAAGATCCCACATGCCGTGGAGCGGCTGGGCTCGTGAGCCATGGCCGCTAAGCCTGTGCGTCCGGAGCCTGTGCTCCGCAACGGGAGAGGCCACAACAGTGAGAGGCCCGCGTACAGCAAAAAAAAAAAAAAAAAAAAAAAAAAGAAGTCTGCTGTGACAGAAACTGGCAGGACTGCTAGATAAGTGTACTCAGAATGAGCATCTGCTCAATATCAAGGCAAAGGCAAGGCTGATGGGAGAGAAAATAAACTCAATCCACTGATGGGATATGATAGGCTAAGGAAGGCAATATCAGTTGGGTTGTTCAGAGACACAGCTAATGCCTAAAGTAATCAAACGGATCATGGATCTTTGTAAACAAGACAATTGGGCTGTGGGTGAATCGTGAGTGGGTGTTTCTGAGAGCTGGGTTTCGATCAGTGGCCACTCTATCTCACTCTCTGCCTTTGCACTGAAAGTGCATTGACCGACAGCTCTCATCACCTTTTTCTCCCCTGCCTCATACCGTGTTTCCTATTCAAAACTGCATCCCCTAACATGTGATCCCTAGAAGTAATTTTTTTTTTCCCGGTACGCGGGCCTCTCACTGTTGTGGCCTCTCCCGTTGCGGAGCACAGGCTCCGGACGCGCAGGCTCAGCGGCCATGGCTCACGGGCCCAGCCGCTCCGCGGCATGTGGGATCCTCCTGAACCAGGGAACGAACACGCGTCCCCTGCATCGGCAGGCGGACTCCCAACCACTGCGCCACCAGGGAAGCCCTAGAAGTAATCTTTTAAAGAACTTTCAGCATCTGTATGGAAAATAGCAGCTATAAAATATTTTTTACATGAGGCATTTCAAACAAATAGGTTTTGGATTGATTTTTTTTTTAACCCCAGTAATGACATTTCATTCTCTCAGAATATAAAACTCACTGAGCCGATCCATCTTTGCAAAAACATCCTGAATTTAAGGAACTCAAGCAGAATGCTCTATCCCACTCATAAAAAAAATATCAGAACCTAATGATACGGTTGATTATTGTTGGATTCCTGAGAGTTTGCCATTTCTGGAATGCTCCGTGTCCTCTCTAGTTCAAGTATTAATAGATTCGCTTGTGCACTCAGGCTTCTCATGGTAAAATAAAAAGGTCTCATTTTCAAAGTGTGAGGCAAGCTGGTTTGCAGTCCACACAGAGGACAGATTAGGAGAGTGCCTGAAAGGAGTTAATTCAGCCAGTGTACCTTTATAGTATGCACCCCACACTGCCCCACAGCTCGCCCCCTCTTTATCCACGCACCCACCATTGAGAGTTCTGGGTGCCAGAGCTCTTTAGCAAAGGGCTAGAAACATGGAGAAGCCGAGAAAAGTGAGGCGCCAGGAAGATGGAACATCAGTATGGATTCTAACCTTCACAGCCCTAATAAGGCCCAAACCCATGAATAAGGCCGTTATCACTCCTGTTCTGTGACTTTGAAAGCTTAGATTTGCACAGTTCTCAATGGTTGGACTCATTCATTTAAGCCAAGCAATGGTAATCTCAAATCAGCCGTCTGAGATAAAGGAAATATTACTCCCCTCCAAACCAAATTTACCAATATCCACAAGCTATTTTAGACAGGGCTCTTCATCCAAGAGTCACCGTTAATAAGAGGAGGAAAATTCCAGCAAATGAAAAGCCAAACTGGGACATTTCGTTCAAGGCGACTGGAGGTCTGTTTCTTGAACCATCAATCACTGAAGGAATCCTACATATCTTTTGCTGCTCAGTCAGTCTTAAAATAGGATTTGGTACATGTGTGTGGACTGAGGTGTGCGCAGCCTGAACACATGCAATGGACCCTCCAGGGCTGGCAGGGGACCCTCTCCAGTGCCAGAGCTCAGGAATCTAGGCTGACACTATATGCATCAATATACACTACGTCCACATAGTTACTTGAAATAAATCTGTACGTAAGATTGAATATTATCTCCAAATCCAGTTACCTTAGCAACAAATGTTATAGAAACCACAATGAGAAAAGGCTTTTAAATCAATTGTGCTGGTTGACTTTGAACCAATTCACTTGTTTTTACTTTTATCATTTCCTAATCAGTGTCTGCAATCAAGTCCCAGAACTATAAAAGGAACTCAGAAGAGTACCTAGCTTGGTCACCTGGTGGGTGATTAAATCATCAAGGGAGGGTGATGGGTTATTTTCTTCTTGATCCTCTCTAGAGACTTGAGAAACCTGGAAGGTGTAAACTCCTAAAGGGCAACAAATCTGTGCAAACAGATTCTTCCAAATAGTTTTGTTTGTGGGTTGTAGTGACTAAAACCAGTGGTCAACAAACCACGGCTCACAGGTCAAATCCTAGCCTAGCATCTGTTTTTATAAAACCTGTGAGCTAAGAATGCTCCTACGTTTTTAAATAGTTGGGGGAAAAAATCAAAAGAAATGTAACATTTCATGACCAGTGAAATATAAATGAAACTCAAATTTCCATGTACATAAAGTACATTTATTTGAATGCAGCCACACCCATTTGTTTGTAATATTGTCTGTGGCTGCTTTCATACTACAATGGCAGAGTTGAAGAGTTGCAGCAGAGACCACATGACCTGCAAAGCTGAAAATATTTACTATCTCTTTCCAGAAAAAGTTTGCTGGCCTCTGATCTAGACAATTGCAATAGTAACATCAATTAATATCAATTGCAATAGTAGTATCAATTAATTTTCAATTATTCGCCCCTATCTTTTACTTCCTTCATTTATGACCCTAAAATGAACTCATCTGAAAATGTTAAACCAAAATAAAATCCAGCAAGAGTGTAATCTCTGGCCAGTTACTGTGAAGGCGAACTCCATTTTAGCATCCAAGGAATAAGTCAGGTGTTAGGATTTTTTTCAGTTTACTCCCCTTGAGTCCTTTTCTTTAGGGTGACCTTAATTTAGGACTTGGGCATGTAAACCTGAGATAATGTTCATGGTGAGTAGAAAATAGATGTGAGGATATGTAAGTCCTCTGAAGAAGTTCTACTCTATACATCTTTACTGTCAAAAGGTAAATGTGAGCAATACACTGACTTTAAACATGCCAATACAATGAAAAAAAAGTAATGGGAAGTGTCTTGACTGTGTTGAGACCTGAGTTCAAGGATGAGGACCTTTGAGACAGAATCAGATCAAGGAATGGGCCAGATGAGGCAATTTATACTTTTCACCTACTAGAACAGCTTGATTCTTCTGTATTGAAGAAATGTAAACTGGTCCTGTCTGCACTGAAGTAGACAGCACTCTTAAGTGACGATAAAAACTCTAATGCAACTGGAAACATCCATGAATAGATAAACAAAGTTTAATTCCACCATTCAACGGACTATTACTCGGCAATAAAAAATAACTACTGCTACCCACACCAACATGGATGAAAGTCAGAATCATTATGCTGAAGAAGCCAGACATAAAAGACTACATTCCCGTCTGACTTCATTTATAAAAAATCCAAACTAAGCTGTAATGGTTAAAAATCAAATCAGGGGTTGCCTGGAGGCTGGAGGTGAAAGGAGAAAGGAAGGCTATAAGAAATCTTTGGGTGTGGTGGAAATGTTCTGTATGTTGATTATGGTAGTGATGTAACAGGTATATAAAACTTTCAAAACTCATATTGCACATGTTTAATGGATGGAGTTTATTGTTTGTATATCATTCCTCAGTAAAGCTGATTAAATACCACTCATGCAGACTTAAAAATAAATAAATAAATAAAATAAACTTGCCAATAAAATCATCTTCCCACCCCGACTCCCAGGAAATTTACTTTCGTTAGGAAGAGAGAAATGATCTGCATATTAGCCTCCCATGAGGAATGACCATGAGTCACAGGAAGTAGCTCTACTGACACATGTCAGATGACAGTTGACCAGATCTGTCTTGAAGAACTAGAGTCAATCGATGACCCACCACCTGGAAACCTGGAGACCCCAAATGGTAAATGACTAGACCCAAGCAATTGTTCAACATAACCATTTAAACCACCTTTTCTCTCCTGGGGAAGAAAATAATGACAAAAATCTACACAAAAATACTATGAAACATTTTTAATCCTGGAAAGGACTTGATTACTGGTAACCAAAGAGGGGAAAAGTCAACAAGAATAGAATCCAATCTTTTAAGTCAAGTGAACACATATCAAATTGCTCAACATTGTTAAATGGCATGATATAATTTATCCATAGAAGACACAGTCTCATTCAGTGGAAAGCTGATTTAAATGTTTTGACAGATCGCTAAGAGATATTATAGGTAACAGCTGACTTAATGGAGTATTTAAGCCTTCAAAACTGCCTTTTAGAAAAATAACAAATAACTTCTTCTACCACTTAGAGGGGAAAGGAAATAACAACTGTCCATTAAAAATCATAGAAACGTGATTAATTTGTTTATGCCTTTCAACATTCCACTGAGCTCTGCAAAGGCAAAACATAAAATTAAAGTGAGTTTTATAGCCAGGATTGATCTGAATATTTTCCTCACAATATTCCTTCTGTCATACTTCTTCAGTGCTTGAAATAAAATGACAACCCACTGGGATCCAAAGGAAAAAGTCAGCTCTTTCCAAAGATGGGACTGAGCTGCCAAAATCTATTTTATATCTAAAATTAGAAATAAAATAAATATATCCTTGAATATCAACTATATTTTCAGAGAGTTCATTAAAATTTAAGGCATTTTTGACACGTCAGAGATTTTAGTCCAGTGACAGGAGAGTAAAGAAGCTACCTGGGAGCAAATCCCAATTATCTCTATGGCTTGGAACATAATCGTTGAGCACGGCAAAGATGAAGAGAGAGGTGACAGGTGACTATGCGGAAACTTCCTGACTCTGTCCAGTCTGTATGACTGCCAGGGTTCCTCTAAAAGGGTGCACTTCAAGTGTATTTTCATTCTTCTGTTTAAATTTTGATCAAGATGGGGAAAGGGTCATCAGCACTGTTAGCAGGATAAAAATGAGCAATGCCAAAAGAATTTCTTCGTTATAATAAAATTTAAGAAATCAAACGTGGAAGACGTTTATGTAAAGCAATGCCCTCTGTGAACTTCACAACAAACAATAAAACAATGGCAACCTCACCTATACTCACGAATCCGACAGTAGTGATGTACACAAAACAAACATTCATTCAACAATAACAGAATGGTCCAGTGTTTTACCCACTGGTCAAATAAATTCAATTATTTCTTTTTATCTCATTTGCCACAAAACTAAGGACGACCTGCTGAATCAAAAGTTACAAGTCAGGGCCTCCCTGGTGGCGCAGTGGTTAAGAGTCCGCCTGCCGATGCAGGGGATACGGGTTTGTGCCCCGGTCTGGGAGGATCCCATATGCCGCGGAGCGGCTGGGCCCGTGAGCCATGGCCGCTGGGCCTGCGCATCCGGAGCCTGTGCTCCGCAACGGGAGAGGCCACAACAGTGAGAGGCCCACATACCGCAAAAAAAAAAAAAAAAAAAAAAAAGTTACAAGTCATACCTCGTTGACAGACTTGGGGCAAAACATTCAACAAACCCTGCCCCCATGCCCTGCCTCTCTCAGCCAATCACCAGGCTTTTAAAAAATCTGGATTAAAACTATAAAGATCACTGTTTATTGGAAACCAACCAGAGCACCTTAGATTATAAATGGTCAGGAAACTCCCCTCTTTCCCACTTCTAAAACAATTAAGTTTTACACAAAATTGGTCAAATCCAGCTTCATTCAAACTTTTTTCAACCAACAGTATTTCAGTCGCACTAATACCAATATAACCTGTCCAGCATAGGAAATATCACAATTACCTGGATCATTTTTGAATAAGAGCAACAACACTTATTTCATAACTGCTTCTGGGACAACCACATTCTTATTCTGAATACAGTTATATGCAATTTTCTAAAATTCAATCCCTGCCTTGCTAACTTAAAAAGAAAACTTCCACAGAAGTCATAATCCTTAAAGTCTTTGGCAGGAAAATAAGCATATAACCTTTGATGCTTGACATAGGGTAAATGTCCCACTGTCATTTTCTGGAGACCATGAAATTATCCCAATACCTTTGTACAGTTGTCTGTACTTATAGACAAGCCAGCCCACTTTCTTCTCATGATTTTGCAAGTGATTTGATAAACAAGCTTTCCTACTCATTCTAAATTATACTTCAAGTATTACATAACTTGTTTCAGGCCATTTGACTTTTATAATAGTGTCAGCTTGTTTGTACCAGTGGAAAGTCAAGGCTTCTCCTTATCCCCCTTTTTTTTTTTTTTTTAAGAATCCCACTTTCAGTCAAGCCCTTCTTACCAGTTCCAACAAGGATGGCATTTCAAAGGCGATTTTAAGTTAGATAACCCAAGCACATGCTGACTCTTCATTAAGAATTACTGCTTACTTAGGCTTCTGAAATCAACAAGGATACCCTATGGAAAAATGAAAAATCTATTGTCTTTCTTTGTTCACCATTTTTAATAGAAAACATGTTTTAAGGTCTGTCAGGAAAATAAATAATGGGAAAAAATAACTGTCCCTTAAAAATTTTTTCAAATCTTCCCCAAAATATAAACAAAGAAAAGACATAAATGGGATCACAATGCATATGCTCACATCAGCCCTCCAAACACTTTTTATATAGAATTCATAAAGAAGAAAAGTTACCCATTAATTATATGGCATGCATCAGCAGTGCACTTGTGGGCTTAACCTTGGTTTTGAGTTATTTGTATATACAGATAAATCTCTTCCTGAGTTGAGCTTCATCTTCAGTTGAGACTCAAAACATTTGCTTTCTTATTTTTGGCAAGACACTTGACCATGTTATAAGGCAATCTAACATTTCAACCTCCTTCCCTTTTCAGCGGCATGGCCCTCCTCTGTGACATCATCAATGTGCCGGATATGAGGACAGGCTCTAAACTATGGTCCTGTAAAACTAGAGAGCAGGTTTCTTTGTTCATTAGTCTGAAGGCTACAGCACTGTCTTTCATATATTTGGAGATCTTGAGGATTTCAGTTGAACAGATTCAAAATGGTCTTCTTTGTCCTATGGGGGAAAAATATTAAGACAAAATCAACTCACTAAAATTCCAATAAGATTTTAGGAGCTTACATATCCAGAAACTAAGTTCTAAAATCATTTAAATCTATGTACCTGCCACTTGTAATTAGGATTTTACATTTAAAGGAGGGTGGCAGATATAAAACAGATAGCATGCCTACCTTGAATGATGCCTTTTTTTTAACTTTTTATTTTATATTGGAGTATAGTTGATTTACAATGTTGTGTTAGTTTCAGGTGTACAGCAAAGTGATTCATTTACGCATATACATGTATCTATTCTTTTTCAGATTCTTTTCTTCATTGAGGTTGTTACATAATATTGAGCAGAGTTCCCTGTGCTATACAGTAGGTCCTTGTTGGTTATCCATTTTAAATATAGCAGTGTGTACATGTCAATCCCAAACAGATGTCCAGGGGATAAGACACACAATCCAAAATAGAAGCAAACACATGACTGCAATAGACACCAAAAGATGAAGCTGTGATTCTTGTGAAGAAATCACTGAGACCCATGCAAGGGGGATATTTGATCCGGGTGCTGAAACAGATGACCTATCCATGCAAACTGTAGACAGTAAACTAAATATTCTCAAGATAACACAGGGTAAATAATAAGAAAAAAGGAGAGCAGAAATAAAGATAACACCAATAAGACACAGGATCATTTGGGTTCATTGATATGTTTTAGGAAAATCTTTGGGAATCATGCCTACTAAAGATATTAAAAACAAGTCATCTCGGATAATAAATCAAAATTTTAATGCAACTATATCATTGCTGGCATTTGTTATATAATACATTCAAAATGTAGCCTGTTAAGTTATTCTTCTTTAATGGGGAAAAAGAGAAATAAGAGGTGAGGTTTCTCCCAATGTTTTCATTGTTAGACAAAGCTTTCCGAAGGCTGTTGGAATGGGGTGGGGGAACTATGCTGTTGAAGAGAATAAAGATGAAGAGAACTAGGATTATTTTAAAAATAAAAGAAATATGAGGCAGATCAGTCCTGGGTGCACATGGATGTGTCTCTAAAGCAGAGAAGCGAAATGAGAAAACAACAGGAAATGGATATTGAGTATCTGTCAGGAAGAATGAGGTTGCTGTTGTGTCTTCTCTCATTTGAGTGGAGAAATCAGAGACTTCAGATCAATTTAAGGCCACATGGTCAGGATTACAGAAAAAAATCACAGCATGAACACCAGCATATCCCATTTCCCTGCCTCTACCGAGACAACAAGCCCCTGGGAGAGCAGCCTGCAGATCGCAGCACCCTAACCCACTGGCTCTGGGAGAGCCTGCCTGAAGTCTCATGTTTACCAGACTTAATTTTCTAGGAATAACCATCGATAATTCAAGTGTTTATTAAGCACCCATGTGTTACAGGAACAGGACTAGACTTCATGGGATACAAAACGTCTGCTCTCAAGGAGCTCACAGTGTATTACAGGAAAGAGTGTTAGAGTATCAGCCATGAACTATAAGAGAAAGCTGAGCTTTTTGTGGCCCCGCCTTGAGAAGATCTGATTCAACTTTTTCTTCAGGAAGGGGAGGCAGAGACCTGTTGGTTATCCTCAAGGTAATATTTCAAGTAAAACACTGAAAACAGTCATGTTATCAGGGCTTCATAGGGCTTTCGTTACCATCTCCTCTGTGTTCTGTGTTCACATGGGATTTTGCTCCTATGGCTGATGTGGTGGGATATATACACGCGCACGCGCGCGTGCGTGTGTGTGTGTAGTTAACACTACTAACTGACTGGGGCTTCCTAATGGCAGGAATTGTATCTTGTTCACTTTTTAATTCCCATAATATGACCCAAGGCCTAGCACATGGTTGGCTGTCAATCAGTGGTTATGAAAATGTACTGAAACACCACCATGCAGAAGGAAAAATCCTGGATTGGAACTCAGAATACGTGGTTTCTAATTCCTATCTCACCCTCTCTTGGACAAATAAGTGAACCTCTCTAGGTCTCAGTTTACTCATGCATTAAATAAAGATGCCATACAAAATGATCTTTTTAAGCTCTAAATTCAAGAATCTACTCAAAATCCATCATCACCCAGAAGCTTCTCCTTAGCTTGTCACTACCCATCTAACTGTACTCCGTTCTCTTCTGTACTCCAAGAGACCCTACTCAATACTCTTGTCATACCGGATGATCCTGTGTATGTGGGTTGTGTGTGTGCATGAATGTGTGTTTGATGTGCATGTGTCTTCCATCAATAAACTAAGTCTCTGAGATTAACTGTGTCTAATATGACATCTCACCAAAACCCAGTGGAGTGTCTAACAGATAGTATCCCATAAATGACTGTGACATGAACAAAAGAAAAAGGAAAAAAAATCAACTGAAGATATGTTTTAATTGTTAAGAAAAGTCAAGTAAAGTAAATCTATAAATGAAACCCCACAAATCCTGTGCATAAGGAAATACCAAAGAAGTATGGCCTTTAGAACAAGAATAAGGATATATATAAGACAAAGTAAACCTTACTTGACACAGTAGTTAAGAAATGTATAAATTTTTTTGCTCCATGAAATCATATGTAACATTTTTAAAAGTGGGACACACATAAAAAAAATAAAAAGTAAAAAGAAGTTTAAAGGTGGGACACAATAAAACTTGTACAATGGCATTCATAGCAGCTTTATTCAGTCAAACACTGGAAACAGCACAAGGGTCCAACAAAGGGAGAACAGATGAACAAACGTGGCAAATCCATACAACAGACTACTCCTCCACAGAGAGGAATCTGCTATAGATAAACACAACAAGGTGGAAGAATCTCAAAAAGATTTTTCTGAGTGGAAGAAAACTTACACAAAAACTACACTCTCAGTCATTAAGATCATGTGAAGTTCTGAAACAGGCAAAACTAATCTATAATTTTAAAAGATCATCACAATAGCTTCCCTTGGGGATGGGGATTGAGTATACACATAAGGACATGAGTTTACTTTCAGACATCAGACTAATTTTCTATATCTTCACAGGATTTAGGGTTACACAGGTATATTCATTTCTCAAATTTCATCACATCATGTATTTGTGAAATATACATTTCACTCTGTGTAAACATTTTGCCTTTAAAAAAACTTAACATATTGAATTCTCTCATCAATTATATGTAAACTGAAGTGTTTAGGCATCAAATGTATTGAAGTCTGAAACTCACTTTGAAACACATCAAAAAAAAAAAGAAGAGGAGACTTCCGGGTAAGATGGCGGAAGAGTAAGACGCGGAGATCACCTTCCTCCCCACAGATACACCAGAAATACAGCTACACGTGGAACAACTCCTACAGAACACCTACTGAACGCTGGCAGAAGACCCCAGACCTCCCAAAAGGCAAGAAACTCCCCACATACCTGGGTAGGGCAAAGCGGAGAGATTCCCGCACAGAGGAGCGGTGCCGAGCGGCACTCACCAGCCCGAGAGGCTTGTCTGCTCCCCCGCCGGGGCGGGCGACGCTGGAGCTGAGGCTCGGGCTTCGGTCAGAGCGCAGGGAGAGGACTGGGGCTGGCGGCGAGAACTCAGCCTGAAGGGGGCTAATGTGCCACAGCTAGCCGGGAGGGAGTCCGGGAAAACTCTGGAGCTGCCGAAGAGGCAGGAGACTTTTTCTTCCCTCTTGGTTTCCTGGTGCGCGAGGAGAGGGGATTAAGAGCGCCGCGTAAAGGAGCTCCAGAGACGGGCGCGAGTCGCGGCTGAAAGCGCGGAGCCCAGAGACGGGCGTGGGACGCTGGGGCTGCTGCTGCCGCCGCCAAGAAGCCTGTGTGCGAGCGCAGGTCACTGTCCACACCGCCCTTCCGGGAGCCTGTGCAGCCCGCCACTGCCGGGGTCCCGGGATCCAGGGGCGGCTTCCCTGGGAGAACGCACGGCGCGCCTCGGGCTGGTGCAACGTCACGCCGACCTCTGCCGCTGCAGGCTCGCCCCGCACTCCGTGCCCCTCCCTCCCGCCCGGCCTGAGTGAGCCAGAGTCCCCGAAGAGGCTGCTCCTTTAACCCTGTCCTGTCTGAGCGAAGAACAGACGCCCTCCGGCGACCTACACGCAGAGGCGGGGCCAAATCCAAAGCTGAGACCCAGGAGCTGTGAGAACAAAGAAGAGAAAGGGAAACCTCTCCCAGCAGCCTCAGAAGCAGCGGATTAAAGCTCCACAATCAACTTGATGTACCCTGCATCTGTGGAATACATGAATAGACAACAAATCATCCCAAATTGAGGAGCCAGGAGTCAGTGCTGTGCCTCTGAGGTGGGAGAGCCAACTTCAGGACACTGGTCCACAAGAAACCTCCCAGCTCCACATAATATCAAACAGCGAAAATCTTCCAGAGATCTCCATCTCAACACCAGCACCCAACTTCACTCAACGACCAGCAAGCTACAGTGGTGGACACCCTATGCCAAACAACTAGCAAGACAGGAACACAACGCCACCCATTAGCAGAGAGGCTGCCTCAAATCATAAAAAGTCCGCAGACACCCCAAAACACACCACCAGACGTGGACCTGCCCACCAGAAAGACAAGATCCAGCCTCATCCACCAGAACACAGGCAGTAGTCCCCTCCACCAAGAAGCCTACACAACCCACTAAACCAACCTTAGCCACTGGGGACAGACACCAAAAACAACGGGAACTACGAACCTGCAGCCTGCAAAAAGGAGACCCCAAACACAGTAACATAAGCAAAATGAGAAGACAGAAAAACACACAGCAGGAGAAGGAGCAAGATAAAAACCCACCAGACCTAACAAATGAAGAGGTAATAGGCAGTCTACCTGAAAAAGAATTCAGAATAATGATGGTAAAGATGATCCAAAACCTTGGAAATAGAATAGACAAAATGCAAGAAACAGTTAACAAGGACCTAGAAGAACTAAAGATGAATCAAGCATCGATTAAAAACACAATAAATGAAATAAAAAATACTCTAGATGGGATCAATAGCAGAATAACTGAGGCAGAAGAACGGATAAGTGAGGTGGAAGATAAAATAGTGGAAATAACTGCTGCACAGCAAAATAAAGAAAAAAGAATGAAAAGAACAGAGGACAGTCTCAGAGACCTCTGGGACAACATTAAACGCACCAACATTCGAATTATAGGGGTTCCAGAAGAAGAAGAGAAAAAGAAAGGGACTGAGAAAATATTTGAAGAGATTATAGTTGAAAACTTCCCTAATATGGGAAAGGAAATAGTTAATCAAGTCCAGGAGGCACAGAGAGTCCCATACAGAATAAATCCAAGGAGAAATACACCAAGACACATATTAATCAAACTGTCAAAAATTAAACACAAAGAAATCATATTAAAAGCAGCAAGGCAAAAACAACAAATAACACACAAGGGAATCCCCATCAGGATAACAGCTGATCTCTCAGCAGAAACTCTACAAGCCAGAAGGGAGTGGCAGGACATACTTAAAGTGATGAAGGAGAAAAACCTGCAACCAAGATTACTCTACCCAGCAAGGATCTCATTCAGATTTGATGGAGAAATTAAAACCTTTACAGACAAGCAAAAGCTGAGAGAGTTCAGCACCACCAAACCAGCTTTACAACAAATGCTAAAGGAACTTCTCTAGGCACGAAACACAACAGAAGGAAAAGAACTACAATAACGAACCCAAAACAATTAAGAAAATGGGAATAGGAACATACATATCAATAATTACCTTAAATGTAAATGGACTAAATGCTCCCACCAAAAGACACAGACTGGCTGAATGGATACAAAAACAAGACCCATATATATGCTGTCTACAAGAGACCCACTTCAGACCTAGAGACACATACAGACTGAAAGTAAGGGGATGGAAAAAGATATTCCATGCAAATGGAAACCAAAAGAAAGCTGGAGTAGCAATTCTCATATCAGACAAAATAGACTTGAAAATAAAGACTACTAGAAGAGACAAAGAAGGACACTACATAATGATCAAGGGATCAATCCAAGAAGAAGATATAACAATTGTAAATATTTATGCACCAAATATAGGAGCACCTCAATACATAAGGGAAATATTAACAGCCATAAAAGGAGAAATCGACAGTAACACAATCATAGTAGGGGACTTTAACACCCCACTTTCACCAATGGACAGGTCATCCAAAATGAAAATAAATAAGGAAACACAAGCTTTAAATGATACATTAAACAAGATGGACTTAATTGATATTTATAGGACATTCCATCCAAAAACAACAGAATACACATTTTTCTCAAGTGCTCATGGAACATTCTCCAGGATAGATCATATCTTGGGTCACAAATCAAGCCTTGGTAAATTTAAGAAAATTGAAATTGTATCAAGTATCTTTTCTGACCACAATGCTATGAGACTAGATATCAATTACAGGAAAAGAGCTGTAAAACATACAAACACATGGAGGCTAAACAATACACTACTTAATAACGAAGTGATCACTGAAGAAATCAAAGAGGAAATTTAAAAATACCTAGAAACAAATGACAATGGAGACACGACGACCCAAAACCTATGGGATGCAGCAAAAGCAGTTCTAAGAGGGAAGTTTATGGCAATACAATCCCACCTTAAGAAACAGGAAACATCTCGAATAAACAACCTAACCTTGCACCTAAAGCAATTAGAGAAAGAAGAACAAAAACATCCCAAAGTTAGCAGAAGGAAAGAAATCATAAAAACCAGATCAGAAATAAATGAAAAAGAAATGAAGGAAACGATAGCAAAGATCAATAAAACTAAAAGCTGGTTCTTTGAGAAGATAAACAAAATTGATAAACCATTAGCCAGACTCATCAAGAAAAAAAGGGAGAAGACTCAAATCAATAGAATTAGAAATGAAAAAGGAGAAGTAACAACTGACACTGCAGAAATACAAAAGATCATGAGAGATTACTATAAGCAACTCTATGCCAATAAAATGGACAACCTGGAAGAAATGGACAAATTCTTAGAAATGCACAACCTGCCAAGACTGAATCAGGAAGAAATAGAAAATATGAACAGACCAATCACAAGCACTGAAATTGAAACTGTGATAAAAAATCTTCCAACAAACAAAAGCCCAGGACCAGATGGCTTCACAGGCGAATTCTATCAAGCATTTAGAGAAGAGCTAACACCTATCCTTCTCAAACTCTTCCATAATATAGCAGAGGGAGGAACACTCCCAAACTCATTCTACGAGGCCACCATCACCTTGATACCAAAACCAGACAAGGATGTCACAAAGAAAGAAAACTACAGGCCAATATCACTGATGAACATAGATGCAAAAATCCTCAACAAAATACTAGCAAACAGAATCCAACAGCACATTAAAAGGATCATACACCATGATCAAGTGGGGTTTATTCCAGGAATGCAAGGATTCTTCAATATACGTAAATCAATCAATGTGATACACCATATTAACAAACTGAAGGAGAAAAACCATATGATCATCTCAATAGATGCAGAGAAAGCTTTTGACAAAATTCAACATCCATTTATGATAAAAACCCTGCAGAAAGTAGGCATAGAGGGAACTTTCCTCAACATAATAAAGGCCATATATGACAAACCCACAGCCAGCATCGTCCTCAATGGAGAAAAACTGAAACCATTTCTACTAAGATCAGGAACAAGACAAGGTTGCCCACTCTCACCACTCTTATTCAACATAGTTTTGGAAGTTTTAGCCACAGCAATCAGAGAAGAAAAGGAAATAAAAGGAATCCAAATGGGAAAAGAAGAAGTAAAGCTGTCACTGTTTGCAGATGACATGATACTATACATAGAGAATCCTAAAGATGCTACCAGAAAACTACTAGAGCTAATCAATGAATTTGGTAAAGTTGCAGGATACAAAATTAATGCACAGAAATCTCTGGCATTCCTATATACTAATGATGAAAAATCTGAAAGTGAAATCAAGGAAACACTCCCATTTACCATTGCAACAAAAAGAATAAAATATCTAGGAATAAACCTACCTAAGGAGACAAAAGACCTGTATGCAGAAAATTATAAGACACTGATGAAAGAAATTAAAGATGATACAAATAGATGGAGAGATGTACCATGTTCTTGGATTGGAAGAATCAACATTGTGAAAATGACTCTACTACCCAAAGCAATCTACAGATTCAATGCAATCCCTATCAAACTACCACTGGCATTTTTCACAGAACTAGAACAAAAAATTTCACAATTTGTATGGAAACACAAAAGACCCCGAATAGCCAAAGCAATCTTGAGAATGAAAAATGGAGCTGGAGGAATCAGGCTCCCTGACTTCAGACTATACTACAAAGCTACAGTAATCAAGACAGTATGGTACTGGCACAAAAACAGAAAGATAGATCAATGGAACAGGATAGAAAGCCCAGAGATAAACCCACGCACATATGGTCACCTTATCTTTGATAAAGGAGGCAGGAATGTACAGTGGAGAAAGGACAGTCTCTTCAATAAGTGGTGCTGGGAAAACTGGACAGGGACATGTAAAAGTATGAGATTAGAACACTCCCTAACACCATACACAAAAATAAGCTCAAAATGGATTAAAGACCTAAATGTAAGGCCAGACACTATCAAACTCCTAGAGGAAAACATAGGCAGAACACTCTATGACATAAATCACAGCAAGATCCTTTTTGACCCACCTCCTAGAGAAATGGAAATAAAAATAAACACATGGGACCTAATGAAACTTAAAAGCTTTTGCACAGCAAAGGAAACCATAAACAAGACCAAAAGACAACCCTCAGAATGGGAGAAAATATTTGCAAATGAAGCAACTGACAAAGGATTAATCTCCAAAATTTATAAGCAGCTCATGCAGCTCAATAGCAAAAAAACAAACAACCCAATCCAAAAATGGGCAGAAGACCTAAATAGACATTTCTCCACAGAAGATATACAGACAGCCAACAAACACATGAAAGGATGCTCAACATCTTTACTCATTAGAGAAATGCAAATCAAAACTACAATGAGATATCATCTCACACCAGTCAGAATGGCCATCATCAAAAAATCTAGAAACAATAAATGCTGGAGAGGGTGTGGAAAAAAGGGAACACTCTTGCACTGCTGGTGGGAATGTGAATTGGTACAGCCACTATGGAGAACGGTATGGAGGTTCCTTAAAAAACTACAAATAGAACTACCATATGACCCAGCTATCCCACTACTGGGCATATACCCTGAGAAAACCATAATTCAAAAAGAGACATGCACCAAAATGTTCATAGCAGCCCTATTTACAATAGCCCAGAGATGGAAACAACCTAAGTCTCCATCATCGGATGAATGGATAAAGAAGATGTGGCACATATATACAATGGAATATTACTCAGCCATAAAAAGAAATGAAATTGAGCTATTTGTAATGAGGTGGATGGACCTAGAGTCTGTCATACAGAGTGAAGTAAGTCAGAAAGAGAAAGACAAATACTGTATGCTGACACATATATATGGAATTTAAGAAAAAAAATGTCATCAACAACATAGGGGTAAGACAGGAATAAAGACACAGACCTACTAGAGCATGGACTTGAGGATATGGGGAGGGGGAAGGGTAAGCTGTGACAAAGTGAAAGAGCGGCATGGACATATATACACTACCGAACGTAAGGTAGATAGCTAGTGGGAAGCAGCCGCATAGCACAGGGAGATCAGCTCGGTTCTTTGTGACCGCCTGGAGGGGTGGGATAGGGAGGGTGGGAGGGAGACGCAAAAGGGAGGGGATATGGGAACATATGTATATGTATAACTGATTAAATTTGTAAAAAAAAAAAAAGATATATCAATAAATGGATAGAGGGATGGAGAGATATGTAATAAAGAGTAAGATTTAGGTGGTGGATATATGGTTGTACCACTGCACAATCCCTTCAACTTTTCTGTAATACTTCAAATTTTCATCTTAAAAAATGAAAAAAAATCATTACATTGACTAAAATTGCTATTCAAAATAAAATGTGGCACACTGAACCTTCTCAGGGAGAAAAGCTCTACCCTCCCTGTTTCCTGTGACTGTTTTCAAGAATCTTTTCAAGCTTTCACTTCTCTGGCTATAATATAAAAACAGAAGAGGTACTGTAATAGGAGGAAACACTTAATGTTTTAGGTAGTGCTCATAATGCCCACTTATTCTTTTAGATTCAGCTCAGAGATGACTTTCCCTTAAATGCATTCCCTGGCACCTAAAGGCTCCCTTCATTGTAAGATACCACCCTTACAAATAGGGAATCAAACACATATATATGGAATCTAAGGAAAAAAAAAAAAAGGTCATGAAGAACCTAGGGGCAAGACGGGAAAAAAGACACAGACCTACTAGAGAATGGACTTGAGGATATGGGGAGGGGGAAGGGTAAGCTGGGACAAAGTGAGAGAGTGGCATGGACATAGATACACTACCAAATGTAAAATAGATAGCTAGTGGGAAGCAGCCGCACAGCACAGGGAGATCAGCTCGGTGCTTTGTGACCACCTAGACGGGTGGGATAGGGAGGTGGGAGGGAGGGAGACGCAAGAGGGAAGAGACATGGGAACATATGTGTATGTATAACTGATTCACTTTATTATAAAGCAGAAACTAACGCACCATTGTAAAGCAATTATACTCCAATAAAGATGTTTAAAAAAAAATAGGGAATCACAAGATCACAGCAGGTGAGAAGTCTAAGTCAACTTGTGATGGGAGATAGTTTTTCATGGGCCTCCTGTGTTTCTGCATGTCTTATGAAAAGACACTGATAGTCCTTTATTCTAGGTGATTTTCCAAAGATGTTTCTGTAACAGCCTTGGATGATATAGATAAAGTCTCCTTCTAGAATAAAGGAAACGTTTGCTTACAACCCAGAAAGCTACAGATATTGTCTTTCCCTGTGGAGCAAATGGCAGACATACATTGGGCCCATCATAAAAGACTCATGTTCTCCAAGCCAGTTCCTCTACAATAACGTAACCCACTCTGTATACAGGCGTCATCTAGTCCACTTCATTGTGTGGGAAGTGAGGCTTGAGGAACCAATACGAATGCTGTGATTTTGGCCAATGCTAATGCTGTGAGTAATAAGCTGTGTTTTGTCTCTGACCCAGAAGACTCATTCCACCTTCCAAAGTGTCTATGAAACTATGGCAGGCTAATTTGTTGGCCAGTAAGTAGAGTGCGATTTCATTACCTTCACAGTTCTTCGTTGTTTTGCCAATGAGAAGAGGAAGTTAATAAAGACATTTCTACAAGAGAGCTTCACACTCTGGTTAACAAGATTTAAGGAAAGTCCCTGAGAATTGGGAACAAACATGCTGACCACACTGTATGGCAAACAAGGCAATAAAACAGTCCTCCGTTTTCTTGCCTGGAAACGAAGAGGAACTGGGGAGCTGGTTGTGGGCTGAGCACTGGGAAGTGGGTTCAAAGAGTTCACAGTTCAGCTGACTGGATGGTGTTAATTCTCCTCTGGCAGGAGGACAGCCTCCCAGTCAGGCTCAAGTGTGCCTCACAGGAGCAACTAGCACTAAAAATCATCCCAACAGGAAAAGAAGGTTTCACCCCCTTTCAAACAACGGTTCCAGAAACATGCACCTACGATAAGCGTTAAAGAGAAAATGGAAACCACTTATGGGGAGAAACCAGGTGAAGTGCTAGAATTTGGGCTGCTTCACTTTGGAGACGTGGCAGGACTCCGTGATCGTTAAGAATGGAAACAGCAGGGCCATCCTAGGGCTCAACGCTGCTGCTACTCTATCCCGCCAACTTCAGATCCACCCAAAGATGCAGTAAAAGGTCTCAGGGGTTTTGCAGCGGGTCCTCACCACAGTTACAGAGCCACGGCTTCCTCTGGGGGCGCTTTCTGAGATGAATTCACAGAGGAAAACTTAGTGAGGCAGTGACCACTACTGGGGCTCTTGCTGCCCTGGACTGGGTTTATAAGGTGGAGGATGGTCACTAGAGAATGAGAAACTGACCCCAACACATCTAGATAAGTTAGTATGGTCAGGCTCACCCGGGAAATGTCCCTTATCCTTTATATTTAAACCAGGCATTAACTTAAATGTGACAATAGAGCAAGAAATGAGGTGAATTCCCTTTTAAAAAGACTCCAGTATGTGAGTCAAGCCCAAATCAACAAAAGAACGTAAGACCTGCAGCCTTCAGCACAGTCAATCTGGCTGTGACTTCTGAGTCAAAAGGTCCCCAAAGGTGAAACAGATGATGTCAGGAATGATGACCTTGCCGATCAACATAGAACTTTGAATGGACCAAAACCACTGGCAGTTTGGTTGGCTTGTGAGCGGCTGCTGGAAAACAGCAGCAGATGCAAAGCCTTGCTGAGGTCACAGAGACTCCTTCCCCCTTCACCTTTAACCCTTCCTTCCCCAACTATGCTGACTTTGCTGCCTTAAGGAGAAACATGATTAGGGGAAGGACCACGTTTTCCTGTCACCAAGAGTGACTGCAGACCATAAACACCCATCTGAGACCGCAAGGGAGCCTGGGGAAGGGGAGGGGCTCAAACATTTCTGACTCTGCTTGTTGCAGGCACCGAAGTCACCATCCTACCTGAATGGGTGAGAGGAAAGGGGCCTGAAAGTTTAACTAACGGGGTTCAAGCTAGGTTCGCAGTGGGGGAGGGAAAATAATGTGACCTTGTGTGAAGGATTCTGCGTGCCCATTCAAGATGCTGTTGTTGCGTTACATCTGAATCTATAGTAGGAATTGCGGGCATGTGCTTATCTCATAGGCACCAGAGGACAATCCCCTGGTCAAGAGCAGCCACGTGAAGAGAAGGGCTACTTGGATACTTAGCCCAAGCGTTGCCAACTCCTCTGCCATGTGCAACAAACGTGTGAGTCAGAATTGCACACAAGCTCCTCTACCTTCTGATGCCTGAAATTGTCACTATAAATGATGTCCTGTTGGTGTCAAGTCAGAGGCCTCAGTCTCAACAGCCTTGCCTGTGTTACTAGACCTGCCAGCAGAGATGGCTGATAAACCCTCACAAAATTCAGGGAGCTGCCAACTAAGTAAACATTCTTGAGACTAGGTGGGCAGATGTGCAATGCTTTATCTATCTTCCAGTTGAGAAAAAACAGCCCAGCACCTTACTGCACTCTGCTGTTGGACACAGAATGGTATCACTTGAGTAGTCTACTTGCTCCATCATATCAGCTAATCCACAAAGTAGTATCTTTTGAGTTAGGCCCAAGCCAACAGGCTATATTATCAACTGCCCAGCGAGGTGAGTAATGCTCTCTACCTTGTGGCCTCACAGCCCTAATGACCACTTTATGATATAATTCTTTGCAATTAATGATTTTGTCAATTGGAGACTGTGGCAGTGGGAAGCAGCCTTCCCCCAGAGGCATCCTTTGGGGTTTTAGACTCAGCACCTTGATGTGGCCACCATGTACATATAGCTCTTTTGAAAAAGCAGCTATTAGCTTGTTACTGAGCTCTTGTCAAAACTGAATGCCATTACCACACACACTTTGGGACTCTACAGCCTGACAGTCCTACTCTTGGTAGGTCAACAAGGTGGGAAGCGTCCAATAAGTCTCACTTGTCAAATATGAATGGTATATTCAAGAATACAACTGGTCTGACCCAGCAACATCTCAGCCTCACATGAAAATATGGCAGCAGACTCTTTGAGAGAAAGGTTATCCCCTACTCCTCCACCCCAAATGAAGCCACTGGCTCCATGGGGTCCTGGGTTCACCGAAGTTCTACTTCATGCCTGGGCCTGGTTCACCGATGTTTTGGTTGAGCTGAAACCCAATGGTGTCCACCACCTGCTGCAGCTGTCCAATCTCAGCACAAGTATGCATACCTGAAAACCAACAAGATTGCTTGGCTCAGTGGCCAGAACCCAAAGCCCTTCTCATAGCTGTGGCCAATACTTCTTCTGATAAACCTTGTCCTATTTCTACTTACTCTTGAGCTATTGCCAAGATTTAATAGCCACTGTCAACAAACTATTTGGTCTGCCATTTGGAAACCCACTGACTCTTTACCTCTCTTTGGGGCAACAAATCTGGAAACAAATCTTAGCTGTTGATCAAATCATCTGGGTCGCTTAGGTAGATGCCCATCCTCTAAAAAGACCAAACAGAGGTAAGCACCTTATAGAGACTGCACCAGACAGATTGCCACAAAACCTACACAGCATTTGAATCCTGTCCGGCATGGCCATAACTCTGCCTCCACACACTGAGTACAAAGTGAAGGACTCTATTTTTCTGACGCAGAGGTTACCACAGCATGCAAGACTTGGGAGTCATACCGAGAGCTGACCAATATTTCCCTGACAATTGATTAAATCAGACCTTTGATCACCTCTTGGGGCTATCGGTGGTGCCTCATCACTGTTGACAGCCATTCGGGTCATGGTGTTGCTGTTCCAGAGTGACTGGCCAACTCCAGTCACACCACCGTGGCCCTTGAAAAACATCTGTTTAATGTTTATGGTTTTATGGACCATTTTCAGCCTAACAGTGGTGTCCCTTCTTTTGTTGCTGTTGTTAAATCACAAAAGCTACCAGAAAAATGGACTGGGAGTAGAGGTACTCAGTGGACCTTCCACACTTCCTACCATTGAAAGGGATCATTGATCACCGGAATAGCCTTCTCAAAAACTGACTCAAGAAGATTTCTGCCTCTATCTCCCTCACCTCCTCCTGGTCCACACATCTTAGTAAGGCAGTTCAGTTACTAAATATGGCTATTTCCCGAAAGGGATTAAGAGATTATCTCCTCTTGGCTGCTTCATGGATAATTATTAGTAAAAATATATAATAAGTAAGAATACATCAATACAACCTACATAAGATTATATACCCATATGAAAACCCAGGATTCTGCCCCGACCACTACTGGCATGATGGGTCCTTATTTAACCCAACAGCAACCCCCAGGAGGTCTGGTGGTAGCCCTCCCAGAAGGGAGCCTAGAAGATTCAAATATAATTCTGGTTTAGCCACCTGTATTGTTTTGTTGGACTGTCATGATCCTAGATCAAAAGGATAATAACTACTTGGTTGACTACACAGCTCATCAAGACCTTGTACCATCATCCCACATGGACAAAGGCAGAAAACACACTAGGTCGCCACACGCATTTTTAAAAGCCCTTGACCTTCTTGCACCTGGACGTTTGGCAGCACAGAACTCCAGTAGGGGGTGAGTAGAAATAAGGTGGAGCTTTAGCTACGGAAATGGGACAAACTGATTTGTACCAGTGGAAGATCAACAGTGCAGTCTGATAATAAGGCACCTAGGAGGGAGGCACCTTAGGCCCTGAGAGGTGCAAAGGATGAAGGGATACTAATGACTATTTGCTTTTCAAAGCCACCCTGTCACCTTCCTCTGAAGGAAAACACCTTAGTGTTCCTCTCTCAAACTGCTGCCAGTGCCTTAAATTTAACGGACTACTGGGTCTACCCAATCCACCAGACGCTCAAACCACAACTGGCTGCCATTCCCCTTAGATGTACTGAAAATTCTATCAGAAACAGCAGGGATGATGCCAGCTTCTGCCCCAAAATAACAACGATCAACATGTCCATCCCCATTGCCATCACTCGATCATTCCATGGAGTGGACAAACACCACCCAGTCTGCGGCATGGACCAACAGGAAAAGCGGGACAAACTGCCCTCAAGCAGTCTCTCCAAAGACAAAGAAGAGACACAACTGTTTGACATGCATCGGGACCGCTAAGGTGTACAAGCCAGCGAGGAGGTCGCAGGCACCATCGACCAGTGTGCTGCCTCGCTGAGTAGGTCCCCCTTGGTGTCCCTAACAACTGTAAATGATACTTTCTTGCCAGAGGCACCATGTGTACCTCTAGGACTGTACTTTTTGTATAGAACCAGATGTTAACTCCTCTCCTAAAAACAGCATGGCTTGTACTTGTATTCTAGGAGTGGTCCTAAGTGGTCATAATTCAACTGTTTATGAAAACATCCTCGATAGATCATCTAGCCCTTAGACAACTGCAAGGCTCTTTTCAGTAACAGGCTACCCTTGGTTACTCAGAAGAGGTGGCTGGAGGGATAACTGACTTGTTATTCACACTCACCCCACGGGTAGTTATTCAGTTAGAAAAGATGGAACGTAAAAAAGAATGAAATAATGCCATTTGTAGCAACATGGATAGAGATAGAGATTACATTACTAAATGAAGTCTGTCATAAAGAAAAAGACAAATACCATATGATATCACTTATGTGGAATTTAAAATATGACACAAATGAACTTATCTACGAAAGAGAGACAGACTCACAGACATAGAGAACAGACGTGTGGTTACCAAGGGGGAGGGGGAGGGGGAGGGGGGGAGGGAAAAATTGGGAATCTGAGATTAGGAGATGCAAACTATTACACTGATAGATAGGATGGATAAACAACAAGGTCCTACTGTATAGCACAGGGAACTATATTCAATATCCTGTGATAAACCACAATGGAAAAGAATATAAAAAAGAATACATATATGTATAACTGAATCACTTTGCTGTACACAGAAATTAACACAACATTGTAAATCAACTATACTTCAATAAATGTTTTTTAAAAGAAAGAAAAGGCGGTACAAAATTTGTTTCTGACTCTAACTGAAGTAATCCATGACACCACTTCAGCCTTTGAAGGCATTCAGGTCAACATCAACCCACTGTCCATACACTGTTATGGACAATATAATTGCCTTACACTTCCTCCCTGAGGGCCAAGACACGATCTGTACAGTCACTAAAATTCTTTGTGCCTGGACTGTCTTGTTGGATTGCCATCTTCCTAGACCAAAAGGATAATGACCACCTGCTTGAGGACACTGCTCACCAAGTTCCCCTACCATGGCCCAGGTAGACAAAAGTGGGAGATGTATAGGGTCTTTGTAAATTTTTGAACATGTTCTTAACCCTCTTCCATCTGAATCTTATGGAGGAAAGAGCTCAGTGCCAGTGGAAAGGTCTCAGACTGAGTGGAAAGGTTAATACAGGGACCTAAAAAGAAAGCCACCTCTTTCTAAGGTGGACCCTGATGACGTACGGCATTTGTTTGGTTAGTTGAGTCTGGAACCCTGGTATGATCAAGGTTAATCATACAGGTTGGCCTCATCTTGCTGTTTGGTGTCTTGTTGGGAGTAGCTCTATTTTTTAAGTGTTATATGAAGCAAATTGACCAGATTTGATTCCAGCCTCAGCCAGTCAGATTAATCAGAGTGAACAGTGGAATGGTATACTAATGGGAAAGTTGCCGGAAGCCAAGATCGTGTAGGAAGGAGGTTTGGAACTGTTGGGAGACAACTCCCCAATGGTTCTCTTGCATTTCTGCCTATCTTATGAGTGAGACACTGACTTCCCTTTTTTCCAGACTACCTTTTCAAAGGACTTTGTACAGAAAGCAGCCTTCGAAAATAAAGATATCGTGTCCTTCCAGAGCAAAGGGCGGGCTTGCTTACAGTCTTAGAAATAGTGTCTCCCTCTTGAGCAATGAACACGCATGCTACCTGTCCAGTACAGTAACGACACTATCTCCCTTTGGAACAAAGGACAGAGATGCTTGCTGCCCTTTCTAAAAGATTCGGGTTCCCAAAGCTTAAGGCTCCTTTCCTGTAAGGCAGACCACTGTGTGTACAAGAGTCATCTGCAGGAAGTGGGGCTTTGCAACTGGTATAAATGCTGATGTTTTGGCTAGTGCTTCTGCTGTGAGGGTTAAACGGTCCTTTGTCTCTGATCAGAAGTCCCATGTCTTCTAAAGTTTCCACGAAACCATGGAAGGCTCAGTTGTTAGCTTGCAAGTAGGGTAAAATCTCAGCTCTTGACAATCTCTGTACATTCACTGTCCCACAGCAATAGTATCCTCCCTAAACTACCATATTAAGAAAAATCAAATAACCACTAGTTTAAGGGGAATAGGGCTTATTTGTTTTATTTTTAAATGATCCCCTATGATACAGTTATGTGCCTAAATTAGGAAATGATTACTAAGACACTCTCAATAAATGTAATCTTTCACCACATGTCCTTCCTGCTGAAAATCCTTTGAAATGAGTTTTCTTTCTGGTTTCATTCTGTTTTTAATCCTGCATAGGTAAACTGGTAATGTTTCATCTTTTAAGTCAATGGTGAAGAATGTCAATAAAATGTGTTTACACATAATACTTAGGGCTTCATGTTATCTGTTTGCATGTAGTACTCATTTCAAAGCTGAGAAATGTGATGGCAGCTGATAAGTAATATCTCAACATTTTATATAACTTTTATCTCCTCTGTATGAAAAAATCTTGTCATAAAATTAAAAATATAAATAAATGAGATCTTTTATTTATCTAAAATTTTTGTTTTTTAATACTATAATACATAATCTTTGTGCAAATTCAAATATTATAAAACTTCATTACTTCAAAGACTAAAGACACCCATTTATTCAAAACTCTCAAAAAGCAGCTATCATTAGTAGTTTCCTATGCAAATACTAATATAAATGTATATTTAATAGAAATGCAGCAGTCTATGTATTGTTTTCGCTTCATTTACCCTGGACCCATTGACATATCAATACACATAGACATCTCAGTCTTTAACAGCTGCAGAGTTGCACAGCATCCCACTACTTTGATATATGGAAATTTCTTATCTAAGTCCTTACTGATGGTGTTTAAGGTTGTTTCTACCTGGTTAGCCAACAAAAACAATGCTGCAGTGATTATTCTTGTATTTACAGCCTTCTGTACTTCTAAGAGTATTTCTACTGGATAAATACCCACCCTGAATGACAGGGTTTGCATGACTGCTACTGTTAGGTTAATATGGCCCCTTTATTTATAAATACACAGAAATACCAGGTTAAAATTCTGCTCTCACCTTTGTTGCCAAGGATTTGAGTTTTCCCAGTAGCGACTGTTTATTGGAATATACAACTTCCTCTTCATTATCTTCTCCTTCCATGATAGCACAGCTGTCTGCAGCTGGGAGTTCGCACTCTTTTGAGTTTGTCGTCATTACTAATTTGGAATATTTGTACTCCAGTCTAAGTAGCAGCAAATAAATAAATAGATAAAGTGGCTGTTTAATATAAATTAATACTTATTTGGGGTGGTCATACACCAGCTAATTAAATCATCGTGGAGTACAGCTGCTCCACCAACACATTCCCTTCACCCATAGCCACAGCACTATGTGTTCTCATTAATCTACTGTCTACACACCAATCGTTTCCAGAATTGCAGAGAATCAGTGCAATACAGTTAACGCTATCATACTTATTTCACAGTAATTCAAGTGTCCAATTGTGAAAAACTTTTGAAAAACAAAGAGAAAATTAGAGGTCTGAGCGCATTTTTTTCATTTATAAATATTTGGGAACTAATTTACTGTGCAGTTTTCCAAAGTTTCGTTCGTAGAATGAGAATATTATATAGGTAAGTGATTTATTTGGTCTTTACTATTTCTATCACTCATTCCTTTCTACTCCCCACCCCAGATATTACAACTGTCCCTAGATAATACAGTAGAGAGCTTTCACAGCCCCACTGACATGTAAATCATCTTAAAAGAGCCAAAACATATAATGTATCAATATACAATTGGAAGTTACACTCAATACTCAACTTCGGATTCTTAAAGTCCTGGAGTATATACTTAGTCTGTTTCTTTGCAAATATCTGCCCACAAGAAACTGAAAAAGAAAAGACGGGGCAAGAAGGCAGAAGGATGTCATGAAAAGAAAAACAGACACGCAGCGAAAATCTGCCTTCCTTTCTGAGTTCTGCTTCCATCTACCTGAGTAGCCAGGATCCTCTGTTCCTTGTTTTATAAAAACAGTGGATCTAATTCAATTATCTCTAATGTTCTCTGATCTCTGTTATCAGAACAACAATCATTTCCATTTGCTTTCTTAAAGGCCTTTCCTGTAACTCCTTCACTAGGAGAAATTGCTTGCGTCTCTGAGAGAAACCGTTGGATATAATGATTAACTCTAAAATATTCACAACAAAAGAGATTTCTCAGTTCTTATACAGAGGTTACTTACTTCTGATTCTTTTTCCAGAAGTAGCAAGTTAGAGCCACCAGCAAAACAGCTGTAAAAGCTCCCACACCTGCTCCCACTTTTAGCCAAAAGTCAACTGTTTCGCAGGTTGACAACTTTTTCTCAGGCAAAGAAATTCCTTTAATGCACCATTTAGGTTCGTTCCACACATATAAGGTTTCCTTTTAAAAAATGACATAAGAAATGAGATTTAGAAGGAGAAGCGTTTTGCTAACCGTTATTCACAGTAGGCAGAGAAGATTATTCGGCTTTCATCTAACTGCAGCTCCAAAAAGAGAGGAAAGGGATTATAGAAGAGAGAGAATAAGGAAATGATGAATGAAAATGTAACGAAACCACGAATTGTCAGATCAGAAGGCTTGCTTCATGCTGAGGAGGTTGAATAAAAATGACTCCATCTGGATATATCATTTGAGCTATTTTCTTCAAATTTCTGATGAGTCCTGACTTCTTAAATCATGTTTTTAAATGAAAGCTTACATTGTTCCATATAACTGACTGGAACGGGTTTCACCCACTCATCCCGTAGGTCCATTTCCCCAAAAAGCCTCCCCACTGAGTGGAAGAGCAGACCCCGGACACAGGACATGTAAGTGCAGCATGACTGGCAGGCTTTGGTGTGGGGTAGGCACACAGACGGCATGCCCCCCTTCCCCTGGCCAAAATAAGGAGGGTGTTATTCTGGGTCATCACTACCCACATGAGGGACTTACTCTCGTCCTCCCAAAGCACATGACTCAATTTTGTTAGGGCAATGTTTTCAAACTGCTCACTGCAATCAACTAGTAAATAGTAACATCAATATACTGGGTCTCAAACAGCAATGTTTTTTTTAAATAAACAAATAAGACAGATTAGAACCAAAAATCAGAGTATAGTGCATGGTTCCTTATATATTTCGACATACACAATGACAGGTAGTAATTTGCATGATGATTATATCCAGTGACATTAAATGACCCAGGCATTACATTGTTTGCTCATTGTGTCTCCCTAAATTTTCTGGTGAATGATAGTCATTTATCAATACCCGAACAGAAGCCTAACACCATAATGTTTAATGTCACACACATGCACACACTTTTACAGTTGGTCCTGAAGTGAATGATGTGCAGGAGATTCCCATTTACTCTGAGGAAAAATTTCAACCAAGTTTTGGATAAGAACTTTTTAGAAAGGACATTAGTAATTGAAAAAAAATTTAGTGTAACATTTTCAGGAAACTTAGTGTGGATAAATTATTTTTTGAATGGCTCACATGATTGTTATGAGAAAGATGAGGGATGAGGAGGCATGAGCAAGTTGAACTGCTGCCTCTTCATCTCAAGGGCATTTCCAACAAGAAAAGGAGACTATGAAAGAGTTGATATGGTTGTATCAATACGCCACACCCAATGCAAATGGCAAGCTGTAATGCCCAAGGACAGTCTTCTAAACAGACCATTAAAACTTCATAACTAAAAAGATACATACTTATAAACCCAGAATTTTTCACTTTTCCATAAGCTCCTCAAATTGTTAAAGAAAAAATAAAGCCGTTGGCAGAATTTCTTAGTCATTCTATAACTTAGCCATTCTATGAATTTCTTAGTCGTTCTTTTAATTAGGAAGATTTATCCTTTCATTAGGCCATGTCTTTGGCAAACAAGAAAATGGCTGACACTGCCGCTGAAAAGTTTATTCTTCCAGCATGTAGGGATATTTTGTGAACAGGGTGAGATCAATTTGTTGATAAATTTTAAAACTTACCTCTCAGTGATAACACAGTATCTCTTCAAATCCCTACTACTGTATAACATTTAGAAGTAATGCTTAGTATGTACTTAGAACCTGGTATAGATTTTTGAGATCCATTTTGATAAGAGCTTTTATCACAAGTCATGTAGCTCTTTTTTTTTTAATTTTATTTATTTATGGCTGTGTTGGGTCTTTGTTTCTGTGCGAGGGCTTTCTCTAGTTGTGGCAAGCGGGGGCCACTCTTCATCGCGGTGCGCGGGCCTCTCACTATCGCGGCCTCTCTTGTTGCGGAGCACAGGCTCCAGAAGCGCAGGCTCGGTAATTGTGGCTCACGGGCCTAGTTGCTCCGCGGCACGTGGGATCCTCCCAGACCAGGGCTCGAACCCGTGTCCCCTGCATTGGCAGGCAGATTCTCAACCACTGCGCCACCAGGGAAGCCCCATGTAGCTCTTTTAGTTTATATCAGCTGTATGTGGAGGACTTACAGTGTGTACATTTAACTTCATGTGCTTCTGGATTATACGTCTTTACAGAATTGGAAAAGCAGACTCTCAGTCAATATAAAGTGAAAAACTGTAAAGAATGAAGCAGGCAATAGGATGGAAATGCAGAATTATTAAAGCAATTAAAAGATACTCTTCGCAATATTTTGCAATCATTGTTTTTTTCTATCTTGAGGCTTTGGCATCCAAAGAAATCCACCCTTGTTCACCGACATAATGGAAAATGCAGTGAAAGTTGTCATTCGTATTGAAAGCTCACCAAAGAGCAGACTTTTCGAAATATATTTTTCAGAGATTGGAAGTGAACATACCCACTTACTGCATCGAACCCATTTGTTCGTTCTTGCAGTGGAATACCCTAAGGAAGGACATTTCATATTGTATTAGTTGAAGCTCGATCTCATTTGGCAAATATTTTCAAAATTGACATCTAAGTATAACAGAAGGGCATATTTAACTGATTTTGTTATTTCTCAAAGTAGATTTGGAACTATGGGTGGGGTATGGGGGGAATTACATACCTCAACATGTCAAACACAACAAAGTGTTCCAAAAGGTATTATTCTTAAGGCAAAAACAGACATTTAAAAAGCATCACCTCGCAACTATCTGTTCCTAACATTCTTATAAGATGTTGAACTGAGGTTTTTCAATGAAGACAGTTTGAATGAGATAAAACTAGAGAAACTGTTGCCACCCCACTGTCTTAAACTTCTAATCACTACCTTCCAGAAGAAAAGTATTAAAGAACCTTTGGATAGAAGGTCATTTAGCTTTTCAAGACTCCTGAGTTAAACTTGGTGGCCAAAGAAGGAAATGCAGCTTTTATTTTTGATTTATTCTTTAAAAAAAGGATTATAAGATAGTAAGTTTAGCATAATTTTAGAGAAAAGATAAAGATTAATTTCCACTGTAAAGCATAAAAAAAGTATCATTATTATTAGGAGGACTAAAAGGAAACCATTTTTTTTGTGAGGCTGGAATTTTTATCCTTGACCCACTTAAAACTGTTGAAAAGAAACTGGCTCAACCGTGCCCTCGATGTGTGAGCAGCATTGTATCTGTGTGCTCTGAGCCAGAATGAGCTATCTACAGGTAAGCACACTTAACTGAATTAAACATTTCCTAATTTTCTGATTAGTTTGTCTATTTGGAGACTTCTCTGTTTTGTATTAAAGTATTAACAAAAACATTTTATATTGTTATGCCTATACTTTATCATAAAATATGAAAATAAGTATTGTTCCATAAAACAATTTTATTTTTAGGCATATCTCTATGTGTCTGAGTTTGTGTTTGTGTACTAGGCTTCAGGTACAATGTCTTTCTTACTACAGGTTCACTGTCATTCAAGTATGAAAAATACCAGTGTAGAGAATAGTTCTCAATGTTTTTTTTTTTATTCTTAAAGGTGGACACTACTGCTTCCAAATACACTGAATGTATGGCTTTGGGTGGGGACATTCAGATTTTTTCTCCCTCTTCAACCCTCCAACCTGCCAACTACCAGCTCCTTAAGACTTTCCTTGAAAGAACAGCTCCCCTCTTCGATCTCCTTACCCAGTGAGCACCCTCGCGTATTCCATGCTGACCCGAAAGTCAGTCCTATCCCATCTACCTTCTAGATCTCAGAAATCCCATTGGAATCTCTGATCCTCTGATGCCCATTCTCCAGTAGGGTCCCGACCACTGGTACTGATTTATCCTCTCATCTGTGCTTCTTCAATGTCATTTCAATGGAATTTGGAGAGAGTGAAGTGGTAAGTCATCTTCAAAGAGGTAAAGCTTGGGTTTTTATATGGTACTAGTCAAAGCTGGTGCAGGGAAGTGGGTAATCTCAAACATTATTAGTAGAAAAGCAAATTGATGCAATCAAAGCAATTTAGTAACACATATCAAGAACCTTAAATATGTCCATCTCCTTGAATCCAGTTAATCCCTTTCCAGTAATAAACTCTAAGGAAATAATCAAATGTCTAACAAAGATGTTCATTACAGAGTTATTTACAAAAATATGGTTTTTAATTTTTTCTTAAATGTCCAACAGGGGAATTATTAAATCCCAAATTGCATATATAATAGCACATTTGTCAATAACTAAAAGTCATGTTTTCTTAAAAAAATTTAATGACGAGGGAAGTGTATTAAAGGCATAACGGAAACGAAAAAAGTACAGAGAATAGAATCCCAACTTTACTTTAAAAAACAAGTAAGCAAACGAAGGACTGCAGAGAAAATATAGAGTAGGATCTTGATTTACATATATGTGGGAGGGGTGCACATGAGATTCACTCTTTATGTATGCTTCTTGTGGAGAGTCAGTTATATCATCCTCATCTTAATTATACCTATAACTGCATTATATAAACCATATTTGGGTTTAATTATATCATTTCCTTATACTCTCGGTAAATATACATAGTCTACAGCTCCCTTGCTATAATTCATTTTCCCCAATTCCAGTACACACCTTCAGCCACCTCAACATATGGGAGTCTAGGTATCAAACTTGATTTTAAATACATATTAATATCTCATTAAGTTAACTGTAAGCTTCAGCCATGCTACTGAATCTCAGTTTCTATGGTGTAAGCAATGCTGGACTAAACAATTATATTTTCAATGACACAGTTCTGCTTAGATAGGTTTGCCTCTTACCTGAAATCCCCTCTTACAGGCACCCTCAATCTCATGGAAGTCATGCTCTGTGCACAGAGGGCAAGCTTCAGCACTCTCCCACAGGAAATAGAATGTACATCCATCACAGGTACCTGCTGGACACTTGCTGAAATAAAACATGAAAAACAACAAAACCAACGGCTTTTGTAACACCTTCAATTGAGTCCAATCAACATTTGAATGCATGCTGCATACATACTGGGAAGCAATGTGTGAATGCTGAGGAAACACATGAAAAATAATCTAAAGGAGACAAAAACCACAACAAAATACCACTTTGCACCTACCAAGATGGTTAGAATCAAAACAACAGATATTAACAAGTGTTGTGAGGATGTGGGGAAATTGGAACCTTCACACACTGCTGATGGGAATATAAAATGGTGCAGCACTGGAGGAATCTGGCAGTTCCACACACAATTAAACACAATTACCATACGATCCAGCAATTCCACTCCTAGGTAAATATCCAAGAGAAATGAAAATACTATGTCCATACAAAAAACCTTGTATATGAATGTTCATAACAGCATTATTCATAATATCCAAAAGGTGGAAACAACCCAAATGTCCACCAGCAGATGAATGGATGAACAAAATGTGGTATATCCATACAATGAAATACTACTCAGTCATGAAAAGGAATGCAGTACTGATACATGCCCCAACTTGGATGAACTTCAAAAATACTATGCTTAGTGACTGAAGCCAACCAAAAATTCCACAAATTGTATGATTTTATTCAGATGAAAGTCCATAACAGGGAACTCGATTTCAACATTTGAAAGTAGGTTAGTGGTTGCTCAGGATCAGGAAAGGGGCTAAGATTTAGAGAGGTAATAGCTAAAGGGTATGGGATTTCTTTGTGAAGTGATGAAAAATTTGTAGAATTGGCTATGGTGATGCTTGCACGTATATGAATATACAATAACCACTGAACAGTACACTTTAAATGAGTGAATTTTAATGGTCTGTGAATTATATCTCTAGTGAATTTTAATGGTCTGTGAATTATATCTCTATAAAGCTGGGGTTTTTTTAATTTAAAGAAACAGGTACAGATACTGACCAAAAAAAAAAGCTGCCGGAAAGTTTCTTCGTGAATCCTTACTGATTGAAGCAAGAAACTATTTGGAAAGATTCTAATGGGAATGACTATTTTGTTCATGAATCCATTAAAACCAGGGGAATACTGTTCCCTTAGTTTGCCTACTGCAATTCCCCTAAGTCAAGCTGTGTAAATACAGGGCATTGCCCTGAAAACCTCCTTCAGACCTCAGCTGATGCAGAGTAGAGGTGTCCTGAAACAACTAATAGCAAAATGATAGACACACAATAATAGAGAGAATCCAAAAAACATCCCTTTTTAAGTTTTCATTTCAAATGCCTTTCTGATCATACAGTACCCAAATCTTTAATTTTCAGTCTACCAGAAAGGTAAAATTTCATACTATCAGTTAATTAAATATATTCTAAGGTACCCTAATATGAACACTGAAACAAACTGACATGCCTGAAAATGTATGCATTTTTACATGTCTATCTTTCTGAAGTGTCCGTGTACTGCAGACTAAGTGGACATGGGTGGGAGGTAAACAAAAGCAACGTTCTGTACAACGTACTTCAGAAACAGAGACCCAGATTGTCAAAACTAAGAACAATGGTGAAGAGCGACTCTTCGGAAAAATGACTGGACTCTCTTATCTGCCTTAATTTCTCTGTTTGTAAAAAGAGAGTAATAAATATATTCAGACTAAGAAGCAAAGAGAGATTTTTTTTTTAAAGGAAAGTACAATAGATGAAAAACATGCCACTTAAAAAATTATTCCTACCCTCTCCCTTCCAGATCAGTAAAAGCAACTCAAAATTGCTCTTTTGAAAAAGATTGTGTAATCAATTAGAAAAATTCTTCAAGAACACATTATTTGCATAACAATGCTTTGCAACTTTCAAAATAATTACACTTTTCTGATCATTTAGCAAAAATTACCAATAGGTTTTGCTGCTCAAGTCTTTCCTCCGTGAATTATTTTCTATTTTATTTTTCCAACACAGAAAAACTTCAAAAGGAGAAAAAACTGTTTATATCGGGAAGTTGAAAGAGTAAGTATGCTAAAGTTTGAGAAAAAAGAACTCAACAAATGAAAAAAAGGAGAAAATTAATCAAACTGGCAAAAAGCTCTACAGAGAAGACTTGGGTTACGATTCTAACTGGACTTTCAAATGATTCTGTGTTTTTCCGTAAGTGATTCAACCTCCCTCCCCACCATATCACTTTTTTTTTTTTTTTTTTTTTTTTTTTTGCTGTACGCGGGCCTCTCACTGCTGTGGCCCCTCCCGTTGCGGAGCACAGGCTCCGGACACACAGGCTCCGCGGCCATGGCTCGCGGGCCCAGCCGCTCCACGGCATGTGGGATCCTCCGGGATCGGGGCACGAACCCGTGTCCCCTGCATCGGCAGGCGGACTCTCAACCACTGCGCCACCAGGGAAGCCCCATATCACTTTTATAATTTGTCAAAAGCAGAATGTCTGCTATACTGCAGTCATAGGGTGGTTATAAAGGATAAAATGAGAGAACAATTTGGTAAAGTTTAAACCACTGCAAAACATAAAATACCATTAACAATGCACATCACTTTCTAAAGAACTGGTAGAGCCAAAGAAACAAACAAACAAAAATCAAGATGTTGATATAATTTATAAAGCTGCTGTTAGATGTCAAAATACTACAATGATTCAGTGCCTTTCCTTGGCAGACTTCACTTTTTAAAAGAAACTCTTAGGTTAAAAGCAGTTTAGTTTAGAATCAATTCTTTAATTCTTTTAACTCAATGAATCATTTAAAATGTGGAACATCCAAATTTGATTCTTTGTTATAAACCTAATTGTCACAGTTTGAATCAGGCCTTCCCTGGGAAATAACAAGAATGTATGAAGCAGTAATAATTTCAATAGTGCTTACATATATAAATGAAAACAGAAAAAAAAGATGAAAGAAAAAAAGTAGTAAGATAGATAAATCTTTTATTGCCAGATATGTGAAATACCTTTCCCCTTGCTGTCACCATCTTTTCCTCCCCACCAGACTTTTACAGGTGTCGCTAATTGTGTTTCTACATAACTTTTGCTCTACGTGATCACCACAGAAACCAATGAGTACATGTTCAAAGAAACGAGACAAAGTTTGTACAGTCCGGCATCCTCTGGCACAGGCAATGTTCTCTGACCTCCTGGTGACTCCTTTTGGCTTTGGAATCTCAGGAAGGCCTTTCTCTGCCAAGAATGCCTTGTCATTGGCAAACACCCTTCTTGTGTAGGGTCCATAAAACACCATTGCATCTTGCTCTAATTTTGTTTGCCCTAAGGCTGAAGAGCATCAATCACTTATGACAGTTTGAACACAAGATATTTTGACCTAGAAGTCTTAGATCTATAAAATTTTACCAGTCTCCTGCAAAAATCTCCCTTTCTAAAGGTTCTACCCTTGGTTAACTCGCAAAAGCCAGCATCTGATGAAGACATGGACAAACTATATTTACTGACACTACCTAGTCCCTTTTTTTTTTAACTTTTTAAAACAGTTTAATTGAGATATAGTTCAAATAGCATACAATTCACGATATAAAAGTGTACAATTCAATGGATTTTAATATATTCACAATATGTGCAACCATCACAGTCCATTTTTAAATATTTTCAAAATGAAAATTCTTTATTCATTCATTTGTTGATGGATATTTAGGTTGGTTAGCATACCTGGCTACTGTAAAGAATACTGCCTTAAAACATTAGGGTGTAGGTATGTTTTTGAATTAGTATTTTTATTTTCTTCGGATATATATCCAGGAGTGGAACTGCTGGATCATATGGTAATTCTATTCTTGGTTTCTTGAAGAACCTCCATAATGTTCTTCACAGTGGCTGCATCCATTTACATTCCCACCAACAGCATACCAGGGTTTCCTTTTCTCCATTCTTGCCAACATTTATTCGTGATTTTGTTAATGATGGCCACTCTCACTGGTGTGAGGTGATATCTCATTGTAGTTTTGATTTGCATTTCTCAAATAGTTAAGCCATGTTGAGCATTTTCCCTGTGCCTGTTGGCCATCTGTATGACTTCTTTGGAAAAAAATGTCTATACAGGTCTTCTGTCAACTTTTAAATTGTTTTTTTTTTATATTGAGTTATATGAGCTGTTCATATATTGGGGGGATTAACCCCTTATCAGGCATGTCACTTGCAAATATTTTCTCCCAGTTAGCAGGCTACCTTTTCATTTTGCTGATGGTTTCCTTGGCTGTGTCAGGCCCCAGGGCTGGGGTGTTCACTATGTGGCTCAAATGGCTCACTCCTCAGGGAGGATCTCCAAGCCTGTGATGTCCCCCTCCTCTTCTGTGTCTCCTCCCAGGGGCACAGGTCCCGACCTGATTGCTTCTCTTCCCTTCCTACTCGACTCCATGTGGATCTTTCTTTACAGTCCTGGTCATAGATGACCCCTCCTGCCAGTCTCCAGTTTGTTTTCGGCAAGAACTGCCCCATATGTAGATGTTGGGTTTTTTTCTTTTTTCTTTTTTTTTTTTTTTTGCGGTACGCAGGCCTCTCACTGTTGTAGCCTCTCCCGTTGCGGAGCACAGGCTCCGGAGGCACAGGCTCAGCGGCCATGGCTCACGGGTCCAGCCGCTCTGCGGCATGTGGGATCTTCCTGGACCGGGGCACGAACCCGTGTCCCCTGCATCGGCAGGCGGACTCTCAACCACTGTGCCACCGGGGAAGCCCTATCCTCTGGCTTTTAATAACTTAAAATGAATAGACAACTGTTTTGGCTCTAACAGTCCTTCCCCAAATACCAACAAAAACACTAGCATCCAATAGATCCAGCAACTTTGATAGAGAGACTCTAAATCAGAGCCTGTGAAGAAACCCCTGGTGTGCTTGACCTCTGAACACAAACCTCTGTCCTCGACCGCTGTCAGGACAGAAGTGTGAAGCACCCCTTTTGTGAGAGACAATCTCCTCAGAAGCTCCACTTACAATGAAAATGAATTTGGATTTTGAAGGAGGTTTTCACAGAACGATTTTGGATTTATTTATCAACTACCCAAGCAATTAAATATGGTCCTAAGTTGTAAGAAAGAGAGGAGGAGGATTTTCCTCTAACTCAGAACATTAATAAAGACGACCCTGTTTGAGGAAAGATGAGTCATTAAAAAGAAGGCACCAATAATTGGCAGATCAGTTGAGCTGTCCCCCGGATAAATGTGCTATTTGCCTCTGTTTAATGTGCTTCTTTGCAAATCTCTGCCTATAAGGAATAGGGGGAAATGACAAGATGAAAGCACGATGGCATGAAAAGAACAACAGACACAGTCAAGAAACCATTCCATCTTGACTGCGCCACTCTACAGCTATGCGACCTGGGTCCTCGGTGTTTCCTACTGTATCAAGTAAATGGGTTTGACTGAATGATGTCTAATGTGCTATGACATCTCCATTACCAGAGTTAACATGGTTCCCTCTACCTGTTTTCGAATAAGGCTTTTTAAAAATTTTTTCAAACCTTTTTAAAACTTTGCTGTTAAAACTAACAGCAATTTCTCATGTTTTTGAAAGAGCACTTTGGACACGTGCTTAGGTCTAAATTTTTCCTAATGAAAGGAGAATCTTGGATTCCTCTAACCATGTAAGATCATGATTAGGGGTTTGGAAAGCCTTTTAGGCAGAAGCTGGAGAGGCATCTATTTACGGATATTAGGGGTCGATTGTGTTCGCAATTTGTTCTTTGGCCAAAGTACAAACTGCAGTAGATAATCTCAAAAGTCCACTCTGACTCTGATTTCATCTGCCACAGACATCATGCTGTTAAGTTTAATTGAAAACGTCTCACACCCTCCAGACACTTTGTGGAATTAGAAACCAACTGCATCTGCCAGACCAAACAGACAGGCTGGTGTTTCCAACTGCTGGTTAGTAGGCGGCCCAGAATATTTGCCGCTCCTTCTGCACTGCATGTGAGATGCACGGAGAACACACAGTTCCCTTTTTCTCCTGCCCTTTTCACTTTCTGTAAAGACATTCTCATTGATATTTTCCCTGGTCACCAAGACACAGAGCCCCGGCCAACATTACTCCTGCCAAAGTCGCCTTTGCCTGGTTTGCCAAGATTCTTGGCCAAGAGAGAATTCCAGGGGATGGCATCCCTTCCGAACTGCCAAGGACTCCCTATAGTGACTTCCTGGTCAGCGTATGAGACTTCTTTCTGCAAGGCAATTTCCTGGTTAGCACCTTTCTTTCTCTCCTGGAGAACTTAAAGCTCAAAAAAGAAGAATGCAAATTAAGTCCTCTTCAAAAGTAACCTAAGTAAATTTGGCTCTGTTAACATTTCTTTACTGTTAGTAGGAAATCTTTATTCAGCCCTACAGCTTAAAGAAAAAAAAAATTCTAATTATTTCCGGACAAGCTGCTGTTTCTCATGTTCTGATCCTGATCCCAGAGCTCCCCCTTGTGCCCTGACGGAAATCGATTCAAGAAAGAATGAAAAAAGTGAGAGAGTGGCATGGACATATATACACTACCAAAGGTAAAATAGATAGCTAGTGGGAAGCAGCCGCATAGCACAGGGAGATCAGCTCGGTGCTTTGTGACCACCTAAAGGAGTGGGATAGGGAGGGTGGGAGGGAGACGCAAGAGGGAAGAGATATGGGGATACATGTATATGTATAGCTGATTCACTCTGTTATAAAGCAGAAACTAACACACCGTTGTAAAGCAATTATACTCCAATAAAGATGTTTTTAAAAAAAAAAAAAGAAAAGAAAGAACGAAAGGCCAGCACATTTAGGTTGTGGGGTTGAAAGCATTCCCTAGAGCCGTGGTCCTCAGACTTCAGTGTGCGTCGTAATTATAAACACAGCTTCATCAAAATATGGGTGAAGGCATCCACCCTGTAGACCACGACCTTTTAATTTAGCTTTTCAGAAAACTAAAATGCAAAACAACATGTGAGAATCTATGTCAGAAAACAAAAAAGTCAAATCTCCAAAATGGGGGTTAAGACCAATGGTTCTCAAATTTCAATATGTATCAGAATTGTCTTGTGTTTTTATAAATATTCCTGTTCCAAACACTCGGAAATTCTTTAGCTTTCAGGGAAGGCCTCGAAATCAGTTTTAAAATAGACACCCCACTCTGATGCTTTTGCAAAAATGTTCCTATAAAAGGGTTTCATCTTCAAGGAATTCATGGAAAAGACTCTGACAAGCACAGGTTTCTGGTAACTGACTATACTGCTGAACTGAATGAATAAGCATTTTCAGAACTCTAATGGAAAACTGATGAATTCATAAAAGTGCTAACAAAAGATCAAGATGAAAAAAAATTAATTACATGGGACTGAGTGAACTGATGATGATTATAATTTTTGTGACTTTCTGTTTGAATAAAAAAATGTGAGCTAAAGTATTAAAATGATTGATTGCTTTAAATAAATAAATAAATAAGAATAAATTTTAAAAATTAAAAAAAAAATAGACACCCCAAGGTATTCTGCTGCATATGATCGTGGGAAACCCTTGCAAAGACGGTCAAGTAGAAAAAACTGCCTGAGGTCGAAGGAGGAACTTAACGTTTCCTCTCCTCACAAGGAAAAAAATTAGTTTCTAGATGCCATCATTTAACATCATGAGACTATTACTTTCTTATTACGTTAAAACATCAGAATCCACCTTGGGAGAGTTAGAGTGATACATTTTCTAGAGGACAGAGTTAGTCTTCAGTAACATTATCTGCTTAAGTCATAGAGGCTCCTGGAGGAGGCTTCAGAAGTCATCCAGGTGGACTCCCGAGAAGTGAGTTGCTAGGTCTGAGAAAGGACCTCAGAAGTGCTACAGAAAATAAAACAAACCTCTGAACTCGAAGTCACATGGTGGGATATCAGAGCATAGTGAAAGAATCTCTGGATACACCTTCTCATAAAGAAAGTGTGCTTGCTGCCTTAACTCCAGCGTGAACACTGGCCCAGGGATCCTCCACCACACGATGCCCTTGAGCACCAGGCTCCCTCTGTTTCTTTCACTGATGTCCATTACCTTTTATTATGTATTGTGCTCATCACATTCTTCTCTCACCTTGAAAAGGTGAGGAGAAAAATTAATACATACATCTACGAGGACCAGAGTAACAGCACTGGTAAGAGGTGAATGCTACTATGCCTTTACGCACAGAAATGAGCCCAAAATACTATGTTATCACTGTAATTATTTTTAAGATGCCCAAGTAACTGGAGCAATGCTTAGACCACTGATTTCCAATCCTGATGTAACATACTCAGGATAGCTTAAAATCTCACAAAAGGTTACGGTGAAACTATCAAAAACAAAATTAAGTCAATCATTTTTTTAAAGATAAATTTTTGCTAGCTTGATGGAGGAAAATGTGCAAATCAAATTATAATCCAAAGGTACCTTAACCCTAAAAAGACTAGAAATAATCTACATACTAAACAATGAATAACTATAAAAAATAAAAATCAGGAGACATTTAAGCTTCACTCATGCCATGAAAACAGTCTCTAAGTTTACAGTTTTGAGTCCATGAAATTGCTTCTTTTCTCCTACTGTTCCCACCCAAAGTGGCTGTATTAATCATATCTAGACTGTGGACAGCTGTTGCCTCCATGTCAATCAGTTAAATGAACTGTGTTACATATTGTATAGGTCAGACTCTACCTTGGTGATTTCGCCACCAGTGATCAGAAAATTGAAGAGCTGGAAATGCATCTAACATGACCCTCATCCCCTTATAGAGAAAGAAACTATGGTGCACAGGTTAGACTGCTTAATCTAAAATTTAGATCCTAGATTCAGATGGTCCATTGCTGGTGAGGAACTGTAATCCAGGGAAGTTCCTTATCCAGCTCTCAAGAAAGTAGAGGCTAGATAGTAAGACTCAATCCAAGGATACAAACAATATAGTTATATATTACTCAAATAATTTTGAAGACAATTAGACACTCAGGCAAACCAGACGAGAATATGTCATTGAGGAGACCGGGAAGTGCTGAGATCGGCAAGGGCCTATACCTCTTTACAGGCACCCAGCACGTCTGTACAACAAAAATCTACAGATTCTTTGTTCCCTTTCTGCTTTATATCCATAGAGAACGTGTTTTAAAATAGTAAGATTCTGGAGAGTTTTTCTTCCTAATAAATACAAATATGGAAGAATCATATAGAAATAAGATTACCTGGGTACTGAAATGGTTCCAGCTCCCGGTTTAGCGGGATTACACCTCATTTTCACAGCAGTTGATCGGCCTTTAACACAAGAGGTTGTAGCTGTAGAAGACCTATTGGAAAAGAAATGCTATTTCACAAAACATATATGACACACATTTCAAAGACAAAAATATCCTGTGTATAACTGCTCCTATGCTTTATGAATAAATGAAAAAATGTATCAAAGTTCACTAATTTAGAATTTTAATACATATTGAGTTCATTTACTTTCACTGCCTATGAAAAGCTGACTGCTCCCCAGGTAAAGTCATATGCTATCATCAAAGGATTTAAAGCTACTGTAATTACCACCCAAATTAGAAGCAAAAGAATTTTTTAAAAGATTAGAGGTCATAGCGACTTAGGCTGATGTTTTGATGTGTGAATTACAATTACTGCCTAGACAATGAAGTAGAGTCTCTTTATTGTCTAATTTAGAAGATTACATATATGAGGAAAATGACATAATGCTTTCTACATATTCCCCGTTTCCTATTTTTTTACTAAGTCTTTCACTTACGAACCAATTACTGACTGACTATTAGGTATAAGCTACCATGCTAGGCACCCTGAAGTGATGTCCTTATGATTAAGAAAACAGTCAAGAGAAGCAGCGTGTTCACTCACTTATAAAAGAAATGCACATCTGGTATTTGGCTTGGTGAAACTGGGAACATATCTTCTTTTATATTAATATTTTGCAATGTGGTTTCAACAGTCACTCCTAGACGAGAATAAAAAAGAAACTATTAAGCAATATGGCAAAATGAGGCTTAGTTAGTCTCTGTATACCTAAATAGAAAATAGCTTTACTTTGATACTGTCATTTTACCAGAAATATCCTCTTAAATTAATGCATTCTTGGTAAGAACAATAAACTTTACAAAGTTTCCAGAATAGAAGATAAAAGATTCTACTCCCTAGTTTTGCAATTTTGCTTAAGTCACTTTACTTCCCTGATTCTTATGTCTTGAATTTGTAAAATGCGTGCAATAATTTAGATGATCTCCACTGTCCCTTCTAGTTCTAACATTTCAACAATCTACTATTATCACTTTCAGCCTCTTGTGAGTTGTGCCAAATGAGCTGGGCTACTTTGCTAATGCAGCTTTTCATTCATTCACATTCATTATAGACACAACTGACAAAACAAAATTTTTTGTGCCCTAATAATTTCCAGAAAAATACTCCAAAATTTGTTTAATCTAGGAGTAAGGTGTTCCCCACCCATCCACCCCAGGCAAAATGATAGCAGAGCCAAAATGCAAGCAATAACAGCCACCTTTGTTCTAACAGAGTTCTGATGCTGAGCACAAACTCAGTACCTGTCCTTGGTGCTGAAAATTATAGCTAAATTCCCCTGGAGTCTCTCACGACGGTTCTCAAATCCGGCTGCAGATTAGAATCATCTAAGAAGCTTGTTACATTGTTAGATTATCATATGCCTTGTTAGAGCCCTAATCCCTACCCCAGATATCTTAATGAACTTGATCTTTAGGAATTACTAATTAGGGACCTGAAATATTCTTAAAGCTTCCCTAAACTTTCTAGACCAGAAAGACAGGAGGGACAGATGGGGAATAAAACTCAGCACATTGACTCTTGCTGTTTGTCACCAGATTACTTCTGGTATGAGAAGAGATGATGAAAACTGGTGGCAGATATTATGATTTAGGTTTATGCTGTGTTTGTTTACTCTTCTTCTGTTCACAGTTCTGGGAGTTTATTATTATTTTGCTTCATAAACTCCTAGAGAATCTGATGAAAGGCACAGACTCTCAGAAAACAACATATCACACAAGTTAATACATAAATTCAGAAGCTTCTTGTATTCCCTGAGAACGATCCAAAGATCTCACTTGCAGGGGCTTTTTAACCATGTTATAAAGTGGTGGTTTAGAATTACCTGTAGGTTTTAATCATCGATGGTAAGCACCCATGCAATGACAAGTTATCAGGACCATAATTTTAGAACAAATGCATGCATGCGTATACGAACCAAATTAAACTTACCTAAAAATGTATCTGCCAGAATGATGGATTGTGATGATAAGGCTGCTCGGAAGCCCTTACTTTCAGAAGGAATAATAGTTGACTGACATACAAATGCTCCTACCAAATTCGTGTAATCATCTGACCCTGCCACCATTTCCTTTACTGTGAAGTCTGTTATATTGTTGGTGCAGAGAGCCAACTTCTTCCCCTAGGAAAATAAATTCATAAAGAGGTTTCACTGAAGGTCAGTCTCTAAACTGGATCTCAGCTAGCTAGTGAGTCTAGCAGAGCACTGGCTCTCTCCTCACCACAATTCTGGTTTAACTGATCGGGTGTGGGCCCAGGCACCAGTACTTTTTAAAAGCTCTTGAGACAATTCCAATGTTCAACCAGGGTTGAGAGTCACTGAAGTTATCATGAATACAGTAATTCAAGGCTGCACTGCTCCCCCAACTACAAGCATCATTTGTGTTGGATGAAAGCCATCTGACTTAAGGAAATATAAGTCATCTGTGAAATCTTCAATTCTTAGGACAACAATGCAATAAAGGAACCAGAAAACTGCTGGTGAAGGTTTTAATGCCAAGAAAAGGGACTTGCTCTTCCTTCTCCTGTATAGGCCTGTGTGTGGCAGAAAAGAAACGTCAAGGCTGAAAAAGAAAACATAAAAGCCTAGGACAACAACTGACCAGTTGGTCACTACAAGTGTCTTTATTCACCTACTCTTAGACTCAACGATGTGGATCAGCTCAAGTACACAGTATGTTGAAGGGTATACAGAAGCTTACTTTTTTTTTTTTTTTTTTTTTTTTGCGGTACACGGGCCTCTCACTGTTGCGGCCTCTCCTGTTGCGGAGCACAGGCTCCGGACGCGCAGGCTCAGCGGCCATGACTCATGGGCCCAGCCGCTCTGCGGCATGTGGGATCTTCCCGGACCGGGACACGAACCCGCGTACCCTGCATCAGCAGGCGGACTCCCAACCGCTGTGCCACCAGGGAAGCCCAGGAGCTTACTTTTTTAATCATTTGGAGGGTAGTGAGAAGATATAACTTATAAAATGGTTTGACTCTTATTTGTTTTTAATATGCTATGTCTAAATATACTACAGTCCCACTGCAAAGGACTGTACCTTACTCTACAATTTCTATGAAGAAATATATAACAAAAAACAGAAACACTTTTATTGGTCTCAGATGTAGAGTGTGCACAGATGGGCACAAAGAAAAGAACAAAGATTTCTCTTCCTTAATGCAGCGAGCAATCCTAACCTATAAAATGTTCTCCCTCCACCAAGCCTGCTCACCACATTACAGGTGCAACATATTGTTACTAAGCTTAAATTAAACTCCTGACGTCATAAGAGAAGAACAAGGAAAAAGAGCAGAGAGACACTACTGAGGAAAAGAAGAGGAATACAAGAGTAAGAGGAAAGGAATGTGAATAAAGAGGAGAAACGGAGAAGGAAGACAGAAGAGAGAAGAGGAAAGCAAAGACACTGGTAACACAGGAATGAGACTGAGAAGAAGTGTGATATACAGTGGAATTAATCTTATTCACTGCTTTACACAGCATTTAACCCAACAGGCATTTAATTTTTTTTTTTTATTGAGTGAACCGAGTGACTGATCAATCGGGTGAGTTGCTGGATCACCCCATGTAAAATCAGGACAGGACAAACGTCATACCATGTAAAATGTATAGACCTTTTCGTTTAAGAACTTCTGTAGCCATGAGACGTCTTTTTATTTCCCTTGCACAACCTTTGGCACAGCATTTCATAACGGAGACCATTAGCGACATAGGAGTTAAAACGGAAAGAGACATGGAGGAAAGGCCTTAGTATATTTTCACCTTTGCTAACGGGGAATACACACACATACACCTCAACCCCGACCTTCTATGCCCACAAAAATATTGGACACGCAGTCCTGTAACTCTCCCATTACCAGTATCCATTCACGTTCTGCTTCCTCCCAAAGAAAATTAAGTCCCATTATTTATTAGCAGAGGCTACCTCATCAACTGGCACTTGTGCCCTGCTTACGTCCTTTTTATTTTTGGACAAACTTCCTCTGGAAAGTTCTTTCTTTTTAAAACACAAACTTGACCATATAAGCAACAGTCAAACTTTCTCAAACCTTAACTTCCTGCCTAAAAAATAGGTGGGATTGACAAGCCTGACCCACTTTTACAAAAATGAAAGAACCTCAAAGCCCTTGCTCCATAGCTCCAAGCTTTGGGGGTTCAACTGACTGGATAAGTGCTTTGATGGACTGAGAACCAGACAAGGTTGCCCCTGGTGGAGAAAACTGCCAACGTGCTAGGAAGCAACAGAGGATTTAAGCTGTCACAGCTCAGTTTCTGACATTTGGTTGTTAGTTTCCATAGAGATTTTATTGGTCCATCAACACAGAAAATAACTCAGTCAGAGCTGAAACAGCTCCGTCTCACCCTGCCAGCCAGAACTCACCTCATGCCCACATAAACTGATATTGAAGAAATGGAAGTATTTTGTTCCTTTGGACGTAAAGCTGGGACCATTCATTAAGGAGCCCACACTGCTGAGGTTGCTGAAGTCATAGTGCAAACTCTGATTTTCTTTTTCATAGTAGAAAAAGCAGTCACTGTAGCAAACTGAGTGGTCCTTTGATTAAAGATTAAGAAATGTAAAAAAACAAAACAAAACAAAGCAAAAACAATATGGCAGGAAAGAAAGCATTAGCTGCTATGAAAAAATGTGTTTCCAGAAAGTTCTAGGTTTAAAAACTATTTCAGTTATTTTGTCTTAGTTATGGTATATTTTACCACACTAATATAGAAAATTTCTAAACTCTAGATTTCTCTACGCAAAGTTCAGAAGTGTTAGAAGTTTTTAACAAAGTTATTCTAAGATTAGTTTCTTATAGAAAGGTATTTTAATAAATAGCCAAAATGTCCTGTTATGCCAGTTTAAACAGACATTAAACTATTTTTTCCTTCACTCATAATATAGCATCAATCTTTACGCTTAAAATGTTATGAGATATTCTTGCTGTTCTCCATATACGCCTACAGCCTACATATAGTGAGGCACCTTACTTGCTCTACCTTAATGGAATACACAAGAAATCAGTTTTAATATTTTTGGAAAGCATTCTTATTTGGATGCTCTTCTTAATATTTTATGCCCTCAGTAATTAGCACTTTCATGGAACATATTAAGTGCTCAACAGATGTAAGATGAGGTAAAATAAGAAAGGGAATGAAAAAGCCATTCATAAATAAAAATAGCAACTTCACAGCTCCTGGAGAAACATTAAGAGGAAGCTTTGAGTTTGTCTGTTAAAATATGCTTTCCTGGGGATAACTGAAATACAGACCCACTTACCTGAGTGCTTCTACTCCCAGGCCCACAGAGAATACAAGCCTCCTTGCCATAGACCTGATGTATGGACAGGTAGGTGTCAGGTGGACACTCCTTGCACTGGTTGGTTTCTTTCTCAATGTAGTGGCCTGGGGGGCAGGGGACACACGATGAGCCCAACTGTTCAGAACCGAGGGCACAGGCACGGCATGAAGACGCCACCCCATCAACTGCATTAGCGGCAGTGATAGAATAAATCTTCACCATGTCATTGATGAACCGTCTATTCTAAAAAGAGAGCAGAAAGTAATGACTTCTGCCTTGGCGCTCAGTTACACAACCAGATTGTTTTATGCTCGTATCACCAAAATAACTAAGCAAAGTGTCCCAGCCAGTGGATTAATAGTATTCCTTTTTGGTACTTTTTAAAAATATATTAAATCTTAACACTAGAAAATCATTTCCACAGTAATGGAGTTCCAGGAATTTTGCCATGAAATTATGAAATTATGTCATAATGGGTACAAATTCAGGCATATGTATAGACTCGATGTCTGGAAAAACCAATATGATTTAACAAAAGAGCAACCTTAGCTCCCATCACTGTTTATTCAGACATAAGCCTAAATGATACAATAGGTTGTTTGCAGTGTGGCAATGTGGAAAAGACTTGGATCAGGGATTAAAAAGTCCTCACCCAAACACTAACTGTGTGATAGTGGTGCAATCACATCACTTCTCTGGGCTTTTTTCCTCCCTCTCTAGCACTTTCCTTAACCAACATACTCTGATTTCTACTGGATGCATAACAGAGAGTAAAAACCTGGGTCTTACTATACTTTTCTTTCTTGTGACACTGAGTCAATTAAGGTCTAGTTTTCATCAAGCAGTGAGCACCACTGAATCAGTAGAGCGCTGCTTCTTGATGCTTTCTGTCTGGGGCAAAGACAAAAGGGAGGCAAGGAAGCCTTCCACAGCATGTTCACACCCCACAAGGTGGGAATTCTGAGCACTCATAAAAGAGCAACTGGAGTCAAGTGAAACCTGGGGAATGGGTTCCCCAGTGAAAACCTGAAGAGAGGGGCTTCCCTGGTGGCGCAGTGGTTGAGAGTCCGCCTGCCGATGCAGGGGACATGGGTTCGTGCCCCGGTCTGGGAGGGTCCCACATGCCGTGGAGCGGCTGGGCCCGTGAGCCATGGCCGCTGAGCCTGCGCGTCCGGAGCCTGTGCTCCGCAGCGGGAGAGGCCACAGCAGTGAGAGGGCCGCGTACCGCAAAAAAAAAAAAAAAAAAAAACCTGAAGAGAAAAGAGAAAATGCTCTACATTTGCCACCACAATGTTAAGGCAGCGTCTTTAACCATGATTTACCTCGTTCTCACCCTGGGAATGTCACAGCAATGGAGATCCACAATCACATGTAATTGAAGCATATAATGGAAAATATTGAGGGGAGGATTAAGGTCTATTCTACCACGGAAAGTAAAATAGAATAGTTCTGTGTGTAAAGCCAACAGTGTGTACATACACACTCGCCAAGCTATAAAAGGAGACAGTCATTACTGTATGAAGTAATAAACCAACCTCAGATAATGCCTCCTGGACAAATGTCAGATCATTCAGACGAAGGGGAAGAAAGTCACCACCTTCCCAAAGTCTCAGAAAGCTTTAAAAGTAAGTTTTTAAATAACTACAAAATAAGATTTTCTTTCTCTTAAGCTTTTACCAACTATATTAGTTCAAAGTATAGAACAATTCGAAGATACATTGTGTTGTTCCATTTCATACATTCTTGCTCTCAAAACACAAACCAAAAAAAAAAATACCATTTTTATACCAGTCTACTCCATAACCAAATGATTGATTCTACATCAGTAAAAAGCTAAGCCTTTGATTGATTCTACATCAGTAAAAAGCTAAGCCTTTTCCTCCAGGAGATTTGAGTGACCACTTTGTACAAATCTCCACAGGGAGAATCATCTTTGTGGCTTTTTTTTTTTTTAAGTGCTTGGAACTTACATCTTGACCCTGATTGGTCCTCTGAAATGCCCACGTAAATGTAAATGTGGCATTCTTGAAGATGACATGGGTATAAGCTTGTTTTTCTTTGGTTCCACCCCATGATTCGACCACGTTGGTACTTTTTCTATTAATATCCTAAAATACAGTAGAAAAAAATACATACAAAAAAGCATCAACTCAGTATTAATATACATGTATATACATTACAATCATATGTTTGTATTTACAGTAAACCCTACAGCATTCAGGAATATTTATCTGCAGAGCATGTAACCCTAAAACCCTCAAAAACTTCCCTTCAAGTCTACACAAGCATTTACTAGCTTAGTAATTATAATGTATCAACCACATCATCAATATAACATGAAAGAGGTCTCAAATCATAGCTATGTTTAAGGAATTTTTCTGTTGGAGGGAGAGGTGGTGTATATGTGTATGTGTTTGACTCCAGCTTAGGAAATATATGCAGAAAGGGAAACATAATTCCTCCAACTTCTGACAGTAAACTTCTAGGATCCTCATAAAATGACAAGGCTTTCTTTCCATCTTTTATCTTTTCCCTGAGGGATTCTGATAGGCGGCTCTTATACAGGAATTCTAAATTCTCCCTGAATTATACTTGCAATTTCCAGTGCAGATTAACTAGAATGTTATTTATGTTCATGTAATCGTCTTTTGCTTATACTTGAATTCCAAAAAGATTAATTTGTGTAACACTTTATTTCTGATTTCCTTAGCTAAATTCAATATTTAGAATATTATATAAATGTGTGACATTCCACCAATATTATGTCATTAACATGGTCAGAAAGCAAATGCAATAAGCAAAGCAAATAATGTAATACACATCTAATTTATTTGAAATGGAAAACCAAGACTAACTCTGAATTTTCTAATTAGTCTTCCCTGCAGAAACCCTAATAGATGACTTAGGAATCTGGATAGGTTTTTGTTAGCTATCCGAGATGTTGATAATACAGTGGCATGGCTCAAGACATGTCTCTTTCTTTCTATGATATAAACGCTGATGACAAGCATGTTATAAATAATCAGATATGCTATAAAGACATGCGTCTTGAGTTCACACCACAAGTAGGAACAACAGAACACACCTGTCATACGTTACAGAATTCCCCACATTACCAAACAACCAAATAATCACACGTGCCACTTCCTAAAAGGAGCTCATAATATACAAACAGTGTTTTGCTGAACACTTTCTGGATGTTCATTCGCATAATAAATGGAACATACTGCATTACTGCAAATAATACCACCTTACCTTTGTAAAACACTACATGATTTTGAAAGCATTTTGATGTGTTATTTAGGTGATGATATCTCAAAGATTGCTGTGCAGAAATCAAATCACAGAGTAAAGAAAACTAACGGATCCAGCTATGAGCAAAAACCTCTTAAGACTGATTTACCAAAATAAATATCTATGATCCCTACCCTCAGGAATGCTAGATCAACAGAGAGAGACAAATATATGAATACATTCACATAATTAAAGTAGGGTTTTCTCAAAGGGTTTTAGGAGCACACTGGAGAGAGTGGTTAACTTTACTTAAAGGAATAAGAGAAAGCTTCCCAGAAAAGGTGAGGTTTGAGCTGCCCTCGAAGTATGAACAGGAGTTCACCAGACAATAGAGCAAAATGAAGAAAGTCATTCTAGCTTAGAGTGTGTCAGGTATGAGAAGTGAAAAAGTACAGTGTTCCACTAACAAATTCAGGGTGTCTAAAGAGGGGTGAGTAGTAACAGCAGTTTGGTAACAGAGGCTGAGCAAAGAGTACAAAAGCCATACAGATGCCATGCTAAGGAATTTTAAGTGTATTCATAGGCTATTGGTTCTCAAACTTTACTGCATTTCAGAACCAACCTCAAGGCTTGCTAAAATACAGAATGCTGGGCCCTATCACCAGAGTGTCTCATTAAGACTAGGAAGCGGGGTCTTCCCTGGTGGTGCAGTGGTTGAGAGTCCACCTGCCGATGCAGGGGACACGGGTTGGTGCCCCGGTCTGGGAGGATCCCACATGCCGTGGAGCGGCTGGGCCCGTGAGCCATGGCTGCTGAGCCTGCGCGTCCGGAGCCTGTGTTCCGCAATGGGAGAGGCCACAACAGTGAGAGGCCCGTGTACCGCAAGAAAAAAAAAAAAAAAAAAAAGACTAGGAAGGGGCTCAGAAATGTGCATTTCTAACAAGTTCCCAGACGATGCTGGTCCAGGAACCACACTTTGAGAACCACTGCCACAGGCAATAAAAAGCCACTAAGGATGAGGGGGTAGATTTGTTGTGGCTGCCTCTACTATTGTTTTTATGTTTATAAAGATAAGTTTGACAACAGCATTTATGAGAGGATGGGGATGAGAAGAACACATAGAGACTATTGCTGAGAGATAATGGGAGTCTGAATTGTCATTAATGGCACTCAGTATGAAGAGGAACTGATACATTGAAGAAATAAGGAGGGAGAGCTAAGAGAGCTGAAGACTTCTCGGTTATTTGTGGTGTCATATATAGACGTGCTGAAGATTATTCATCTTCTTTGACTACCACAAAGTCCTTTTTTTTTTCAGAACGAAAGTCTGCCTTCATTTAAGCTATTAGTAATCATGAACAAATATTTAAATCTCCATATATCTTGTATATCATGGAGGAAACTGTTAATGGACTGTTAACTAGCTACTAAAGGATTGTTGGAAAAAAGCAAAACCAAATCATGTCTATGAAGTCACTACTTAATTATAACATTAAAGTCTGAGCCAACAACCTTCTAATACCTCCCTGGGGTCTTAAGTAAATTTTGTGTTACTACTCTTTCTCAAGGTATTAGTTGAGATTTACAGGACATCTAGGAAAAAAATGGGCAAAATTATGACATGTACATAGCAAAATCCTTTGTCTACATTTATTTACTTAACAAGGAAGAGGGTTATTTTCCCCAAAGCTCTCCACCTCCACTGTTTTGTGCCCTCACTTATTAATACATGCTTTTCCCTCCAGATGGTTTGAATTGCTGAATGGTTACTAGGGGAGAATTTTCACTCTGCTGGCGGCATATTTTTCTGAAGGACTCTCCTATGGAATTGATATTTCCTGGCTTCTGTCTGTCACCCGGGCCCCATCACTCAGTTCTCTCCACAAGGAATGAACACTTTCTTTGTGGACTTCACCACACAATGTTTAATGAGTTCCTTAGATATCTTTTTAATGTCTTTGGAAGACCCTAAAAATGGGAAGAAAAATGGGATTCTTATCGCAATTTGTATAAATAGGGTCACACTTGAAAGAGAACACTAAGCGTAGAAATCCATCTGTGAGAGCCCCTCTTCCACTTACCACCATGAAGTACAGAATACAGTCGGCTGAACAGAGGGTCTCAAACACAAACGTTATTCTTCCCAGTTCAGAGCCCATGGCTCCCGTCATCGATGTCGGTGGTCTATTTAACAGATTAAAATTGCAATATTTACAGCATGTTCTGAATACAGTGGGAAAAAGTTAAGTCACTTTTTTCATTAAGCTGAAAGCCACGCTCTTCTCTCCGTGCAGTCTACTGCTGCACGGAGTCTACACAACCATGGTAATATGCTCAGATCTCCTGGTGTAAATGCTGCCACCCAGCCTACAGCAAGAAAAAGACTCCTGCTGGGCAATTCAACATGGGGGGCTAAAAGGATTAAACAATTTGTAACATACTACTTTACAGACAGAACTGCAAGAAAAACAAATAAATAAATCAAGAGATTCTCCTGCAAATGACTTAGACTAAGATCTCTGAATTAAGCATCCAAGAGTCACGGTTTTTGTAATATTTGGATAGAGTATTTTTTAAAACTTTGGCTTCATCTAACTAACATACAATTAACAGTTATAGTTTCTATAGATATTCTTAAATATAATACATTATCCGACACAGCTTGTTATTTGCTATGTACACCACAATATTAATATATTTTATAAAGGCAGCCCTACTTCACCTATTTCTGTAGGGAAACAGGCATGAGGATTCCTACAGAAGGGAATCAGAATTGGTTTTCCTTACTTAAATCCTGGGATATGCAAGTTTAAGATCAGGTAATCATTATCGGAACCTCCAGCCCCACTCTGGATATGATCTCCAGCCACCTCCCAACCTAGAAATGATAAAGGTTATCTTTGTCAGTAAAAATTCCAGTAATGATTTCCGACAATCTTTTTACATAAGGCCACAAAAAAAGAATTCCCAATTTTAGATTGCAGGTGCAAACTGCATGCAGAAGTAGACTCCTAGATACCAATAAAAACGTTGCATATGATTCTCCAGGAAGAATCAAGTAATGCATATTTTTGCATCAAAGGTATTTAATGGTCAAATTAACAACAGTTTTCTCAATGAGGTATGATTTTTTTTAAACTAGAACAGACGGTCTTTATCCATTTCCATATACTAAGATGAAAACATCCTAGTCTTCAGGTAACCAAAGGGAAATAGAAACTTCAAATTACTTAATGAAGATGCGGGGTCTGGAGCTCTTTCTTAGAGTTTGTTGTATTGTTGTTCCCTAATTTAACCCCTGTTCTGCATTCACTCACTTACTCACTCACTGAACTGGCTTTCACTGAATGCCACGAACCATGACCTACTTTAGGGATAGAAAGACAAGACTGGGTCCACCCTCACTATGGAATCAGTAGACTATGAGAGACATAGCTAACAACTGTTAATAGTATGAGGTAATAGAGATGCACATAAAAGGTGACATGAGGTCTGTCTTCTGCAGAGAAACAATCAGCATGCCATGGGCTGAAATGGCCACCATGAAATGAGGAAAGGGGATGCAGCCCTCACACACCATCAAGCAAGGTTATTAACGAATGGCAATGCTTAACATGGACACATGTACCTCCAAAAGGAAATGTCAACTTCTGCTACTTGAACAGGCATGAGAGAAACCGGGAAAGAGATTAAAATCAGTGCTGTACTGGTGATGTGGCAATGTTCGAAATGTTATCATCAGCAGTTCATAGAAAGGTGATATGTGGAATATACATAAATCAAGCTAGTTCGAAAAATGGTTATGTACGAAGCTGCCTGAGTAAGAGAGAAATGCCAACTGTTTTGCTCTCTAAAGGCTCATGTGGTTGAAAAGAGAGATAAGCAGCTATCACTTCCTAATGCTAAGAGTAGGACAGCCACAAAACAGTCTGAACCAGTGGGACACCAGGCCCTTGACTACAGTGTAAGTAATGTGAGACACAGTTAAGCATAGAGAGACTGAAAACTTGTGGTGGGGGCCACAGGGAGAGGGATATTCCCACATGGAGGAATTCTACACCAAGAAAGGGGGGATTTACAAAGGTTTCTTCTAAGATCATTTCTTAGTGCTCAGCTGGCATGCAGGTCAATGGACTAGCAGAGAAGGCCAAAGAAAAGAAAGGAGTACATGGATGACAAGCATGGAGGTTTGCAGGGGACCAACATCCTTGCAAGAGGAAACAAATATTTCTCATGTCTGAACATTGCCTGTTGCCGCAGGTTTTACTGTATCCCCTCCCAAGAAACATATACTGATATTCTAATCCCCAGTACACATGAATGGACATTATTTGGAAACAGAGTCTTGGCAGATATAATCAAGTTAAGATGAGGTCCTTAGGGTGAGCCTTAATCCAATATGACTGGTGTCCTTATGAGAAGAGAGAGATTTAGACAGACACACAGGAAGAACACCGTGTAAAGACACAGAGACACAAGGAAAAGATGCTCACACGAAGACAGAGGCAGAGACGGGCTACGCTGCCACAAGCCACAGAGTGCCTGGAGCTACTAGAACTTAGGAGACGCAAGGAAGGGTCTTCCTACAGACGCTTTGCTTCGGAAGGAACACGACCCTGCGCATACCTGCCTTTCAAATTTCTAGTCTCTGGAAAGTGAGAGGGTAAATTTCTGTTGTTTTAAACCCCCCAGTTTGTGATACACTGTTGTAGCACCTTTGTCTTTTGCTTTATCCCTCAGAATGAATCCCACATTTTCCATGTTTCTATACACAATTTCTATTTTTTTAATAAATTTATTTATTTTAGTTATTTATTTTTGGCTGTGTTGGGTCTTCGTTGCTGTGCACAGGCTTTTCTCTAGTTGCAGCGAACGGGGGCTACTCTTCATTACAGTGCATGGGCTTCTCACTGCGGTGGCTTCTCTTGTGAAGCACGGGCTCTAGGCACATGGGCTTCAGTAGTTGTGGCACGTGGGCTAAGTAGTTGTGGCTTGCGGGCCCTAGAGCGCGGGCTCAGTAGTTGTGGTGCACGGGCTTAGTTGCTCCGTGGCATGTGGGATCTTCCCGGACCAGGGCTCAAACCTGTGTCCCCTGCATTGGCAGGCAGATTCTTAACCACTGCGCCACCAGTGAAGCCCCACAATTTCTATTTTAAGATTTATTTTTGTTTTAGAAATCATATTTATAATTATTATAAAATTTTGAAACCTACAGAAAAATTTGAAGATGAAAACTAAAATTATTTATAAACTCATCACTCAGAAAAAACTACTGTTAACATTCTGAGGTGTTGCTTTTCACTATCTTTTAGATGCATACATGTTTTTACATAACTGAGATCTTATTGTTGATAACATTTTGTTTCATAGTTTTATGAATTAACATTATTGCATAAGCATTTTTATGTATAAAGTCTTCACCAACATGCTAAATGACTAAATTAATAGTTTATCATGTAGACAGATGTAATTAATTCCCATAATTTACTAAATCACTCATACTACAGGACTTACCTCCTATTGACCATACATTCAATGTAACCATTTGGATTGTTTTACCTTTTAGCGAGCAGAAGTGACACTATAATGGAGATATTTGGGGTAAAGTTTTTCTGTATTTTTCTAGAAAAGAATACCAGTAAAAGAACTACTGGGTCAAATAAAAATATTTTTAAACAAATATTTTGTGCTGTTATCCTGATTTTGAAAGCAATGTGTATACATGAGGAATATTTATTAGAGTAAACGAAATGAAAAAAATGAAGTAATTCAGACTTCTCAGAAACCTCCCACCCCCAAGTGATAAACTGAACATTTCAGTGTGTTTCTTTTCTCTCTTTTTCTAGTGCATAATTTTCTCAAAAATATACTTTAGGTTGGGCTTCCCTGGTGGCGCAGTGGTTGAGAGTCTGCCTGCCGATGCAGGGGACACGGGTTCGTGCCCCACTCCGGGAAGATCCCACGTGCCGCAGAGCGGCTGGGCCCGTGAGCCATGGCCACTGAGCCTGCGGCGTCTGGAGCCTGTGCTCTGCAACGGGAGAGGCCACAACAGTGAGAGGCCTGCGTACCACACACACACACACACACACAAAAAAAAAAAAAAAATATATATATATATATATATACACTTTAGGTTTTATTGTATAATTTACTGTATTTTCTGTTTTTCATTTAGTATTATCTTCTCACTTTTCTAATAATCATTATATCATAAATACTTCCTTTCTATATCTAGTGTTAAAGAGTTAACAATATGTTGTATGGTTATATCATCATTTTATTTAATCATACCCCATTGTTGAAAACTTTGTTTTCTCATATTTTTGACTCTCATAAATAACACTAAAATTAACATATTTGTGCATAATTTCTTTCTTTACACCACATTGTTTCCTTGGTATAAATTCCCAGAAGTGGAATTATTGGGTTGGAGAATGGGACCATTCAAAATGCTTGAAACGCTGCCCAATTGTTTTCCATCTGCTGTCATTTTTAATGATTACATAACATTTCATCCAATTAGTACAGCATAACTTTTGTAAACATTATCAGATTGCTGGAATTTAGATTATTTCCATTTTTGGTATTATAGGTAATGCTCAATGAAAGCTTCATGAATAAACACTAATTTGTTTACAACTCTGAATTCCTCTTGGGCAGAATTCCAGTACATGAAGATGTACTTCTACATATCTGTTCCACAACTGTGGTAAATTCAGATTGACAATACAAAAGAACCTCAAAGTATTGCAAGTCACACAGTCAAGTTGGTCAAAGCACATCCACTTTAATTCCATGATGGAGTAACGACTTCATGAGACAGGCTGCCCTGGGCCTCTCGCTTTGACCCCCATTATTTTGAGCACTGCTTTTCCCCAGGTTGGTTACTGAACCACCAGTCACAAAAATATACATCACCTTTTACCTCTGTATTTTTCACATTACTGTCTGCTCTTTCAATATCACATACTAAATATTGCAGAGATGTATACTTTTTAAATTAATAATTGAACATTTCTGAAAATCAGAAAAAATTTAAATTACAGCCTCTAGTGAATGAGTAAGCAAGTGGCTAAATCAAATACTGTTATGAGAGTTAGACTAAGAGTAACTTCTTTAAAAGACTAAATAAAAGTTTCAGATAATCTTCACTAATAAGTGAATACACACACATGCACACACACACACAAATGTATCAGTGCTTTCAATACATTCCCATTCTTATTTTTCCTATGTCAAACTTCCTCAACTTAGAGTTCAACCACAGGATCTTTTTGGAACATAAACCCTTATAGTCGGGTAATTACTGCTGTGTTATTTTCTTCTTCTCCCTTAGGATAAATTCCAGAAGCAGGATTATTAGTTGATGAAGAATAGTATTCCATAATGTTCATTATGTATAAAGGCTTTTTTTTCATGCATCTGTTTAACCAAAATTATTCAAGGACCTACGATTTGTCAACCTGAGTACTCATGTGTACATCTCACTTCCTACATCCCAAGCCTGTTTATTTCAGATAGGTGCTGATTTAAAACAGATGTGATTAGAAAGCTTTTTTTTTTTACAATGATCTAAAATACAGTATTAAGAAAAAGTGAACTGATAAAAAAAATGCCAATGAGCTTATAAAAGTAAAGGGCACATTTTAGTGTAAAACCCTAGTATCTATAACACCTATTTCTAGTGTCAAGTTTAAAAATACATACATAGATACTGTCATTCATTTGACCAACAAATATTGCAGAATAACTAAGTGGTAGGCTCACCATGCACGTAAAATGTAAGAACAAATAAAATTCAGCAACCATCCTATAGAACTCTGCCACGTTTCCAAGTTTTCAGTAAGTGGGGTTCATATACATTTGTAAACACGATCATAGACTTCATAGGCAAGGGGAGTTAGAGATGATGTAACCCCTCCTCATGGCTCAGTGCTGAGCCAGAAAACCAATCCAGGCAGAAATGCTTTCATACAGTGTTATATATACACTATGACTCTTCCAAGTGGCAAACAACACAAATTTCATTGCCTCCCTTGGTGATCTATTCTGGTATTTATAACAACCATAAATGGTGATCCTCAACATCTACTTCAAAACTGACTCCAAAAAAATGCAAAATAGTTTATATTCTTAGAGGGCAGTCATGTGGCTATGACACCATATTTACTATTTTTATGTGAGGTCTGGGAAGACAGGCAAGTAGCCAAATGATAAGATTGAAGTTCCTCATAGCCATATTTAGTGTGTTTTTACACAGGTGAGTCCAAAAGTCTCTACCACCAAAATACATTGAGAAGGCTGATTCTGAACTCACCATTCATTCCGTCACACTTTGAATTCCCGACATTGAAGCAGGAGGTTTTCATGTTGCCAGGAAGGACATTCCACCATTTATATTCAAACCCACGTGCAGGCTCTGTTCCTGCTGGACATGGTCTACATTCTACAGGAGACAAATGGGGCAGAGAATTACAATTAAATCACATCTGGATAATTTCCTCTTGCTCTGTTCCAAGCACTACTGAACTTTAACTAGCAGAGAGGCAAGTGGAAAGGAGAGAGAGTAAACCACAAATTCCCTTAAGAATTAACAACTTTTTCAAGAGCAGTCTGGAAAGAAAAATAATTCTGGATAGAGTATACACATAAATACTTGATTAACATGAAAAAGGAAAAGAACACAAAATCTTTTAAGATCATTTTTCCTTGCATTTCTGGGAATAACTGCTAATACTGAAATTACCTTCCATAAGAAGGGTGATTCTGAAATAAGTTCACTTACATGTGATCTTAGAATCAGTTTCCTCTACCTCATAAATAAGGAAATATTCCACCCTTCCTACTAGTTACTAAACTTAACAGACTATTACACCATTTAATTATGGACTGATTACTTGAAATTCAAAATATTGGCTATACTTAAAAGTGATGATGGGAGCTGAGGGGGTGTGGAAAGAGTTAGATTTATAAATAGACCTAATTTAAATGAACATCTATGACACTAAATAAAAGGGTCTCTTACAATCATTTTTTTTATTTAGCCAAGACACCTGGAATTATCACAACAGTAAAAGAAGGGAAGAGAGAGAAAATGTTCATTGAGCAAGCATTTCCTGGTACCAAAGTACTGGAGGAGACATTTTTATATAACCTGCTCAGTGATGACGAGCTAGATATTATTGTCTGCAATTTTACAAATGAGAAAATTGAATTCAAATTAGTGGCTAAATCACACTATTGGTAGCATGCAGCAAGTGGATTTGAACCCAAGTCAATTCAACTCTCGAGTCCTTTTTATGCTCTCAGAGGCTCTGGACATTAAGTATACAGCACAGCTATATTCAAGTAAGATACCTGCCACAAAAATGCACTGTAATCTTTATCTAGTAAAACTAAAACAAATTCCGTAACCACTTTATTATTGTTTGGTAAGTACTAAATTTTTCCCAAAGGTACACTTTGAAACAATCTACTTAGGAGCTATTTTAATTGCTATCTGATCAAAATAATCAATTTTTGCTATTATTATAGCATAAAATGTGATTATTCCAGTTGAAATAGAAGTATTTTATGCTTGTATCAATATATGTGTGCACACACACTGGAAAAGGAGCGCTTATCCATAATCACTTAAACTGGTGGAATTTTCTTATAAATATCCAAAGCATCATCCCATTAAGAGGTTGTGTGTTACACAAAATGCCATTAAAAACTATCCTTATGCTATGTTGAATAAGCTACTGCGGTCTCACAATTCCCTTATATTTCTTAGCTCTTCTTCAGTCTGTGAGATAAGAAAATTATGTGTTTTTAAAATTTTTCCTTAAAAACAATTCAGGACAATGTCAATGTGGTCCAACAAGTTTATTTTACTCAAGGTCCAACTCTTGAACCAACTGATATCACGTACCCTTTGTTCCATCCGAAAACGTTCCAGGAGGGCAGGGATGGCAAGAAGAAGATCCATTGTTGTAAAATCCAGGGTTGCAAGGTGGACAATCCTTCTTCTCTCCAGAAGGGGGCAACCTAATAGCATCTGTGAGATTCTCCCGGCAGATTTTGGGCTCTATCCACTTGTACATTATCTGTGTCTGGGGCGGGGGGAGGAAAAAAAAGGCTTGCAAGTCATGTAACATGCTTTATTTGCTTTAAACTTCCAGTAACAAACATGTTAAATTGACATGGTAAAGACTAGGTAAAGTCCAAACAGTGATAGAATAGAAGGGCCAGCTGAAGAGAATCTAAAACTTTAGTAACAAAATGAGACAAAAAGAAAAAAAAACACTTCGGTGGGGAAATGACCATTACCTCCAAATGTTTTTACACTAAGCTGCAGGAGGCCTTCCGTCATACACAGCATGGCCTCATCATGAAATTCCTCTCTGAAATATACAGAACATGCTTGCAGCCCTGACTCTTCTAGCCACTGTTCACTTTATTCCCTAACTGCCCTAAGTTTCTATGCAGACTCCCTTTCTCACGCTGAGACCCCCACTACTCTCTTCCTTTCCCCTTTCTACAACACACATCATCATGCTTTGCACACAGTGATCACAAAACAAAACGGTTATTTTTTTAAAAGAGTATCTCTAGCTTCACATTGCAATCCCGTTATTTCATAAACACTGGTAGGTGCTCTTGGAGTCCTTTCCAATAACCTGATGTTGGACTACAAGAGCTGTAGCTAAAATATTTCCTCCTGAGGCTTCTAGGCCCTGTCACCTGTGCTCCAAACAACAGGATTAGGATCACCTCTACCTTCATGGAGGGTAGTCTTTTCAACTTTTCCTCTCTCTCACACATGCACACCCCCAAAAACAAAACAAGATACAACTAAGTAGCTACAACTCAGCCAAACCCAGAAAACTGTGATTATAAAATCATTGTCTTTTGGAACCAGAAACATTAAGTGGGTTAGCCATTTCAAAACAAAATTTATATGCACGGTGAAAAACATAAAAGCCATTCTAAATGCAAAGAGAAAAATCAACTCTTTCATAACTTAATATCGTTTTTTTTGTGTGTGTGTGTGTGTGGTTTTTTTTTTTTTTGCGGTACGCGGGCCTCTCACTGTTGTGGCCTCTCCCATTGCAGAGCACAGGCTCCGGACGCGCGGGCCCAGCCGCTCCGCGGCACGCGGGATCCTCCCGAACCGGGGCACGAACCCGTGTCCCCTGCATCGGCAGGCGGACTCTCAACCACTGCACCACCAGGGAAGCCCCTTAATATCGTTTTTAAAAAGAGTTCCCTCGTTAGACATATGGTCGGCTGCAAGTACTGTTTCTCCTTTACAACAGCTTCTGCAATGATAAGTCTAATATTGAAGCAGGAGACCCAAAATTAAAGGCAATTCTCTATAGTTATTTCCAGTTAATAAGAAGTCATCTAGAGTGAGTCCTTACAGCCACTCGATTTCATTCTCAAATATTCCCTTATGGAAGAACAGGTTACCTTATCTAATGAAGGTTGCTTAAGAACACGGTTTAAAAAGTAGAAGTCTCAACAGAAGTATAAAGAACATTTTTTTTCTTTTTACAACTCTCTCTCTCTGCATTTATGGCCTACATCATGATACAGCTTAACCAGCCACTTCCCCCATCTGCCTCGCTCACCATCTGCCAAATGATGGCTATTCCTGCTGGAGTTTCCTAAACAGCTGAAAAAAGTAAACAGGTCCTGTATCCAACAGGGGCTCTCAATTCCTCTGAGAAAGGCCATGTAAAACTCAGAGAACGTAAGCAAATGAAACCTCATTACATTTGGGGGATTGTCGTTTTTAAGTTCTGGCTTAACAAGCATAGAAAACAAATTTCCAAGGCTAGGCAATTCACAGATTTGCTGATTTATTTTGACATTAATTAAAATCGCAATGAGTTATGTGTGAGCTACTGCATTGTTGGGAAAAGTTGGCTCCCACGTGGGAGTGGGCATGGTGCTGAGGCTGAGCATCAACGGTTCATCCTGGGGGCACCATGCCATCTTCCCCACCACTTCAGGAGCTCAATTATACTATGCACGAGTTTATAAATGAGGAAACTTTGGATAAGACCTCTTATACCTGCCCAGAAGTCATACACAGCTAGTAAATGGTAAAGGAGCACTAGCCAGGGAGAGTAAAAATACTCTCAAGTGAAGGTAAAAATAATAAAGTATGCAAATACATTTTTGACAGATTGGCTAACCACATGGTTTTCAATCCAAGCACAGTACATGTTTAAAAATTAGAAAATATGCACCACCTTTAAACATTTAAACATTGAAAAGTCAAATTTCAAATGCTCTGCAGTGAAAGTTTTCTTTGCAGAGCCTCTTGCTTCACATGGCAGATTGATTCTGTGCCTCTCTTTCTAATGGGGCAGATGCTTTCAAGTCTGGCTGACTGGGGAAAGATAACAATTAATATTAATGATCTTTAGCACCAGACGGCTCACAGTGTAGGTGAAAAACCAACAATCAAGTCATTCTTTGGCAAGTTTAGATAAAATTAGGAAGTGCTTTATGAAACCAAAACCCTAATAGAGCAAAACTGAGCAGACTGCCATTAAGATTACAGAAGAGCTACAGTCTCCAGGTATATTTAAAATATATAAGCATGAGTAAAATATGTTTTAAAGAAATGCACTGGGGGTATTGATGGGAAGCTGGTTTTCCCATAAAAATAAAATTCAAAACTGGGAAGACTGAAGTTTAGACAAATTTTGAGACTGGGTTTGTCCACGGTTGCCAGCTTTCTTCCTTCGAAAGTTGCTGCACAAACGCACTAAGGCTTCGTAGACTGGCTGAGCTCATCTAAGCTAAATGACATGTTGTTGCAAAGGGTTTACTGATTGTCACTTCAGCCTAACAGCCCTGTGCATCATGATGTTCTAACTCAGATATTCCCAGTCAGGCAGGCTATCACTTGTCTCTCTGCCTCTCCCAAACCTCAATCCTCTTCCAGCTGCAAATCACCAGGCATTCATCCTTTGTCTCTCTTGTTATTACCACCCCATTCTGCCAAGTTGTGTGTGACCCCTCCTTCAGAGCCAGGCTCAACATCACATCTGTGCTAAGCACGTCCTCAGCTCACCCTCCTACATAGCAGCATTCACTTGGATTCCTTTTCTATGAAGCCTCTGCTGTTTTCTGTTTTCCCCTGGGGTTTCCTCCCTGTCCCTTTTCTAAATGCTTAAAAGTCTGGGTCCTCTTCTTCCATTATGTGGAAGACACCATGGGGATTTAACATTGTACTGGGAAAAAACAAAAACAAAAACACACTGCACCGGAGGTTCTAGCTGGGGCTTTAGGCAAGAAACTGTTCTAAAATTAAATATAATAAAAAACACTAAACTGACACTGTGAGTGGATGAGTTGTATGGTATGGGAATTACATCTCAATAAACCTTTCTTTTAAGAAAAGCTTTTAAAGAAGACTGTCATGAAATTTTTATTTTAAATTCAGAAATTCCGGGGCTTCCTTGGTGGCGCATTGGTTAAGAATCCACCTGCCAATGCGGGGGACACGGGTTCGAGCCCTGGTCCAGGAAGATCCCACATGCTGCGGATCAACTAAGCCCTGCGCCACAACTACTGAGGCTGCGTTCTAGAGCTCATGCTCCACAACAAGAGAAGCCACCACAATAAGAAGCCCACGCACCGCAACTAGAGAAAGCCCACGTGTAGCAATGAAGATGCAACACAGCCAAAAATAAACAAATAAATAAATTTATAAAATAAAATAAATTCAGAAATCCCTAGTCACTGAGAAATGCCATGTTGTTTCCTATCATCCTAATTAAGAACCACAGGCTCCAAGTACATTCCACTTGCTTAAATCATATAGGAAGAAAGGCTGATCTAAAACCCATACCCCTTTATACCCTTTTTTTTTTTTTTTTTTTTTTTGCGGTACGCGGGCCTCTCACTGTTGTGGCCTCTCCCATTGCGGAGCACAGGCTCCGGACGCGCAGGCTCAGCGGCCATGGCTCACGGGCCCAGCCCGCTCCGCGGCATGTGGGATCTTCCCGGACTGGGGCACGAACTCGTGTCCCCTGCATCGGCAGGCGGACCCTCAGCCACTGAGCCACCAGGGAAGCCCTATACCCTATTTTTTTAATGTCCCCTCCATCTTACTTCTGCTTTATAACTCAGAAGGACTGTGTTACAGACACTGAGCACTTGAAATAATTTGTAATACTGAAGTTAATTAAAGGGCAAAGAAAGTACTACATAATCTGATACAAAAACATTAGCAAACCCTTTATGATCCAACAATTTCCTGGACTCAGAGATGAAGAAGTTCCATGGTCGGCTGTCTCCTCTCAGGAAGGCTTCCTTCTAAAACAACCTTCCCTACCAGGCACTCTCTAGCTTTGCCAGGAAGTTTCCAATTTAACAAAACATGCCGTTCCAGAACTGGGCAACTCTGGTTGTCAGAACATCATTACATACAACTGAAATTTATCTTCTTTAAGTTTGCCTGATAAACCAAATTTTGCCTTATGGGATAACAAAGAAAGGTCTATTCCTTTTTTTTCTAAGACTTCCCTTCAAATGCCTAAACTTATTATTTGGGAAATTCTTATTAAGTATCTACTACGTGTAGAAGAAAGCATTATAGGAAGTTTAAATATTAATAAGACAAATTGTTTGCTCTGAAGGAGGTTACAGTTTAATAAGACAGATTCACAAACTGCTCTAATATAAAAAGAAAAATATACAAAAAGCATACAAAAGCATCAGATTTGGAAACAGAGTTGGGTTAGAATTCCAGCCTTAAGACATAGCTATGAGTAGCTATGACCTTAGGGAAGTTACTCAACCTCATCAAGCCTCAGCTTCCTTGTTTGCAAACTGGGTATACTAATGTCTAATTACATAGCTGTTGAAAAAAAGAACTGGCGGCAATGTGTGAATACACATACACATACACACACACACACACACACACACAAAGAGCAAGCATGCAGATAAATATGTAAAGGAAAGCTGCTTCTGCTGTTAATACTATCACTACTATTACTATTACTATTGTCATCATCATCATTTCCAACATGAAATGTCATGGTTATTCAAAAGAAAGAGATCAGATCTCTTTGGGACAACTAGCAAACACCAGCAAGGTAATCATGATTCCTCCATCCGATGGTGTCTTTCTTCCAAGCTGAAAAAACATTCCCAGAAACTTCAACCATACTTCATATGAAATAGTTTAATATCCTGGCCTCTTTTCTCTAGATTCTTCTCATTTTGTGAAAATTTCCCCAGGCCTCTACCAAGGACAGAACACAACACTCTAAACGTGTTAATCATACATTCACTCACCAATTCTCTCATTCACTAATTTATTCAAAAGATGATTCACTACCTTCTGCATTCCAGGTACTCTACTGGGCCTCAAGATTGTTTTTAATGATTAAGAACATGTTTCTGTCTACAGGAAGCAGAGGCTCTGGTGAAGGAAAGAGTCATCTTTACAAGTATTTGCAATAAAGTGATCTCATACCAAAACACTAGCAAACTATGATCACCATGTAAGTATCAAGAGAGGTATGTACAAAATTACGTGGGAATTCCCAGTATTTCAAGACAATCTTGCCAGAGCTACCTTATTTAAGAGTGGACGTGTTCTGTGAACTTGTACAGGGTCACTCTCGTTTTACTGTGGTAACAGACACCATCTATCTCTCTTTAGGAATTGACTTGTGTGATGCTGAAAGGAACTGGGATATGGTCTGGCCTCCCCAGCCATAGGGATTAGAAGGTGAACTAAGCTGTCCAACCAGAGTAGCTCACGGTACTGGACAGAATGGCTGGTCTGGGATGGGCTCGTGATTCAAGCAGGGCCAGAGTCTTTCCGGAAACTTCGGTCAGCCCTCCTATAAAACGTTGTGACGGTGACAGTGGTTTGGGTAGAGATGTCAGGGGGTATCTGGCACCAGAGCAAAGAACCGACCTGAGAAGGAAATCAAACTGAGCTCAGAATATCAGCGAGAAGAGCAAGAGAAAGTCTTGATAAAACTCTTCACTCTGCAATGATTTCCCAGTCACATTAGTCAAGAGACTCCTGCCCTGCCTTCCCTCACTCCAATTCTGAAAAGTATTTTTAAAATTCATTAAATTTTCTAATCATCCCCAAGTACAGAAGCAAAACTGACACCTTGCTTTGCCACCATTAAAAGGAAACATGTATTGCATCCAAGAGTGGTAAGGGTAGGAGGGACCACTTTTTACCCTGAAATAAAACAGACCAAAAAAAGTTACTCTGTCTAGTTTTGGTACCCAAGATAAATAAAACCTCAAGCTTTTCTGTAAGTTGCTGACTCCTTTACAAAACTACCTTAACCCCCTGACTTTTACAGGCAGATATGAGACAACCTCTGTTGATATGATGAACAAGAGAATTGTTAGGAGTTTGAGATTATCATACACACACTACTATATATATAAAATGGATAATCAACAAGGACAGACTGTATAGCACAGGGAACTCTACACAATATTCTGTAATAACCTATATGGGAAAAGAACCTGAAAAAGATAGATAAATGTATATGTATAACTGACTCACTTTGCTGTACAGGAGAAACTAACAGAACACTGTAAATCAACTATACTCCAATATGATCTAAAAATTAAGAAAAAAAAAAAAAGGAATGCCTATTATATTCCCCTCAGGCCTTGGAAATCTGGGCTGGTTCACAGCTCTGGAGCCTCAGTAGCCTTGGTTCCCAAGGCTGGACTCTCATGGGGCTGAGGAAGCAGGGAAGGATGTGCCAGCAAAGGAGCTCCCCTTGGACCTGTAGTGCCTGGTCCCCTCTGGATGGGACCACAATCTCCAGATCCAGGCGGACCTTCCTACAGCTATGCCACGCCTAGTGCAACCAAAGAACTGTGGACTGTCTGGGCCGGAAGAGCACTGAAAAGTCACCTAGTCCCCACGTCTCCTGATGCTGAGGTGCTCACCTCCAGCCTCCTTCCTTAGAGTCGCTGCCCCCATGGATGAAAGCAATCTGCACATTTTTTTCAGGGGTTGGGATTGGTCCGGGGGTTGTAGTGGAAGGGGGAAGATGTAAAGAAACACAAGCCCTTGGGTGTCTGTTGTACCACACTCCATTCTCCTTTACAACCCTGGAACAGGACTTTCACCAAGCCTCTGGTTACCCCAGGAACCCGAGTTTGGCATGAAGAAATGCTGCTACCTTGTGGTCGTTTCCCATAACTACAACTTTAAAACCGGTGCTTATGGGCACTTGACATTCACAAGGCCTGTGGAGCTCTAAATGATACCTGCCTTCAACAAACGTCCTGGGGTAGTACTCGACAGAGAATTCGTAAAAGGGTAGACTTTCAAGAAGCCAACTTCAAAAGGTAAATTTCCCACACACTGATTCAAAAAAAAAAAAAAAAAAAGCAAACAAGCACATGGAAAGATGCTCAGCATCGCTTAATAGTAGAAAAATGCAAATCAAAACAACAACGAGGGGGGCTTCCCTGGTGGCGCAGTGGTTTGAGAGTCCACCTGCCGATGCAGGGGACACGGGTTCGTGCCCCAGTCCGGGAAGATCCCACGTGCCGCGGAGCGGCTGGGCCCGTGAGCCATGGCCGCTGAGCCTGCGCGTCCGGAGCGTGAGCTCCTCAACGGGAGGGGCCCCAACAGTGAGAGGCCCGCGTACCGCAAAAAAAAAAAAAAAAAAAAAAACGAGGTATTACTTGGCACCAATCAGAATGGCCATCATTTAAAAGTCTAGGGACAAAAATTGCTGGAGAGGTGGAGAAAAGGGAACCCTCCCACGCTGTTGGTGAGGCTGTAAATTGGTACAGCCACTATGGAGAACACTATGGAGCTTCCTTAAGAAACTAAAAATAGAACTACCCTATGATCTGGCCATCTCACTCTTGCGCGTCTCTCTGGTGAAAGCCATAATTCGAAAACACACTTGCACTCCAACCTTCACTGCAGTACTATGTACAACAGCCAGGACCTGCAAGCAACCAAAATGTCCATGGACAGATGGATAAAGAAGACGTGGTACAGATACAGAAGGGAATGTTACTTCACCATGAAAACTAATGAAATAATGCCATTTGCAGCAACATGAATGCACCTGGAGATGATCATACTAAGAGAAGTAAGTCAGACAGAGAAAGCCAAATATCATGATATCACTTATATGTGGAACCTTAATAAATGGTATAAATGAACCTATTTACAAAACAAATAGAGTCACATATGCAGAAAACCAACTTATGGTTACCAAAGGGGAAAAGTGGCAGGGATAAATTGGGAGCTTGGGATTAACATACACAGAGTACTATATGTAAAATAGGTAACCAACAAGGCCCTACAGTGTAGAACAGGGAACTCTGCTCAATATTCTATAATAACCTAAATGGGAAAAGAATTTGGAAAAGAATTGAGACATGTATATGTATAACTGAATCACTTTTCTGTACACCTGAAACTAACACAAAATTTTAAATCAACTATATTCCAATATAAAATAAAAATTAAAAAAAACAGCTTAAATGAAAACCCAATTTTCAATTTTTATATTCTTGGAAGGTTTTTCCCCTTTAAATATCTGCTGTATTTTTTAATTTTCTGAGCCGGGTCTTCTAAAGCCTGGATTCTCTTATAAATCTTTTTGGCAATTTAATGTTTTCTCTTTTTAAAATACTTTTATATCTGAGACTTTCTTTGACACAAATAAAATTTGATTTTACTAATTTGAGCTCATTTTTCAAGCACAGAGATCTTCCTGACCCAGCTTTATAAATTTACTATTTGGTATACTTAACCCTAATGTCTTCATGCAAGTTAAGGATTTTTCAATAATATGATGAAAATAAGTTATGTGAATTCATATTCTTCTTGGTATGAGTTAGGGTATTTAGAAATACTTTGTTAAATTTATCTTCCTATGGCAAATATATAACAACTATACTGCTAGTCCAGATCAACTATTCTCCTAGCTGCCATCCAATTATAAAATCAAACATTTTACATATAGTTCTTGGGTTAGCCATATAACCAACTTAACCATATCATTGGGTCCACAGTTCTCTGTCTTACCCATAGAGAGAGCTTATCCATACGGAGATCATCCATCGGGAGAAGCTCCATCAAGTATCTTGTTAATATTAAAAGATGCCCTCTCGGGCTTCCCTGGTGGCACAGTGGTTGAAAGTTCGCCTGCCAGTGCAGGGGACACGGGTTCATGCCCCGGTCTGGGAAGATCCTACATGCCGTGGAGTGGCTGGGCCCATGAGCCATGGCCGCTGAGCCTGCGTGTCCAGAGCCTGTGCTCCGCAACGGGAGAGGCCACGACAGTGAGAGGCCCGCGTAACGCAAAAAAAAAAAAAAAAAAAAAAAGATGCCCTCTCTTGAAGAATACTTGCCCATTATCACGGGTCAACATTCTTTTGGGCTCAAATCTCAAGCACTGAATCTGTGCATGTGCTTGTATGTAACCATATGGGGGTACCTCATGCAACACAGGTAAAAAGTGGGTTCTACGCAACCTTTAGAAAACAAAATATATGTAAAATTTCCAAGCTAACTCACTACTATGAAAGCATGCCTACTCTAGCACTAGCCTGTGGCGTTCAGGGCGACTCCCTGCTCATATCCTCATATTCTAGTCACACTCAGGCTCCCTCCCACATAAGGTCTTCACCATCCTGCTTCCTCCTGCAGAAATGCTCTCCTCCCATGCCCTTGCCCAGGTTTTACACAGCTCTGAAGCCTTCCCTGATTTGATCAGAGCCCCCCCAAAAAAACTCAGACTTCCCTGCTGTAGCACTAATAACAATTGGAAGTAATAATTCATTTTCTTTGACAGACTACCTCTTCCTCTAAAGTCTAGACCAGTAGTTCTCAAATTGCTGAGATCCTGGACCCGCAGAATCAGAATTACCTGGGAACTTCTTAGAAATGTACATTCTCAGGCCCTGCCCCAGATCTACTGAAACAGAAAATCTGAGACAGGAACCTCCAGGTGAGTCTGATGCTCAGATTCTGAAAGTGGACAACCACTGCTCTACCATCTATGGAGACGTGTATCTTCTTCTCCCTATCCTTACATGGCCCTGCTCTCATCACTCAGCAACTCTGTTTATAACCAACGCTCCGTAAAGATTCACTGAATAAATGCGTGAATGAGTACGCATTTCACATTTTTCATGATGTAAATGAGAGTCCCTTAATCAGGATTAGAATGGTTCCAGTTACCAATTTAAATTTTCCTTTAAAATGTCTCCTAGAGGCAGGAAGCAATCAAATAATGAAGCTTCAAAAACTTGAACGTTCCTGTGTCGTATAAATTATAATGTTCAAAGTCTGTATACCTCAAAGAGCCACTTCCCTTGATGATCCTCTCCAAGCATGGGGAAAGTAAGATCAAAAAGAGTATGATAGGGCTTCCCTGGTGGCGCAGTGGTTGAGAGTCCGCCTGCGGATGAAGGGGACACGGGTTCGTGCCCCAGTCTGGGAAGATCCCACATGCCGTGGAGCGGCTGGGCCCGTGAGCCATGGCCGCTGAACCTGTGCGTCCGGAGCCTGTGCTCTGCAATGGGAGAGGCCACAACAGTGAGAGGCCCGCGTACCGCAAAAAAAAAAAAAAAAAAAAGAGTATGATAGGACAAAAAGAGCCAAAACACAGTCGTTGAACAACCTGGGAAACATCACTAAGCCACTGGAAAATCACCAGGCTACTCCAAGCAAGAATAACATACCTCTTAAAAAGATGAAACCACAACAAATGAAAATGTTGAAACAAACAAAAATAGAAAAAAATTCAAACGCACATGTGTTATTCACACTTCTTCACTATATCTGTTATCTAATTAAGTTCCCATTGCATTTTGTTCACTTCTGTAGCTAGAAACATTTCTCTTGAATGAAGTCTTAAAGCAGTTTTTAAAGAATCACTGATATAAAATAGATAACTAATAAGGACCTACTGTACAGCACAGGAAACTCTACTCAATACTCTGTAATTACCCATATGGGAAAAGAATCTAAAAAAAAGAGTGGATATATGTATATGTATAACTGATTCATTTTGCTGTACAGCAGAAACTAACACAGCATTGTAAATCAACTACACTCCAATTAAAAAAAAAAAAAAAAGAATGTCTGAGTTTATGGTGTGCTGGTACACTGTTTTGTTCTATACCAAGAACAAGTTCAGAGTTTACCCAGACACAACAGAGAGAGTGTAATTTGTGTGTATGTGTGTACACAATATTCCTGTGGGTGTACACATGTGCATATACGTGTGTGTGTGCGCATATGTGTGTATTCTGTGCATTCTACATTTAATATATTTTAATATATGGCTTTACTTCCTTAAGCCCAGGTCAACTAGATTTTGTCACTGTATCCACTGACATAATAAAAACTACTCACTGACATAATAAAAATATGAATTTTGAATACTTTCATTATAGCAAAATCAAGATCTATTTGTATTCTGCATCTCATTCATTTAAGCTTCAGTAATGCTGAATTAATGACTATTACATAAAATAAACTAAAGTTAATTTGCCTTACTCATTAATAAGGAAAGTTTAGCTAAGAAAAGTTTAGTTAAAGAAACATTATTCCAGGTTACTTTCAACCCACCTTAATGGCTCTCTACATATATTTTCCAAATAGAAATAGGCCTCACTTGACCATTATAGTAGGGCATTCAAGATCTTACTTCATAACTCCTTGTCACTTAAAAGCTGTTAGAGTTACTGTTCTAATTAAAAGTAATAGATGTACTTCTAATCATTGAAATTTTCCATTAATTTAAACTGGCCTTCCTTTGACTTATTCTGAGTTAGTAAGTACTTGCTGTACTATAAAACACAAGAATATACTTGGTCTTAAGTATTCAAAAGTAAATTCTTTTTAAAAAAAAACCTAAGGACTAAGGGTAAGATTAACAATTATATAAATATAAAAATTATAGATTAGAACCTAAGGATACAAAATTAAGAAAAGAAAGTAATACTGACATCTCTTTGTATGTTACAAACTAGGTCAAGAAATTAAATGTCATTATTTCAAAGATGCAAAAAACACACAAAGAATGCTGCAGCACAGCCACCTTAACCTCAGTTTCTCCTACTGACATAGGCTGGCATGGCTAACTTTTTATTTATTTATTTTTTTTTACGATTTATTTATTTAATTTATTTTTGGCTGTGTCGGGTCTTAATGGCAGCACGTGGGATCTTCGTTGAGGCACATGGGATCCTTCATTGTGGCAGGCGGGCTTCTCTCTAGGTGTGGCTGCAGGTTTTTCTCTCTCTAGTTGTGGCACATGGGCTCTGTAGTTTGCGGCACGCGGGCTCTCTAGTCAGGGTGCCCAAGCTCAATAGTTGTGGTGCACAGGCTTAGTTGCCCCGCAGCATGCGGGATCTTAGTTCCATGCCCAGGGATCGAACCCACATCCCCTGCACTGTAAGGCAGATTCTTTACCACTGAACCACCAGGGAAGTCCCTAACTTTTTAATTAAGACAATGGCAGGTCAACTGCAGAGTTCCTGTGTGCATTATTCCTCTGGCTAAGTGCCATTTATATGGTAATTACTTTGCATTTTCTAAATGCAGTTACACAGCAATCTGCCATAACTGAATCAGCCTATGGCTGCATGGCTTTTATTGACCAAACCTACTGAGTAACCAAATAATTAAAGAGAAGTTACACAATATTTCCATCCTGTGAGTCACAGAACACACTTTAAGGCTGTGCTTCTCCTGATATTATTTCTGACAAAAATGTAACTTAAAAATAGCAGTAATTGATTGGGCACTCATTATGTGCCAAGTACTATGCTAAGAACCTTAAATTGAGTATTTCATGTATGCTCATGGCAGCCTTATGAAGTAGGTACTGACATTATTTGCGTTTTACAGATGAAAAAACTGAGATTTAGAGCAAATAACTTGCCCACATCACTAAAAAGCAGTAGATACAAAAATCAAAGCTGGGAAGCTGGGCTTCAGAGTCTAAAACCTTAAATTTCCTTCGTGCTACATACACACACGTACTATAAATCTATTCATTTAACTCTCTCATGAACAAATTCGAGTCTGCTCAAATTGGGAAAAGGGTAGATAAATGTGGGATGGAGCTGACTGAACACGGCCTGTACCTTTCCTTCCTCATCACATGGAGTGTGGATCTGGAAATAGTCTTTTGTGGTACAGGGAGGGCGCTCCTTACACTTGCTGGATCCTTCTTCTGCAACATGAAAACGAATTTCAGAAATGAGTCATTTATGTTGTGACTCTAAGAAAAGGCAAACATGAAAACAAACAAACAAAAAGTAGACAAGTGAAAAGTAAAAATAACTGCACCAGAGGAATTTAGGTAGAACTAGCTAGGCCTAAAGAAAATAAAGGCCTGTATTTTTATTTTCCCTAGAGCAATAATGTTTCCATGATACACAGGAGCATATCACAGTTTTTCCAAGAAGACATTAGATTTCCTCCATTATCACAGAATGTTGTAAATTTGGAACAAATTACAAGTTTCTAAGTACATCTCCATGCCAAGGAATCATCTAAAAGTACAATATGAACCTTTTTAGACAAGTATAAACATATCCCAAATAGTTACCTTTGTGGTGGTGGGGGCGTGGAATAGAAAACATTACAAAGAGAAAAGTCCTGCAGAAAGGGGTAATCAGGCGTCCTATTTTACCCACTCAGTATGGATTCCGTTCAGCACTTTGGTTTCTGGCCCACTGTTTCCATCACATTGTATGTGTGATTTCTGGCTTGTGACTATATACTCTCAACAAACATAAATTTAGAAAGAAAAGAACAAAGAGTATCAACTGGAGACTCATTTTACCTGAAAACTGGGAGTCCTCGTCACACTTGGTGCATTCTTTGGCTCCTTTCTCAGAATAGGTGTTTCTGGGACAAACTTGGCAGATGAATGAACCTGGTTCGTCGCTGAAGGTGCCAGGCTTGCATGGAAAGCATTCTGATGTGTATGCCACCCCTGTGTGGTAATGGGAACCAGAGAGAGCATGGGAGGGAGGACCCGACAGCAACAAGCACATCAGCGAGTCCTTGCTGCCTCTACCAGAAGTGAGAGAGAAGTGTTAACAACAAGCTTAGCCCAGGTCTTCTATATCCCATTAATTCAACACCAAAAACGTATTTACTATGTGCAAGGAACTGGGCTGGATACTGAATTGAACACATAAGTGGAGCAAACACTTCAACAAGAGATTCAGACTTGACAGAGGTATACAGTCAGTGTATAAACTCAGCTGTCGAAAGACAACTCCACTAATCAGAAGTGGCATAAACTCTAAGGCTCCCTCCAATTCTATACCATTCTCTCATCTTTGTGGCCACCTGCTCCTTTTTTCTCCACTGTTCACTACGTAGCTGACAAGACCTAAGGGACCCTGGGAAAGGCTCCACTTTTCTTCTGGCTTGTAATTCCAGCCTTTGCCAGCAGATGTCCCTATGACTAATGAGTTAGCGTCGCAGGAACAGGTGACCTAGAACGTACTAAAACATTAAGCCAAACTTTAATAAAGGAGAATCAACTGCTTTAATTAAAAGTTGCCCTGGGCTTCCCTGGTGGCGCAGTGGATGAGGGTCCGCCTGCCGATGCAGGGGATGCGGGTTTGTGCCCCGGTCCGGGAGGATCCTGCGTGTCGTGGAGCGGCTGGGCCCATGAGCCGTGGCCGCTGAGCCTGTGCCTCCGGAGCCTGTGCTCCGCGGCGGGAGAGGCCGCAAAAGTGAGAGGCCCACGTACCGCAAAAAAAAAAAAAAAAAAAAAAAAAAGTAGCCCTAATTGAGAATGAACCACGCCAGGGTTTACTGGCTACTCTTCTAAGCCAGAAAATGCACAGGTGGTTCAGAGAGGCAAAAGGTGTAGGAGACAGGCCAAGATATTTATCTCACTGTTATTTTTAGGGATATAGTGGTGACCTGAATAAGCACTATGCCAGCACAATAGAGACTTCTCAAATGAATAGTAGGATCTTATTAATAAATATTATTTTCTTTTATTTAAAGACACCTACAATTGTCATTATGCTTACTTTTTCCACACAGATTAAATAATTCAGTTTAGGAATAGGAAAAAAAAAATTCCCAGTCAATTTGCCAAGAATAAAACCAGGGTCTCTAGGCCTATATGATGTCTAACATATTAATTTCTGTCCTAAATCCCTGTGAGCCAGCGAAACCAACAAAGTAATCAATATTTTAACTAACTATTAAATGTGACAGGTGACTACCAGAGCAGACTGCTGTGAAATACCTTCAATTGTGATATTTTTTACCAACACTGGCTTGACTGCCTTGGAACCCATAAGGATGCCTGTAGTTCTCCAGTACAATATGTTTGTACCTGATTTCAACATTACCTATAAAGAGAACACAAGATACTCAGGTCAGATAAACCATGCTACCTACAACCATATCTAGAAGCTAATCTCTTAAACACTTTTCAATGCATTATAATGAAATACCATTATTTGGAACCCACAAATTTAAATCTACTGTTAATTGAGACCTAAGTTCTGCTTCAATTCTAAAAAAAAAAAAGTTTGCCAGCCCCAAAAATATAGTAATGATAAAAGGAAAAGAAAATTCTTCAAGCATGATAAAAGATAAAATGATTTTCAAATCATTTGCGTGAAGTCTTGGTTTATATTTCAAAGGGACTCATTTTAGACAGGGAAAGGCACTTAGCCCAATTACATATTGATTGGCTGCCACTATTCACAAGTAGATCTTTGGGCTCTGAAAACAAAAAGGTAACAGAATGAGTTTGCTTCATTTTAAAATTATTTAACAAAAAACACTGCAACAGCAACAAGAGAAAAATAGGATTATTCTTATAGAATAACCCGATTTAACTCTATGACTCAGGAACTTAAATGATACCACGTCTAATATTTGCTTCCTTTGCCACCAGAACATATTTATAAATCGAACTACTTTTCTGATCAATTTCATGCCGATTCAGTCAAGTAAACTAATGTTAAGGGTGCCTTGCTTTCTCATTTGCCACCCTACTCTTCTATGCAGTCTCTGGCTGGCCAAATTCAAGCAGTATAAAATTAAAATATATCTGACTAATTGACCCTGCCAGAGATTCAGAGAAGTACTGTGTTAAGTACTTTCCTTTTGTGTTAAGTCTTTGTAAGTGAAGAAAGTGTATTTCTTGCCAAGGGTTACTTGTACCTTCAAAGCCCAGCGGACTGAATGCTTAGGTGAATGGATCTTAAGTGGTACTAATATCACTTCCAGGCATACAGATCAAAAAAGTACTCTGAAAGGGTGCATCATATTAATCACTCAACGATGAGGTACCTGGACTTCCCTGTTGGCGCACTGGTTAAGAATCCGCCTGCCAATGCAGGGGACACAGGTTCAATCCCTGGGCCGGGAAGATCCCACATACCACGGAGCAACTAAGCCCGTGTGCCACAACTACTGGGCCTGTGCTCTACAGCCCACGAACCACAACTACTGAGCCCGCGTGCTGCAACTACTGAAGCACATGCACCTAGAACCCGTGCTCCACAACAAGAAAAGCCACCGCAGTGAGAAGCCCGCCCACCACAAGGAAGAGTAGCCCCCTGCTCACCGCAACTAGAGAAAGCCTGCATGCAGCAAAAAAACACCCAATGCAGAAAAAAAAATTTTTTTTCAAAAAAAACCCAAAACAAAACAAAAAAGGATGAGGTACCTGCTACAACACAAAGGCAAGATGGGCGGTCCCTTATTGAAACAGTGTCCAATCTATACTGCAGGCACCACACTAGGCCCTCCCCATGTATCATCTCATTTAACTCTGCAAGACTGGTCCCATTTCTCTTATGAACTATCAAAGAGATGAAGCCAATTGCCTAAAGAAACACAACTACTGTAAACCAAAGTTAGATTTTAAATCCATGTCTCACTCCAAAGGCCTCAAATAATAATAGATTCAGAGACTGTGTTACCTGATAATTGCCTTCAAGCACTTAGAGTTGTCCTTAAAGAAATAAGTAGTTAGTCTACCAGACACAACCAGAAAGGGTAGAACTTTGAACAATGGGTGATGAATAGATAGACAGAAAGCAGGTTTCAGCTCCAGACATAGATGAATTTTGTAATACGTAGAGCTGTCCAACAATGGGGTCAGCACAGTCCCCAAAAAGACAAGCTTGAAAATCATTTGTTGGGGAGACTGCAGAGAAAGTTGGATGAAAGAAACTCAAGGATCCTTCCAATGCCAAGAGTCACTGATTCTCTTTCATGTGATTGCCACATTAGTAAACTTACATACTCAGAGGTTCTGTATATTTGTTTTGAGTAGACTTCCTATTAATGTCCCTTTTAAAAGGAGGAGAGTTGGAGTGTGATGGGAAAGAGCAGGAAGAGGAAGCGAAGAAGAAAGAGAAAGGCATGAAAACAAGTACTACAAAGAGCTTGAGTCCATGAAACTTAGGGACAATTTCTTTGCTAACTAGAAGTTTCTAAATTAAAAAACAATTTTGATCTTTTTTTTCTTAAAATAAACTTAAAAAAAAAGGGTGGGGGCTTCCCTGGTGGTGCAGTGGTTGAGAGTCCGTCTGCCGATGCAGGGGACATGGGTTCGTGCCCCGGTCCGGGAAGATCCCACATGCCGTGGAGCGGCTGGGCCCGTGAGCCATGGCCGCTAAGCCTGCGCATCCGGAGCCTGTGCTCCACAACGGGAGAGGCCACAACAGTGAGAGGCCCGCGTACCGCAAAAAAAAAAAAAAAGGTTGGGAAAAGGAAGGAAGGAGAAGGATGGGGTTGGTGGGAAGCGGAGGACAGAGAGAAACTTACAGAATGAGAGCCCCATGCTCCACTGTCGGTGAGTTTTACCCACTTGTCAGCAGTGGTGTCCATCTCCTGGCACTGATCATTTTGAATCTGTGGAGTAAACACAAGGGCCCCAGTAAAGCTTCTTGAATGATGGCTTTAATCAAATTTGTTACTCAGCACAGGACAGGCTGCAAGAGCTTCTTTCAAGGTCTACAAAGCAATGGCCATGAGTAATTCTCAACAAGTAAACGTGCCAAGACCTCTGGAGCCTAAGTGACAACTGCATATGAGTTAGTAGCTCTAAGTAAACCATCCTCATTATTGTAACAAAAAGACTAGGCCACTAAGAAGGCGGGGACAGCGGGGGCTGCTAAGCACAAGCGGCAGAGGCAGAGGAAGAGAGAGTTAGCCTTGAAAATCCACATAAAGGGGAAAAAGTCATCACAAAAATGTAAAAGCTTGCATTCACCAGGCAGGCCCGAAAGTATAAAAATCAAGTTTATTTTTATAAGATTTGAGGCCATTAAATTTTTAAATTAATAAATAAATGAAATCTGCTTTGTCTTCCTTTCCCCGGGACTTAACCCAAATGTGTATAGGTAAGTGGCTACAGCCAAAGTCAAAGCCCCAGCTGGTATTTGGGGACAGATGTTAATGATATTCTATGCCAGTGCAAATGAATACAGCTAATATCTTTAGCACCAAACACTTTGTGCTTTTCAGACAACTCTTCCCAAATACCTAGGAGTTGGGACATACTCTTCCAGGCCTATGAAGAATACCTAGACATCAAAAATTTGGCCATCTTTACAGTCTTGTGTAACAGTCAGCAACAGAGTTGGGTTAAAATAGCATCTCATCTAGTATACTTCTGCCCAAATGGCTATTTCTCTCTTCTCTAAATCATTTTTCCACTTCATCCATCCCCCTAATTTCACAGATAGCAGCATTAAAATATTTTCCAGGGCTTCCCTGGTGGCGCAGTGGTTGGGAGTCCGCCTGCCGATGCAGGGGACACGGGTTCGTGCCCCGGTCCGGGAGGATCCCACATGCCGCGGAGCGGCTGGGCCCGTGAGCCATGGCTGCTGAGCCTGCGCGTCTGGAGCCTGTGCTCCACAAAGGGAGAGGCCACAACAGTGAGAGGCCCACGTACCGCAAAAAAAAAAAAAAAAAATTTCCATACAAGTTATTTCCTAAAGACTTACTAACTAGAAAACGGATCCTTGCAACAGCCAAATGCCAGACAATACTGACTGCTCCTGAGGACATCTGCTTTAACTGAATTCAAATGTCATATTTATGTTATAAACATAATGACAATCCTAATGCAAGTGGTAAGCCACTTTTAAACAGATAGGAACCCTGAATATATATACCTGTGGTGGTCAATGTTTAGATAAACTGAAAGGTTTTTTTCAGTTGATATCAGACATCATGCGTTATCGTGACATTCTCTTGGCATTCTACGGATCTGAGTTCTCCTGTTATTCTAAAAGTAACTGGTAAAGGTATAACCTTGGTCTAATCATTTATTGTCTCCAGATTTCAGTTTCATCATTTAAAAAAAAAAAAAGTGTGGGGCTTCCCTGGTGGTGCAGTGGTTGAGAGTCTGCCTGCCGATGCAGGGGATACGGGTTCGTGCCCTGGTCCGGGAAGATCTCACATGCCGTGGAACGGCTGGGCCCGTGAGCCATGGCCACTGAGCCTGCGTGTCTGGAGCCTGTGCTCCGCAACGGGAGAGGCCACGGCAGTGAGAGGCCCGCGTACGGCAAAAAAAAAAAAAAAAAAAAGTGTGTGTGGAGGGGAGAGCTGAATGAAACTCCCAGCTCCTAAAATTAAATACTTTACTGCTTTCAATTATGAATTGCTCACAGGTACATCTTCATCTTTCAGTCTTCAGACATTTCCTTTCCACTAACCATTTTGCAGGATGGCCGTAAGGTGTTGACCCTCTGAGTCAATAAACTGCAACTTATAAAGCTGAAACATCAGTAAAAGAAGGAACATGAACTCACCATCCCTTTTCAGTCTACATCCAGAAGAACAAAGGTATCATTGAGAGGAAGTAATGAAATTTCATGCCTTAAGAGTACCTTTACTGACAACTCTCAAAGGACTTAATGGACAACACAAAACTAAATGCTTATTCTAACAATTATACAATTATCTTGCTTCTTAACTTTATTTTAGTAATATTGCAAAAATGTCCAATGGAATAGGGAATCATTCAGTCTGAGAAGTATCTTACAAACAAAATGCAGCTTAAAAACTCAATCTGTTTGAATACTGCTTAACATCTTAAACTCATCAAAGGATATTAGAGCTGCGAGGCTCTTTAAAAGGTCTTGTCTACAATCCACTTCACAAAAAAGGAATGCTGAGGGCTAGAAAGTTAACTTAATTGTCCAATAACACACAACTAGCAATTGCAGAGTTGGGACCCGAGCCAGAATCTCTTGACTTTGAGCCTAAGGCTCATACCTTCATGGAAAATATCTCTTCCTAGCAAACTTTTGATTTAGAAATTTCCATTATCAAGAGCAATATAAATTTGTTTTAGCATTATCAGTACATTTATTCCTGAAATCTGGACCACAGAAACATTTACAAGATATTTTCCCAGTTGCCTGCACAACACACACTTCTTTTTGGTTTAAGAAGTCAATCTGAGAAGTTTTTCTCAAGTATCTGAGTCACTGCCACAACAAATATTTGCAAGATTAGATACAGTTTATATAAATAGTTAAATAATTTTCATGGTAACAGCCCATTCTGTTAGACTATTGTTTTTTCCTATATTGTGTAATGTTATTTAATCTCTTGTCAGAGACATCAACTATCTCATCCATTGATTCCACTGGATTGTACAAAACCGGCAGAATCAGAAACACACAGACACTCCTAACTGCCCATGAATACACTTAAATAACTCAAATATTTGAAATTGCAAAGAGCAAAAAAGCCTTTTAAACAAAAACTAAAATTGGTAAAAACATATTTTTAAACAAAGTAGCATCTGTAGGTAGAAAAAAATTTTTAATGAATCTTGGGGAAAATATCTGTCACACAAGAAGTCTCCACTAAATGGTCTCCTAATAATCACATCCAAAAGGAAAAACAAGCCCAATGTTACTCTACAAGGTGAGAGCTCAAAGTTAAAGAAACAATATTAACCAGAAAATATTATAGACAAAAAATAACACTTCTTTTCATATTGAAAGCTTCAGTTAACACAAAAACCAAGAAGGCATACAATGGAATGGGAACAAATGATTAAGAGAAATTTTATATGTCCGTTAAAAAGTGAATTCTAGAATATAAAAGCCCTTACAAAGAACTCAAAGAAGATGTTGTTGTCCACATACTGGTACTCAAAGAAAACATAGCCCGACTTCTTGAGGTGTACAGCGTAGATCAAGGATACCGTGCAGTCATCACGATTGGACTCTATGTAATTTCCACGAGGGACCCAGGAAGAGCTGTGGAAACAAAACCATTTCATGTCAGCATTCAGAAACCTCTTTTTTCACAAGTTCTGTAACTGAGATTTAAAAGCGGTTACATTGACAAAGCACAGCAGAGGAGTCTGAAGCTCATGTGGAACTCAGAGGCCAACACCATTGCTGGAAAAAGGTTCATTTCTTGTGGCACATGACTTCCTAAATGGTGGCATGGTTAAACAATCAAGTTGCTATGTAACTGTTATTTTTCACCAAAAATTTGATTGCTAAACAGATGATCACTAATTCCAGTTGTCTTAGATGGAGTTATTCTCTCAAACAATATCTAAAGTTTTATTTACAAACATATACTTGGCAGGGGAATGCAGGGGTTCCTTGATTATGAGAGAAGATATCGTCCTAGAAAAAGCCAATTTAAAGTGAACCTAAATAAAATATAGATCACAGTGTCATAATATATAGTAGGGGTAAAAGTCTGATTGGAAATTTTATCTAAAAAATAAAATGAAATATTAAGAAAATACACTAGTGAATAAAAGTTGGGTTGTAAATCTAACCATCTAGTTCTTAGATTAATCAATAATGAGTCACGTGCCAACTTTTGGGCCAAAAAAAATTTCCAACCAAACCATATGACAGCACAACTTACTATCCTTCTCTTCAAATTTAACTTTCTATCTGGATGATAAGTGAGATTTTGGCAAATTATTTTCTTTTTACTAACAGAAAAAAAAAATTTGAATGAAAGACTGAGACTTCCACATCCCATCATGACTCACTAATTGGCATTGGATTTGCCCTTTTCTTTAACAATCTAGTAAACTAAACAAAACATGTGAGCCATGTTCAGGCATTGACAATAGGCAGTGAAGGACTGAGATTCTTGACAGCAGGAAACACATGAGACAAAGCCCAAATTGACCCTGACCTCATCCTTCAGGACACTTTCCAGACCATGGCACAGGGAGATAGCACCCAGGCGGAGCACAGTGATCTCACTGAGCAAAGGAGCAGGGATGAATATTTGGGGCAGCTGAAACAACTGGAATGTTCAGGCCTGAGATGCAGAGAAAACAGGGGCTCCAGAAGTCCACATGGAGTTTCTCTGAAGTTTCAGGCTTGGGTCTGGAGTGGGCAGGCCTACCAGTGAACAGCCATTGCAAAGCTAAGACATAATCAGAGAGGTCACTTTTATGGGAGTCACTAGAGCTCCAGGACAGCCAGAAAGGAGAAAACGTAATAACCCCATTGGACATTCTTCTGAGATTCCAGAATTGCCACACTTCAGGAATAAGGGCCATGCCCTAGAGTAGGTATCAGCAAACTTTTTCATAAAGGGCCGGAGAGTCAATAATTTTGGCTTTATGAATCATCTGGTCTCTCCTGCAATGCTTAACTAGGCCACTGTCGTTCAAAAGCAGCCATAGACAATATATAAATAAATGAGTGCAGCTGTGTTCCAATATAACTTTACTTCCAAAAACCGAGGGAGGGCCCACAGGCCACAGTGTGCCCAACTCTTGCCCTAGAGTAAAGACCATGACCTAGAACTAAGTGTGAAACCAATATCGAGCCACTCTAAAAAAAAATTTTTAAATCAGACCTGATGAGATCAAGGCATTCTTCTCATAAATAAACTGCCTTCCAGAACAAAATCCAACATCTTTTAAATGAAAGAAAAAAATAATCCACATTCCCTACATCTTAACATTCATGATGCCCAAGATACAATAAAAATTTACTAGGAATGCAAAGAAGTGGGAAAGTATGACCTTTAATTGAGAAAAAAGATAATCAAAAGAAACAGACAGGGGCTTCCCTGGTGGCGCAGTGGTTGAGAGTCCACCTGCCGATGCAGGGGACACGGGTTCGTGCCCCGGTCCGGGAAGATCCCACATGCCGCGGAGCGGCTGGGCCTGTGAGCCATGGCCGCTGAGCCTGCGCATCCAGAGCCTGTGCTCCGCAACGGGAGAGGCCACAGCAGTGAGAGGCCCGCGTACCGCAAAAAAAAAAAGAAACAGACAGGGGCTTCCCTCGTGGTACACTGGTAAAGAATCTGCCTGTCAATGCAGGGGACACGGGTTCGAGCCCTGGTCCGGGAAGATCCCACATGCCGCGGAGCAATGAAATCTGTGCACCACAACTACTGAGCCTGCACTCTAGAGCCCGTGAGCCACAACTACTAAGCCCACGTGCCATAACTACTGAAGCCTGCGAGCCTAGAGCCTGTGCTCCACAACAAGGGAAGCCACGGCAACGAGAAGCCTGTGCACTGGAATGAAGAGTAGCCCCCGCTCGTTGCAACTAGAGAAAGCCCATGCACAGCAACAAAGACCCAATGCAGCCAAAAATTAATAAATAAATAGATTTATAAAACAAACAAAAGAAAAAACAAAAGAAACAGACATGTATTTAAGACAGCTCTTCAAAATATAATCAACAACATCAGATAAAAGATAAATACAGCGAGTGAAGGGATGAGGAATCTCAACTATTTTAAGGGAAATAAGAACCATTCTTAAAACTAAATGGAAATTCTAGAACTGAAAATTACAATACATGAAATTGAAAATTCAACAGATGAGCTTAAGATCAAGTTTGAGACTGCAAAAGAAATAGTCAATGACACAGCAATAGAAACTATGTAATCTTAAGTCTAAGAGAAAAAAATTGGGAAAAAAAGAGGCTCAGTGACTTTTGGACGACACCAAGTGGCCTAACATACATGTAATTGGAATCATAGAAGGAAAAGGGGGAGAGAAAGGGGCAGAAAAGCGTTATTGGTGAAATAGTGGTTAACATAATTCTCAAATTTGGTAACAATATCAACCTACAAATTCAAGAAGCTCAGTGAACTTCAAGCAGAGTAAATACAAAGAAAACCACACCATCACAGTCAAACTGTTGAACAGCAAAGATACACAGAATATTTTATAAGTAGTCAGGGAAGTCAAAGATACACAGAATATTTTATAAGTAGTCAGGGAAGTAAAAACACATTACCTAGAAGGGAACTAACCATACAAAATATAGCTAATTTTTTTATCACAAATATGGGAGAGATTCAGAGGTAATGGAACATCTTTAAAGCATGGAAAGGGAAAAGTAAAAGCCCAGACTCATACGTCCAACAAAATATTCTTTGAAACTGATGCTAAAATAAAGATATTTTTAGGTTAAACAAAAAAAAGCTGAGAGAATTTGTGAGCAGCAGACCTGCATTACAAGAAATGATAAAGAAAATTTTACAGGATGAAAAAAATAATACTGGATAAACATGCCAACCTATATACAGGAGGAAAGAGCACCAATAATGATAAATATGTAGATAAGCATATTTTTATCTCTTAAGTTTTTTAAAAAACAATTGATTTTTTTAAAAATTTATTTACTTTTGGCTGTGTTGGGTCTTCGTTGCTGTGTTAGGTCTTTCTCTAGTTGTGGCGAGCAGGGGCTACTCTTCATTGAGGTGCACGGGCTTCTCATTGCGGTGGCTTCTCTTGTTGTGGAGCATGGGCTCTAGGCACACAGGCTTCAGTAGTTGGGGCTCGCGGGCTCTAGAGCACAGGCTCAGTAGTTGTGGCGCATAGGCTTAGTTGCTCCACGGTATGTGGGATCTTCCCAGACCAGGGCTCGAACCCGTGTCCCCTGCACTGGCAGGCAGATTCTTAACCACTGTACCACTAGGGAAGTCCCATCAATTGATTCTTTTTAAAACATTTCATTGTATTATTGGGTTTATAATGTGTTCCTAAATATAATATATAATCGTAGCTCAAAGATGAGGGTGTAAAGGGAACTACACTGGTGTAAAACTTTACGTATTACATAAAACTTACATATTATATAAAAGTACAATAATAATGCTAATAACACGTTAAGAATAGATATTGTAATTTGTGGCCTTTGTAAGATATCTGAAGATATAAAAACACTAACCATAACAGAAAACAGTGATAAATTGTACTTTTTCAAATGTTAAACTTTTCTTTATCATAGGACACCATTGAGAAAATGAAAAGGCAAAAGGAAATATTACACACACATACATGTATTTCTGCATGCATATGTGTATATGTTAAATATTAAATAAATATATTCATGACATGATCTCATGTCTAGCATACACAAAGAACTCCTACAGCTCAATAATAAAGTGACCCCAAAAAATAGCAAATGGGTAAAACACTTCGACACTTCACACACACACACACACACACACACACACATGCACAAAACATATAGACAATGGACAGACATATGAATAGTGCTCAACACCTTTATAAAGAAGGAAAATGCAAATAAAAACCACAAGGAGATATTATTTCTCATACACACACTTAGAAAGACTAAAATAAAACAAGACTTGACGATATAAATGTTGGTAAATATGTACAACAACTAGAATTCAAATGCACTGTTGGACTCTAATGCTACAGCCATTTTGAAAAGCTCTTTGTTTCTTATAAAGGTCAATGAACATCTTTCCATATGACCCAAGCAACTAAAAAGAAGTAAAAAGAATACAATATTGGGGGCTTCCCTGGTGGCGCAGTGGTTGAGAGTCTGCTTGCTAGTGCAGGGGACACGGGTTCAAGCCCTGGTCTGGGAAGATCCCACATGCCGCGGAGCAACTAGGCCCTTAAGCCACAACTACTGAGCCTGCGCGTCTGGAGCCTGCGCTCCGCAACAAGTGAGGCCGCGATAGTGAGAGGCCCGCGCACCGCGATGAAGAGTGGCCCCCGCTTGCCACAACTAGAGAAAGCCCTCGCACAGAAATGAAGACCCAACACAGCCAAAAATAAATAAATAAATTAATTAATTTTAAAAAAAAGAATACAATATTGGGTGGACGGAAAAAAGGAAGAAAGGAAAAAAGGAGGGAGGAAGGAAGGGAGATAAGCAAAAAAGTAAGAGGCTGAAATTTACACTGAGACAGTTACACTCAATACACTGAAAATTTTCTGCTTATCATTCAATCTCTTTAATGAATAAACAATTCCAAGTTTATTGGAATTAGAAAAAGAAGCCACATCAATATCTCCTGCCCACCAAGACAAAGATCTGAGGTCTCATAACACCCTACTAGTACCTTCCTCTAAGGAACTCTTTTATTTAAAAAAATTGAATTAAATTATACACACACACGTTTCCCCCGTTACACAAAAGTACAGTGTTCCTATGAAACCTTTCGTAAGCTGAAACGGCGCAAAGCAAAGAAGCAATTACCTGAGGACACATCTTACTAATGGATTTACAAAATAAATCAAGATAAAGCATAGATCTCAGACACAGTTCAAAGTTACGGTGGCTTGATGCTGAGATGCTGCATGCAGTTCCAGGAAAGGGCTTGGTGCCACTCTCGCTGCCCATGGTTCACATAGCCACTATGACAGCCCCGCTTGCTGCAAAACCAATGCTGAACAGTATTTTTGCTTTTTGCCCCTTTTTTTTTTTTTTTGTAAAAGCGAAAATCCTCTTCAGATTTCTTTTGGTTAGCAAAAAACAGGTACTAATATAGGTTTTTCATAAAAGCGAAATGATACAAAGCAACCTTGGGAAAAGCAGGGGATGCCTCTGTGTGTGTGTCTATGTACATACATAAATATACATCTTGAACTGCATGGGTCCAATTATACGCAGATTATTTTCACTAAAGACACATTACAGTACTACTTGATCCATGGTTGGTTGAATCCGCCAGATGCCGAAGGGTGGATACAAAAAGCCAAATGTTAAGTTACAAGTGGATTTTCAACTCAAAGGAGGATCGGCACCCATAACTCCCCTATCGTTCATGTGTGTACATATATACAAACGTACATGTATATATACACACATATACATTTTATATATAGTTAGAATTATTAGATATAACAATTCTGTTAATGCTATCTAACGTCACAACCCTACGTGATGAAATGACTGTTATCAGAAGAGTAAAAATGTCACCTGGCAGAGAGAGAGACAGCTATATAAAGCAAGGGGGAAGGGAGGGAAGGTAGGAACGAGGGAGCAGAAAACACATCTGTTATCACAGCTAAATAATTCCCCAGCATCTTTAGCTCATGGTAAAAATACTGAGTCGTGAGAAACCATCCTTGTCAGAAGGTAGCCCGAGGCCTAAAGTTAAATTCTCCTAAACATGGCCACGTGAAAGGGGAATGTTACATAGTCAATACAAGAAAACAGGAAGGGTAACAGCCCAAAGATAAACATTTTGTGTTTTTTCAAAACAGTTTATCATGCCTCCAATGTTGTCACAGGCAAACCTAATAATCTCCTGTTAAAAAGGTGGAAATTAAGTAAAGCTGCTTTCCACTTTAGGTGTTTAACCCACTCTGTAACTGGAGACACTCAAGTGTCAAAATGAAGGTTATACATTTTTCCTCTCAGGGGAAAAGAAAAAACATTGAAGCTATTCATTAAAATTACAGAAGGGTTTGTAGAAACACCACTGACTTTAATATAGTTATGAATGTATTATTAGAAAATTAATTTGTTTTCTTAATAGCTTTATTGAATTTTTTGCATACAGTATCTATCATGTCCTAAGAGCAACTATTTTAACCTCATGAAAGTTCAGCTACATTACTAATAAGGACTGTTAAAAAAAAACTGTGACTATTTGCAATTAGTTTATCTATAATCCCAATCACTACCAAGATTATCCTCAACATCTTTCTGGAAAAGAGCAACCACACCCTTCTCAAGGCTCCTTTGGATTCTTACTTGTTACAGCCATCTGGCCTGCTGTCAGAAGGGCCGACCACAGTGTCCATGAATGTTGCAACGTTGGAAAATCCTGCTGGCAATTCATCCCATTCATCAAATTTGATGCCACTGCCCAAGGAGTAGGTGCCTTCACCACACTTACTGCATACCTGATTCTTCATTTCTAGATACTCCCCAGAAGCACAGGAGAAAGCTGGAAGGCAGAAGAATGTATAATCCATTAGTCATCACACCCCCCATCAATTTCCTCCCCTTCACACTGTCACCGGCCTTATTTTTATAAAGCTCTGATCAGGTCACACCCTAATTAAAGCTTTCCAAAGTCTCCCTTATCACTACATGCACTTCACAGTCTGACCCCGACCTATCTTACCGGGCTCATCCCTTGACCCATTCTCTTCCAACCATAACAAAATTCTTATCACTCCCAGAATATTTCATCCTCTTTCTCGCCGCTGTGGTCTTTCTTCGGAGATGCGGACCAACGCACCTGCTCACCTGGAAAACTCCCATTCCTAAGTCAAAAAATGACCCTCTTCAGAACAGAAGGTGGGGCCTTACCCCATCAGGCAGTCAACTGTTCCTCTCTCTGTGCTCCTACAATACTCTTCTCATAATACCCCCCTTAAAGATAGACAGACGGATGGATGGATAGATAGATATCACTTATCAATTGATGCGAGACTTCAAGCTTCCAGAAAGCAGGGATCATTGTTATTTTTGAATTCCTAATTGTACCGGGCAAATACTGAGTGCAAATAAAAGGCTGAACCAGTGAGTGGCATAAACATAACAGGGATAATGAGAAGGTTGTGCTTCACATGCAATAGCTAAACAAGTATCTCCACCATGAATCCATGTTTTCACTATTCACGACTCCCACTGAGTTATTTCCACAACCTCCTTCTTTTTACTGATGATGTCAAGTTCTGTGCTAATGCTCAGAAGTACAGCCAGAAAACAGCAGCCACAGGCAACGTGCAGGACAGCTGACACAGTTATAGAAAAGACGGCAATTCTGCCACTAAGTTATTATTCATTCAGCAAACGCAAACCTATGTCCCCCAAGAGTGGGGCTCTGTGCTCAGAGCAGTATTAGTGACTCAAACGTAGCAAAGAGCTTTCTAATCCTTTAATCAGGATATTAAAGAAACAAGAACAAAATAAGACCTCTAAATTATCCAATGAAGAAAAACAAATCTCCCAGCCAAGAGCAAAGCAGCAAAACTTCACATTTAGGTAAACTCCCTTTTAGAATACATTTGGAAATGTAACAAGAAATAAAACAAGCTAATTTTGAAAAAACGAATTAAAGAAATAGAGCTAAAATCCACACTCATCTACTTACTTATCCACTGAAAAAATGTTTTTCTTCAGAAAAGCTTAAGATGCTGTACAATGCATTTCTAACCCTCAAATCAACATCCCTAAATTAGTAGAACATCAGAAAACAAGGAAAGGTTAGGCAAAAAGTACTGCATGCTGGCTATAAGGTCAAAACTATCTTGGGGTCAAGTTGTACCACTCCCTAAATCTGTGACCTTGAGTGAGATACGTCACCTCTCCGGGTCTCAGTTTCTATCTCTGAAAAAATAAGATAATAATCATAGTGCTGCCTGATAGAGCTATAATGAGAAACTAAAAAATAGTATAAAGTGGTTAGCATGGTGCCTTGCCTTTAATAAATACTCACAACATGTGATTATGATCACTACAACATATCAAGGAACAGTTACAGAAAAAAATTTATTTTACTTTTTATGGTTTATAGGTCTTCTAGCAAACTGATAAACAATACCATAAACCAAGAGCCCACATTACACTAAATCAAGGGTCAGCAAACTAGAGCTCACAGGCCAAATCCGGCCTGCTACCTGTTTTTGTAAATAAAGTTTTATTGAAACACAGTCATAACCGTTCATATACCTATTGTCTATAGCTACTTTCACGCCACAGTGGCAGAGGTGAATAGCTGTGAGAGAGACTGCACTGCCTGCCAAACTGAAAATATTTACTTTCTGACAAAACAAAGTTATCTTTGAAGACAGTTTAGTCTAGTGTCCAAAACTGAACTTTTAACTTAAATAGTAAGAAGTAACTTTTTATGATAAGTTGTTAAAAGGGACCCTAGACTCTAAAAAGGAGATGATTGTGTCTGTGATATTTCAGAGAATGTCCATTGCCCTTTAAAGTCATTAAGAATATCGCCAACTCTTTCGGAGGTATTTCTCTAAGGTCAGAAGGAAAACTGAGAGATAACGTTAACAGTAAATGTATTGAGTATAACACAGCCAATTCTTTTTACTCACGATAGTTATACAAAGTTATCGTGAAAACTAAACTGGCAAATAATGAACCATTGCTCCTGGGGAAAATACAGGCTTAGGCCCCTGTGATTCTCTAGTCACAGTATCTTCATCAACAAGTCACAGTATCATCTTCATCAATATCTTGTTTTACGGGGTTTTCAGCCGGAAAACATCTTATTTAAAATATATTGTTGATTCATCAACATTAAACTTACGGCCAACGGCACTAATACTTATACTTGAACTACGCTTATTTAACTAATACTTATACTTGAACTAAGCTTATTTAACACGTGAATTTTCTCCAAAAGGCAAGGGACAGCCTTCTTGCACTTAGGATCACTATCCAGCACTTCAGCACTATTTTAAACAGTAAGATCACCAATAAAAGGCATAAGAATGCAAAAAACATGGCATTAAATAGACTGTGCAAACAACACAGTTGGCAGTATGTGAAATGAAATAAGGGGGCAGCCTGTCACCATCTTCAACCTCAGCTGGGACCACATGGTCGGATGACTCATTTTTACTGCTCTGTACATGTCTGCAAATGACAGTGAAAGTATTACATGGACTGATTTAAGAGTTACAAATAAATTTTTTAAGGTAGGTAAATTTGCAAATATGGAATCCAGGAATAATCAGGATTGATGTGTTTTAATAGACCTGTGAAGGAAGAAGATACTATGCCCATTCACCAGAAGCAAAAATTGACACACAGTACATTTAAATAACCCTATTAGAAAATTATCCAATTAACAAGTGGCAAAGATGATATTCAAAGTTAGCTCTCTGATTCCAAAGCTCATGTCCCAAGAAAATTCAATTCAAGCAATAATTATTATAATCATTGCAAAAAGGGCAAGTAATGTCAAATTAATTCATTATTATATTTCACATCTTTCTTCATTTGCTGTCTTGAACTGTTAAAAAAATATTCATGTGCATTATAAAGCAATAACAATTCCCTACCCCCAGGTATCTTTTGAAATTTTTAATATATTATAGCTGAAACACACACATTTACCAAATATTTTAGCAAGTTACTAACTTCCATATGCCTCCATGTCCACACCTATAAAAGGAAAATAATAGTAATATCTATCGCCAAGCGTTTTGGGAGTAAATGAGATATTCCATATAAAACATTTAGCAGTGTGCCTGACATAAAGCACATAATAATTGTTAGCTGCAATTATTAATAATATAATTCAGGGGTCTGGGACAATCAGAATTCTGCCACTGGATTGATGATTTTACATCTCTTTAGAATAATTCCATGGTCAAAGTTAGGTGAATAGGTATAGGGCCTTTAGTAATACAGACGAGCTAAAGAGTCTACAGCTTTTTGTATTTTAATTATTGCCTCCTCCTCAACCTTTTTTTCCACGCTGGAAGGCAGCTCTAGAGCCACATGTCAAAGGAAAGGAAGAGCCACACGTTCTTATTAAACACAATTTACTCCATGAGATGATGTCAACACAGCCCTACCGACCTCTTCAGGCAGGCATCAACAAGGACCAGCTTTTCCTTTCCTTATTCCCTCTGTCCTAACCACATCTACTTTCTACTTTTACTCTGCTTTCTTGGCCTTTGGTTTTTAGTTGAATTAGAAGGGTTTTTATAATCTTGAGGACTATACTCTTCATTCAAATTCGCTTACAGTACAACTTAAGACTTTTTTAAATTAAAATATAGTTGATTTACAACGTTGTGTTAGTGTCTGGTGTACAGCAAAGTGACTCAGTTATACACATATATACATATTCTTTTTCATATTCTTTTCCATTATGGTTTATTATAGGATACCGAATATAGTTCCCTGTGCTATACAGTAGGACCTTGCTGGTTATCTATTTCATATATAGTAGTTTGTATCTGCTAATCCCAAACTCCTAACTTATTCCTCCCTCACCCCCTTTTGACTTTGGTAACCATAAATTTGTTTTCTATGTCTGTGAGTCTGTTTCTGTTTTAAAAATAAGTTCATTTGTGTCATATTTTAGATTCCAAATGTAAGTAATATGAGATGTATGGTATCTGTCTTTCTCTCTGACTTATTTCACTTAGTATGATAATCTCTAGGTCCATCCATGCAGCTGCAAATGGCACTATTTCATTCTTTTTTACAGCTGAGTAATATTCCATTGTATACTTGGACCACATCATCTTTATCCATTCATCTGTCCATGTACATTTAGGTGGCTCCCATGTCTTGGCTACTGTAAGTAGTGCTGCAATGAACATTGGGGTGCATGTATCTTTTTGAATTATAGTTTTCTCCAGAGGTATGCCCAGAACTGGGACTGCTGGATCATATGGCAACTCTATTTTCAGTTTTTTAAGGAACCTCCATACTGTTCTCCATATTGGCTGTACCAATTCACATTCCCACCAACAGTGTAGGAGGGTTCTCTTTTCCCCACACCCTCTCTAGCATTTGTTATTTGTAGACTTTTTAATGATGGCCATTCTGACTGGTGTGAGGTGATACCTCATTGCAGTTTTGATTTGCATTTCTCTAACAATTTGCCATGTTGAACATCTTTTCATGTGCCTAGTGGCCACCTGTATGTCTTCTTTGGAGAAATGTCTATTTAGATCTTCTGCCCATTTTTTGATTGGGTTATTTGGTTTTTTGTTATTGAGATGTATGAACTATTTGCATATTTTGGAAATTAAACTTGTCAGTCGCATCATTTGCAAATATTTTCTCCCAGTCCATAGGTTTTTTCCTTTTATTTACAGTTTCCTTTGCTGTGCAAAAGCTTATACATTTGATTAGGTCCCATTTGTTTATTTTTACTTTTATTTCTATTGCTGTGGGAGACCGACCTAAGAAAACAATGCTACAATTTATGTCAGAGAATGTTTTGCCTATGTTCTCTTCTATGAGAACTATATATACTCTACTATACATAGTATATATACTATAGAGTATATATACTATATACTACTATAAAGATAGAAATATGCAGGTGTGGAAAACAACATTTATATCCATCTGTCCCCAACCAGCAAATGGCTGGGCAACTTACTTAACCCTCCTTGCCTCCATGCATTCACATTCCAAGGATGACACGGCTTTCCCCTCCTCCCTCACAGGACTGCTTGTGGTCCTATGAGAGACTGAAAACCACTTTGAGAATAAAATATGACATGAAAATTTAAAGCTTTACTATCATCATGCAACCACCCCGTACAATGTACCAAATAACAGTCTCTGAATTGAATCATTTATATGCTGATTATCATCCATGATTTATGCCTAACAATAAAGAACATCTATTTTTAATCTTTTCATCACAAGGACCTCTTAGTTTTGCTTTTCTTCCTTCAGAGACCTCATGCTATGGAAGATGATGGCTATGCTATGGAAGATGATGGCTGTCAATTACCTTTATTCATAATTCATCCATTTTTCCTACTTTAATTCAAAGTTATTACTAAAATTTCTTTTCTAAACAGTAAACAGCAATAAGAAGCAGTAATAAAACTTTCAGTTTACTTGTTCAATGAGATGTTGATGGTATAGGGAGACTATGCACTCTCATTACAGGTAAGTATATAGGAACCACACTATATGTCACTCAACAGATATTTCTTATCTAGTACTTAGTAGGCAAACACTAGGCACCAAGGGTATTTTGGTGAATAAGATGGAAATAGTCCCTACTCTCATGGAGCATCTAGTGTAGTCTACTCTAGACTTATCTTCCTCAAAATAGACTGAATTTACATTTCACTAAGATAAATTCACTGTAAAACTATCGTATCTGTTAACCTAAGTTAATAGCTAAATAAAAAATAGTTACAAATATTTATGGGGAAATGATTAATTAAATCAATTCCAGAATTAAGATGAGCCAATACGTCTATTTTCTTCAACTGTCTCATTCCATTTACGTAAGATAAATAAAACAAGGTTAAAGCTGCAAGCATTGTCATTACTGCCTATACAAGAAGAACACTCTTCCAACTATTACTATTATTCACAGCCATTAAGGAAAATACAAACAGGGAAAATAATGCACAGATTGTGGGTCTCAAAAATGATAAATTTTACCTTCATCAATCATTTAGCCAATCAATTATCATTATCAGATTATTAAAGCTTCAACTGCCCGCCAGGTTTATAATTCTTCCCACAGAAAACAAAAAGGAAGTAAGCAATGGCATCTAAAAAGAAGGTGAACATCAGCTTCAATCCAGCGAATCTCGGCTGCTCTTCTTCCCTCAGTGCCAGTGACAAGGAGAATGCTTAGACATTTTCTTTTCTAAGTTCTTATTTGTGAAATTCTTAAAGAAGAAAAATAATTTCTCTCATTTTACAAAAATGAAAGTGAGACAGGAAGACTCCAAAACAATACATTAAAAGAGGCCATTTCTTATGATCCAGCAATCCGAATCCTGGGAATATACCCAGACAAAACTATTCAAAAAGATACATACACCCTTATGTTTGTTGCAGCACTGTTCACAATAGCCAAAACATGGAAACAACCTAAATGTCCATCGACAGATGAATGGATAAAGAAGATGTGGTGTATATATACAATGGAATATTACTCAGCCATAAAAAAGAACAAAATAATGCCATTTGCAGCAACATGGATGCAACTAGAGATGGTCATACTAAGTGAAGTAAATCAGAAAGAGAAAGACAAATGCCATGTGATATCATTTATATGTGGAATCTAAAGTATGGCACAAATGAACTGATCTACAAAATGGAAACAGACTCATAGAGAACAGACTTGTGGTTGCCAAGGCGGGTGGGGGAAGGGAGAGGGATGGACTGGGAGTTTGGGGTTGGTAGATGCAAACTAGTACATTTAGAATGGATAAACAACAAGGGCCTAATGTATAGCACAGGGAACTATATTCAGTATCCTGTGATAAACCATAATGGAGAAGAATATTTTAAAAATTCACACATATTATACACATATTATATACACGTGTAACTGAGCCGCTTTGCTGTAGAGCAGAGATTGGCACAACGCTGTACATCAGCTCTACTTCAATAAAACTTTTTTAAAAAGAAAAAGAAAAAGAGGCCATTTCTTGCTGATGTTCTTATTCACTGAAGGCATTTCTTCCCCTTGGCTGAAGGGAATCTTTGATCTGTTTCACTGAGATTTTATTTGTACTACGTGTGTTTTTCTTGTCAAGATCCACAAGGCAGCAATGCAGGCTGATTGTGAGTACATTACCTGTCTGCCATGTTCAAGATAAGGTTGGAGGAGAATAACAGAAGGTAACACTGTGCAAATTCTAACAGCAGCAGACACTGCAGTGTACCTATGAGGAGTATATATCCATGATCACTGAGGAGCTATACTGGTCTACTCCACTCTAGTTCACAGGTGATGGAATATGAGGCATGATGTGATCATAGAATGAATAAATTATGATATGTAATAACACTTAAAACTATCAGAATGGGGCTTCCCTGGTGGCGCAGTGGTTGAGAATCTGCCTGCTGATGCAGGGGACACGGGTTCGAGCTCTGGTCTGGGAAGATCCCACGTGCCGCGGGGCAGCTGGGCCCGTGAGCCACAACTACTGAGCCTGCACATCTGGAGCCTGTGCTCCGCAACAAGAGAGGCCGCGACAGTGAGAGGCCCGCGCACCGCGATGAAGAGTGGCCCCCGCTTGCCACAACTAGAGAAAGCCCTCACACAGAAATGAAGACCCAACACAGCCAAAAATAAAAATAAATTAATTAAAAGAAGGCTCAACATTAAAAAAAAAAAAAGAAAAAGAAACTATCAGAATGACCAAAAGGGACTTTCGAGATCACCTGGTACAAACCCACCCAAAATGGATGCCAAGTTTCTTCATCTGTGTGACCTAGAGCATCTTAGTTCAACTTTTCTACCGTCACCACAGGCAGACTCACTATCTATGAGTCTCATGACTCCTATGACTCTCTACCTAATAAATAGACTCCCTGCAGTACCATGGAGCTAAAAGATTTTATTATAGCTAAGCTAAGAAAAATCCACTGTTCGTATTTGAAGTAAAGAGGAATAGCATTCAAAAAACCTACCTCTGCCCCAGAAGTCAAAAGATGTGAGTTCTAGTTCCAGCAGGGCTGCCTGGCCACACGTGGAGTTAACACACGAGCTGCTGTGCAAAGTCTGAAGTGGCACAGTTAAATGATCAGAACTGAATTCTTAAAGCCTGATGCTACCAATAACCACCTTTAACTTTCCATTAAGACTTGGGGTTGAAGATGGGGGCCACAGAGATGTTTGTAAGTTCAGATTTGTGAAATTCTTTGACAGAGAAGGGAGAAAAAATAATTTTCACCTCTCATTTTACAAAAATGAAAGGGAGACCGGAGACATACAAAGCAGTACATTAATACAAACCACTCTGGCCAATGTTCTCTAATTCACTGTTCTCTGAAAAGAATATTCAGTCAAAGGACTGCCTCTCCATCTGTGAAAATGAATTCTCGCCTCTAACATTCTTTCCCGCGAATGGGTCCTCCAGAACCCTAACAGCTAGGATGGTATGACAGTCACTGCGCTTTGCAGAGAAGACTGATCAGCCAGAATACCTGCTCTCCCTCCTCCCCACCCCCCCCCAAAAATATCACCAACTCCTGGTGTTACATAGAAAACTGATCCATGTAACACCACAGCTATCATCCCCATTAAATTAGTGGAGCCTAGATTAAAACTTCCCATCTTTTTTACAAGCAAAAGCTAACTAAGGTAGATTCCATCTTTTAAAAAAACCCCACAAGTGTAGTTTACTGTGGCTTCTTGACTTCGGTGTTTGATGGGGAAGAGGACAAATTCCAGTTCATCGAGCACAGGATGACACAAGGTTTATGGGGAAAAAAAAAATCTAACAGCGAAGGTCAGGGGAAGGACAATGTTGAGAGTATTTGATGAGGTCACCAACGGGGGCAGAGCAGTACATCTGGGAAGTCAGTTTTCTCAACTTCCAATTAGGTCCCAACACTTCGATTCTTATCATCCTGAACTTTTCCTCCTTAGAAAGTGTTGGTCACCCTGTACTTCCTGAGAGTTTCTCTGCCCTTGATTTTGCCGTTTTGAGGGCTGAGTTCTCTCATCTCCTCATAAAACACTTTTTTCAAAGAACCTCCCTCGACCACAGCTCCCATCAAACACAACTGATGTAGAGCCTGTTTCTGATCTGTTATCGTAACACTCTCACGCGTTGCTGTCTTTCACCCACCACTCGCGTGTTGCTGAGCAGATTTAACTCCAACACTCTTCCCACCTGGAATTGGATGCATCAACATCCCAAACTAAGCCTACTGAGGACAAAATGTTTCCGTCCTTTCACATGTAGAATAAAGTTTTACTAATCTGATTAGATCTCCGTGTTTCACCTATGGAAATGAAACACCGAAGACAGTCTCTAATTTGATGGCACCAAGGTTATTCAATCAACAAATATCCCAGTGTTTGAAGCTGCCTTAGGATCCAGGAGAGGATGACAGCTCCTCTCCTCTTGGGAAGAACGAAACAGGACTCTATCCTAAATTAAGAATTTCTGTAGTTGAAAAAATACCGATATTTTTCTAACACATGTTAGATAATGAACGCATATTCTATGTATGTTTTCTAGACATGTCTACAGTTTTCTAGACACAGAAAAAACAAAAGCTAAGCAACTCATTGTATTTGAGGATATAACTACAAATGTGCCTTACATTCAGAACGTTATTCCCTTACCTTTCAGAAAAATAGACACAATTAAGAATAAAATCTACAAGCAGGTCAGTAATCAATTAAAATAAACCCCCAAGCAATATATCGGAGCCTTTAGATGCCATCTTTTAAAAACTCCACTTACCTATAGGAGATTTGCATCATATTTCTATCAAGAGGTAAATGTAAGGTGACCACAATGCCTCAAGAAGGGGCCTAACAACTTGTTCAACAAACACTGTAGTCCTGTCCAAAGAGGCGCGACACCATAGGGGTTAAGAACACGGACCCAGGAGGTAGACTGCTCGGTTTCAAATCCCGGTTCTGCCTTTGACCTACCTGTGGGAGGTATCCCAGTGCCTCCTTCACAAGGTCGTTGGCATGACTGGGTTTGACTGAATACCTGTAAAGCATTTACAGCTGTGCCTGACATACAGCAAGTAAAGATTGGCTATTATACATTTTATTGTTATTTTCACTAAGTTATATTATTATATAATTATGACTCCAGGCACTATAGATTACATTTATCATTCCATTTAAGGCCCTCAAACACCTGCGAGTAGCTGTCTCCAGGTTAAAGTCCTTGGTGTAACACACTGAGCCTATGAGATTTGTCAGAACCTCTGTCCCTGCTCACATTCTCCCTGAGTGCCATCCACACAGACCTCCCAGAGCCCCCAGGAGAACCCAGTGCTGCCTCTAAGTTGCACCTCTGCCCGCGTTTCCTCTGCCTCAAATGCCACTCTGCTTCATCGAGTGCATGAACACCTTCCTTCAGGGTTCGCCTCAGAGATCCTCAGAAAATTAACATGTACGGCCCGTTAAGTATGGCATTTAATCCCTGGCTCAACTCGAAGTCAGGGCACAGTTCTTCACATCAACCTGCCAGGAGTCAGATAGCTTTCCAAGGTGATTCAGTCTGCATTTCAAACTCACACCTGCTTCACTGTGAGGTCCTCTTGACTCCCTCCCTCCCCAGCAAGATCACCCTAGGTATTTGTATCTATCTTGCACTTTGCCCCTATACTCGAAATAATTTATTACCCATAGGCTCACTTACTAGAATAAAAAGTCCTGGAAAAAACAGGAATCTCTTGTTCATTTATTTTTGGATCCCTATCATCAAGAATTTAGGAAATACTCAACAAATGTTTAGTGAACGAATTAAAACTCAATAAATACCTGTGGACTAAATATTTTGCTCAAGACATACAAGCCTGTTGCGGATCTGGGGTTTCATCTGAGGTGTATATCACACCTGACCACGAACTGTGGGAGGCCTGGGACTGGACACCCATGTGGTAATGCTCCCACTGAGACTTACAGAGCAAAGAAACTGTATGAAATTAGTTAAATCATAGCACAAGTAACAACGTATAAAAATTTACTAAATTAGCCTGCCATGTGTATTTAAATCTGTGTTCCTCCAAAAACGTTATATGCAGAAATTAGCAAAAGGGTGCAATTACACATTGGATAAAAGAGTCCTATAATCAAATATACTTGGGAAACTCTGGGTAAAACAGAATGCAGTTAACACACAGTAAATGTTTTATAAATAATTACCATGTTTCTCAGAGATTTTATTATGAAAATGTGGACTGCATCCCTCCATCAAGGGGATACAGCATTCACCATTTTTTAAAAGTATTGGTATTTCACAACAAAAAACCTCAACACGCTTTTTTTGTTTACATGAAATATTTCTTGGGATGAGTATTCCACAGAACACACTTCCGGCATGATACGCAATCACCATTCAATATCAACGTACTCAATTTGCCCAGATGCACTGGCTGCCATACCAATAACAACGCTACACGACTGAAATAGACTAGGTATTGAATCCTGCAGAAGAGCCTACATTTCAAAGAGCTATGATTCCCCCAAAAAATGGATTTTTAAATATCCCACCCAGGAAGCTAAAGCCAACTCTCTTTCCATGAGAATCCTTCCTCTCTTTCAACTCCAAACTAGAATCAAAAGATGTTGACTCAAACTGTCACCTCTGCTTACTCCTTAAGGCCCATGAAATGTAGGTTATGACAATAGATCAGAGAGACACAATGGAAAAAGGAAAACAATTGTAGTCAAGGGTTTTTCTTCTAATCTGTATATAGCATTTCTTAATCTAAGAACCAAATATTAGTTTATATAAATACTGAAGTACAAGATTAAACAATGCCCACAATACTATAACTTGATGCTAACATACCAAATGGGATTACAATGCCCACAATACTATAACTTGATGCTAACATACCAAATGGGATTACAAATATCTTAAATAGTCATCCCCAATTAGAAAATGATGTGTTAAGGTTGAAGTCATGGGCTGAGAAATATGGGAAGGAGTAAGCAATAGAAGATACACACTCCCCAAAGGAAGAGATAACTTATGTTTATTTCCCTTCAGTGCTCTAGACTTTTCTGAAAATATGTAAGGCAATAGGTAAAGGAATTCTCTCCTCACTCCTAGTAGCCAGGCTTTTATTTCTAAGGTTTGGTTTGAAACAAGAAGTCCCTTCTCCCCTCTGTGGTTGGTGAGAGAAGAGAGAGAAGAAGGAGAGAGAGAAGGTACCCCATCCAGGCAACCATTCCAAAATGACTATTGTTTTCGACAATCTAAGAAAGTCAAGAGGACACCCAGAGAGTCAAGGGAAGATTTTTTAAACTCTCATGCAAGAGGGAAGTGACGCAGCAGTGGAGAACGGATGGAGTCAGAACAGGGGTTATATCCCCTCATTCTGGGAGGAGGCAATGAGTGCTGTGTTCAGGAATGACATGCCACCTGCAAGCTGTGCCTGAGTGATGCCCACGGACACGAGACTCAGCACCAGGGCTTGGAAGAAGCAGCAAAGTTCCCTGGAGCTAAGCCTGGAGCCAGCAGAGAGAAGGAGCGAGATGAAGTCATTTCAGCGGCCCACTGCAGCGCTGCCTAAGACACTGAGGTTTCCAGAGCAGGGGGACGGCAGGACAATGAGAAGCTGTGTCAGTTAATAACCAGAAGTTTCTCCATCCCACTTCCTGAGGGCAGCAAGCCTCAAGCTCACATACAGTCCAGCGATCTGCCACAGCAAAAACTGATGCCTGACTTCTCATTAAGCTTCACTCAGAGCCTTGTAGCCAGATTTTACATGATTGTTTTTAAAAATAAAGATATAATATAGCTTGCCCATCAATTCTATTTTAAAAAATGCACAGGTGCTACATAAACATTCCCATAATCCCTTTCCTAAGGAAAGGCCTCCTCTACTGCTTCTTTCTGAGGAAGGGGGAAAGATCTAGCTAATTACATTTTGAAGACTCTATAGGAATTTCCACCAAGGCCACATTCTGGGTTTTGCTTCACTGAGAGACACTAGGATCTGGGGAAATTATGTCTCACACAACCATCGCCCTAAATATTTTTCCCTTACTTGAAGCTGCCACGTTCCGCGTTTTTCTTTTCTTTTATGTGGCCCAACTCCTGGGCCATATCATCAAAATGTAACTGCTGAGTCTAGTGTCTGTGGGCATCACCCCCCCCATCGCAGGTCTGGGCATCACTCAGGCACAGCTTGCAAGTAACATGCCACTCCTGAACCCCAACACTTTTATCCTCTTTTATCCTTGAAACACAAACATCGAATACCTTCCCTTGATGATGGCCAGCGACAGAGCGTTATGCCACACCATCCCCACCCCAATGGGGCCCTGGAAGCTCCGCCAGGCTGTCATCTTCAAGTGGCAATCTAACTCAGTGGGTAAGAGACAGGCTCTGGAATCAAACATGTCTGTACTTGAACCCCAGATCTGCCATGTCCTGGCTATATGACCCAACCTGCAGTAACTTACTTCACCACTTTAAGTCTGAGTTTTCCCATCAGTAAAGTGGAAATACTAACACTAGTTATCTGAGATGGTTGTTGTGAGGATACAACAGAAAATGATGCAAAGCTCCAAGCACGATGTTTAGCATGTAATCTGTATACGAGAAATGGTAGCTATTACTAGCAGTAGAAAATCTAAGCCACTGAAGGAATACTCAGTTATTACCATAACTGCCTTCAGCAGTGAGTTTCAAAATAACTTGCCTTTACCGTACAAAAAAAAGTCACAATCAGAGGCCAGACTAATAACTTCCAGAGCTGATATAAGTATACGACACAAAAATACGTGTAAATTCAGATTTCAGACAAACTACCAAGACAAAAAATGCCCCAGCCATCACATAAGTAGTATCATTTCCAGGTATCATTTTTTAAAGTAAGCACTATCATCGTTTAAAGTGATAAACAACTAATAGTGAGTTTACTAGACCAAGTTCTTAGAGCAGTTCAAGCTGGCATGTCAAATTCATAACATTATCTGTGGAAGATCATAGTAAATAATGAGCAAAAACATCCCTGGCAACATTCAAATAGAAATAATTTGTATTGAAGCATCAGTTCTGAAACAGATTTTTAAACCCTTGGCCAATAAATTTAATCACTAGTGTCCTGGTAAGTGTTGAACAACCGGCTCTCAAGAGGCACCTGATTTGTAGTGCTTGCCAATTCCCATGGTGTAAGTACCCCACCATGGCCCATTTCAAAGGAACAATGAGTTCTCAGAAGCCAGTGCCAGCCAACAGAAGCACACCACTTAGATACAGAGTAGTATTCAAAATGGTTACACACTCCACCTCAATAGGGCTGTTTACAAGGAACCAAGGAATAAGCCCACAAGTAAAAGGTAAATATAGATAAATGATATATGGGTTTTCTAGGAGGGTGACAGAAGCAATTTTGCAATGAGCTAATTCCACAGGCAATACTCAGGCTGTTTCCCTTTTAACTGCAATCCTCCCTCACTGAGAGCTGGTCCTCTTTCTGCACAGGTGGTCACATATACCCCAGCCTTGGATCATCTTCATATCCACTGACCCCAGTATCCTCTTAAGATTCTTGCTAGACCCAAGTCTTTCTCTGGTTACCTGGGTTCTTAGGTTCTCTCTGTATTCATTTAATATCATTCACCAAGAAATAATGGCTTTCTTCCTTAATTTTCCTCCTAAGATTTGCCATCTTCCTGTCTCTCTTTTATCAGTAAACCCACACCTATGCTAAAACTCCTCCAGCCGGTAACAGAGATACAGTTTCTCTATGAAGAGGAAGGAATTAGCTCCCCATTTAATTCCTTTGCTTACCTGCTCTTTCATTTGGGAACAAAAGAACTCAGCTTTTAGGAATACCATTTGGAAGGCTGTAGGAAAACCAAAATAATCTCTCTGTCTTATTCCAGCTTTGAACTCTAGGACACCCCAAGATGACTTCACTGCAGGAACCTGTGACTCACCAAATTCAAGAATTTTAAAAAGTAGATTTTATAAATGAAAATAAATTTCATGACATATTTCTGTTAATTCAAAATGTTGCACTTCAAACTTGCTTAATTGCTAAAAGACAAGCTGTTGAATGTGATAGTCATCAATTCTCTACTCTCTCTGTACGTTACACTATAAAGTCAAATTATAATATTTCTATGGCAAGAAAAAAATAAAAAAAGAACTCCATTGCCAGATGAAAGTGTGTGTATGTGTGCTGGTAATGAAATCACAACAATGTGACTGTACTTAATGCCACTGAACTGTACACTTAAAAATGATTAAGATGGTACGTTTTATGTAATGTGTTTAACAATATTATGCGTACCAAACGTTACTACGTGTATCAAAAATGTTTGAAAAGTCTCTTAAAATGTAAAGAAAAAAAAGAAATCTATTAAATAGAAATTCTGGGCTTCCCTGGTGGCGCAGTGGTTAACAGTCTACCTGCCGACGCAGGGGACACAGGTTCATGCCCCGGAACGGGAAGATCCCACGTCCGCGGCTGGGCCCGTGAGCCATGGCCGCTGAGCCTGCACGTCGGGAGCCTGTGCTCCGCAACGGGAGAGGCCACAACAGTGAGAGGCCCGCGTACCGCAAAAAAAATAATAATAATAAAAAATAAAATAAAATAAATAGAAATTCTGCCACTCTGCCCTTTAGAATTTCAAGTAGGACGGTAAACCAGATTTTTTAAAACAAATAAATAAAAATAACACCCTTTAATATTGCCTGTGTCTCGTTACAGACCAGACATAAGGGCACTGAGTGTTGAGAAAGGATGCTTTTGCTCTGCTAGATCAATGTTCTTTTTTTCAAAGGTCTTTTATATATGCCCTACAAGTAACTTCTCGGGCTCATGTGAGGGGCTTGTGGTTTAATCAGGAAAACAAACGGTCAAAAAGTCAAAACGTACTGCATTCTTTGCCTCTCACTGGGTCAGGCAGGCCAGAGCAGTCCACTGCAGAATTCGGAATGGCAACTCTCCATCTGGAGCCACTGCTATCACATTCTGTATATTCAAAGTGGTAATCTTCCTGCAAATAATCACAAACACAAGCCTTTGTTAGAGCCAATTTTAATGGGACAACTGCGCTTTCTCAGTCATCCCCAAACCTGCCTGGAAGCCTGGTTCCAAACTGTTCTCTCTGCTTGATCCTTATTCTTCCCCCACTCCATCCATACCAAGCAGTACTTTGATCAAGAATGTATCATGCCAGGCACTGAGTAGGCGCTGAGGACCTGACAAGGGCCATGACAATCAGGCGCTCATGGGGTGACCAGCGAACTGTACTCTCACCCACCCCAAAAGGCAACAGCACACAGTCCCTATTTTTTGCAGGCTTCTTAAGCTCTAAATAATTGATAGATATGAATATAAAAGTAAAATAACCCTAGGAAACTGAAGGCTGTCACTGTCCCAAATTTTTCAAAGAAAGAAATAGGAGAACTGTTCCCATTGACCTAATTTCTCACTCTGTTTAAAATTTAACAGAGGTAGAATGATTAATCATCCAAATACTAACTAAAAGACTACCAGTTTTTAAAGCAGCTCTCCCAGGCTCCATCTCCCCCACCACAGCAAGCTGCCTTCGATCACAGACTGTAACACAGACCATTTATTACAATCGCCAAATAAGACCAACCCACTTGTCTCTGGCCTCTATCTTCACTTGACCTCCCCTGCTCAGAGCACATTACACCCGTGAGATGCTTGAGCTGAGAGGAACGAGGACAAAATGTCATTAGACGTTTCAAGAATGAGAGAAGTTATAAATCTCCTCCAAAGTATTTCAGTTCAGTATCTTAGAAGTTGCTAGTCTGCTTCATCTACTCTGTTTGCCTCCTTTACTGTATCAATGACAGGAGTGAATGGAAATATTGCCACATAACCATCAGGAAACCAGGTGGGGAAGTCTGTGTGTGTGTATGTGATATGTGTGTGTGTATGTGATGTGTGTGTGTGTGTATACATGGAAAGAATACCAGTTACAAGGTAGGTTCTGGAATCAGGTCTGAGTTTGAATTGACATTTCATTCCGCCACATGCAGTCAATGCGCTACATTGGACAAGCCACTTTACCTCTCAAAGCAACCATTTTTTTTCATTGGTAAAATTACAATAATAGTATTTCCTGTCTTGTATGGCTCTTGTGGCAGTTAATTGACATAATGTCTGTAAAATGTTAGGCATTTAAGCTACACTGGGTTAGCACTTGTTAGTGGTAGAATTATCATCCTTCTTAAGGGCAATGTGGGTACAGAGGATGATACAGAGGAAGAAGCTAGTGGTAACAGGATAAGGCGCAAACAACCTGAGTCTCTGTTTCCTCTGCTTCAATTTCCGCACACACTTATGATAAACGAGAAGGGACTGAGAGTTAGAGAAGGTGTAATTACCGGGCTGGAAGCAAAGGCCTTATGCTGCATTAGGACTCTCCCCAGAATTAAGATTCAGTTTATACTTCAGGCAATCATCTCTGAAGAGTATTTTTTTCCACTCAAATTTTTTTTTACAAAGTTTGGTAACAGACGATTTAAGATTAAGTTATTTGACAAGAGTCTAGATTTCAAATATGTTTTACTGTCAACTGAGGACGAACCTACATATGTAAAAAAAGAAATCAATAAAAGCTGCCAAATGGGAAAGGCTTTCCAGAGGGAAAGATGGGAGGAAGGAGGGGGAAAAGGGAGGAAGGGAAGTAGGAAAAGAGGAGAGGGAGGGAGGGAGGAAAACATAACAAAGGTCACTAAATTTGACAACATACAAATGTTAAACACTGTACACCAAAAGTCATCATAAACAAAAGTAAAAGGTAAACAACAAAACAAACTGGTGAAGAAACACACAGCAAAGGTTAACTAACTTAAGAATACTGGGTTTCTGAGTTCTGGAGGTGAATGGTGGTGATGGCTGTACAACAATATGAATGTACTCAGTGCTACTGAACTGGACACTTAAAATGATTAAGATGCTAAATTTGATGTTGTGTATATTTCACCACAATTTTAAAAATTAAAAATGTGAAATAAAAAGAATACTGGGTTTCTAAAGATCGGTAAGGAAAAGGACAAAGAACTATTGGAAGAATGGTCAAAGAACACAAGCAATTCATTAAAGAACAATACAAATGGTCAAGGAGAATATAACAAAAAGTTGAACCTTGCCAAAGAAATACAAATAATGATTTTCATCAAGTTGGCATGACATTTAAAATATATATATTTTTAAAACTCCCTGAGGTAACAGTGCAGTAAAATGAGCACTTGTGTGCGTCCAATGAGAGGATAAAGTGTGGAGGCTTTCTGGAGAGAAACAGTCAATATGTACCCGGATCTTAAACGTGTTGAAAAATTTGAACCCCAAATTCCACTTCTAGCATCTAATCTAAGGGAGAAAAATGTTTCATGTGTTCAGTGATTTATGGCCAAAATTGCTCATGATAACTTTGCTATAGGTTGAGGGAGCATAATTAATAGTTGAGCATTATTTTCCACATGTATTTATGTCATTAAATACTCATAATAATTAATGTGGATTAGGAAAAACAGGTAATATTATTCCCATTGTTCAAATGATACTCAGATTGGATAAGCGATTTACTCAGAGATACCCAGCTAGTAAGCAGCAGAGCTGAGAGCAGAAGTCAAGTCTTTTGTTTACTGACCAGTGTTTTCAGTTTATACAACGCCATTGTGCTTAAAATAGAAGGTTACTGTTTTAAAAGAGAAGGAGTGGTCAAAGTTTTGAATATAAAATCCTGATGGTTGGGGCTTCCCTGGTGGCGCAGTGGTTGAGAGTCCGCCTGCCGATGCAGGGGACACGGGTTCGTGCCCCGGTCCGGGAAGATCCCACATGCCACGGAGCGGCTGGGCCCGTGAGCCATGGCCGCTGAGCCTGTGCGTCCGGAGCCTGTGCTCCGCAACGGGAGAGGCCACAACAGTGAGAGGCCCGCGTACCGCAAAAAAAAAAAAAAAAAATCCTGATGGTTACAGAAGTCTAACAGTAATCATAAGGATGTTTCACATTCAAACAGAATACGAGAGTACACAGGTAAGTAGAAACCATTTGATTTCCCTCTCTTTATGTATTAGTTTCCTATGGATGCTGCAACAAACTGCCACACACGTAGCCACTTAAGACAACAGAAACTTATCCTTTCACCGTTCTGGAGGCAAAAAGTTCAAAATCGTTATCACTGGGCCAAATTCAAGATGTCAGCCAAGCTGCGCTCCCTCCAGGAGCTCTGGGGAGAATCCATTCCATGCCTCTTGCAGTTTCTGGTGGCTGTGCCATTCTCTGCCTCTGTGGTCACACTGCCTTCTTTCTCCTCCCCCTTGTGATTGCATTTAGGACCCATCCAGAAAGCCCCCCATCTCAAGATTCTTATTCACATCTTCAAAGCCTTTTTTTGTCATATTCACGGGTTCCGGGGATTAGGACACAGGTATCTTTTGCAGGGGTGTGGGGGAGCAGTGGGATAGTACCCGGCCTACCACCATCTCCTAGTGCAGAAGAGCCTAGGCCAGGCATGCAGCCGCACGATGGTTTTCTTATTCCTCTTGTTCCCAGTTATGTGCATTAAGAAGACTTTCCTATTTCCATATCCCACTGAGATCCTGGTCCCCATATGTAAAATTCAGGTAATTTGTTATCATCCTTGCAAAATAATGATGCTGAGAATTCTGGCATGAATTTCAAATGAAGAAAGGCCTCTGAATAAATAGGTAAAAAGCTCAAGAAAACTCTCCGCCACCACTGCCTCTGTGTTGTTCAGGCTGCCAGTTATGAGATGAGAACAGCAGTAAATATGGAAAACGAATGTTGTGTTCTCTGGATGCACTGGTAGATGTCATATGCCAGTTAATTTTCCTATGGTTCTTTATTCTACCTGCCTCCTCTAGAATACCCTTGAAATCTAAAGAGCCACAGCTATTAAGTACAAAATTCTTAGGACTCCAGCAGGAAGCTATAATGTGTTTATTTATAATTTAAAAACACTGAAATGCAAACGTACTTCATGCAGAGGGCATCACTTGGGTCAGGAATTTAGACTGTAGCCCCTGCCAGATGGGTTTTATTTTTTTAATTATTTAATAGGTTATTTCATCTGGGCCAGTAACAATTTTTTTTCATCTATTTCTGAAGTCAACCCTTAAACCCATAGCAGAGATTTAAGAAATAGTGTGATGCAGTAAAATCACTAAAGATACAATATATGCCCCCAAAATATTCTGAATGGTATTCAAGGTACTGAATAAAGAGAACTATAGCACATATATTTTCAGATTTATAGATAACACCCCATAACTCTGGCCACAGACCCAAGAAAACATTGAGCTAAACTGATCCCTTGGAAATGGGAATTTTCTGGACGTCAAACAGCAATCAAAACGAAAAGGTAAAAATTTTCTAAAACAAATATAACATTAATACATGTCAAAGATTTTACTTAAGTCATTAACTAACAAGTCAATCTGGAAGTTAGCCATTGCCATCAGTTCAAAGGAGAATTCAAAGAATACACATAAACAGGCAATCAAGAAAGTGAAATGAATTAACTAAGAGATGCAGAACTGGGAAATAACCTGAGGGCAACAATCAAATGCATTCCAAAGTATAAAATGCATTTTCATTTCTATGGACAAGAATCATTTGTATTACTATCAATTTCCTACATCTCACAGTGTTGTAAAATAGTTCAAAGACAGAGAAAGATACAGGCCCCTACAAAAACTGATCATTCAGCAAGGTGCTCTAAACAGGACAGCCAGTCATCTTTTCTGCCTATTTCAACGTTTCACCATTTTTCCTGACAAAAGGGGAAATTCCTGACAATTTTTCCAACATTACAGGGCTCCTGACATTTTATCACCAAACCTAATGATGTGAGTCAGAGCACACTAAACAACAGAACATCCGCTGACAAGCCACAATCTCCAAATTATAAACTGGAGGAAGGGCTTGGCCTGACCCGACTCAGGAGATGGCAGTTATTTAGACATGTCTACAAATCACAAAACACTGGGGAATGAAAACACTGCCCCAAATAACAAAATGATGGGATTCCCTGAAAACCTTCCATTGTAAACATGTGGGAACCGAGGAAAGAAATAACCAAAAAGTAATACACCTGATCAGTGTGGATGAAAAACTGTGGGTCACTATCTGCAAGAACAAAATCACCAGCCACTGCCTTCGCTGACCTTCAACACACCTTGAAAGGAGTGCAGGGGGGAGATCAGGAACGAGGCTTTCTGTGCTCTGGGAAAAAACTGGCAGAATAGGCCTTCAGATAGTTAGACATTTTCAGGAGAAGATTTTATGGGCCCAATTTCTTCCATCTTCTCTTATCTGGAAAAGCACTAAAATCACTAACGGAGATATCCTCGGGACTAGCAGCAACCTTCTGCCAAAATGTGTGCTTGACTGGACGTAGCCCCTTCACCAGAATCACATACATACTGCCCTCTCCTCTTACCTCTTTGGAGCAGTTCCTCAGAGCTCTCTGAGAGGCTGTCTCCCAGGCTATAGTCCTCATTTTGCCCCAAACAAAACTTAAGTCACAACTCTCACACTGTGTTTTTTCTTTCTTTTTTCAGTCGACATCAGCAAACACTTAAGGGAAGATTATCCCTCAATATAGATCATGATCACGCACACGCACGCACGCACACACACACACACACACTCACTCACAACTCAAGTATAAGCACAAACTCGCAAACTGTGTTATCTTACACCTAAACAGAAAATGTCGGGATACACCCAGATAAATATTAGATGCCCACAGGACCCCTACAAAAGACTTTCTCCTTGACCAATCTTTAGTCAGGCTCCTCTGAACGCTCTTCCCAATGAAGCCTTGACCTCTAGGCTTGTGTGTTCAACTCTGCATCACCCAGTTTTATCAAGAATCCTGTCAAGTCAGTTTAGCTAGAATCCCCCCTCACCCCTGATGTTTCCTCCTAGTAATTTTCATCCACCGACTCTCACCCTGCTCCTTGACTATAAATCCCCACTTGTTCATGCTGTATTTGAAATTGAGCCCAGTTTGGTACTGAGGTCTCTTTTCCCCTACTGCAATAGTTCCTAAATAAAATCTGTTTTGACCATTTTAACTACTAACCAGCTCTGGTTTTCTCTGACACCCTCTAACACAAAAGTCATTTTACTGCAAAAGCCTCACAGTGCTCAAGGTAAACCTGGGGTATCATCTCCCAATTATGATGACAGTTGCTACAGTTTAACTACACATAGACTAGACAATGTTTCAAATAAATCTCACATATAAAAATAATATGCATACATGTATATATATGTCTTGACATTATCTTGACAATACACATATATGTTACATATTGACATTAACATATATCATTTGTCATGATTTGCACCTGTATCAATATATATCATTTTTATATATTAACATTAATATATATCATTCTTTACTACATGACACTTAGTTATTAAATAAGTACTATGGCCTAAATGCTATGGGACAGATTTAAAATAAACATAGCATATAGTCCCTATACTCAACAAGTTTATGATTTTGTTGGAGCAGACAGGACAGACACGGACACACACACACCCTACATAATTTTATAAGAAAGCATAAGACTGAGGAACCAAAGTGGAACGGTGGCATCACAAGACAGTGTGCAAGTAAAAACTATCTGGTGAAACTTACCCACAAAAATCCCTCAACTCTACCGTGAAGTAAAATGTGTACCACTTCTCAGTAAACTCATCACAGCCAATTTTTCCTTACGCCCTTATCCGATACCCATTTCTTAGCAATCAAATGGCTTGCATTTTAGGGACCATTTTTCTAGAAAAACGGTAAAATGTGCATGATGTGATCTCATTATATCATGATTTCAGAGACAGAGGAAATTTCTGTAATCTCGAACCACCTGAAAAGGCTTTGAGGCGAAAGCCCTGAAAAACAGGTGGGGTTTATAACTACTCTAGCGCCTACCAGCTCCCTCATAACTAGCTAGTTTAATAGGGTGTGATAAACGGTGAGGCCAAGCCTGAAGATAATATGCCTGAAGATATGTAGTGAAATACATTAGCCTAAGATGGAAGGATAGATAGGTGGGTGAGTAAGTGAACTAATGAAAGAACAAACAAACCAACAAAGCTGCCTGGTCTTCAGTAGGATGAGATGTGTTCACGTCAGTGACCCTTCACGAGAAAATCAGTTCCCTGATGCTCCCTGCCTATCCTCTGCAGTCAATGAAGAGCTGACCACAGTTAATTATAATGATCCAATAGATGAGCACAAATTCGAGGTTACAGAGTCAAAAGCAGTAGAGATAGAAGAAGACGAAATAGTGCTGATACCTAAGAGAACATACACAGAGGGAAGGGACCAAAGAAAGCAAACAGAATTCATTTTCTTCATATAAGGCTCCTTCTCTGAGTATTTTTCTGTGAAATGTTGACAAGAGCATTTGTCAACACTGTATTTGATGAGACTGCAACTCCTCTGGGAGCAAGGCCCTCAAATTTAAGTGCTCAGCAAAGTGTGTGGCACCCTTATTTGAGAGAGCAAGACAGCAGGAAGGAAAAAGGGAGAACGTGAAACTGTACTGCTCGGCACAAATATTCCAACTCCTATTCCAATGGATGAGGGCACACATCCTACTACATGGGAAGGTCAAAAACAGGAGAGGGCTTCCCTGGTGGCACAGTGGTTGAGAGTCCGCCTGCCGATGCAGGGGACACGGGTTCGTGCCCCGGCCCGGGAGGATCCCACGTGCCGCGGAGCGGCTGGGCCCGTGAGCCACGGCCGCTGAGCCTGCGCGTCGGAGCCTGTGCTCCGCAATGGGAGAGGCCACAACAGTGAGGGGCCCGCATACCGCAAAAAACAAAAAACAAAAAAAAAACAGGAGAATACTCAGTGCAGATACACATGAGACATAATAAAAACGTTCTTAGCCTACATTATCAAGTACATGAGCACACAGCCCTGTGCAGAAACATTTATATCCTGACTTTTCTTTTATAAATGGAACATGAAGTTAGTTACCATGGGAACCTAAGGCTAAGTAAAGCAATATGTATCTGATCTATTTATGACACATTCTCTTTTCTGCATTTGCAGACATGATTGCTTTTAAGAAATTATTTTGACAACATTCATGTTTCAAACCTGAGTTCAATGTCTGTCTCTGTAAACAAGGCCTTATAGGTACTCAATTCATTTTGTCCTGCAATACACATTCCTGGCACATCTCCCCCGTGCCACTGTGTAGATGCTGGGGATACCACAGGGAATGAAGCAGCCAAGTCGCTGCTCTCATGGGGCTTACGTTTTCGTAGGAATAGAAGTGCCCAGGTCGATGGACATTTAGGTTACTTCCATGTCCTGGCTATTGTAAATAAATAGTGCTGCAGTGAACACTGGCGTACATGTATCTTTTCAAATTACAGTTTTCTCTGGATATAAGCCCAGCAGTGGGATTCCTGGAGCATATGGTAGTTTTATTTTTAGTTTTTTAAGGACATGGAAGCAACCTAAATGTCCATCAATGGAGGAATGGATAAAGAAGATGTGGTACATATATGCAATGGAATATTACTCAGCCATAAAAAAAGAACAAAATAATGCCACTTGCAGCAACATGGATGGACCTAGAGATTGTCATACTGAGTGAAGTCATACAGAGGAAGACAAATATCATATGATATCGCTTATACGTGGAATCTAAAAGGTGGTACAAATGAACCTATTTACAAACCAGAAATAGAGTCACAGATATAGAAAACAAACTTATGATTACCAAAAGGGAAAGAGGGGGAGGGATAAACTGAGAGACTGGGATTGACATGTACACACTAATATACATAAAATACATAACTAATAAGAACCTACTGTATAGCACAGGAACTCGACTCAATACTCTGGAATGACCTACGTGAGACTAGAATCTAAAAAAGAGTTAAACATATATCCACACTGAAACCCCAGCCCAGCACCACTGTCCTTCCAACTGAATCACCTCCCCCAAACTAGGAGCCACCTCCCTGCTCCCGCAAAGGTGCCCTCAATGGATGTTACACCTCACATCAGGACCCTTACCCCTCTCATTTCAGCTAATTTTCACATCTGCTTACCCCAGAAATGAGATTTGCTGGAACATAACCTTTATCCACAATATCGTTATCATTACTAATAAAAACACTAACAGGGCTTCCCTGGTGGCGCTAGTGGTTGACAGTCCGCCTGCCGATGCAGGGGACACGGGTTTGTGCCCCGGTCCGGGAAGATCCCACATGCCGCGGAACGGCTGGGCCCGTGAGCCATGGCCGCTGAGCCTGCGCGTCTGGAGCCTGTGCTCCACAACGAGAGAGGCCACAACGGTAAGAGGCCCACGTACCACCAAAAAATAAAAATAAAAACAAAAAAAACACAACATTTGCAGACCCCTGTAAGCTTTCCAAATTAATTTTCATAACATTATCCTACTTGAATTGGTCCAAAGCATAGCCCTACATAGTAGGCAAGTATCCTATCTCCATCCTCATGGCCACTGCCCTATTTCAATCACCATCTTCTGCGGCCTGAATGACTACCAACAACCTAACTGGCATCCTGCTTCTGCTCCTGTGCACAGCCACGACACTCTGTAGCCAGTTCTCATTATGTCATCCCTGCTCATAACCCTGCAACAGCTTCAAATTAGCCTAAGGACAAAGTCCATGAAAGGCCTTTCTTCATTCATTTTCTCTCTGCTTCTCCAAGTTTCATTCTCAACCTTCTGCATGTATGAAACACTGAAATAATGGAATCAAATATGCTATATTCCCTCCAGGCCCTAAACATGACTTATGCTCAGACTGGAAGGCTCTCTCTCTGCCCAGACCCTGTAACAGCATTAAAAAAATCTCTATAATCACAAAGCACCATGTAGCAGGTTCTCCTTCAAGCCCACAACTAACCTTTGCAGGACTAAGGGCAACAGTACACACTGAGGTGCCCCTTCATGTTCTATACTCACCCCACACCTTGAACAGCCTCCTTACGTATAAGTGGTGACCACAGGCAGCACATCCAAGCTCTGTCAGTGCCCCTCGCACAGTAACACAGTCTACAGTCAGGAGGATGGACCCAGGAAAAGTCTTTCAACGCCCTGGAAGCGGACCTGGGCCTTTTAAGCATTTAATTCCAAAGTCACGTTAGCCAGAGTATGGTATAAAAGGGCGGGGGAAGAAGGAAACACGACGTCTAGGTGGGCACATCTCCTTGGCACATAGATTACCAGGCAGGAGGAGGAACACAGCCAGAGGAAGACAAGAGGGGGGCCCTCTGCCCCAGAGACCAAGGTGGGGGGTCCTCCTGCCTAGTCTGAAGGTGGTCCTGATTTCTCTTATATAACAAGATCCAAAGGAAAGACCAGCAGGAAAGGTATCTACCACTTTGTAAGACAGGATTTTCAGGGAGTGAAGGAAAATCAGTCTACTTCTTGAAGAATTCTTGGGTAGAGGTAACTTTTTCTTTTTTCCTCTTTCACTTTTTTTGGGGGGGCCTCGCCCAAATAAAACTGTAAATTGGTATATAAAAGTCCAATATTCCAAAAGGGAAAAAAAAACACAAATCCTGGAAATTGATTTTTATGTCTAACATATGGTTGTGAGCTTATCTGTATATAATATAAAAATCCAAATTTTTTCTAATCAGGCTGAAACTGAAAAGGTGACTTTGCTTCTGCAAAATATGAGCAACTACTTACTATTTAACAAGCACCAAGAGAAACTGGTTCAAAAGTTTCAGAAATGTATTAAACATAACCCATGACACATCAATTCCACTTCCACTTCTGGGCACATAACCCAAGGAAACCATAATAGGTTGCATCATAGCATTATTTAAAATAGTAAAAACTTGAAAACACTCTAAATGTGCACCAAATAAGGGACTGGTTAATAAATTATTGTGCACTCATGATGGTATTTTATAATTCTAAAATGATAATGCCACTGCCACATTTAATGATAAAATTATAACATATTTAAGTATAATATAAAGGTTATATAAGACAATATGTCTAAATTTATGGGTGGGGCTATGTACAATAATAATACATGGAAAAATGAGTGTAGGTATGTATACCAAAAGATTGACAGCAGTGAACTGAGTACAGAACATAGTGATCTTTTTTGAATTGAAGTATAGTTTATTTACAATGTTGTGTTAGTTTCTGGTGTATAGCAAGTGATTCAGTTATACATATATATATATTCTTTTTCATATTCTTTTCCATTATGGCTTATTACAGGATATTTCATATAGTTCCCTGTGCTATACAGTAGCACCTTGTTGTTTTGGAACATAGTGATTTTTAAAATAAATTTATTTATTTTATTTATTATTTTTGGCTGCATTGGGTCTTTCTTGCTGCGCGAAGGCTTTTCTCTAGCTGTGGCAAGCGGGGGCTACTCTTTGTTGCGGTGCACGGGCTTCTCATCGCGGTGGCTTCTCCTGTTGCAGAACACGGGCTCTAGGCATGTGGGCTTCATTAGTTGTGGCATGTGGGCTCAGTAGTTGTGGCTCGTGGGCTCTACAGCACAGGCTCAGTAGTTGTGGCGCACGGGCTTAGTTGCTCCGCGGCACGTGGGATCTTCCCGATCCAGGGCTCGAACCTGTGTCCCCTGAATTGGCAGGTGGATTCTTAACCACTGCGCCACCAGGGAAGCCTGGAGCAGAGTGATTTTTTTTTCCCCTTTTGTGATTCTGGATTTTTAATTTTTCTACAGTTAAAAATGTACTACTTCCCCTAAGTTCAGGTAGTTGCTTTGCCAAGACATAAAAAAAAAAAAAAAAGTTCCTGTTTCTCCTGACTTTAAAATAGGTACTGGATGGGACATGCAAAATTTCAAAGGATACTATTCAAGGATTATTCCATTATAATTCATTAGTTGCTCAGTCTAGATTAGTCTCTCTGATGGGTGTCAATCACTAGCAAGGCTTTAAGGGTAAAAGTCACGAGACATAGGTTATAAGTTCTGTAGAAGGTAGCATGGAAACGAAGACCCAGAGCTAAGTACTGTACAAACAGGCAGATACAAGGATTCAAAGTGGGTACAAAGTGGATAAGGAAACATGGGAAGCGTTGGATGGGAGAAAAGAGAACAAGACGGTGAAGGAACTCTGACAACACAGTTTGCTGATTTCACAGTTTGGCTCAGGAAAGGGAAAACTCTGCATATGAATTCAGCTAAGCCACTGGCAGAGTTCAGAGAGAAAAGATTTATAAAATACAATTTAAAATCAAAAGCTAATTCTGGTCAGTGCTGCCACTTGAAATCGAGCTTTACTTGTAAAGAGTCTACAGAAATAGCATAGGTGATAAGAGGCTATGAGAATTTTGACATCCAAATAATGTTTTTGCTTGCAAATTGTGTGAGCTAAATAAAAACAAGCTAGTTATTTCTTTTGCACTCAACTGACCCTATAAGAATCTCTCAAATTAATGGAATTTTTAAAAAAAATACAGTATAATCCTAATACCTATTGTCATAACTACATTCCTAGAAATCAAACTTTAAAAATCTGTTAGAGACTTCCCTGGTGGTCCAGTGGTTAAGATTTCACCTTCCAATGCAAGGGCTGCGGGTTCGATCCCTGGTCAGGGAGAGAAGATCCCACATGCCTTGCGGCCAGAACACCAAAATATAAAAGAGAAAGAATACTGTAACAAATTCAATAAAGGCTTTAAAAATGGTCCACATCAAAAAAAATCTGTTAAAAGATTTTCTTTTTAATCGGAAAGAGTAGATGCCCATTGTTCTGTCCGGCTAGCATCCTTTTCCCATTTCTTCAAGTAGCAGCATGACTCCTGCCCTCACTACCCTTTGAGGACCTCTTCTAAGATTCTAGGCAGCTCTGATTGGGCAGCCAATCCCAGGACTCCGAGCCCTGGCCAGGCCCTGCTATGGACATGTTACCTGGCCAGTTTTAATAAACTATTCGTGGGTGCTGGCCAGGATGGAGAACACCTACTACAGCTTCTTTTTCCCACTCTGCACAAAATGCAAAAAGCCAGACTGCAAAATTAATAATAGCAAGTGATGTGGGGAAGAATGTCAAAACTTGAATAACAACTAGTACAATGGTAGTGAGTTTGCTGGTTTCTTTTCTTCCTTTATCTCTTGGCTTTGAGCTAAAAGTGGGCCCAATCAGAGAACTGTCTAGTAGATGTGGATTATAAAATCTCATCATCTGGCCAGAAGACCAAGAAAAGGGATCCCTGTTAGCTAGATAAGGGCAGGGTGGTGGCGGGGAGGCGGAATGTGCTTTTTTTGCCTTTTTTCCTCTGTCAGCCTTGCCCCAAGGCCAGCACCACTTACATAAGTACACTGATGCTACCACAGTGACACAGGTACCTAATACCCCAAGAGGAAACCTGTCTCTCTGGATAAAGGAACTGGAACAAGGAACCCCTGCTGTGCAAAGAGTTGACGGTGGCGGGGGGGGGGGGGGGGGTATCTTCGTTATCCTTTTTCTCCCTTCCTTCTCTTGCCACTTTGCCCCAGTCAAGTGAATTGAAGAGAAGCAGTGGGCTAAAACTACACAGTAATCCATCTTTCTACCCAGACAAAACACAGAAAGGAGTCCCTTAGAAAATATCCCAGAGTAATGGAGGACCTCCTAGTTGTGTGTATGAATCAATCACACAACTCCCAGGCTCACCCTCAAGCTAGGCGTGTGTGGAATATAATTAAAGTGGCACAGCAAAGTCACAGAGAACTCAACTACAGTATAAACCACCACTCCAACTCAAGCCAGGGGCAGACAACTCCCCCTGTGCCCCCCACCCCCGCCTCCGCCAAAAAAAAATAGCAAAAGCTTTGAAAACTGAATTAACACTGGAACCACCACACACAGATGGTGATCTGTGATCTGAACCTAACCAGGTCAGCTGCATGCTAAAACAAACAAACAAATAAAAATTTCTATAGAAGATTTTAAAAAGGGCCCAGAGTCCCACAACATAATATTTAAAATATTCAGAATACAATCCAAAATTACTTGATATATAAAGAACCAAGAAAATCTGACCGATGATCAAGAGAAAGACAATCAACATATGACAACCCCAAATGCACAGATACTAGAATTATCAAAGCAAGAATTTAAAGAAGCTATAACTGTCTTCCATGAGACATTTATTTTCAAAATTTATATATCATTAATATTACCAAGTTTCTATTATGCAAGTAATAAAAATTTACTGTAGAAAAATTAGAAAATATAGATAAAGATGGCTTTCCTCAATTTTCCTGTCTACCTGTAATAAAACTGTAGTATCTCCTCTCCTTATGTGGTAGGACAGTGAGCATAAGCAAACTTACTGAAATCACTATAAAATATGAGATGATTATTCATACACAGATATAGCAATACTTAGGCTTACATGCCAGGAAGCTGTAACTGAATTATATTTCTGGCCACCCACTATACTAGGCACTAGAAAATAAGACCTGGAACCACTTTAGCTCATTGCAGTTGACAAAGACGTTTCACACGTATTTTCTGATTTGATCCTCATGGCAACAATGGGAGGCAGGTAGTACCACATTTCCTCAATTCGAAGATGCAAATTTGAAGACTTCTGAAATCCACATCAAAAGACACTTGTCACTAACTATGCACAATGATGTAACTCACAGCCTGTGCCTGTGCAAACTGAACAATAGGTCAACTATCCATTCATGTGATTATCACTTCAGTTGAGTTGTTTGTATCCCAGGAGTGGGATTTTATCTTTATTTGCTGTCACAAGGTCTGAAGAAAAAATTACACAGTGATGTGGCACAGAAACCGTAAGTACCTAAGACGACCTCGTGCCCAAGAGGGAATGCAATCAGGCGGAAGTGGCCCATAAGAACAGACCACAGAAGTTTAAAAGCTAGGACAGAACCTCTTCATGCATCCTGAAGGACGGTCACTGAGATATTAACTGCCAAACACTTCTGAAGAACTCCAAAGAGACAGTGTTTAATTACAAATGACAAAACCATAAATGTAACCTAGTAGAAAAAAAAGAAGCTTTTAAGGATATGTATAAAACAGGGCTCAAATCACTTACATTAAGAAATACAAAAATTTTTTTAAACAGAAACTATAGGAAACAGGAGACCATAGTTAAGTCCAGCCTTAACTACGTAACACCCTAAGAACTAACTAAGTATATAAATTGGCAGATTCCTAAACCCGGTTGAGCCAGGGCATGGGCCAACAAAACAGAAGAGTCTTGATGGTGATTAAAGCCAGAATGTGGGGACTTCCCTCGTGGTCCGGTGGTAAAGAATCCATCTTGCAATGCAGGAGACCCGGGTTCGATCCCTGGTCAGGGAACTAAGATCCCACATGCCGCAGGGCAACTAAGCCCACGCGCCACAACTCGCATGCCACAACTAGCGAGAAGCCCATGTACCACAATGAAGATCCCACATGCCTCAACAAAGATCCCGCATGCTGCAACTAAGACCCGATGCAGCCAAAAATAAAATACATAAATAATAAACAAATTTTTAAAAGGAAAAAAAAGGCAGGATGTGGAGAGAATGCAAGAGAGAGGGTAGAATAGTAAAAGAGGAAAATTAGGCAGAAATCAATGTCATGCATGGAAGGCAAGACAGAGGTTGCATCAGGTCAAGCCAATACAAGCCAGGATCTTGAGCACAGATTTAGAAAAGAAAAACATCACCCCATCTCAGGGACCCTGATAGCAGTGATTCACAAGAACCTAGATATTTCAGATGAAGGTACAGGCTCACTCTTTGGCAGAGATATTAGAGAAGAACAATATATAATTAAGCAGATATATTTCTACTATTGTTGATTTGGGGAAAACTATTGTACCTTTAACACAGTGGAGATTTCTCCAAGCCCCCCAAAAAGTTAATAAAACTCTGGTGCCCTTTAGAATAAATGGTGATTTAGAAGTACAGAAATAGGGTATTTTGAGAATTTTCTGAGACTCAAGATTGAGATCCAGCAGCACGTGTAAGGCAGAGCTAAGAGTCAAAAATAGCACAAGTAAAACTGTCTTCCCTCTATTGCAGCTCCTAATGTGAGCAATTTACTTGTTAATATGTATTATGGGTACTTCCCTCTTTTATTACTGGCTTTTGGTACTGAGCACTTCCTTTCTCAGCTGGAGCCCCACCCCTGCTCAGCGGTCTCTCTGTACTTCTCCCCCCATCAGCTCACTTTCTTGTTCTCCTCATGACAATTCTAAATCTAACACTCATATTTTCAAGCCATATGCTAAAGCTCAGTCCCTTCACTCTCAACATATAACCTTGCATCCGACCTCAAAAAGAAAAGAAAAGCCCTCCTGGCACGAATTTCCCCAGCTGTCTGTCTCCGTCTGTGAGTGTCTGTACATGCAAAGACTTCCTTAACCTGCTTGCCTCGGGTCTCAGGGAACAATGCATCCTTCCCACTTCACAAAACGAGTATCTCTGACTGTTCTTGAAGCCTCAACCTCTCCTCAAATATGTTCCATTCATTATTCTCCCTCTCTCTGACTCTCCCCCTCAACACATAAATTATTCATGTCTCTCCCATTATTCAAAACAAAGAAATCTCCACGGACCCTGTCTGTTGATGATTCATCATTCCCTCTTCAAATCCATTCTCCACCCTCGTTTGCCCCAAGTTAGGCCCGGAGAGGCTGACCGCCCTAGACTGTATCACTCAAACGCCTTTGTCCTCTGGATTCTGGTTACCTTTGCCCATGGGGAGGCACGCGCAAGAGATCAGAGGGAAGGATTTCCCTCCCTTCCCCCTTCCACAGCCACGGAGCTTCCCTAAGGCCACTGCCTCCCTCCCGTTGCCCTGGCAGGCCTTTGAGTGCTACCAGCTTCCTGATCTGTTCCCGCGAGTCCCTGATGCCTCTGCGGCTGGTTGTCTTCAAATCAGTCCACACCTCCATACAAAGTTTCTTTATTAAACGCTTTTCAGTTGAACTTTCTGTGTGAGCTGTTTTCCTGCTGGGGCTCTGAGTGATACACCTCACGTCCTCCTCCAGCTGCTTTCCATTGCTTCCCGGCCACGCTTCCTCAAAGGGGGGGTCTAAACTCACCATCTACCATTACTGTCTCTCATTTACCCCTCAGCTTAGTATGATCTGGCTTCTACCTCCCATGAATCCAGTAACCTCATCTTTCAAGTAGGGTATTCGGGACCATTTAGGACCTGGCTCTATTCCAGCTATAACTCCCACCATCCGCCATGAGACCATGTGCTCCAGCAAATGGCCCTAGAGTTGTCTTTGGCCTCTTACAGGAGTCTCTGCCTCTGGAATGCCCTTCTCTGCTTCAGGCAGCTAGTGAACCCCTAAGTCACTGTGCAGGGCTCAACTCAGGAAGTTCCTCCTTCTGGGAATCCTTCCCGCACTTATCCACCCTTCAGCAGCCAGAATTAAGGGTTCCTCATTGCACCCCCAGACCCTGTATACAACTCCTTCACTCATCACATTTTATCATTGTGATTGACCTTGTAAACCCACCAAACGATTCTCTTCTCTCAGAGCAGAATGACCCCAAAGTCCCCAGAAAACAGAGCTTGAGGAACATGCTTACGTGATAACACTTTACTGAGAAGCGCGATCCCAGGGAAAGAGAAGTGAGGCCGGAAAGGAGATGAAGGCAAACACAAGAGAGTGGGTCACCAAGCTGGCCACGGCTTCCTTACAAACTGATTGCTCAGACTGGCAGAATGTCTTCAGAGAGGCAATATGAAGCTATGGGATCTCCAAACAGTCAGCCCAGAAACAGGAAGAAAGAAGAATTTATCCACTCATTCCTTCTCTCACTGGTCAAAGTTCTGCTACAAGGGATGTAACTCCCCACCACTTGCAGGCTGTCACTGTGTCACCAGATAAATACATATTAACTAACTTATCAGAAAAGGAAGAATTTATACCTTTGCCCAATTGATAAATCTCAACTGAGTAGTCTAAATCTCTCAATGGGTAAGCCCATTAAGGCATAAATATCATAAATGGTGTTACCTGAAGCTAACGCTGAGGTTCGTGGGCAGAATTAACTCTCTAAGAACTAGATGGCCGGAATCCAAAGTGTTGCAAATAAGTTTGACTTTCTAATAATTTCTTCCCTTTCAGAGTGAAGTCTAATACCCAAAGTGAAGATGTTTTATTTATCAGTCAATGTTTCTCAGTTATCTGGGAGGGACAATCCACATCGTGCAGGACTATTTCATTCATCTGATCCAGATTAATCTGACAGTTTAAAAATGAGAAATGTTGCCATTCGACTGAAACCATTATTTCTAACGGTAATATAATATTATAGAACTTGTAATAGAAAATGGATCCAAATTCTATGCTACATTAATAAAGAGCAACTAATCAAATGTTCATTCTTACAATCATAGTAAACATTCTCTGAAGCAGTGCAACTCTCCAACATTACAATAATGTTCACCTTTGTATTTCCCCACTCACTCTACTTTTATACCACTCAGTACTATGTAAGTAAGCCCCAAATTATGGAACCTAAACGAGAGCAAAACAACCGCCCCCAGTCCCTTTTTTGATGAGACGGCATCTAAATCATCTGTGATCATAGTTATCCAGAAGCAAATAAGGTAGGGTTAACAATTAGCCATTTCAACAATAAAACGGAAAAATTAGCCTGTGTCCACACTCAGCTCTGGCAGAGTCCTTGATAATCGTGAGTGAAAATCTGGGTCCAGGCCACATTCACACCTTTTGCTTAAGCCAGCCCCCTACAGGACCCTATGACTGGAAGGCATCTTGAAATGTCACTTAATCCATCTCCTCCCCTGCAGGCAAGATGATAACAGAGTTTCCTTCCAAATTTCTAGAACCACCTTCAGAACTGGAAGAGTTGAGTCTTTTCCTCCTAATTCCAGAGAGCAGTACCAGCTGCAGGGCAGTCTCCATGCCTAAAAGAACTGGACAGTGATTCCCCAGAGGTTCGTGGCTGGGCTCCAGAGAGCCACTACTGGAGAACCCAAACCTCATCAAAATGAACTCAATGAGCCTGTGCTCCGCAACGGGAGAGGCCCACGTACCACCAAAAAAAAAAAAAATTGGCTTTGTTTCCCTATTAAAGAATTTGTAAATGGATTTTATAAATTTATTTATTTACTTTATTTTTGGGTGCATTGGTTCTTCGTTGCTGTGCGCGGGCTTTCTCTAGTTGCGGCGAGCAGGGGCTACTCTTCGTTGTGGTGTGCAGGCTTCTCATTGCGGTGGCTCCTCTTGTTGCGGACCTCGGGCTCCAGGCACACGGGCTTCAGCAGTTGTGGCACACAGGCTTAGTAGTTGTGGCTCGAGGGCTCTAGAGCACAGGCTCAGTAGTTGTGGCGCACAGGCTTAGTTTCTCTGCAGCATGTGGGATATTCCCGGACCAGGGCTTGAACCCATGTCCCCTGCATTGGCAGGGAGATTCTTAGCCACTGCACCACCAGGAAAGCCCTGTTTCCCTTTTAAATTATGCAGGCTATATGTTCAGGGTCCAAATATCTTTTTGTTTAGCCATAATGAAGAGAGTAAAATAGCACATACAAACATGTGCCTATTTAGAGATGGGAGATTTCTCATTCGGTAGCTTTTGGCTACCTTGGCTCACAATTCGGGAGAGTCTGAAGCAGACAGGCTGGCAGCAAGCCAGCACAACGAGGTTCGGTGGGCTACGGGAAGCTATTTTTTTTCCAAAGTCTTCCGAACAATTGTAAATGTAAACAAGCACTCTAGGATACACAGCTCATTTTAAAAGTAACATTTGCACATACTTTTTGTCCTTTATATTTAAAAAAAAAGAAACTGCTGTTCCATTGCCAATGTTACTTACTACCACTTAGACATAAGTGACTGGAAAGAAATTCCTAGGGCAGAGGTGATTTTGTTTTTAGCCCACACTATATCCCCACATGGCAGCTTTGACCACCATTCTGATGCTTATTGTTTGTGTCTGGATTCTTGGCTTCAGATTTGAAGTGGAATGCTCTGAGTTCTGCTCTCTAAACTGAGATCCCAAGGAGCAGAAAATGTACAAATTTAAAGTACAGAGAAAATAGTACCGCCTTATTATTGTAGAACAAGTTGTGGAGCACAGGCTCTGGACGCGCAGGCCCAGCAGCCATGGCTCACGGGCCTAGCTGCTCCACGGCATGTGGGATCTTCCCGGACTGGGGCACAAACCCGTGTCCCCTGCATCAGCAGGCGGACTCTCAACCACTGCGCCACCAGGGAAGCCCTGATACTATTTTTAAAGGCTACTTTGCATTTCCAGTTATTACAAAATATTGGCTATATTCCCCGTGTTGTACAATACATCCTTGAGCCTATCTTACACCCAGTAGTTTGTATCTCCCCCTCCCTAAACCCTATACTGCCCCGCCCTACCTCTGGTAACCACTAGTTTTTTCTCTATATCTGTGAGTCTGCTTCTTTTATTTTTATATTCACGAGTTTGTTATATTTTTTAATCCCACATATAAGCAATACCATGCAGTATGTATCTTTCTCTACCCGAAATCTTTTTAATCAAAGAATGTCATGATCCTCTCTCATCTTAAAAATGCCACAACTGTAAAAACTACAGACATTCCTTGAGAGCAGAAATGAAATCCTATGAAATGAAGAACCCAGAACCTGAGTTCACTTCAACTACCACGCGGTACCCCTGCCATGCAATGACCGCTGGGAACATAACAGTGAATGAGACATGGCCCTTCCTCTAGCACAAATGGAAGAATTCAAGAGATGATGAGTTAGGTCAATACAATACCATAACTACTGAGTGTAGAACTTCAAAAGAGGGAAGGAAATCATCCACCTTGGTGATTAAAATGAGAGGAATCTTACAAATATTTGGAGGGCAGCTAATCAGTTCTAATGATGATAAAACTCTTATTTCAACAAGTATATTTTTATATTAAATTAGAACTAGAGGGCCTCCCTGGTGGCGCAAGTGGTTGAGAGTCCGCCTGCCGATGCAGGGGATACGGGTTCGTGCCCCGGTCTGGGAGGATCCCATATGCTGCGGAGCGGCTGGGCCCGTGAGCCATGGCCGCTGAGCCTGCGCGTCCGGAGCCTGCGCGTCCGGAGCCTGTGCTCCGCAACGGGGGAGGCCACAACAGTGAGAGGCCCGCATACCGCAAAAAAAAAAAAAAAATTAGAACTAGACTATTGTCTCACACTGTCTTTCACAAATCATGATTGTTTACAACAGCAAACGTGGATCTCACATTGTGATAGAGTCCAAACCCCTTGCCCATCATCCCGACTCCTCCATAATCTAGCCCTCAAAGCCTTCTCAAAACCCAGCTCTTAAACAACCCCAACATTCCAGCCAAACTGGTCTAATCATTAACCTCTAAAGGTACAATGTGCTCATCTGCCCTCTACTATGAACGCACCTCACATATACACGTGCATGTGTGCTTGCACGTGCGTGTGTGCACACACACACACATGTTCCATTCCGTTGAATTCTTCTCTCTTACAAACCCACTTAACACTCTTCTCAATGGAATCTATTCCAAATCAAAATCTCTCTTTGATCTCCTTTAACTTTTTCACCTGCACCTTTGATACGGTTCCTCAGATTTCCTTTCTTACTACAAATCTTAGATTCCTGGCCAAATTTTAATCGCCTGTGAAAGCAGGAACTAAGTTTTATATCTCTTTGTATCATCTGAGCCTAGAATAACACAGATGTTCAGCGAATTCTGAAGTCACAGTATTGGTAATTTTTCAGTCATATCCCTTTACCCTGAACACAGAGGGAAGGCCGGGAGAATAACCCTAGAAAAGAGATACCCACTTGGGAAGCGAGGAAACCACATTAGACTTCCCTTTCTTCCAAACACACAGAGAGTTGCAATGATAAGTATAAAACATTCTCTTGAATTAAGAGGCATAACAATGAGTAAATCAAAGTCACTTATCAAGTGTTTTGAAATTCCAATATAAAAGCTGTCAAATTAATATAAGGTCCTCATCAATCATCTTAGATGCTTAAATGATGTGGCAAAGCATGAATAAAATGCACATCTCCGAGAAAGAGCTCCACGAACACATATACTTTTTTTTTTTTTTTGCGGTACGCGGGCCTCTCACTGTTGTGGCCTCTCCCGTTGTGGAGCACAGGCTCCGGACGCACAGGCTCAGCAGCCATGGCTCACGGGCCCAGCCGCTCTGCGGCATGTGGGATCCTCCCGGACCGGGGCACGAACCCATGTCCCCTGCATCGGCAGGCGGACTCTCAACCACTGCGCCACCAGGGAAGCCCCACATATACTTTTTAATAATTGAACTGGTTAAACAATCCTTGTCTAAAATATGATGAAATTTCCCTTTAGGGCTTCCCTAGTACCTTACAACAAGAAAGCCATTTCTAAGGAATTTCCCCAGTCACTGAGCTTGGGTAGTGGGGGGAGCAGGGGGAGGGGGGCTGGTGCAAGGCAGTTACACTAGCAACACAGAAACAACTAAAATAAAAAACTGCTTGGCATCTCAGGAATTGAATGGGAGAATGGTGGTGAGAAAAAGTTGACCTTTCAGCTGGTACTAAAAACAAATCTGAGTATTATAGACATACTTAGCAGTCAGCCCATAAATCAATACCTCCAGGACCAAAGTAAAAAAGATAGGGCTACACTTCCTAAGCCCACCTTATTTGTTCATTCATTCATTCTTTCATTCATTCATTCCAACATGTTAAATACTAATATATCTATTAGAATACCTTGGGCTACAAGTAACAGAAAACGCCTTCTCAAACTGGTTTTAACAAGAAAGTGGAATGTTGTCATATAAGAGGAAGTCACCAAGACAGGAGACTTTTCAAAGTTAACTTCAATGGCTCAAGGATGTCCTCAAAGACTCAGGTTTGGGGCTCCCCTGGTGGCGCAGTGGTTGAGAGTCCGCCTGCCGATGCAGGGGACACGGGTTCATGCCCCGGTCCGGGAAGATCCCACATGCCGCAGAGCGGCTGGGCCCGTGAGCCATGGCCGCTGGGCCTGTGCATCCGGAGCCTGTGCTCCGCAACGGGAGAAGCCACAACAGTGAGAGGCCCACGTACCACAAAAAAAAAAAAAAAAAAAGACTCAGGTTCAGACTGCAGCTGGCCCTTGAACAATGCAGGAGTTAGGGGTGCTGACCCTCAATGCAGCTGAAAAATCATGTATAACTTCTGACTTCCCCAAACACTTAACAATACTAATAGCCTACTGCTGACCAGAAGCCTTACTGATAATATAAACAGCTCATCAACACATATTTGATATGTTATATGTATTCTTCTTTTTTTGGCTGTGTTGGGTCTTCGTTTCTGTGCAAGGGCTTTCTCTAGTTGCGGCAAGTGGGGGCCACTCTTCATCGCGGTGCGCGGGCCTCTCACTATCACGGCCTCTCTTGTTGCGGAGCACAGGCTCCAGACGCTCAGGCTCAGTAGTTGTGGCTCACGGGCCTAGTTGCTCCGCGGCATGTGGGAGCCTTCCAGACCAGGTCTCAAACCCGTGTCCCCTGCATTGGCAGGCAGATTCTCAACCACTGCGCCACCAGGCAAGCCCTGTTATATGTATTCTTATAATAAAGTAGGCTAGAGAAAAGACAGCCTACTTTACAGTCATATACATAATATAGTATTAGAAACATTGTTACCTTTTTTTAAAAAAATCCACTTACCTGTGATGATAGGCTGATACATATTTTCTCCAATTATGAGAGAGAGGCATACTCTATGGTAATGTAAGTCTTTGAAAGCAAGGTTATAAAACAGTAAGATAACACATTATTAATTTTATATTAAATATCATTCACCTTATGCCTATGTAAGGATAGACTAGTACATACATACACTCTATGCATTCATGACATACCTAGCTTTTTCTTAATTTTTTCAATATTTCTAGGCTATGCAGTTAATCTCCCAGTTTTTTCAAATGGTCACATATCTCCAAAATATTTTCCAATATACTTACTGAAAAAAAAAAATGTGTGTTTAAGTGGACCTATGCAATTCAAACCCGTGTTGTTAACGGGTCAACTGTATTTCTCCTTTCTATCAGGGTTCACTTCATCCTTAAAGTAGCCATAAGTTGGTTATAGTAGTTCCAGGTATCATCTTCACACAACAAAATATCCAAAAACAAAATAAACAATCAGCTCTTTCAATTTTTCTTTCCTCTGGCTACAGAAACTTTCCCTCACTTCTCCCTGGCCAGGACAGAATCACACATACACTTTTAATCACTAGCAAGGGGACGATCTCAACAATTGGCTTAGACCATTCGTCAGCAAACTATTTAACTCTGCCGTTGTAGCAGGAATAGACAACATATAAATGAGTAGAAGTTGCTATGTTCCAACTATATTTACAAAAACTGGTGGAGGGCTGGATTTGGATTCATGTAATTGGCTGACTCCTAGTTTATACTAACAGAAAGTATTCCTGGAATTGTATATATAGTTACTTCCCCAGAAGCACATGGTACACTCGTAAACAAAACTGAGGTAGAAGGGAGGAAGACAGGAAGGAGCAAAGGGGGGAACAAACAACTGGGCCACTATAACCTGTTTTCTGCTCCATCATAAGGCCAGGCTGCCTGTTAGTCTTTTGTGATTTCTTTCCTTTTTTCAAGGCTTATAATAAAACAATGAAGTGACTTTCCTCCCAGAGTTGGGAATGGGGGCAAGGGAAAGAGCATAAAATAAATAAGAGTCAAGAAAAAGAATGTAACTAGCAAATAAATAAAGCTGAAAGACAGGAGAGGAGTCATTAAAAGAGATTCTCCCCGGGAACCTACTGTTGTGGATTAATTCATTTTTGCACAACCATTAAGCATGTATTTATTACTAGTTAAACATTTACTGAGCACTTAAAACATGATGCCAAAGGCTTTACATGAATGATCTAATTGCATTTTCACACTGATTCCATGAGATAGATTCCCCATGTTACAGAAGAAGACGTGTAAGCAATGTGGTCAGAATGATAGTATAGGGAAACCAGGCTAGGTACCTCCCTGAGCCAGAACTTTAATTGCAATGAAACCAGTCACTGAGCTAAATGAAAGGGAACTGAAAGACAATCAGACAGACAAGATCCTCACCTTTGGGAAACTCCTGTTCTAGTTAAAAAGACAAATCAACAACTAAAATAACAGATTATTAAGGTTATGACAAAAATTGGAAATAAATAGGGTGTCCTACTTTAGACAGGGTGCTCACGGAAGGTGGAATTTATGCTATGACCTGAAGGATGAGATACAGCCAAGAATGGGGGGGAGGAGCTCGTCACAGAGTGAAGAACATTCCTAGCAGAGACACCAGCAGCTACAAAAGCCCAGAGGAAGGGCTTCCCTGGTGGCGCAGTGGTTGAGAGTCTGCCTGCCGATGCAGGGGACACGGGTTCATGCCCCGGTCCGGGAAGATCCCAAGTGCTGCGGAGCGGCTGGGCCTGTGAGCCATGGCCGCTGAGCCTGCGCGTCCGGAGCCTGCGCGTCCGGAGCCTGCGCGTCCGGAGCCTGCGCGTCCGGAGCCTGTGCTCCACGACGGGAGAGGCCACAGCAGTGAGAGGCCCGCTACCGCAAAAAAAAAAAAAAAAAAAAAAAAAAAAAAAAAAAAAGCCCAGAGGAAGAAGAGGGGTGGGACCTTGCAGGAAGACAAAGAAAGCCAATCTGACTAGGTTTTGGAGAAACGGGAAAGGAGTGGCATGAAACGAGAGGCAGAGAAGCCACAAGAGAGTCTTGCAGACAATCGAGTGGACTTTGTATTTTGTCCTCAGTGCGATGGGAAGTCATTATAGAGTTTGAAGTAGGAGGATCATTTGAAATCATTTTCATTTCTTAAAGAGCGTGCTGGCTGCCGCCCAAAGGATGGAAGTGGAGGTATGAAAGGAGGGCCACCAGTCGGGAGGCTAGTGCAGTTCTTCAGGCAAGAGAGGAAAGTAGGTTAGTAAATTAGTTAGTAAATTCCAGATATATTCTGACTTCTTTAAAATTGACATAGAATTCATATACCACAACATTCACCAATTTAAAGTGTACAATTAGGTAGTTTTCAGTAAACTCACAAGGTCATACAACCACCACCACTGAATTACAGAACATTTTCATCACACTCTCCACAAAAAGAAACCACGTACCCCTTACAAGGGGACACGGGTTCGAGCCCTGGTCCGGGAAGATCCCACATGCTGCAGAGCAACTAAGCCCTTACAAGTCACTCCCTATTCATCCCTCTTCTTCTTCCTGGCAAACACTAACTGGATTGGTCAGGGTTCCCCAGAGAAATAGAAGCAACAGCATAGATAGCTAGAGAGCTAGATAGACAGACAACGATATAATAAGGAATTGGCTTGCACAATTATGGAGGCCAACAAATCTCAAGATCTGCTGTTAGCAAGCTGGAGACCCAGAAGAGGTTGTGGTTCAGTTCCAGTCAGAAGACCAGTAGGCTCAAGAACCAGAAAGAGCTGATGATTCAGCTGGAGTGCAAAGACAGGAAGAAAACTCATTTCCCATATCATGGCAATCTGCTCAAGTCCCAGAACAAGAACTCTGGCCTACGAGGAGTTCCCTCTTACTCACAGGAGGGTCAGCCTTTTCTTTCTATGCAGACTTTCAACTGATTGGATACAGGCCACCCAAATTAAGGAGAGAAATCTACTTTACTGTCTACTTATCCAAATGTTAATTTCTTCCATAAGTAGCCTCATAGACACATCCAGAATAATGTTTGACCAAAAGTCTGGGCACTCCATGACCCAATCAAGTTTACCATCACACTAATCTACTTTCTCCTAGGTATAATCTGAATATAGAACAGACAAGACCCTGAGACCAGCTGAGAAGTTTTGACTATCTCCTGAAACAATTTTCAATATGATATTAACCATATTCAAGCAAACTCACAAATTTAGCTATATTCAGCATTTAATTTTATAAGGCTTTTAAAAAACATTTATATACTTTACAAATTTCTCTCTCTGAGCCTGTTACTAGTTTTTCCAAGAAGTGAGTTATGCTATAATTAAATCAATACACAGAAGGGAAAAAACAAAACTTGGATTTTTCTGCATACGTCATTCTTTATATAGGTGTTTGTTTAGAATAAAGAATCTGGAGGGGAGGATACTGGATACATTTTTCAAAAAGTGTCATCAGGGCTTCCCTGGTGGCACAGTGGTTAAGAATCCGCCTGCCAATATAGGGGACATGGGTTCGAGCCCTGGTCCGAGAAGATCCCACATGCTGCAGAGCAACTAAGCCCGTGCACCACAACTACTGAGCCTGCGCTCTAGAGCCCGCGAGCCACAACTACTGACCCCACGTGCCACAACTACTGAAGCCCGTGCGCCTAGAGCCCATGCTCCACGACAAGAGAAGCCAACGCAATGAGAAGCCCGCGCACCGCAACGAACCGTAGCCCCTGCTCACCACAGCTAGAGAAAGCCCGCGTGCAGCAACGAAGACCCAACTCAGCCAAAAATAAATTAATTAATTTCTTTATTTAAAAAGAAAAAAGGGTTGTCAAATCAAAGAATCTAGAGAGTAACCTAAATACACTGTTTCCCTGAGTAGGTGGTATTCATATATAAATTTAAATAAGAGCCGATGACCATCACAAAGAGAAGCTACTGTAGTACTCCAGGGATGTATCATATTAGCACTGAATTTGATTTCAACTAAGAAAGAAGAGATCAGAAGCTGCCGGTCTCCCCTTCTGCTCATCCTTTATGCTTAAATTAACTATTCCGCTGTCTCCCACAAGGAACTGCTAGACTTAAGTGGTTCCAGGAATGATTTGAAAGTTCAAGATTAAAAACTCCAACCTTATTTATCCACCTATATCTCCACGCATTTAGAAAATTTAGGCAGAATTAGTTCAACCGACATGAGAAGACATGGAATCATCAACATCCTCACTTAGTCTGTGAAGCTGATGGGCTTTCAGGTCAAGTCAAAAAACTCAGATCCTGGGCTTCCCTGGTGGCACAGTGGTTGGGGGTCCGCCTGCTGATGCAGGGGACACGGGTTCGTGCCCCGGTCCAGGGGGATCCCACATGCCGCGGAGCAGCTGGGCCCGTGAGCCATGGCCGCTGAGCCTGCACGTCCGGAGCCTGTGCTCCACAGCAGGAGAGGCCGCGGCAGTGAGAGGCCCGCATGCCGCAAAAAAAAAAAAAAAAAAAATTCAGATCCCTCCAAAACTGATCACAATCCTTGATCTGACTGAAGAAGTATCATCAATGTCTCTTCAGACCACGGGCACTTGACCAAGGTTATCTCTGGGTTCATTCTAGATCACATGTGGACCAACAGGTCACATAAGTAGCTCTCAATCACGTGTTCATCTAGTCAGTTGCATCACACAAAGTGATTTGCTCTAGAAACCCTAACCTAATCACATAGTTTGGGTACTGAATCATTTGTTTATGAAAAAGCCTTTAATATGGATTTATATAGGAAACACGTGGTATGTGATTAACATCTCCCAGCAAATCAGAGAGCAGCTAGACCCACTATCTAGGAGCTGACACAATTAAACAGCACTCCTCAAGAATGGACAAACGAAAAACTAGATTTTCATTAATGGAAGGTCTAAAATATACATCCACATAATTAACAAAAATATACTGTTCCTTTATACACGTGGCATTGTCCTTGAGGATATAAAAGAAATGTAATTGCAAACTGTACCTTCAAGAGAGGATTGCATGAAAAATTCTGAATTCATCAAGAAGGTATTCTGTTAAACGATGATAATATAAGAACACTCAAATTTGTTTTATTCTATTATCACACAATTTGTACATATCTTTCCTTTAGTTTATAAAGCATTGTAGGGACTTCCCTGGTGGTGCAGTGGTTAAGAATCTGCCTGCCAACGCAGGGGACATGGGTTCAAGCCCTGGTCCGGGAAGATCCCACACGTCGCGGAGCAACTAAGCCCGTGCGCCACAACTACTGAGCCTGCGCTCTAGAGCCCGTGCTCTGCAACAAGAGAAGCCACCACAATGAGAAGCCCACGCACCACAACGAAGAGTAGCCCCCGCTCACCACAACTAGAGAAAGGCTGCACGCAGCAACGAAGACCCACTGCAGCCATAAACAAATAAATAAAGTATTGTTAACATCCATTAACTCACAATGACCTGTACTGCGAGTCCCAAAAATTGGTGGATGATGAAGCATTATCTGTATTTCTACAAAGAAGAAACTGAGGTGCACAGAAGTCAAGCAGTTTTGCCTAATGTTTGATGGTTCTTGGTGGTGGAACAAGAACACAAATCCAGGGCTTCCTACCTCTGGATCAAGTCCAGGGTTTCCCAACAGTGGCACTTCAGATATCTGGGGACAGATAATTCTTTGTTGTGGGGATCTGTCCAGTGAACTTCAGGGTTTCAGCAGCATCCCTCACCTCTACCCACCAAATGCCAGTAGCAAAGCCTCCCCTCATCAAGTCATGACAATCAAAAATCTCAGAAATGGCCAAATGACCCCCTGGGGCCAAATTCACACACCCACCACTGACAGCCACTCATCTATCTAGTCTACTTTCTAGGAGTTCTATTCAGGTTAATTGAAACTACATTTACAGTATAGGACAATTCTGATTCATTGGATCACCAATTTTTCATAAGCCAAATGTAAAATATGTATATATAACAACCATATATATAATATTTATGTTATATATATGTTTTATAACAACCTATCTTACCAAATATTTTTTAGTATTCCATAGCTTCTTGATTGTTTTTTCAAAGAACCTAAGGCAACTATAATGCCTCATAACCAACAGGAACATCAAGCTACAGGTGTAGGAAAGTGACAGTTAATAGATAGTGGTGGTTAATGGAGAGATCTGGAGCGTTCATGGTTTAAAAAACATTTTTTTCTTAAATATATTTGCATTTTAGTGAGGTTAATAAAAAATAAAAATACCAAACTAGTACTCCTATTTCCATTCCCTCTCTTCCTAATTCTGGTATTATCCATTTTGACAGCTGTGGAACAGAGAAAAAAAGAGACACCTAATAAATTACCCAGCCTATATCAGCCAAGAAAAAAAAAAACAGCTGACAAAGCCCCTACTTTGGTACCAAGAGCCTTTCCTTGGCATTCCCCAGTGTGGCCACTTAAGAATATCAAGCATGTAATCCTACTTGATTTATGCAGAGTATTCAGTACTTTGATATTCTAGCATTTTTTGGAAACAGAGTTTGTTTTCATCACAATGTCATGCGCTTTGCTCTGCTACAGGAATAAAGAAACCTCCCTAGCAAAAGACCTAGAAGTGAGACATGAAAAATGAAAAATGGATACCCTCATCAGTAAACTCTCTAGGGTAACTCTTAACTAATTTTAGTAAATGATATATTCTATCAATTACCGGCTTGATTATTCAATGATAAAAAATCAGGGGAGGGGGCCTCCCTGGTGGCGCAGTGGTTGAGAGTCCGCCTGCCGATGCAGGGGATACGGGTTCGTGCCCCGGTCTGGGAGGATCCCATATGCCGCGGAGCGGCTGGGCCCGTGGGCCATGGCTGCTGAGCCTGCACATCCGGAGCCTGTGCTCCTCAACGGGAGAGGCCACAGCAGTGAGAGGCCCGCGTACCGCAAAAAAAAAAAAAAAAAAAAAAAAAAAATCAGGGGAGTATATAAAATGCAAAGTAAAGAATACAGATGATTTGAAACCAGAGCTTGAAGTAACAGATTAGGTCAGTTCCCACAGTCATGTGTGCTGGATCACCTCTCTGCTCTGTTAATCAGAATTCTGCGACTGCTTCTGGAAACAGCAGAGCCAGCTTTACCAACAACACCTACTAAAGCCTGGAGCCTCCCCAGGGAAGATGGAGCCATAACAAGCCCTGTCTATGAAAACAACATTCATACAATTTTAGCACCATGTTTTGCCTGTTTTAAGAGGCTGAATCTAGGTTACATAGAACAGATTCTGTTCCCCGATGTGAACGCCTGTGGTTGAGAATAATTTCATGACCTAAAACACTGAGGATAAACTCTTTGCATTTTCATAAGGAAGATCCACACCCATGATATGACTGATGCTCCTTCACACTGCATTTGTTTTCAGAACAGACCGATTTCATGTCTAAAGGTCAATACCTAGCAAAGATGATGCAAGAATAAAAACAGTGCTATAAGGAACTTCCTGAATTTGACTGAAAAACACATCCACAAGAGCCAGATTACCCTTGCAGAGAACACATTACTGTCCATATGCAAGGCAAAAATGCCGTGTGAACTATCAAAAGCTCCATGGGATGCCCATCCCTGCAAGCCGTCACGTCACCCCTTGTGAAATTGTCCTGGTGACTACTCGTCAACAAAGGCTGGGCTCCCTTTTTAAAATAAAAAAAAGGGACAGAAAGGGAGGCATTTCTGTGGTTTATTTTTTTAATTTTTATTTTATACTGGAGTATAGTTGATTTACAGTGTTGTGTTAGTGTCAGGCGTACAGCAAAATGATTCAGTTATACATATACATGTATCCATTCTTTTTCTGATTCTTTTCCCATATAGGTTATTACAGAATATTGAGTATAGTTCCCTGTACTATACCGTAGGTCCTTGTTGATTATCTATCAATATTTTATATACAGTAGTGTGAATGTGAATCCCAAACTCTTAATTTATCCCTCCCACTCCAAAAGGGAGGCATTTGTAAAGGAAGTTGTGAGGTCAAAGCAGCACATCTTGGGGACTTCCCTGGTGGTGCAGTGGTTAAGAATCCGCCTGCCGATGCAGGGGACACAGGTTCGATCCCTGGTACGGGAAGATCCCACATGCCGCGGAGCAACTAAGCCTGTGCACCACAACTCCTTAGCCTGCGCTCTAGAGCCCGTGAGCCACAACTACTGAGCCCACGCACCACAGCTACTGAAGCCCACGCGCCTAGAGCCCGTGCTCCACAACAAGAGAAGCCACCACAGTGAGAAGCCCACGCACTGCCTGCTGCAACTAGAGAAAGCCCGCGCGCAGCAACGAAGACCCAACGCAGCCAAAAAACAAAAAAATAAATAAATAAGTTATTATTTTTTTTAAGTGGCACATCCTGAGTGACTGCAGACTTCAGAGGTGACTATTTAGGAAAAGCCCCTCGTTGTCTGCACACAATTGTCTGAAGCTTGGTTTTCCAAGCCAGAGAGAGAAAGCTCCTGAACCCCTGTCCCAGTCAACAAGGTGTCCTGTAAATTCAATTCATGTCAGAGATGCCTGAAGGAGGCTACAAAAACAGAGCAGCGTGGATTCACACGCTGGCCCAGACTCAGCGTCTGACTCAGCCCTGCAGTGTCCCTGACTTGCTGGGGCACCTGAGCCAGCTATCTACTGTCGTCATTCCTCTGCCTCTGAAATAAACCTAAGCAAGTGCCAACCACATTCTACATACTGTACAGAACAGACCAGAGGGAATGAACCCCACCCGTCGTCGGCTTCACATTACTTTACATTAGCTTTACATTATGTAAAGTCGGCTTTACATTAGCTGAAGCCAAGCTTCAGCTTGGCTAAGTGAAAACCCAGGAAAAGCATTATCATTTCAACATTTTCAACAAGAGAACAAGGCATCATCCACCGACCCATGTCAAAAAGTAGCTGCACTGGGCTTCCCTGGTGGCGTAGTGGTTGAGAGTCCGCCTGCCGATGCAGGGGACACAGGTTCGTGCCCCGGTCCGGGAAGATCCCACATGCCGCGGAGCGGCTGGGCCCGTGAGCCATGGCCGCTGAGCCTGCGCGTCCGGAGCCTGTGCTCCACAACGGGAGAGGCCACGACAGTGAGAGGCCCGCGTACCGCAACAACAACAACAACAAAAAAATGTAGCCGCACTGCTGAATATCTGGCCAAGTTCACTAGAACAGCTGACCTAGAACAGAAGCATGTGCTGGGGAGGAGAATGGGGTCAGCACCACAGACTGAGGAGTTCACATCTCAGTTCTGTCTCTTACTAGATGGGTGACCTTGACTTCGCTGAGCTTCATCCAGAAAAGATTCTTTATTATCAGAAACAGTGTCGCTCAGCACTGGGGGAGGGTTAAATGAGACAATGTGTACCAGGGATAATAGTGCCTTGTGTATTGTTTTTCTCCATACATGAGGCTCCCTGGAAACCACAGTGCCAAGAAATGACAAAAAGGAAACCTTGTTTCAACTGGAAGAAGGAAGCCCACCACATCAGGCTCCCAGGTTAGTGTGAGGAGAAAAGGAGGCTGTGCAGGAAAATGGTGAGACAGGTGTGTCTCACGCCTCCCCGGTGAAGCTGAAGTCCCAGAAGGGGGAGATGTGTCATTGGACAGACTGAGGAGACTCCGGTTTGAGAAACGAAGCCGCTTTATTTTCCATGCACATCTGAACTTGATGGAGTAAACTGTGATCCACCAGAGCTACAGGTCAGTGCGGATCTATTCTGGCAGATTTGGCTGAAGAGTCTCAACACAGTGCCGTGTTTTTTTCATGAAATGTTACTAGTCCCAAAGTCAAGGGTCCTATGAGTTGGGCAAAGGTCAAACTAACGTTCCAATTAGGAACATCTCAGTCCAATCCAATGTTTCTAGTCACTTCTAGTCTAAAACTCAGTCCAATCCAGTGCAAAGCCAAGGTGCCCGTCCCTTCTAACACAGACTGCACCTGTGCACAGGTACTACTTCCTGCTTTGATGGGGAGGGAAGGGTCTGCTCCCCCCTCCCTGCCCCACATGCCGGCTCCATTGAGGATGGCAAGGAGAAAGCAAGGGGGTAGGGTCAGCTTGTGCAGCAGTGGTCCCCATGATGTTGGTCACTGCTACTTCTCCATCCTATGCCCGTGACAAGTAACTGTTGCCATTAGCATAGCGTCTCCCCCATATGAGCGCTAAATACTGAAGCTTTCTACCACTCAAGTATTCTTGGTGTAGGCAAAGCAGGCCACCAGGCATTGTTCTCTCCACAAAAGCACACAAGATGCTGCGAGGGGAATTTGTGCATCTCCTCTAGACGCCAGCAGTGAAAAGAACAACACTCCCTCATCAAGCGTGTGTATCCTCACTTAGCTGGGGTCCATCTACCAGAGAAGCCCAACAATGCCTCCCACTCATCTAACTGCGCCGTCCTTAACATGGAGGTCCTGAGGAAATCACAGCCCCCCTAACCTCCAGTCTGGGGGGATGCGGTAAAGCTCTGGCGTGTGGGGCTAGATGCCTCCACCCTCTCCACACCTAAGTGCCCCATCCTCCAGCTCTTCATGCCACGACAGCATGGGACACTTTTCTGAGCTGCCAACCAGGAAGAACTCCAGATGAGACATGAACCACCCTCCTTCAAAACCTCCAGTGCTACACACTGGACTAGATGTTCTCTCTGGCTTTGGGGCTTGGTTTTGGAGAGGAAAACATGATGAATGACCCTCCCAAGAGGAGGGAAAGACGAGATTACTACATCACAACCTCATTCTCTCCAAAGGCTTTCTATTCCTACATAGGCGAGTGAAGAGAGAATTACAAAAGTTCTACAGGTCTGCCCTCTCTTAGCAGGCCCTGCTTTGTGGGACTGGTAACACAGTCCTTTCTCTGATCTAAAATATAAGGGATGCATCTCCTTACACTCTCAACTGTGAGCTGACTCCAGAACAAAGGGGAACCGGGAAGGGCATCTCTTAGTGTTATTACAGATCACCCTGTGACACCCTTAATAACAGGGGTTAGAAACTTAGGTGCTCACCTCCAGCCTTACCATGTACCAACAGGGTGACAAAGGTGGGGCAGTCACCTGACCTCCCCGAGGCTGGGCTTATACTCTTCAAAAGAGAATAATACCATCTGCCCTGCAAATTGCACAGTATGACATAGATTGATGAAGGCATTTTGAAAACTATGAAGTTTTAAAAACACATGTGAATATGCCAACACAGAAACACCACCCTGATTATTTTCACAGAAGGGTAAGGAAGAAGTGAGGTGCTGGAAGGTACAGCCTTACATTTTCACAAAGGCAAAGACAGACTAACGCTGCAGGGACCAGCTGAACCCACCCTTTTCCCAAGGGCACACATGCATGGTTCCAGCCCTGGTACCTGGGTACTGGTACCTTGGGTCCTGGATTTCTGACGTTATGGCTTACAAATCTCCAGAACCTCAACATTCACTGAGACTGAGAGCTCAAAAGTGCCTGAAAGCTCTTGGTGATTCAAATGCCTTGTTTTCAAATGAAGGAGCTGGACTCCTGAGCATATATCCAGAAAAGAGGAAAACTCTAATTCGAAAAGATATAGGCACCCCAGTGTTCACAGAAGCTCTATTTACAATAGCCAAGACATGGAAGCAACCTAAGTGCCCATCAACAGATGAATGGAAAAAGAAGATATGGTACATATATACAATGGAATACTATTCAGCCATAAAAAAGAATGAAATAATGCCATTCGTAGCAATATGGATGGACCTAAAGATTATCATACTAGGGCTTCCCTGGTGGCGCAGTGGTTGAGAGTCCGCCTGCCAATGCAGGGGACATGGGTCCGTGCCCTGGTCCGGGAGGATCCCACATGCCGCGGAGCGGCTGGACCCGTGAGCCATGGTCGCTGAGCCTGCGCATCGGGAGCCTGTGCTCCGCAACGGGAGAGGCCCCAACAGTGAGAGGCCCGCGTACTGCAAAAAAAAAAAAAAAAGATTATCATACTAAATGAAGTCAGAGAAAGACGAATATCATATGATATCACTTATATGTGGAACCTAAAATCTGAAACAAATGAACTTACTTACAAAACAGAAACAGACTCACAGACACAGAAAACAAACATGATAACCAAAGGGGAAAGTAGGGGGGAGGGATAAATTAGGAATTTGGGATTAACAGATACAGACTACTTTATATAAAATAGATAAACAACAAGGACCTACTGTATAGCACAGGAAATTATACTCAATATCTTGTAATAACCTATAATGGAAAAGAATCTGAAAAAGAAGATATATATATGTGTGTGTGTGTGTATGTAACTAATCACTTTGCTGTACACCTGAAACTAACACAACATTGTAAATAACTATACTTCAATTTTTTTTTAAATGAAGGAGCTGGAGCTCTGAGAATAAAGCATTCAATAAAGCATTCTCTCCGAAGGCAAGCCGTGCTATGCTGGAGTAACAAGCTGGTTTTTCTCTGAATCTGGGAAAGGTAAAACACAAAGGAACCACATGAAATAACCCAGAAAGCGGCCTCTGCCTCTTTGGCAGGGTCAGACAGGAATAGTGGTGCTGAGAACACGTGCACTTCGCTCAGCAGCTGTGAGAGTTGAACGTGGCTCTAAGGAAGCAGGCACCTCCCAGCTTCTCATGTTGCTACAGAGGTTCTTATCTACAAAGCCATCTTAAGAACTAAGTGTGAGGCTCTGCCTGGGCCAGGAGCTCACTAATTGAAATGTATTAACACCATTGAGTCCGATTATCCTTTCCAAAGGGAGAGAGCCAAACCAGGCGTCCAGCAGCAGAGAAGATAATTAAGTAAAACTGTTTCTCACAGATAAATAATGGATATGACAACAGATGCCCCTCTCTCCTGGATGGGTGGGGACAACAAAAGAAGAATGTGCTTGTTTCCAAAATGAATGCAGAATAGCTCCGGGCTAAAGATCAGCCCCCACTGAAACATCAGATCTGAGAACAGACCTGGCCTCTGTGCCCCAGGATGAAATAAAAATCAATGCTTCTACACACGTTACTTATTTCATTATGTACTTGCACTTTGCCTTACAAAAGAAGCTAGTACAAATTCAATATGTGTCCACATTGCAAACATAATGCCGCTGCCTTGTCAGCCAAGGGCTCTCACCACAAACTCTAAGCATCTTTGACGGGCCTATGTACACAAGATGCTGCAGAAAGCAACTCTTCCTGGGAGCCTTGAGCCTGCCTGCCCTGTCATTTGCTATTATTCTTGCTCAGCTGCAGTGGATTAGAGATAACAACAGTCACCCAACACATTTTATCCTAACACACACTGTCAAGGTCATGCGCTGATGGCTACTGGAGGCCCATCATCAGCTGCAGGCCTAATTACGGATAGCGCATTTTCACCATGAAAGCCATGGGGTATACTAATGGGAGAGGAAGCCCTAAAACTGCCATGCACGAAAGGTCTGAAACAGAAAAAAATGAGATAATTTCAAGTATTTTCCTCCAAAGAATAAATACTAAGACTACAAAAGAAAATTGCTAACTTTGGGAAAATGAATCCTACACAGTAAGCCAGAGAGAGAGCTATGATTCCTCTCCGCGATAGCCCGGAGCTACTAGTAATGAGATCTCTAAGGCAGCTTCCTAATTCTTCCAAATAGCGGAGGGAATGTGATTGCATGTGTGTGCGTATTTTATGGGCTGAGTGCAGGTACCCATTAAGGCAAATTTCAGCCCTGTCTGTGCTCTACAATGTTTCCAAAGGTTTATGAAATGTGATCACAAAAAGCCAGTTGCCATTCATCCCACAGGCCCACAGTGAGGCAGCTTACAACAGGAGCTCAAGACATATATACTGAATAAAGGAACAAAAACAAAGGGGGCGGGGGGGGGTGAAATGCATGCCAATTGCTTCTACTTTTTAAAAATTTGTTTACTATAAGCCTCATGGCATATAATACTTCAATAAAAATGAAAGACTGATTTATTACATTATTAAAGTCTTTATTTCCTAAACAAGGTGAGAAAGAAACTACCCAGGAATCCTTTTACATTTGCAAAAGGACAATATTGAGAGAAACAAATGGTACAGGTGTTAGATCCTAGTGATAGAGGTCACCCCAGGGCGAAACACACACCAACTTATCCTGGCATTTGATGAAGAGAGTGGTCAAACCACAACACACTATCCCTATAGGTGAAAGCTGAGTAAAAGTTTTTATGAATGCTGCTTAAAATATAAAGTAACAGCTCAATGAAAATCAAAGCCATGTTTGTACATAAAATTATTCCGGGAACTCACATTTACACAGGCAACTGATTGCCCAAACAGTGCCAAAGTAATTAAATGGGGGAAAAAATAGTCTTTTCAACAGATGGTGCTGGACAACAAAATACTCATATGGAGAAAGACACAAAACTCAACCCATATGGTTAAAGCTCTATAAAAAAATTAATTCAAGATGGATCATAAACCTAAATGTTAAAGTTAAAAACTATAAAACTTTTAGAAGAAAACAGGAGAATATCCTGGTAGGTAAGATTTCTTTGGCAAGATACAGTATGCAACAATTAAAAAAGAAGGAATAAAAAGTAAATTAGACTTTATTGAAATTAAAAATTCCTGCTCAACAAATGATAACATCAAGAAAAAAGAATAGGCAAGTCACAGACTGGGAGAAAATACCCTGGAAACATACTTCTGGAAAATAATTCACCTTCAGAATATGAGCTCCTACAACTCAATAGTGAAAAGAAAAAACAACTAATTTTAAAATCAGCCCCAGACTTCCACAGAAACTTCACAAAGATATACAAATGGGCAAAACACATATACAATTTTTTTTCATTATTGGTCACCAGGGGAATGCAGATTAAAACCACAGTGGGGTACTGCTACTCATCCACTAGAAAAGCTACAATAGACTAAACATTCAGAAAGTTGACAAGGATGTGACACAAATGTAATAGTCATATCTTGCAGATGGAAGTGAAAAGTGGTACAACCATTTTGGAACAAGAGTTTTGCCATTTTTGATACAGTAAAATAAAAACCTATCCAATGGTTCAGCCATTCTATTCCTAAGATTTTACTCGAAAAATATAAAAACAAAATGTCCACCAAAACAAAATCTTGTACAAAAATGCTCATAGCCACTTACTTTATTCATAATAGCTAAAATCTAGAACCCACCCAAATGTCCATCAACAGAAGAATGGATAAGCAAATTGTGATACAATTACACCAGGGAATACTGCTCAGCAATGAAAGAAACTGCTGATATATACAACACTGCAGATGAATCTCAAAAACATGATGCTTAGTGAGAGAATCCAGACACACAAAAGAAATATGTACTATATAACTGCATTTATATAAAACTCTAGAAATATGTACTATATAATTGCATTTATATAAAGCTCTAGAAATATGTACTACATAATTGCATTTATATAAAGCTCTAGAAATATGTACTATATGATTGCATTTATATAAAGCTCTAGAGTCAGAAAAGTTGTTGCCTCCTAGCAGCAGTGCTGAAGAGAGGATTAACTGGAAAGGAACAGAAGAGAGCTTTTTGAGTGATGGAAATATCCTCTGTCTTGACAGAGGTATGTGTCATATGATATGTGCATCTGTCAAAACTTAAATTGTACACTTAGGATTTGTACACTTGTTTGTACGTACATTGTACCTCAAAAAAGTAAACACATATTTAACTCTAGTTAGTAGGTTTGCTTTTTCACAGTGGTATGGGCTAGCAATTCCGAAATACTTTCTGTGTGTTCCAGACTTGAGCAAGTAAGTATAAACACTGGATCTACTGAAACCAGGTTTCTCACTATTGGAAAAGGGAGTTACAAATACAGAAAGGAGAAAAATGTGGATGTACTCTGTGTTGTTTCATTGGAATTGAAGTTACCAGCCTAAACTTGTAGGTTTTAATATGAACAGATAAATGTAGAAATAAATAGGATATATATGTATATATGTACGTGTATATACATACACACAAACACATATTTTCTAGCTTTTTCTACTAAGAAGATCTAGAAAAAAAAATGTAGAACAAACATGCTTGGCTCCCAGATCTCAGTTTCTAAATACCACCCTCCATTAAATGAATCAGGGTTCCTTGGAGAAATAGCTAATTCAAGGGCTGAAGCAGAAAAAAGTATACAATAAGCCTAGAACATCTTGTGCTACAGGAAGGAAATGTTCAAAAAATGAATGGAACCAGTAAAAGTGACACAGTAGCTAGCTTGCATGGGTTTCAATTGGCAGAATCTGGGTCAATGTGTGAATGAAAATAAATAAGCAAAATTACCGACTAAAATAAGATCAGCCCATAAATAAATAAAGCCTTTTTAATTGCAGTATAATTGACATAACATCAAATTAGTTTCAGGTGTACAACATAATGATTTGACATTTTTATATATTCAGAATGATCACCACAATAAGCCTAGTTAACAGCCATTACCACAGAACAAAATTTTTGTGATGAGAACTTTTAAGATTTCCTCTTAGCAACTTTCAAATACAGTGTTCATAACTATAGTCACCATGCTGTGTACTACATTCCCATAACTTATTTATAACTGGAAGTTTGTACCTTTGCACCACCTTTACCCATTTCACCCACCCACCCACCTCCTACCTCTGGCAACCACCAATCTGTTCTCTGTGTTGATTAGCTTTTTTTTCTCTTTTTTCTTTTTTTTTTTTAAGATTCCACATGACTTATCTCACTTAGCATAATGCCCTCGAGGTCGATCCATGTTGTCTCAAATGGCAAGAGTTCCTTCTTTTTTTGAGGCTGAAAAATATTTTGCTGTATTTACGTACCACATCTTTACCCATTCATCCATTGATGGACACATGTTGTTTCCTTATCCCGGTTATTGCAAATAATACTGCAGTGAACATGAATTTTCGAGTTAGTGTTTTTGTTTTCTTTCGATAAATATTCAGAAGTGCAATTGGTGGATCATATGGTAGCTCTATTTATAATTTTTTGAGGAACTTCCATACTGTTTACATACCTACCAACAGTGCGTGATGGTTCCCTATTTCTCCACATCCTTGCCAACACTTATTTCTTGTCTTTTTGATAACAGCCTTTCTGACAGATGTGAGGTGACATCTCATTGTGGTTTTGACTTGCATTTCTCTGATAATTGATGGTGATGATTGATAGCGATGTTGAACATCTTTTCATGTTCCTGTTGGCCATCTGCATGTCTTCTTTGGGAAAACATCTATTCAGTTCCTCTGCCCATTTTTAATCACATTGTTTTTTTGGCATTGCGTTGTATGAGTTCTTTATACATTTTGGATATTGATCTCTTATCAGATATATAATTTGCAAATATTTTCTCTCACTCAGTAGGTTGCCATTTCATTTTTTGATGGTTTCCTTTACTATGCAGAAGCTTCTTAGCTTGATGTAGTCCCACTTATTTATCACCTTTTGTCACCTTTGCTTTTAGTGTCAGACCCAAAAGTATCATCCAAGACTGTTGCCAAAGAACTTAATACCTACGTTTTCTTCTAGTTTTATGGTCTCTGCTCTTAACATTCAAGTCTTTTATCCATTTTGAGTTAATTTTTGTGTATGGTGTAAGATAATGGTCCAGTTCCTTTCTTTTGCATGTGGCTGCCTAGCTTTCCCACCACCATTTATTGAAGAAACTGTCCTTTCCCCACTGTATACTCTTGGCTCCATTAAAGGCCTTCTTATCCACAGAAGCTCAACTTATAAGTATAGAAAGAATAATGAAGTTAGAAAACCATTAATCGTTGCTAAAATAAGTAGGTAAAAGTGTTTTTTTTAAATTGAGATATAGTTGATTTACAATATTATATTAGTTTCAGGTGTACAGCAAAGTGATTCAAAATTTTTATACATTATACTCCATTTAAAGTCATTATAAAACATTGGCTATATTCCCTGTGCTTTATAACATATCCTTGTAGCTTATTTATTTTATACATAGCAGTTTGTACCTAGCAGGTAAAAGTTCAGTGAGGACCAGCATATTTACAGAGTCTAAATGTATCAACCACAAATTACTGATTCCAAAGGGGAAACAGTAATTTTAGAGTGGAAGGTCCTGGCCAACTTAATGAAATGATCACAGTTTATGTCATCAATACTGGGGCAAACTGATATCACATGTTTCCTGATAAGATGTACTGGGAAGGACATAATATTACATGTGCTATTTGTGTCCAAAACATATAACCTCAATTTAATCATAAGGAAACATCCCAGAAACCCAATTTAAAGGACATTCTACAAAATAACAGGTCTGTACTCTTCAGAAATGTCATAATCAATAAAGACAAGACTGAGAAACTGTTCCAGATGGAAGAAGGCTAAAGAGACATGACAAGAAAAGGCAATCTGGAATGCAAGACTATATACTAGATTGGGGGGGAAATAGCTATAAAGGTCATTCTTCGAACTGATGAAATTTGATTATGAACTGTAGATTAGACAGGAATAAAGTGTCAATGTAAAATATCCTTTTTTGATCATTATACTATGGTTGTGTCAGAGAACGATCTTATTCTTAGGAAAGGGACACAATGTCTCCAAGTTCAGAGATAAAGAGAGAGAGAGAGAGAATAAAGCAATTGGAACAAAATGTAAACAACTAGTGAATCTGGATAAAGGGTATACAGGAGTTCCCTGTACTATCCTTTCAACTTTTCTTTAAGTTTAAAATAATAAAAGTAATCAGAGAAACATGAGTAAGACATATGAAAGCTATTTAATAAACAGAAAACAATATATACAAGTAGTAGTACACTGAATTTAGGATAATTGGGAGGAAAATGAACATACTAAATTCAGTGATTCATGATTTCAAAAAGTATTTGCATCCTTAATTTTTGTTAAGTATTACTGGGTTAAAAAAAAAAAAAAGACTTACAAGACATGAGAGCATTTATCTTCATCAGAGGAAAAATAACACTAACCAACACACAAGATGAATTGTGATAATTACTACAATAAAGGTACAAGTTTAACCAGTACGCAGAAAGAGTATTTCCCTCAGCTAGGAAGATCCCAGGGTGGCTTCATGGAGGAAGGAGAGATCTGATCTATGGGCAGGATTTCAACACACAGAATAGAAGTAGGGAACAAAGTGCAAAGATGTTCCACACAGAGGGAACATCATAGAGAAACGCATTGCAGAGCAAATGTGGGCTTTATTGCACGAATTGTGAGGACATAATTTGGCTTGGAGTAGAGAGTATGAGAAAGAGCAGTAGGAGAAAAGACTAGAAAAAAAATGTGAAGGCAGGTCATATAGGAGCTTTGAATGCCAGAGGTGTCTGAATCTAATTTTACAGTCAGTGGAGTATCCCAGCATTTGGGGGATTAAGAATCATGAGGGGGGCTTCCCTGGTGGCTCAGTGGTTGAGAATGTGCCCGCTAATGCAGGGGACACGGGTTCGAGCCCTGGTCTGGGAAGATCCCACATGCCGCAGAGCAACTGGGCCCGTGAGCCACAACTACTGAGCCTGCGTTCTGGAGCCTGTGCTCCGCAACAAGAGAGGCCACGAAAGTGAGAGGTCCGAGCACCGCGATGAAGAGTGGCCCCCGCTCGCCGCAACTAGAGAAAGCCCTCGCACAGAAACGAAGACCCAACAAAGCCAAAAATAAATAAATAAATAAATTTTTTTTTAATGTAAAAAAAAAGAATCATGGGGAAGGAATGGCTATTTCGCGCAGAAAGTCAGGCAAAAGGCTAATCTAACAGTTGAGGAAAGCGGGCATAAGGGTCTGCACCAAGGGAAGGTAGAGAAAGAGAGTGGTGTTCCTAATCTTCCTCTGGTCTTCTCGCCTCTAGCTATAAAAAGACTCAAGAAACCACCAGCTGTCAAGCGAGCTAATAAGCATGAAGTGTGTTCACAAAGTGTTTTATAAGTTCATCTTTAAAGCAGCCTATTAACAGTCTCCACAGTAGAATGGAGATATTTGTACAGATTTATTAGCTCTTCTGTTTTTCTCCAATAAGCCTAGGAAAAGCTTTAAAGAACATCCTTTAAAATTCCAGTGTATACTACCAAATGTAAAATAGATAGCTAGTGGGAAGCAGCCACATAGCACAGGGAGATCAGCTCGGTGCTCTGTGACCACGCAGAGTGGTGGGATAGGGAGGGAGGCTCAAGGAGGAGGTGATATGGGGATATATGTACACATACAGCTGATTTACTTTGTTATACAGCAGAAACTAACACACCATTGTAAAGCAATTATACTCCAATAAAGATGTTAAAAAAAATTCCAGTGTATAAAACTCTTTTTTTTGTGGTACGCGGGCCTCTCACCGTTGTGGCCTCTCCCGTTGCGGAGCACAGGCTCCGGACGCGCAGGCTCAGCGGCCATGGCTCACGGGCCCAGCCGCTCCGCGGCATGTGGGATCTTCGCGGACCGGGGCACGAACCCGTGTCCCCTGCATCGGCAGGCGGACTCTCAACCACTGCGCCACCAGGGAAGCACTAAAACTCTTCTTATAAACACTATCTTTGAAGTCTCTTCTCAAGGAAACTCATTTTTTGAAAAAAAGAAGAAAAGCCTAAAACCAAAGCATTTCATTCCTCCAAGTCTTTTTTTCTAGATTCAGAAATAAAACCTATGCCTGTGGTTATTGTCAAACTTCGCAGTAAAATTTACATTGAATATTTCCTACATCTCATCCCTCCATAGCTAATTTTAATTCTTATAAACAAATACATTCTTTCCAAAGGGGGAGGGGAGCAGGGTGGAATTAAAAGCAGGATTCTTGATACTACTCCGTGCCTCACCAATAGTTTTGCCAACTTTGCAACTGGAAATCTGTGAAATTAGGATTCCAATAGTGCTAAGCTGATTTTACAGATATAAATGGAGTAAAATAAAGCTCCAAGGTAGGGAGTAGAAACATACTAGCAGAAACACTATCTACAACTTCCACCTGTGCTCATGTTATCATAGAACTAAAATGACAGGCTACATAGGAGAAGGCCCAGCACACTCTCACTTTTGTTTGGGAAAAGCTAAACAATATATTATTATACATTTCTATTGAAAGCCACCAAGAGCTTTTAAAATTTGAATTCACTGAGAAATTCTCCTGTTTTTAGGAGATTCCATGAGAAATGAACCTTAGGGTAGAAGAAAGGAGAGCCTCATTCTGCTACCACCTTTATTATTTCTCTAGGGATAACACTACCACACAATTTACACAGTTCATAAGTGGGTGCTATTACAGCTTATAAACATCAAACCAATTATATAATACTGCCACTCTTTAAAGTTTTCAAACAAAAGGAAGCATGAAGAATCACGGAGATTTTCATTCATCTTATTACGTTCTATAATTTGGTAACCAACAGCATCCCACCCATGATTATGGATTGTCTATCTTTATTTCTCTTAACTCCTGGCAATAAAACTAGTACAGAAATCAGGTGATGGCGGGTAAGAGCGCAGACTTTTAGCAACACCAATCGAGGCATCACTCCCCAGCCTGCCATTTGGCAGCTATGCAAGTAACTATGCAACTGTGCAAGTTACTTGGCCTCTCGGAATTTGTTTCCTCATCTGCAGAAATCAAAATTATAAGTGGTAATAAAAATCATTATTTCTAGTAAAATAAATAACTGCTGTTGGATTTAGTGCTTGGGTGGATATGAAATGTCTGAAAGATAAACTAGCTAATGTATACAAAAATAAGATGCTCCATAGAGAATCCTTGCAAGGCTGTGCAGTTTGAACACTGTATAAACACACCCTCCTGAGAGGGAGAGTGGGGTCTTAAACCGCAGCCTGCACTGCCCCGATAGAGTCATGTGTCCTGGTGAAGGCTGTGCCCTCAGAGAAGGCACCTTCTCCTCCTCCTTTTAACTCACACAAAGCCACAGTATTTGACTAGATGTTGTCCCAAATATGCACTCACTGGTACCTATTATTCTTAAACATCATAAAGCCATGGGTACGACCAGAAGAACTCAGAAAGCTTTCATTCTCAAGAATATCTTCTAGTCTGCAATGACAATATTTTATTAATGAAGAAATAAATGGAAACTTTCTAATTTAACAGATGTAGTTACCCAGGCCTCCTAAAAAAATTAAGAGAATGAATATTCCTGGGTGAGGGTTAAGGGTCAGCTGAAGAGAGGAAACACAAATCAAATCAAGTTATCAAATCAAAGAAAGATAGCTGGCAAAATGTAACTGCTTTAAAGTTCCCCTCCCCTTCCTTTGACCAAAAAAAAGATGGAAAAAGCCATATAAAGCAAATAAGGACCAACTCAGACCTCAGTGCTGAGCCTAACTTTGTACCTACTCTACCTCGATGACATTCCAAAAAACACTGATCTTGAATAGAGAAAAACAAACAGGCACCCAAGCTGATCGGTTGTGATGTATAAGAAATTAAACTATCAATTATTTTGTACCAAGTCACTTGTGCCTAATATAATTAATCAAATCTAAAACAAATCCCATAGAACAAATGAAAATCCAAAGACATCCTTATCAAACTGTTGAGAGGAAATGATAAAAACCTAAGTAGCTCTCTGAGGAAAAAAATCACAAAGAACACTGTAAAGATCACTAAACCAACATTACTACTGAGTCAGAATGTACTATATTTCCCTCTACAATCAGAAAGTGGATGAACCTTTTCTTTTTTTTATTACATTTTTTTCTTCCATCACATCGTACCAAACATTAAATTCGCCAGCAAATAGCAGACTGATTCCCATTGCTACCTAGAAGTCCTTACACGTGCTCTATTTATTCTCTATTAAAAACTATATATTAGTATATTGAATATAGATACAATTATGAGACATTACATTAAAATTAGGTATTTATAATTTTGCATTGTCCAAGTTCATATGAGTAAAATGTTACTTTAATAATAAAGGCTTTAGAAATTTTAAAATACTGCCACAAAACGAGCTGGCAAATAAACCATGTGCTTGATGCTATACCAAGCAAAATAATAAAGGGAAGAACATTTCCTGGACTGGGTCTACCACCTCTGTATACCTGAAAACAGCAGCCAGCTTTTTAAAATGCATAATACTGCTCAACACTCTGGTAATATTCAATTCCTCTTGACTGACAGTACCAAGGTTCAGAAGAATTCATACTTGAAAACAAGGATTGCTGAAACTTATTTCAAACTCCTTTTACCAGATTCTCAACACATTTTTTCCAGTTTCAGTGAGTTCTCAAAATTGCCAGTTGGCTTTTTAACTTCAGCACATAAAAAATATGGTCCAGCTTTTGCTAATTTGGTATCTTGGTATCTTTCACAGAAGTGCATGGCAACTACCTGTAATGAGAAGTGTGGTCAGTGGGTTACTAGAGAGTTGGTCATTGAATAAGCATATTATATTTCTTACCATCTCCTCAACAGGAGAACATTACAAATATATTTATAAGAAGGGAGGGAAGATGAGAGAAGAAAATAAGAAATAGGGTCTAAACACTGTAAACATCTAGCATATAACATCTATACCAGTTGTATATTATATACTACCCAACAGAAATATAAGCTACAGATGTTAGTCACATACATAATTTTAAGTTCCCTAGTAGCCTGATTTTAAAAAGTAAAAAGAACAACACAAATGGAAAGATATACTGCGCTCACAGATTGGAAGAATTAATATTGTTAAAACAACATACTACCCAAGGCAAACAAAACAGGATGAGGCTGGCACAAAAACAGACACATAAATCACTGGAACAGAATAAAGCCCAGTAATGAACCCACACTTATATGGGTAATTCACCTACAACAAAGCAGGCAAGAAATACAGTGGGGAAAAGACAGCCCCTTCAATAAAAGGTGTTGGGAAAACTGAACAGCCACATGCAAAAGAATCAAATTGGACTATTTTCTCATGCCATAAACAAAAATAAATTCAAAGTGGATTAGAGACTTAAATATGAGACCTGAAAACATAAAACTTCTACAAGAAAACATAGGCAGTATGCTCTTTGACATAAGTCTTAGCAATATTTTTTTGGATATGTCTCCTCAGGCAAGGGAAGCAAAAATTTAAAAATGGGACTACATCAAACTAAAAAGGTATGTCTCCTCAGGCAAGGGAAGCAAAAATTTAAAAATGGGACTACATCAAACTAAAAAGCTTTTGCACAGTGAAGAAAACTATCAACAAAACAAAAAGGCAGCCTACTGACTGGGAGGAGATATCTGCAAATGATATATCTGCTAAGGAGTTAATAACCAAAATATACCAAAGACTCATACAATTCAACATCCAAAAAAACAAAGAACCCAATTTAAAAATTGGCAGGGGACCTAAATAGACATTTTTCCAAAGAAGACATACAGATGGCCAACAGACACACAAAAAGATGCTCAAATCACTAATTATCAGGGAAATGCAAATCAAAACCACAATGAGATACCACCTCACACCTGTCAGAATGGCTATTATCAAGAAGACAACAAATAACAAGTGTGGTTGAGAATGTGGAGAAAAGGAAGCCCTCAGGCACTGTTGGTGGGAATGTAAATTGGTGCAGCCACTATGGAAAACAGTATGGAGGTTCCTGAAAAAATTAAAAATAGAACTACCATACAATCCAGCAGTTCCATTCCTGGTATTTATCCAAACAACATGAAAATACTAATTTGAAAAGATATATGCACACCTATGTTCACTGCAGCACTATTCACAATAGCCAAGATAAGAAAGTAACCTATTTTAAATTGGTAGTCATTCTGTATCCTGATTTTCTATTTTCTATTATTATCTAAACAAGTTTCTCTGCTGGCAAAAAAAAAAAAAGAAAGAAAGTAACCTAGTGCCCATCAACTGATGAATGGATAAAGAAGATATGGTACATACATGCATACACACACACACACATACATACATACACACACACACACAATGGAATACTACTCAGCTATAAAAAGAAGTAACTCTTGCCATTTGCAGCAGCATGAATGGATCTAGAGAGTGTTATGCTAAATGAAATGTCAGACTGAGAAAGACAAATACCATATGATTTCATTTATATGTGGAAACTTAAAAACAAAACAAATGAACAAACACAACAAAACAGAAACAGAGTCACAGATACGGAGAACAAACAGGTGGATGCTGGAGGGCAGTGAGGTGGGAGGATGAATAAACAGGTGAGGGAGAATAAGAGGTACAAACATCCAGTTACAAAATAAATGAGCTATAAGGATGTCCTTTAAAAGGATAAAAAGAAACAGTCCAAATTAATTCCAATAATATATTTTACCCTAATATCACTTAAACATGTAATCATATAAAACTATTCATGGAAAACTTCATTATTTTATTTGTACTGTATTTTACACTGATAGCATGTCTCAGTTTGGACTACCCACATTTCCAATGGTCAACAGCAACACGTGGCCAGTGACTACAGTACTAAACAATACAGAGCTATACTTTCTGCATGTAATCAGTTAGTTTTTATTCAATTATATCATGCCTCTCTATCCTGAGCTAATAATTGTTTTTGCATTTAGAATGTGAATAACACTCTGAACACATACCGCATTGCAACAAAAATATTATGGAAGCTAAATCTAATGTAGGCAAGGATTAAAAGAACATTCCAACTGGGTATGTTTCAGATACAAAAGTCATATCTGAAATGGGTCCGTTGGCAGAAGGTAGCATTAAATCTGCAACTGTTCATAGCAGAGAAGAAAATTCACACAGCCTGGCACTGCTGAACAGACCAGGGAGTGAGGCACTAGACTAAAACCCAAGAATTTTTTTTTTTACACTAATGACCTTTTTTTAAAAAAATATCATTATTGGAGTAAAATTGCATTAAAATGGTGTGTTAGTTTCTGCTGTATAACAAAATGAATCAGCTATATGTATACATATATCCCCATATCTCCTCCCTCTTGCGTCTCCCTCCCACCCTCCCTATCCCACCCCTTTAGGTGGTCACAAAGCACTGAGCTGATCTCCCTGTGCTATGTGGCTGCTTCCCACCAGCTAACTATTTTACATTTGGTAGTGTATATATGTTCATGTCACTCTCTCACTTCGTCCCAGCTTACCCTACCCCCTCCCCGTGTCAAGTCCATTCTCTACATCTGCGTCTTTATTCCTGTCCTGCCCCTAGGTTCATCAGAACCTTTTTTTTTTCTTAGATTCTACATATATGTGTTAGCATACGGTATTTGTTTTTCTCTTTCTGACTTCCTTCACTCTGTATGAAAGTCTCTAGGTGCATCCACCTCACTACAAATAACTCAATTTCATTTCTTTATGGCTGAGTAATATTCCATTGTATATATGTGCCACATCTTTATTCATCTGTTGATGGATACTTAGGTTGCTTCCATGTCCTGGCTATTGTAAATAGTGCTGCAATGAACACTGGGGTACATGTCTCTTTTTGAATTATGGTTTTCTCAGGGTGTATGCCCAGTAGTGGGATTGCTGGGTCATATGGTAGTTCTATTTTTAGTTTCTTAAGGAATCTCTATACTGGTCTCCATAGTGGCTGTATCAATTTACCTTCCCACCAACAGTGCAAGAGGATTCCCTTTTCTCCACACCCTCTCCAGCATTTATTGTTTGTAGATTTTCTGATGATGCCCATTTTGACTGGTGTGAGGTGATATCTCACTGTAGTTTTCATTTGTATTTCTCTAATAATTAGTGATGTTGAGAGGCTTTCCATGTGCCTCTTGGCCATCTGTATGTCTTCTTTGGAGAAATGTCTATTTAGGTCTCCTGCCCATTTTTTGATTAGGTTGTTTGTTTTTTTTTAATATTGAGCTACATGAGCTGTTTATATATTTTGGAGATTAATCCTTTGTTCACTGATTCATTTGAAAATATTTTCTCCCATTCTGAGGTTGTCTTTTCATCCTGTTTATAGTTTCCTTTGCTGTGCAAAAGTTTTTAAGTTTTCACTAGGTCCCATTTGTTTATTTTGGTTTTCATTTCCATTACTCTAAGAGGTGGGTCAAAAAAGATCTGGCTGTGATTTATGTCAAAGAGTGTTCTTCCTATGTTTTCCTTTAAGAGTTTTATAGTGTCCGGTCTAACATTTAGGTCTCTAATCCATTTTGAGTTTATTTTTGTGTATGGTGTTAGGGAGTGTTCTAATTTCATCCTTTTACATGTAGCTGTCCAGTTTTCCTAGCACCAGTTATCGAAGAGACTGTCTTTTCTTCATTGTATATCCTTGCCTCCCTTGTCATACATTAGTTGACCATAGGTGCATGGGTTTATCTCTGGGCTTTCAATCCTGTTCCATTGATCTATATTGCTGTTTTTGTACCAGTACCATATTGTCTTGATTACTGTAGCTTTGTAGTATAGCCTGAAGCGGGGAGTCTGATTCCTCCATCTCCATTTTTTTCCCTCAAGATTGCTTCAGCTAATCGGGGTCTTTTGTGTCTCCATACCAATTTTAAGATTTTTTGTTCTAGTTCTGTAAAAAATGCCTTTGGTAATTTGATAGGGATTGCACTGAATCTGTAGATTGCTTTGGGTAGTAGAGTCATTTTCACAATGTTGATTCTTCCAATCCAAGAACATGGTATATCTCTCCATCGGTTTGTGTCATCTTTGATTTCTTACATCAGTGTCTTATAGTTTTCTGAGTACAGGTCTTTTACTTCCTTAGGTAGGTTTATTCCTAGGCATTTTATTCCTTCTGGGCTAGCACGTCTTAAAGGGAAGCTCTGACACGGGTCTGCTGCCCCAGTATTTACATATGGTGTCCAGTCTTGGTGCCCGCTGCACAGGGGATGCTCCTTGACAGCCTGGCTCTGTGGCCACGTGACTTGCATTCTTGGGTCCCACAGGACTGTAACAATCAGAGAGACAGGTCTTGGCAGGCTACCAGCCCCAGAGCATTGCACAGACAGCAGACTGAAACACACCCCCAACCTTTCTGTGAAAGCGGCCTATTTGCTTGCTCTGGAGTTCAGACTGAGGGGCAAGCTTCAGGTTTGGAATGCATCTGGAGGCCAAGAGGTGCTCTCCGAGAACACAGGCCAGGGGATGCCATCTTTCCACTCTCTCTCTGCTTTGCCACAGCTCCCAAAAAAAGAGCTTCTACACTTGTCTGGACCCCCAGTTTTTACAACTGTCCCACAGGGGACTCCTCCAGATCACCCAATCTAGAGGCCAGCAGGATTTATGATTGTGGTCCCATGGGACTGGATATATTTGTAAAAGCTGCTGCCTGAGGGTCTGGCTTCCAATCAGACTGAAACTAGATGCCAACTGAGATCCCTCTCTTTGGACCACTGACGGAGCTTAGCACACCCTCACCCAACAGGAGTTAGTAACAACAAATCAAGTTGCTTGGACAATCTCAAAGGTTCGAGAGACACCAGGAGCTAGGGCAAGGTTGAAAAATAAGTTTCAGCTCCTCCACAAGGCCATTCCTCCAAGGCTGGGAGAGGCAGCTATTTCACCTAATACATAGTAACAAACACAGAGATTCAAGAAGTGTTTGGCAAACTTCCTCATCAGCTCTGCTATTACTCTAAGCTACTTAGCCTGTGTTTCCAGACCCCAGCATCTAGTTTTATAAGATGAAAGTCATGTTCCTATAAGCAGGAGTGTAGGCAAAAACGACCAAGACTCTGCTTTCTATCAGAGTTTTTATACAATCACCAAAAGAAAAGAACAGAGCTCAAGATATTAACCCAAGCTTGAGTGGTCCTCTCCACTAATCTAATGGCAAAAACTGGCATTCTAAGCCATCGCATACACCATGGAAAACAATGTGAACACAACAAAAGGCTCTGAGTCAGAAGGGAAGTAGCTGTCACAAAGGTAATGTACTAAAGTCCTTCTCTCACTCTCACACTCACATTTATTGAGTTTAACTCATATCTACAAATGATTCTTAATCATTCAATGAGAGTGGTTTTCTGCTTCCTCCTAAAATCTCCAAGTTTTCCCTCGGTTATAGGAGACAGCAGATTAAGAGCAGCAAGAAAGGGAAGAAGGGGGTTAGCTTCCTAAAGCTGCAACAGGGAGAAGTACCAGCTGCGACGGCGTGAAGGAGGAACAGATGATGAAGAAGATAATGATAAACCAGGGGTCCAGAGTGGGAGTAGCAATGACAGACTCTCAATTAATGTTGGATTAACTTCATAAGCATCTTCATAACAATGAGCCTACAGCATCAAGATAAATTTAAATTAAGTTCAATTCTGTTTTATTTTTTTTTAAGTTCTACCAAAAAGGGCTACAGCAGATTCTCATTATTTGCAGATTCCTTACTTGCAACTTCTCCTACTCACTAACATTTGTCTATAATGACAAAATCAATACTCATGGCACTTTGGCCATCATTCACAGACATGGACAAGGCGGCAAAAATTTGAATCATCCAACATGCATCTTCCCAGTTGAGGTCAAACAAGATGATGCTCTGCCTTCCTGTTTCAGCTCTCATACTGTAAACAAGTGTCCTTTTCATAGCATATGCTGTGCCAAGTGTTTTGTGATTTTGCCTTTATATGGGTTATTTTGCCCTGTAAAATGGGCCCCAACCACGGTGCTGAAAGCGCTGCCTAGTGTTCCTAGAAGGGTGCAATGTGCCTTATGGAGAAAAAACATGTGTTAGATAAGCTTCAGGCATGAGTTACAGTGTTACTGGCCATGAAGTCAATACTAATGAGTTAACAATATATATTAAACAAAATATCTTTAAGCAGAAACACACATAAAACAAAGCAGGGTGGAGAGAGGGCGGATTTAGACTGCACGAGTGGCCGGACAGTTTCGTGTGACCACCATGGCACGTGCCCCGCCCTGAGCCATGCAACCACTCCAGCCACGTGTGCTTCACCCTGTGGCAATGACTGCCACAGCTGAGGTGAGAGCTCAGCTGTGAGACACAGAGGTGGCTCAGACCCAAAGCAGAGTCTAAGCAGGGCAGGGGCAGCCATTACTGGTGCTTACACAGGCAGTGCATCAGAAGCACTACCAATCTCTTTCTGCGGCCAGACCACCACAGCCCACACCCCAACCAAGACGAGTGCTAGCATCAGCCCTTCTTGCCCTGCTGCCTTCTGGGTCAAGAGTGCTGGTGCTGGGAGGGAGGAGAGCACACATTTAAAGGGCATGGAGCCAGCTTAGACCCAACCCTCAGGAATTCTGCTCCAGCAACTTGGGATCCGATCCTGTCTCAGATAGGGCAGTGATGGCCACTGAGCAGAGGGGAAGCCCTGGTTTACACTTGGCTCCAGCCCTAGCTCCTCCACTTCCAGCCTCACCTCCTACCAAGGTGATAGCTGCCAGCACACCCTGAGGAAAGATGTGACTTGTGTTCATATCAAATCCAGGTCTGCATGGGCACATGCAGACTGTACAGAGACACTCCCGCTTAAGGACACCCCTACAAAACCACAATAGGTAACTATTTCGCCTAATTTCATAGAGACAAGAGAAAGTTTAGCAAAATGAGAAGACAGAGGAATTTGTCTCAGTTGAAAAAGCAAGAGAAAACCCCTGAAAAGACAACTAACAAAACAAATTAACAATTAGATAAAGAGTTCAAAGCATTAGTAATAAAAATGTTAAAAGAATTAAGAAAAAGGATAGATGAACACAGCGAGAATTTTAACAAAGAACTAGAAAATAGAAAAAAAAGAACCAGTCAGAACTGAGGAATACAATAACTGAAGTAAAAAACACACTAGAAGAATTAACAGCAGATGCGGTGATACAGAAGAATGCATAAGTGATCTGGAAGATAGAATAATGGAAATCACCCACTCAGAACAGTGAAAAGAAAACTAAATTTTAAAAAATGAGAACAATTTAAGGGATCTCTGAAACAACATTAAGTGTACCAATATTCACATTATAGGAGTCTCGGAAGGAGAAAAGAGAGAGAAGAGGGTCAAAAATGTATTTGATGAAATTATGGTTGAAAATTTCCCAAACCTGAAAAATGAAACAGATATTCAGGTACAGGAAGCACAGAGGGTCCCAAACAAGATGAACTCAAACAGACCCACACCAAGAAATGTCATAATCAAAACGGCAAAAGTTAAAGAGAGGGACGAACTGAGAGAGTAGCACTGACATATATACATTACCATGTGTAAAACAGATAGCTAGTGGGAAGCTGCTGTATAGCAGAGAGATCAGCTTGGTGCTTTGTGACAACCTAGAGGCGTGGGATGGGGAGGGAGGGAGGGAGGGAGGGAGCCTCATGATGGAGAGGATATAGGTATACATATAGCTGATTCACTTGTTGTACAACAGAAACAAACACAACATTGTAAAGCAATTATAATCCAATAAAGATATAAAAAAGGAAAAAAAATTTAATAAAAATAAAGAGAGAATTCTAAAGCAGCAAGAGAAAAACAGTCATATACAAGGGAACCCCCACAAGGCTATCAACTGATTTCTCTGCAGAAACTTTGCAGGCCAGATGGGAGTGGCATAATATATTCAAAGTGCTGAAAAGGAAAAACCTGCTACCTAGGATACTCTACCCAGCAAGATTATCATTTAGAATTGAAGAAGAAATTAAAACAACTTCTAAGACAAGCAAAAACTAAGAGTTCATCCAAACTAAACCTACCCTAAAAGAAATGTTAAAGGGTCTTCTCTAAGTGGAAAAGAAAAGGCTACAACAGGAAGTAAAAATCTATAGGAAAAGGAAAACCCCACTAGTAAAGGCAAATAGAGAGTAAAGGCTAAGGATCAACCACTTAAGTAATCTAGTAAGAAGATCAAAAGACAAAAAATTGTAAAATCAATGATAACTATAATAATCAGTAAAGGATAAACATGAAGATGTAAAATATGACATCAAAACACAAAAAGTGAGGGAGGGGAGTAAAAAATGTAGATATTTCAGGATATGTCTGAATTTAAAAGACTACCTGTTTAAAACAAGTAGATATAGTTATAGGCCAACATATATGAACCCCATGGTAACCACAAATCACAACCCTACAAAAGGTACACAAAAAATAGAAAGGAACCCAAGCATACCACTAAAGAAAATCATCAAACCGCAAGGGAAGAAACTAAAAGAAAAAAGTACAGAGAACTACAAAACAACCAGAAAGCAAGTAACAAAATGGCAATAAGCACATACCTATCAGTAATCCCTTTAATATCAATGGACTAAATGTTCCGATGAAAAGACACAGGGTGGCTGTTTGGATTTAAAAAAAAACAAGACCCATCTATATGCTACTTAACAAAGACTCACTTCAGATCTAAAGACACAGACTGAAAGTGAGGGGATAGAAAAAGGTACTTCATGGAAATGCAAACGACAAGAAAGCTGGAGTAGCAATATTCATATCAGAAAAAGAAATAAAAAGTATCCAAATTTTTTTCCAAAGGGAAACATGTCACTATTTGCAGATGACTTGATACTTTATATAGAAAACCCTAAAGTCATCACTCCAAAACTATTAGAATTAATAAATGAATTCGTAAAGTTGCAGGATACAAGATTAATATACAGAAATCTGTTGCTTTTCTATACACTAATAATGAACTATCAGAAAGAGAAAGCAAGAAAACAATTCTTTTTAAAATTGCATCAAAAAAGAATAAAATACCTAGGGATAAACTTCCCAAGAAGGTGAAAGACCTATATTCTGAAAACTATAAAACATTGACGAAAGAATTTGAAAATGGAAAGATATCCTATGTTCTTGGAATTTAAGAATTAATAATGTTAAAATATCCATACTACCCAAATCAATCTACAGATTTAATGCAATCCCTATCAAAATACCCATGACATTTTTCACAGAACTAAAACAAATAATCCCAAAATTTACAGGGAACCACAAAAGACCCCAAATTGCCAAAATAATCTTGAGAAAAAAGAACAAGCTGCAGGTAACATGCTCCCCGACTTTATACTGCAAATCTACAGTATAGTCTAAAACAGCATGGTATTGACACAAAAACAGACACAGATCAATGGAACAGAATAGAGACCCCAGAGATAAACCCACACATTTATGGTCAATTAATCTATAACAAGGGAGGCAAGAATAAACAATGGAGAAAAGACAGCCTCTTCAATAAGTGGTGCTGGGAAAATTGGACAGCGACATGCAAAAGAATGAGATTAGAACATTTCCTCACACCATATACAAAAATAAACTCAAAATGGATTAAAGTCCGAAATGTAAAACCTGAAACCATAAAACTCCTAGAAAAGAACACAGGCAGAACACTCTTTGACATAATTCATAGCAATATTTTTTTGGATCTGTCTCCTAAGGCAAAAACAATAAAAGCAAAAGTAAACAACTGGGACCTTATTAAACGTAAAAGCTGTTGCACAGCAAAGGAAACCATTGACAAAACAAAAACCTACTGAATGGGAGAAAAAAATTTCAAATAATAAGATCAATAGGGGTTAACATCCAAAATATATAAACAGGTCATACAATTCAATATCAAAAAAACAAACAACTCTATTAAAAAATGGGCAGAAGCCTGAGTAGACTTTTTTTCAAAGAAGACTTACAGATGGTCAATAGGTTGTGAACTGCAACACTTTAAAGATCGTTGGACACAAATAGGATATCTGCTTTAGAAGTTCTCTGACACCAATTTTAATTCCAGCTCTTTCCTACTCTCTGCCTAAAGTTTTTCCAACAAACACAAACTATTCAATTCCTCACTAGCAAAAACTCTGTTTTGAAAGGCCACCCGCTTCAAATCATCCAAAAATAAAAAATATTTTTCTAATATCAATAACATCCCTTTATTCCGTATTTCAGATTGAGTGCTTTACACAACAGGTGTTCTTAAAGTAGGTTGTCTGTCCGTTGACAGGCTGCAGTGGCCAGATTCTTCATTAAAGCACTGGACATAACAGCAGTAATTTCCTTTCTTGGCAACAAATCTCTCTCTGAAGGTGTGATTACCCTCATGCTCTCAAGTCTTTCCTAAATTAGTGGAATCTGCGTGATGATTCACTGTGAAGCTGAAACCTGAGACAAACAAATCTAAACCCACGAAAGCAAACAGGGAGAAAATTCTTTAACCTTCAAAACGCAGAGACACAGTCACCATTTATCAATGACTTTCATAACAATGACACTGTTTGTTATCTTAGCATTTAGGTGTAGAGGGATATTTGAGCCCCAAACTATATCTTTGTTTTTGGAATGAGATTATTTATCACTGATAATAAAGTTCTAAGTTGGAAAGTTTTAAGACTTGCAAGGAAGGGGGCACAAGAGAGTCAGAAATCACAGAAAACATTGAGGCAATGCCAAAATAACTTACAGTTCATGTTTCAATTGCTTTTGTCAGTTATGTAAGAATTGACCCACTGAGTTATTGGTCACAACGTATCACGTGACTATCCTGAGCTGCAGAACCTATCCTCTCTCCATCCCCGTTATGTTGACCAGCGACTGCACAAGGTGGGCTCTTCATGTCCACAGGAAAGGAGAAGGTTAAAGTTGAGAACAAGGTGGGTAATCATCTGCAAGCTGTAACACCAACAGTAAAAACTTTTCTAAACGTCAGAGACAGACCAGACATGGTCAGAAGAATGTAAACCTCCATTCCAAAAACTTGCCCTCAAAAAGTAACCAAAAAAAAAAAAAAATCAACTTTCCAACAAGTATACAGATAGAAAGAAAATATTCTAGAATTCCTATCCCACTGAGCCCCTCACATTTGTTTTCCACAGAAGTGAAAATAAATTACAGTGAAAGATGAATTGCCAGAAAGAGACCTGTAGAAAGATAAACAATGTCTTTACAATGAAGAGAAATTTTTATTTCATTTCATGTATTAAATGTGAAAAGACACCTAGGTAGACTTCTCCATTCCTGACAATCTCATTTCTCAAAAAAAAAAAAAAAAAAAAAACTTGTAAGATTCAGAAATTGGATACATTCCATTTTGGGGAATTTGTCCTAAGGAAATATCTAAAGATAAATATCTAGATATAGAAAAGATAGAGCTACGACAATGTGTATTACATAACTGTAATATCAAGAAGTGGAAAACATTCTAAATGATTGACAAGGGGGAACTGCTACAATACATTTTGATACATCCACACAGTGCAAGTCTGTGTACTCATTACAAACTGTGTACATCTACCCCTGATACGGGAATATAGCTCATGATGTGATAAGTGTAATGTGATTCCATTTTTATAAAATGCATGTATGACTGCATATATATGGACCAGATATACACAAAAGTATGAACAGTAATCATCTCAGCATGTTTGGCTTGCTTATATTTCCTGATCTCTTTTATAATAAACATGTATTATTTTTATACAAAGAAAAAAGAGAAAGATCATTCAGAAGTAAAATACAAAAACAAGCAGATAAAGACTAAATGACTTGTCATTAACATCCTCAGCCTACAGTAAACAGATGTTCCATTTCATACCACCGGAAAAGTCACTTCCCATTCTGACATTTAATGCAAGAAAAATGCTAAATGCTTACTTAGGTTACCATCGATTCATACAATTTGTTTCCCTAAGATATAAGAATATTTTACCTATGTATAATAAAGACAAATCAACTGAGATGTCTAAGAAATGAGGTGTGCTAGTTAAATGATCTTCAAAGGGTAAAAACAATTTCCCTCAAAAATGAATCAGTTCTATTTCCTCTACAGGTGAATAAAGGAACAAAATTCAATCTGTCTTTGATGAATGAGGATATGAGTACCTCAAAAGTCAATGCAAGTTATAAGACTCTGGACACAGAGAAACTATGGAGAAAAGACTAAGTGAATTTGTTCTGATTGGAACACATGCCATGGAAATGGGTTCCCTGAATAAATCCCAGATGTGCCCTTGTTTTCCAGTGATCTATGTCTGTCTCTAAAGTATAACACAGAAGATCCTAGGCAGATGGTTCAAGAAGCTCTCAGTTAATGGCAGTTTTTTCTAAGTCATTGGAGAAAGTTTATATATAGCAAAATAAATACTGAGACAAGAAGCATTTGTGAACAATATGTAAGTTTTAAGCCACATTCATACAAGAGAATATAGGATTTTTGCTCATTATCAAAACCATATACCAATCACTTAAGGAAGACCTGGAAAAACATCTGAGCAAGGCAGAAACCAAAAAAAGCAGAGAATGATAGACTTCACTACATAAAGACGTCTAAGTCCCCTGTGACCAAAATACCACAGACAAAGTGAGAAGACAAATAGCAAACTAGGGAAAAACATTTATAACAGATTGTAACATATCAAGACTTACATCTTCATTATATACTTTTTAAATTCTAGTTATTACGAAAAAGACAAATTCTCTTAAGGCCATGAAGCAGGCATTCAAAAAAGGACAAAAACAGTAAATATGGTAAAATGTTTTATATGAATAGAAATAAAAATATAATATAAATAGTTATCGTTCTTGTTAAAATGACAATGATTATGAATTTTTTAAACGAGTAAAAGAAGAGGAAACAGACACTGGAATATTGCTGGTAGGAATGTAAATCAGCCTAACATTTCTGGATGGAAATTTGGCAATGTGCGTCAAAAGCCTTAAAAATATTTACTCTGACAAAACAGTTCTATTCCTAGGATTTTAACCTTAGAAAAGTAACGAAGCACTATTTGACAAAAATAAAGAGATATTCATCATAGCATTACTTAAAATAGGGATCAAAAGCTAAGCTTTTATCACAATAGAGATTGGCAAAAAAATTCTGTTTATTAAAAATCATGATGTACCAGAATACTTATAGACATCAGAAAATATTCTGGAATGTTAGATGGTAAATATTGCCATAAAACAGAATATATAATATGATTCCCAATTTTTCTCTTTCAAGAAAGTTATTTTTTTACACAGTTGTGTTTTTATATACATATGCATATACGTATGCATTAAAAAAATACTGAAAGGACTTATGCCAAAATGTAAACTGGGATTATTTGCATTTCTGTATTTTCTGAATTTTCTATAATAAATAAACCACTGTTGACAGAAGAAACTACTTTTTAATAAAAATAAACAATTCGGGCTTGCCTGGTGGCACAGTGGTTGAGAGTCCGCCTGCCGATGCAGGGGACACGGGTTCGTGACCCGGTCCAGGAAGATCCCACATGCCGCGGAGCGGCTGGGCCCGTGAGCCATGGCCGCTGAGCCTGCGCGTCCGGAGCCTGTGCTCCGCAACGGGAGAGGCCACAACAGTGAGAGGCCCGCGTACCGCAAAAAAATAAATAAAATAAACAATTCATAGCAGCACTATTTACAATCCCCAAAGTGTGGAAACAACTCAGGTGTCCATCAGTGGATGAACAGATAAACAAATTGTGAGACATACATAAAATAGAATATCAGTCATCTGTAAAAAGGAATGAAGTACTGATACATGCTACAATGTGGATGAACCTCCAAAACATTATGCTAAGTCAAAGAAACTAAACATAAAAGGTCACGTATATGATTCCATTTACATGAAATATCCAGAATAAATAAATTCATAGACACATAACGCAGATTGGTGGTTGCCAGAGCTTCAGGGAAGGGGAAAATGGGGAGAAACTGACTAATGGGCACAGGGTGTTACTGTGGAATGACAGAAATATTTTGGAACTAGACAGAGGTTGGTTGCACAACATCGTGAATATACTAAAAACGTCACTGACTGTTCACTTTAAAACAGTTAATTTTATGTTATGTAAATGTCACCTCAATATTTATTTTTAAAATTTAAAAAATATTAAAGGAAAAAAGTTAAACAGCTAATCATCATATTCCTCTTTAAAGTTTACCAGACTGTTTCAATCACTTGATACTCTAAGAGACCATTTCCTCAACCAGTGAATTCCAGGTATGCTAGTTTGTCTGTCTGTCCATTGGTCTCTCACTCACTCACTATTTTTATTACACAAATATTAATAGCTAACATAAATATGGTACTTACTATGAATTGTTCTAAAAGAGGTCACATACGTTAAGTATACCAAATCATCACAGCAACTCTATGAGGTAGGTATTATCATTATTATTGTTATTTACTGTTATCTCTCAGATGACAAAGAGAAGCAAAGAAAACTAAAATGACTTGCTCAAGTAACAGCTAGTAAGTGACAGGATTGGGATTTAAACCCAACCAGACTGGCTGCAGAGTCCTATGCTCTCAACTGGTATGTTCTACCTCCTCTCAAAGAATCCATGGGTCTTGGTAGAAAAATTAGAAACTGAGGTAAGTGTGTAAAGTTGGGGGGAAACTAGCCATAATCTTCCCACGCAGGAATAATCACTGTAAATCTGTTGCACATTTTTCCAAATCAATACACACATCTAAATAGCTACACCAAAGTCTGTATAACATACTTTTTAATCTGCTTAATATATTGTAAACCTTTTCTATGTAAATGTATTAATTACACTGCTATGTCATCACATTTAATGGTCCCACGGTATCCCACTTAATAGAAGAAACAATCTATTAAACCAGCCACCTATTAAATGTTTGGATCATTTATGAATAATGCTGAGTTGAACAACCTTATCCACACATCATCGTTCAGTTAACCGATTTACTTAAGGTAATTATAGAAGTAGATATAAAATACTTGGTGAGAATATGTTTTAAGGTTCTACACAAACATTACCCAATTGTTTACAGAAAGTATTTAATAGTTCATACTCTCATTTGTAGATTATCAGAGTAACTTCTCTTGTCACACTTCTTTTTCAGAATTTTCCCAGCTGATTTCAAAGATATATTCTATCTTACAAACCTGAAGATCATTTTATTCCCTACTCTACCTCTCCAACAGACATACACTTTCAGTGGTGGGAAACTATATTTGGATCTTGGAGGATTCTTTTAAAAGTACAGCTCAATTTGTGGAGCATAGACATCTTTACAATGTTGAGCCTTTTTGTCTAAAAGTATGGTATAACTCTATTCAGGGGTAATTCTTATAAAACATGCCTGTGTGGCATGATCATTTTCAATAAGAAAACAAGGTCTCAGCAGTTGAAGTAAGGTCATAGGTCAGTGAATAAACTAAGGAGAATTAAAATAAAAAGCAAATTTCACCCAAGCCTGCCTCACATCACTAACCTGTGACTCCTTTCCTGCAAAAAAATCCTAGGCTAACTGTCTTGGATTTAATTTATCACTGAGATTGAGTCCTCCTTGTTCTAGATCATCTTATAACCCAAGGCAGAATTACAGAAGGCAGAGACCTTCCAAGTCCCCGAAATCCTGTCTTAAGGAATGTTAAGTATCTCATGCTCAATGTCTAAAAAAAACTGACTTAGATGACTCAATGAAAATTACAGAACCAGTCATCTGCTGGTAAAAAATGCCAACACATGTCTGGGTCAGGGTCAAACAAAAGTAGCACAAGCTGGATTCACTAAGCCTTCTTGCTGACTACTTATAAAAACAATGCCTATTTTCTAAAAACTACCAAGTTACACCTCTCTGCCCAGTATGACCATACTGGACATGAAGAATTCCACATTCAGCCAAAAGTATCCAACAAGAAGCAAAGATATACTCCGTTTCCCTAAAATATAAAACTAGACAAAAGAAATTCATAAAATGTTGAGTTTGGAAACGCCTTTACAGATTATCTAAATCAATCTTCCTTTTCCAAATGAGATCAAGTTCAAGAGAAAGCAAGCAGCCCAAGGTCACACAGCAAACTAGCAGCAAGAGAAGTCCCATAACTGGGTCTCTTGACTCCCTTGGTCAATGACTATCCCACCACACTTTGGTGCACGCAGATCCAGTTGAACAATACCTCTCTATTAACTGATTTCCAAAAAATAATTGCAATAAATGGAAGGCCTTTCTTCTGAATAATTAAAATTAGACTGTATGCTTTTTAAGTTGTAAATTAAGGCTGATTCTGTAAACAATACTTAAGAAACACTAAGCCTTTACCATTAAATAATTTTAATAAAATAAAAACATTTCCTTTCAAACAAAACCAAATTTGAGCATAATTCTTCAAAACTCCTCAAAATTCATAAAATATGCATGCTAGACATATGACACATTTTTCAAGGAGCCAATTAATTCACTGAAAAAATTATCAATTGGAAATTGTCAAATAGTGCAGGAATAAAGGTGTACATTTCTGGCAGGCCAGCCTCGGAAAGAGAAAATGCAGCAGCTGGTACAAAGGAAAACCTTAAACAAACATATTCTCCTGTTATATTTGCTTAAATAAACCAATCTACCAAAACATGAAATCAAGACCTACGCATATATCTGCTTCCATATGCTCTCTGTATTACATCAGTACAGTCACTGAGAAAGCGCTGAGAAAAACATGTCTTTCTACAGTCACTGAACATGAGAAAGTAAAGGGAGAAGCTGGAAGGGTTGTGATTTTGTGAGTGCAGAAGAACATCGAATTCAGATTTCACTGAGCTGTGGTCATCGATGAAGTTAACTGTGGAGCCAGAACAAGAATCCATCCTAACAAATCATCTGCTATAATATGGTTAGTATTTGGACTACTGCCAGGTTTAATTTGTGGAAAACCCGCTGAGGAGAGGCCTGCTGCTATTTTATTTTAGAGAAGAACTAGCTTTCTTATTCAGAGGTGTTTTTTTTTTAATGTTTAAAGTTAAACAATATGAAAAAAGTTGTAATTATTTAAAACAAATATACAATGTTAAAAAAAATCAAGGCTGTATCCAAGAGATTCACTCAGTGGTTATCTTAGGGCACTGTCAAAAGTTAGGTCTCCGGGCTTCCCTGGTGGCGCAGTGGCTGGGGGTCCGCCTGACGATTCAGGGGACGCGGGTTCGTGCCCCGGTGCGGGAGGATCCCACATGCCGCGGAGCGGCTGGGCCAGTGAGCCGTGGCCGCTGAGCCTGCGCGTCTGGAGCCTGTGCTCCGCAATGGGAGGGGCCGCAGCAGTGAGAGGCCCACGTACCACAAAACACAAACAAACAAACAAACAAACAAAGTTAGGTTTCCAAGCCAAACAGTAACTCGAAAAATATTTAAATAAGTACCCTATTTAACGCTAATTTCTGCCACAGATTTTTCTTCATTTTAAAGCATTTTTCTCTGCCTTAATACTATAAGGAAGTAATAAGCCCACAAAAAATATTTGCTATTCCTCAATTAAATTTACACTTCTCCCTTGCTGCACTAAGAATTTAGAGCTAATGGGTCCATGTACTAATAACTGCAATCATTATCAGTTATGAGCTGTATTTTAACAGCTTCCAAATGAAATCCACTATAGTCACAAACTGTTTTATAAGGCTATCTTAATGGCATATATTCCAACTAAAGCCTGATGCTAGAAGAGAAGCAACTCTTTAGAGAGAACAGGATAGCCAGAAATTTGCTGGAAACATTTCATTAGATCATACACCTAGATACACAAATAGAGACAATTTATATGATGCTTTTTCTTAGTGCAACACAAAACTTCTTAAAATAAACAACTTAATTTCTCTGTATAAGGGTGATACATCTTGGGGTCAGATGTTGGCCTTTATTTAGGGTTAGGCTGTTCTGCCATCTTGATAACACCAGGGAGATAATACACAGAGTTAAGGTAGAACAGTGAGTCCTAACCCACAGTACCTCAGAATATGAGCTTATTTGGAGATAGAATCTCTACAGAAATAATCAAATTAAAATGAGGTCATTAGGGTGGGCCCAAATCCAATATGACAGATGTCCTAACAAGAAGGAGAAATTTGAGCACAGAGAGAGGCAAAGAGAGAAGACAGATGTGAAGAGACATATGGAGAAGACGACCATCTACAAGCCATGGAAAGAGGCCTGGAATAGATCCTTCCCAAGAAGGAACCAATCGTGCCAACATCTTGATTTAGGACTCCCAGCCTCCAAAACTGTGAGACAATCAATATCTGTTCTTTAAGCCAGCCAGTTTGTGGTACTTTGCTATGGCAGCCCTAGAAAAGTAATACCAAAAGATATCCCCAAGCTAGAGAGGAGGGACAGTCATGTGACATTAAAAAGTGTCTCAAGGGCTTCCCTGGTGGCCCGGAGCCTGTGCTCCGCGACGGGAGAGGCCACAACAGTGAGAGGCCCGCGTACCGCAAAAAAAAAAAAAAAAAAGTGTCTCAAGTTCAAGAGGATAGAAAAACAAAGGTGTGCTTCATCTTCAATCTTAAAAACTAAAAAATAAAACCAGAGTCAGTAATCATAGAACAAAGTCTTGCTACTGGAAAGAACCTTAAGTATAGTCCATTCAGCATTACTGTTGGCAAGTAACCGTCTGCACAGCCCCCTTCAGCTCCTGCCACTTTGCTCTTCTCCCCTTAACAGCAAAGCTCCCCGAAAGAACGGCCTCTTCCCACCGCGTCTGCCTCCTTTCTTCTCTCTCTCCTGAACCGCCTCCCTGTCGAGCTGGTTGACTGACTGACTGTCTCTACCACTCAACCAAAACCGCTCTTTCAAGATCACTGACGACCTCCACTTCGCAAAATCCAAGCATCAATTCGCAACATTCCTCTCACTAGAGACAACAACCGTGTTTGATTCAGTCCATCCCTCTCCCCTCTTTCAGCACTTTCTTCATTTGGCCCCTGGGACACCATTCTCCCCCATCAGCTCTCTGAACTCTCCGGATGTGTCCCAGCACTTGGTCATTGACCTCTTCTTTCTCTACCTAAAGTCCTTCCTAGGAGATCTTAGGAAAGCCTATCACCTCTTTCAAATACATAAAAATATATTTTGTACACAAAATATACACCGAATCCAATCGCTTCCCATGACTCCACCCCACCACCCTAATCTAAGCTGCGATAATGCCTTGTGAGACTGTTGTGATAATCTAACTGATCTGTTCTCACCCAGGTCTCCAGCATCTATTCTCCACATAGCAGCCAAGTTGATCTTTTTACACAAAAAGCATATCACTTCTTGTAATACTCGTGGAGGGTTTTGAGCACAGAATAAAAAGCAAAGTCTTTAACAGGCCCTAGAAGATGCCATGTCATCTGCCACACCCCATCCAGATGTGTCCTCTGCGTCTGCATCTCCTGTCTTATCTCCCTCACTCATTCCACTCTAGCCACACGGGGTCACTCTCCTCTGAATATGGCAGGAGTACACACATCTCGCAGCCTTTGCCCTTGCTACTCCACGTGCCTGGAAGCCCTTTCCGCAGATGTCCACATGGCTTGATCCCTCTCTCCATCCAGGTGCCACTCAAATGCCACAGCACCAAAATCCCTTTCCTGACCTCTTAGATACCTCCTCTGTCCCCTCACTTCCCTTATTTTTCTTCTTAGATTTATCGCCACCCATCATATATTTGTGTGATGTCTATTTTCTACCATGTTATAAACTCCATAAGAGCAGAAACTGTTTTTTTGTTCACTGATGAAGTTAAACAAAAGAGGAGCTGGATAAATATTTGTTCAAAGAGCAAACGAACATCACATGGCCAGCCAAAGAGTAGGTATTAAATAAATGGCACTTGGAAAAATAACCATTAGACAAGTGATTCTTAACCACAGCTGTACACTGCAATCTGTTTCCTGGACCCTGGTCTCAGAGATTCCTAAATTAGAAACAAATTATCAGCCTGTGATTCTAATGTGCAGCCAGGTTGAGAACCACTATATTAGATCATAAGTTTCTTGAAAGGTTTTTTTTCATCTTTGGTACCTCTGGCACAGTGGTTGGCAAAGTGATTAATAATGTTGATTAAATGAATGAATCCATAAGAAATAGTCATTTATAGTGTTTGCTTGTTTACTTCTATGAAGATCTAACTAGTTTACAAAGTCCTTTCCAATGCTACACATCTTTAAAGGTTACAATTCCTGGGCTTCCCTGGTGGTGCACTGGTTGGGAATCAGCCTGCCGATGCAGGGGACGCGGGTTCGTGCCCCGGTCCGGGAAGATCCCACATGCCGCGGAGCGGCTGGGCCCGTGAGCCATGGCCGCTGAGCCTGCACGTCCGGAGCCTATGCTCTGCAACGGGAGAGGCCACAACAATGAGAGGCCCGCGTACCGCCAAAAAAAAAAAAAAAAAGAAAAGAAAGAAAAAGGTTACAATTCTTTTTTAATCTGAAGAAAGATGTTCCTCACTATAACCTCTACTCACTAGCCCCAGGTCTGCTGTTTGAAATACACTTGAAGTCCATTCTCTGAAGGTAGCTGGTAACATATTTTAAAACAATCATAACAAGCCCTTTCATTGGGCTTCTTCTTTAGTCAGGACAAATGAAAGCAAATGTAGGCAGGGTTATGCTCCAGATTCATTCTGCTGGGCAGTGTGTATCTCAGCCACAAATAAGGACATTTAACCCAGGTTTTGAAAGATAATTAAAGGTTAGCTGTCCTGGAAAGAGGAAATGGCTTTTCAGACATGGCCATGAGCAAAGGAACCAAGGATGGCAGTGCATGATAATCTCTGGAAACTGAGATTTGTGGTTAGATCGCAGAATAAGAAAGAGGCTGAAACAGGAAGGGAGTAAAAGGCAGAAAGAGAAAGTTAGAAAGGTTGCCTAAGGCCACATGACAAACAGCCTTGTATACCATATTAAAATAACTTATTTTATGACTAACTGGATCCACCTGGAGTTTAGAGATGAGAAGAGGACCAATGAAATCAAGTCAACCACTATCAACCAATCAAAAATGAAAGCAAGGGCCTCCCTGGTGGCACAGTGGTTGAGAGTCCGCCTGCCGATGCAGGGGACACGGGTTCGTGCCCCGATCCCGGAGGATCCCACATGCCGCGGAGCGGCTGGGCCCGCGAGCCATGGCCGCGGAGCCTGTGTGTCCGGAGCCTGTGCTCCGCAACGGGAGAGGCCACAGCAGTGAGAGGCCCGCGTACAGCAAAAAAAAAAAAAAAAAAAAAAAAAAAAAAAAAAAAAAATGAAAGCAAGAAGAAAAACTCGTTTCCAGTAGAGAGGAAGATGATGAATTTGGTTTGGGATGTATTTAATTTGAAGTAGTCCAGGATATCCTACTAGAAGCATCTTTGAAGGAGCTGTCAAATGCTTTTGGAACTTGATGGAGAAACAAGCACTGGAGGTTGCATTTAAGACTCATTTAAACAAAGGTTGTAGGTAAGACAACAGTTGAATGAAAAATACTAACAATGGTTCTCCATAGTGGGATTGCAGGTGATTTTTCAACTTTCTTGCTTGTTCAACCTACTCAAATTGTTTATAAGTATGTATTGTTTCTATTTAAAGAAAAAATAAGAATGAATAGAGTAAAATATGGATAAGATCATTCAGGGAGGACATGTACACATGCAAAGAGAAGAAGATAAAAAGCAAAAACCTGGGAAAACCAGCATTTAGAAAGAAGTAACAGAAGAGTAGCTAGCTAAAGGAATAAGGATATAAGACTGAGTGATACAAGATTTCAGTATCTCAGAAAACAAGAGAGGAGCAGCCTGAAAACAGATCCAAATGCTGCAGAGAAATAGAGTAGGATGAGGATTAAAGAAACCACTGGTAATTAGGAGATGATTACATAACAAGAAATGTAGGGAAACGACTGAGACAAAAGCCAGACTACAGTGAGCTGAAGAGAGAGTAGGAAATTACAGAAATAGAGGTAAAGAGTCTGGTTTTGAAGGGAAGGTCAGAAACAAGTCATAACTGGAAAAAAAGGTCAGGTGAAGGACTAGCCTACCTTTATCTGTGTCCACCTTGGAGACTGCAGAACTCACTACTACGAAGTCAAGTGAGTCACATTCATTCTCTCTGTGCTACCAAAGTCATCATCTACTGCTACAGAAGAAATAACCCTAAATGGAACAGGTCAGCCTGTGTCACAATCATAGTTCATATCAGTACCTTCTGCCTTTCTGGAGGAAAAAAAAAAAGAACCAGAATTTGCAGAGCCACTATTATTCAAAAGAGTTCTTACCTTATTCTAAATGCAAACATGTTAGTCAACCAAACTCCCATCACCTCTTACAAAAAAAGAAAAAAGAAAAGATACAACTAAACCTAGCTATCTTGCTGTATTTATGCTTAGAGAAATATAATTTCAAGGCTTGCTGTCAAGTCTGTTGACCTGATCAGAAGCTCGGCGGGTGTCCCTTCTCGAATGAATGAATGAATGAATGAATAAATAAATAAAATCTAACTAATAATGAGTATATTTAGTTGTCCTTCCAAATGAATACAAAGACTGTTCTCATTATCCACAGAGTCTGCAAACCAGTCATCACCATAAATGAAAAAAAAAAAGTCCTCCTTTTAGACTCTGAATGAGCAGCGGGAGGTCCACCTTTCTCACCTGCACTCTGAGAGACATGTGTTCATTAACTGATAATGAAATGATCCACAGGCAGACAGGCAGGCACGTGGAAGCAGTTCCAACAACAAGTTTACCTAACTGACTGACTAAATGATTAGCTCTTGCAAAAAATCAAGATTTGTCTGAAATATCACTAAACACTGAGTAAAACAGAAAACTCAATTAACTCCCAGAATATCTCAGAAGGCCGAAAGTCCCCTAGTGCTTACGCTTACATTTTAGGCTGCTGCTGTTGCACTTTATAAACAACCTATTTGGAGTACTCACTAATGAGTTCTTGATATTCATAGATTACATTATCATACTGGAGCTTCAGAATATCAAGTCCTGTGATTACAACTGTCATGTTAAAAATAGATGGGCGTGTGTGGTAGAGCCATACGATGGAATGTTACTCAGCAATAAAAAGGAACAAGCTATTGATACAGACCACAGTGTGAATCTCAAAATCATTATGCTAAGTGAAAAAAGCCAGGCCAAAAAAAACAAAACAAAAACAGTGCATGGTTATATGATTCCCTTTATAGAAAATTCTAGAAAATGTGAGAGGATCTGTAGTGACAGAAAGCATATCAGTGGCTGCCTGGGGGCAGGGTAGAGGAAGGGCTGCATTACAAAAGGGAGGCAAGAAGCCTTTGGGGGTACTGGAAATGGCTATCTTGATTATAGTGATGGTTTCATGAACGTATACATATGTCAAAACTGACCAAATGGTAAAAAATTCCAAAAAAATTCAAAAATTCAAAAAAAGAAAAGGAAAGGAAAACATTAAAACAGTTGTGGTAAAATGACAGAACTACAGTCCATCCATTTTTATTCTCAATTGTCTTTGGTATATACTGTTCTTACAACAGAGTTTGACCTTTTATTTTTGAAGTTTTACAGGTCTCCGGTTTAAGACGTCATCTGACTAACACCCCTCGCCCTCAGTTTCATCTCCAGGACCATACAGATAAAGATAGAGGCTGAACATGCCCTAGGTCCAGTGCCTGTCATGTGCTGCTTACTGTGGAAAGACTACAGGCAGCTCTGTTACTTCAGAATTCTAAAAACATTCTCCTAATCAAGAATCTAGTATAGACAGAACGAGATCCCCTCAGTTGATCAGCACAGCATGGGAAGAAGACGTGCCTGACAGCAGAAGTTGGTCTAGGGACGCTGCACAGACACCTCATCCCAGAGGCAAGAGGACTAATGGCCACGCACACAGCTGTGTGGGGGTTAAACACAGTGGAACAGGGAGCTCCCCTGGTGAAGACATGTGCAACACTAACATCTGCCCTGGAGGAGATGGTGGATTCTGAAACACAGGAAAAAGGGATTAATACCTTGAAAAAAAGGAAGAGTCTGAAAATGATTGACTAAAGGAGAAAAAAATTATAAATAGCTGCTTGGTGCACTTTAATAAGATTCAGTACATAGCCTCTTGGAAGCAGCTGTAGAGAGCTGTAAGTATAGACCAGTTCTATGTAGGCAGAGTGGAAGGCAGTGGGGTTCTGTGGGGTTCAATGAGGTCTCTGGAGACAAATACATCCCAGTCTCGTGGCTCACTAGCTGTGTCATCTTTTTCAAGTTATTAATTGCCTTTCACCTTCAGTTTCCTCATCTCTAAAAGCAGACGCATGGATTGCTGTGAGGATTACTGGGTTTTCTTTGTTTTTTTTGTTTTTTTAATTAGTCTTGCATGATGATTCTTTTCTATTTTTAATTTATTTATTTTATTTATTTATTTTTGGCTGTGTTGGGTCTTTGTTGCTGCACGCGGGCTTTCTCTAGTTGTGGCGAGGAGGGGCTACTCTTTGTTGCTTTGTGCGGGCTTCTCACTGCAGGGGCTTCTCTTTCTGCAAAGCACTGGCTCTAGGCATGCGGGCTTCAGTAGTTGTGGCATGCGGGCTCAGTAGTTGTGGTGCACAAGCTCTAGAGAGCAGGCTCAGTAGTTGTGGTGCCCGGGCTCAGTTGCTCCACAGCATGTACCATCTTCCCGCACCAGGGCTCGAACATGCGTCCCCTGCATTGGCAGGCAGATTCTTAACCACTGCGCCACCAGGGAAGTCCAGGATTACTGTTAATATAAAGTGTTTTACACATTTAATTGCTCAATAAATGGCACTTGTTATCAAGAAAATCGAAGATAATTAACTGACAAAATACTAGAATTAACAAGGCTGCTTTGTAAGAGACTAGGTATGCAGTTAATTTTCAAAACACAATGGCTTTTCAACACAGGGAAAAATCAAAAGGTAAAATGGTAGAGGAAACTGCCACAGAAAACAGTAACAAAAAAATAGTTCGGGCTTCCCTGGTGGTGCAGTGGTTGAGAGTCCGCCTGCTGATGCAAGGGACGCGGGTTCGTTCGTGTCCCGGTCTGGGAAGATCCCGCGTGCCGCCGAGCGGCTGGGCCCGTGAGCCATGGCCGCTGAGCCTGCGCTCCGCAATGGGAGAGGCCACAACAGTGAGAGGCCCGCGTACCGCAAAAAAAAAAAAAAAAAATTAGGTATACAAAGACTGTGCTGATGAAAAACACAGAATGCTTCAAACACTGAAGCAAATTCTACCTTCAAATATGAAAATAATACTGTAAAGATGACATTTTTTCCCAAATAAATGAAGAGATTTAACAGAATCCAAGAGAAAATTCCACGGAGAATTTTTTTTTAATTTTTCAAAATTATTCTAAAGTTGAACTGGAAGACTAAATGGATTGAGAACAGCTGAGAAATCCTGGAAAGAAAAGCTAAAGTATTGTATAAAATCATATTATAAAACTCTGTAAGCAATCTTGGTAAAAAAAAAATCAATAGATATAAAGTAGCCCAAAAGATATCAAATAAATGTGTGTTTATATAATATGCCATATGTTATACATAAAATAGGTTATAAAGAATATATATGTGTGTGTATATATGTGTGTGTGCGTATATATACACACACACACACACACACACATACGATAGATGGTATAGAAAACAAATCAGTGGAGAAAGGATGGATTATGGATTGCTTGAATACTATTTGTGAAAACTGGCTATTCAGAAAGTAAAGTCCAAGGTCTACCTGACAACAAGCACTGAATAAAATTCTACATGAATTAAAATGTGGGAATAAGTTCACAGCATATTGTTAAATGCAAAAAAAAAAAGATTATCAAACTGTATGTACAGAATAGTCCCATTTTGTCAACATACATGATAATTCATAATGAAATATATGCTGAGATGTCTGATAGAGTCAGTAGAGCCAGATGGTTAAGAGTATGGACACTGTGGGGGTTAGCCGGGGCTCACAGTAATTTAACCATGCAGGAAGTATTAGGACTGAACTCATCAGAGTCTGGAGGATTGGGTAAGTGAGTTAATACATGAAATGCCTTTAAACTGTACCTGTCTATTGCTCTTTTTATATGTTATTCCTATTACAAACACTAAGATATTAAGAGTGGTGTGCTTATTCGATGGAATTAAGGGTGGTTTTATTACTTCACTTTTCTAAATGCACATACGGGCTGGTGGCACAGTGCTTAAGAATCTGCCTGCCAATGCAGGGGACACAGGTTCAAGCTCTGGTCCGGGAAGATCCCACATGCTGCGGAGCAACTAAGCCCCTGCGCCACAATTACTGAGCCTGTGCGCTAGAGCCGGCGAGCCACAACTACTGAAGCCCGCGTGCCTAGAGCCCATGCTCCGCAACAAGAGAAGCCATCACAATGAGAAGCCCGCGCACCTCAACGAAGAGAAGCCCCCGCTCTCCGGAACTAGGGAAAGCCCGCAAACGGCAACGAAGACCCAACGCAGCCAAATATAAATAGATTAAATAAATAAATTTATTTTTAAAAATAAATAAGTAAAATGCACATATACTGCTTTTCATTTTAAAAAGGTCAAACGTGAAAAGTGAAACCATAAAAAAAAATGTTAGAAGAAGTGATGTTAGCATTTATCTGCTCTTTAGCTAGCAAAGCACTTGCTAGGGTACCAAGCTCAGATCTACTTAAGCATCTACTGATTATCTTGGCTCAAGTTATCTTCTAGTATGCTTTATTGATATGCCCAAGAATTATCATAGAGCAGTCTGTGCTAAATTTACATTTCAAATGGCCAATTCCTCCCGTTCTCAATCTTAGAATGTTAAACATCAAAGGGCATTGCTTTATGTTTACAATGTAGCAATCTTAGAATACAGTGCTAAGGATGACATTAAGAAAGAATGTGTCCTAAGATTAACTCACCAAGGAGAAAGATTTATCTTCTCACCTGTTACAGTAGGAATGTGTATACATTCATTGAGCTGCCCCTTAAATCTACCACAGTAATATAGGCACAGTGCAGTAAACCAGAACTCAGGACAGCAGTGGCCCAGGACAGCAGTCTGTCCCAACAAAACAGGAACCATGCAACTTTCAGAGTTCAAAGCAGCAGCACATGGCTCTACAGATATAAAACATCTTTTTAGATGAACTAAATACTGCTTTCTTCTATCTATTACCCGCTAACCCTAATCTTGTCCCCTAAATGAGCATTATAGCAATGCCCCTTAAGCATGACTGCACTTACTGTTATTTGAAGTTCACTATTACGGTCCCCTTAAGTCTTCTTCAAGCTAGACAGCCTCAGTTCCTTTGATCAGTCCTCAAGTATTTGGAGATACTCTCCAAATAGTTCATCTTCCTAATTCACACCTTAAACCAACATCTCCCTATTCCAATGTCCCTCTTCAAATACTGCACCTAAGTTGTATTACTGACCTGTTAAGTGTCCACTTTCTATGAGCCAAGCACTCTGCTCATATTAATAGAAACTAGGAACCCTCCCACCAGCCCATCATTGCTGTTAGTAGCTACATGACATCTGTGGCTTCAAAATTACTTTTAGGCAAGAATTCCTCACTTTATGCTTGAACATCTAAATTTCAGAACCAAAAAGGACAGTCTACATTTTGAACAATTATGTTTACCCATTATTCTAGCCTTTTGCAATCATTTGAATCCCAGTTCTGCTTTCCAACTCATTAGGCATCTTTCCCAGCTTTGACTTGACAAAATTTGGTTAAGACTTCTCAAAACCAAACTACTGATTCAATAGTAAAAGCAGAACAGTAACAGGACGGAGACTAGATACTAAGACCAAAGGTATTACATTGGAAAACTTCCTTCAGCTTAGCATCAAGTCCTTAAATTAATAACCTTGGGGTACATTTGTTCAAATATCCAAGACTCTGCCTAGTTATACCATCATTCAGCACATACTTCTGCATCTCGTCCACAAGGATATGATATTTCTAATGCCTAACCGAACATCAAGAATCACGTGTCTGTATCATACTGCAGATTTACTGGTCACCTATCCTTTCGACCCTCAGCCAGTTTCTGTGCTATCCTTCTCTCCTGGTCATGCCTTTTCAGTCTCATTCTCAGTCACTTCTTGCTCTGCTTGCCTCTTAAATGCTGGTGTTTCCCTGAGGCCTCTCCTCAACACCTGGTGCTCACAGTCTAGGTGACGCCATCAACACCACTGGCTTCAACTACCTCTTATGTGCCCCTGGCTCCCAAGTCACCTCTTGGCTACACTTCCGAACATCCACCTGTCTCTGGGAGAGCACTTTAAACTCAGAATACCAATAATGAACTCATCCTCTTTCTTCCAGCAGCCTCATTCACCTCCTAAATTTTCAGTCTCAATGAAAGGCAGAGCGTCTACCAAGTGGCCCAAGGCAAAAACCCTAGAAGTCGGGTAGACTGAAATTTATCACTCAGCTGTCCAATCCATCACCTAACCCACGCCCCATTCAGTCATTTGCTTAGCTCTGACACTTCTTTCTTCCCCGTGAGAGGCAACATCCCCTAACTGATCTTCCTGTCTTCAGTATTACTCCCCTTTTATATCCCTCCACTCGGCAAACAGAATAATCTGTCTAATCTGATGTCAGTGGTTCCCCAAAGCTTTTCCCACAAAACCCTCAGTCTCTACCTTCCTCATAATCTAGTCATCTCTTGCCATTGTCACCCAAGTGCCTTCACTCTAGCCCGTGAAATGGTCATATGATTTAATTCCTCTGTGCAGTCATACAATTGGTTTTCTTTGACTGAGATAGGCTGGCCTCTGTGCATCCTGTAAAGCACTTCTGGAAATCTTTCCAAACTCAGATCAAACAGCACGTTCTCTGAGACCAGGGTTCCTTAGTGGGATGCAGTCCCTCCTCTCTGTGCTTCTATAAAACTCTGTCAGGGCTTCCCTGGTGGCGCAGTGGTTGAGAGTCCGCCTGCCAATGCAGGGGACACAGGTTCGTGCCCCGGTCCGGGAAGATCCCACATACCGCGGAGCAGCTGGGCCCGTGAGTCATGGGCGCTGAGCCTGAGCGTCCGGAGCCTGTGCTCCGCAATGGGAGAGGCTGCAACAGTGAGAGGCCCGCGTATCGCAAAAAAAAAAAAAAAAAAAAAAAGAACCCTCTGTCCATAACTCCACCACAGCACTTAACCCATCTCTACTATAATCACAGACTTCTGTATTACTAGTTTACCTATGAGAGAAATACATGACCTGAACTCATTAAATGCCACAGGAACAAATTAACATATGAATGGCCACTGAAAAAGAAGTAACAGAATGAAGTAGGGCTGTCTTGAAATTTCAAAAGCACACTCTTAGAACGAAGACTCAACCAAAGCCCAAAAATTCTTGATCACTTTGCAGTTGCTTCAGGATTTTTCTTAGCCAATCACATGAAAGACTTCATATATTATATATATTATATGTAAGTGAAAACATCTAAACAGAAATTCCACAGAAAGTGAAATACAAAAAGCTAAGCCACATAAAAAATACTGACCCTCAGCAGTGATTAAAGAAATGTAAATTACACCAGTGAGATAGCATTTTCCACCATCAAATTAATGTTAATAAATAACAGTTTTTCACAGACATAGAAAACAAACTTATGGTTACCAAATGGGAAAGGGGGGAAGGATAAATTAGGAGTTTGGGATTAACATATACATACTACTATATAAAAAATAGATAACCAACGAGGACCCACTGTATAGCACAAGGAACTACACTCAATATTTTGTAATAATCTATAAGGGAAGAGAATCTGAGAAAAAATATTTTTTCATATACAAAAATAAATAAAATACATATATATATATATATATATATATATATATATATATACAAAAAAGATACAGGGCTTCCCTGGTGGCTCAGTGATGGAGAGTCCGCCTGCTGATGCAGGGGACACGGGTTCGTGCCTCGGTCCGGGAAGATCCCACATGCCGTGGAGCGGCTGGGCCCGTGAGCCACGGCTGCTGAGCCTGCGCGTCCAGAGCCTGTGCTCCTCAACGGGAGAGGCCACAGCAGTGAGAGGCCCGCATACCGCAAAAAAAAAAAAAAAAAAAAAAAAGATACATACATACATAACAAAATTGTAAATCAACTATATACATCAATTAAAAAATAAGTAAATAAATAAATTTTTTAAATAAATAAATAACACTTTTCACTGTTGGCTAGGGTATAGCTCATATTTTTCAACCTAAGATTTCTGCTTCAATTTTATCTTCAATAATCAGAAATTCAGACAACATTCTGTGTTGTTGCTTATGATGACCTTTTTATACTACAAAGAATTAAAAACAATCTAACTGCCCAAAATTAAATTTAATCATTCATTCAGCACAGTGCCAGGCACTGTTTGAGGTGGTAGGGATACAGTAGCTTATTTTAAAAAAAGAAACAGGAAGGGAGGAAGGGAAGAAGGGAGGGGGGAAGGAAGGAAGGAAGGGAGGGAGGGAGGGAGGGAGGGAGGAAGGAAGGAAGGAAGGAAAGGAGGGAGGGAGGGAAGAAGGGAGGGGGGAAGGGAGGGAGGGAGGAAGGAAGGAAGGAAAGGAGGGAGGGAGGGAGGGAGGGAGGGACTGCCTTGTCTTTATGGATCTTTGCTGAGAGTGGGCTCATAAAAACAAACTATCAATAACTAATTTAAATGTGTATTATGATGGATGCTGAAAAGTACTACGGAGAAAAACAAAAGCATGAAATGGGGATAGACAGGAAGAGGCTGCAATTTCAAGTAGGTGGCCATCTTATAAAACGATGACAACTGAGTAGAAACCTTCAGGACATGAGGGAGAAAGGCAAGCAGATAGCTGAGAAGAGAGCTGCAGGCAGAGGAAAGAAGCAGGGCAGAAACCCTGAGAAAGAGCTTCCGTAACACGTTCTGGAAAGAGCAAGGAGACCGGGGAGGCTGCAGCAGAGGGAAGAACGGGGGGAGTAGTAAGATGACATGAGAGGCTTAAAGGAGGCCGGATCACGTTGGGCCTGCAAGCCAGCATCAGAGCTTCGGTTCTGAACGAGGCCTTAGAAGAGCTCTGAGCAAAAGATAACAGCTTTTGACTTATGTTTAATGTGACCTCTTGACTGCTCTGCTGAGCTCTAACTGGAGATCAAGATGGAAAGTTATAGCCAAAATCCAGGCAAGATACTATGGTGCTGTGGCCCAGTAGGTACAGGCCAAGGGGTGAGAAGTTCTGACTCTGGCTATTTTGAAGGCAGAGACAAGAGAGTTTGCTACTAGACTGGATATAAGACATGGGAGAAAAAGAAGCCAGGGAGAGTCCAGAGTTTGAGACCTGAGTTACTGAAGGGAGGACTTGGCATTCAAGGAAATGGGGAAGACCACACTGGCATTGGCTTGGGGCAGTGGAAGGAGCTTGGTTTTGGACGTGACAGGTTTGAGGTACTTATCCAGGCAGAGTCGTCGAGGCTGTGCTTGTCAGGAAGCCACGGGATGGTCCACGCAGGAGATGTAAATTTGAGAGTGGTCCATATGCAGATGGTATTTAAAACCAAGAGACTGGATGACATCACCAAAAGTGTGAGGAGTCGGGGTGACAGAAAAGATAGGACGGTTAAGGATTGAGGCGGGGAATCCTCCATGTAAAGAAGTCAGGGAGACGAGGTGGAACAGGCAAAGACAGAAGGATCACAGCAGAGCAAGAGAAAAACCAGGAGAGCATGGTGTGCTTGAAGCCAAGTAAACGTTGCAGCAGTGACGAACAGTCAGCTGGGTCCGGTGTCCTAATAAGGCAGGGAAAGGTGAAGAATGACAGCTGGACTTAGCAAAGAGGAGGTCATTGTTGACCTAAAAGAGCATTTTCAGTGAAAGGCTGAAGTGAATGGCTCATAAGTAAACAATGGCAGATACTCAAATGATGCTATATTTTGCAATATATCGCGTATTAAAATATTTTATAAATATTACCAAAATACTTATAAAGAAACATTAATGTCATTAATGTCATTGGGAAATGCTTACAATAAGAGGAAAAGATACAACTTCTCCATAAAATATGCACTCACTCATGCAGGGGACACGGGTTCGTGCCCCGGTCCGGGAAGATCCCACATGCCGCAGAGCAGCTGGGTCCGTGAGCCATGGCCGCTGGGCCTGCGCTCCGCAACAGGAGAGGCCACAACAGTGAGAGGCCCGCGTATCGCAAAAAAAAAAAAAAAAAAAAAAAAAAAAAGAGAGAGGTTGTCAATTAGGATTAAATGCCTTATAAAAATCAATTCCTTTCTATAGCTGAAAAAAGTGGAAGCCACTCACTCTATGATATTTTCAAGGCAGTGATTCGTGCTCCCAGAGAAGAGGACCTGCACCTTACTCATTTTTAAAACCCCCAAAATGCCTTAAACAAAAAGACAGTTAATCACTGCTTGCTGAATAGGATGAAATTCCTACCCTAATGAGTCTATTATGTGTTGGGTGGGGTGAGAGGCAGGTGTTCAGAGCCTCTGGTAAAGCATATGGCACCTTTGAGTGACTTAGAAAATGGCACCCCCTCTGGGCATATGACTCCGAAAAAGGTCCTCCTTCCTCTGGATGGATGCAGACCTGTGCCAAGACAGCTGGCTGGCCACCCTGAGCACTGGCTGGATTCCAGCTCTTACGTGACCCCACAGGTGGGTACCACTCACCCAGCTATACAGGGCAGGCCTGCATGTGCAAAGCCTTTGTAGGACAGTGTATGGCTGCCCAAGAGCAAACAATGGGCTGGGACTGGGATCCAGGGAAGAGAAGAGAACATCTGTCTGTAGTACTCCAGAAAAGGTTAGAGGAAGTTAGAGGAACTGACCTAGGCCAAAAGGCTTCCTCTGGATGAGGTGTTCTAAAACCACCACACACAACATCCTACTCAGCCTTTGGGTCTTAGTTTAAACATCTTTTCCTTGGGAATCCCTCCCGCCCCAACCAGACTAAAAAGGCTATACACGCCGACCATACACAGTTCCCATCACAGAACTTATGACAGATGGAATTACCTGATAGGTGGTGTTGTTTTGAGTCTGCCCACATCAGATTATACAGCTCAGTATGGGGAAGGACCATACATTTTATTCAACATTTTACTGCTAGCACCTGGAGTACATAATAAATATGTGTTTAATGTTGAAATATTACATTTAACTTCAATTAAGAAAGGCAAAAAGGGATAAGGATTAGCCACGGTTTCTTCAGGGGGAAAGAAAAGGCCACCCAAATTTAACTGGTGTTTTCTGACAAGCCAGAATTATTCTAAGATTCAAGGCACTGCTGAGGAATACACTCTAATAGGAATATGTGCCACTCTATACTATGCTCTGCTATTTCCATCCCTTGCGCTAAAATATGACACTTCACAGATCTGTCAACTCTTGGTTTTACATTGTAAATATTGATGGTGTGAATACTTGCTCACATTTGCCTAAAACATGAGAAATGGTTCTGAGCGTAAGAACTTGAAATGGAAAATTCACCTTCACAAGCATAACAGGCAAGATTAATTATGTTAACGGCTTGAAAACAGAGGCCAAGTCCTAACTTCTGCAGCAACAGTGTGGCTTTAGAATCTCTAACCCCTTAACCCACAGCCCATGACCTTCAGAGGCTTCCTGCAGAAAGGCTAAAGGTTATTTCTCAGCTATGCCCAGCAAAGTCTAAAACAGAAGATATGACCATTTACAAGTCTACTGACTTCTGTGGACACGGAAGACCCGAATTCTTACCAAATCTCGGAAGGCTATAATGATAAAATCTGCTCTATCACTACTGCCTCGGCCCCCAGTTAATACGTCCACAGGAACCACTGGCGCGTTAAGCACCAGGGAGCTAACTGTCAAACTCAATCTTCTCTTTTCAGGTCTCATCTCATTCGAATTTCTTTGGACCACTGAGACCACAACCAACTCCTTTCTTCATCAAAGGCGTTTCTCCCTTTCCCCATGACTACACTGTTGCATTTCCCTGACACTTGCTATTCCTTACATGTCACCTCTGTGGGCTGCTTGGTTCCTGCCCCCTTTAATGTTGGTGAAACCCAAGTTCTAACTTTCGTCCTTTGTTCTCACTCCCTGGATGATCCCATCCAATCCAGCAGTGTCAACCTTGCCTTTCATTCAAGTGATTCCTGTATCTCCACACCGGCCCAGACCGTGGCCCTGAGCCAACTGGACCTGCTACCTAACTGCCTACTGAACTCTCTGGAGGTCAGCTCTCCAGAACCAAGCTCCTTATCTCATCTTCCTCACGCTCCTCCTCACAGAGGGTGCAGGTATCATCCTCATTCCTTTCCCTCACCCTCCACATCCACCCACTGTCAATTCTATCTTCTAACATCATCCCTCTTTTTCATTTTCACTGCTGGTCATCATCTGAGGTTCTGTCATCCTTTACCTGTACTCTTACAATTGCTCCCGGCAGGTCTCACCTCTTTCTATTTCTCAGCCCTCTCATGTGACCTCCATACTGTTGCTGAACTAAAGTATATTGCATCACTCCTGATTCTTTTTTTTGCGGTACGCGGGCCTCTCACTGTTGTGGCCTCTCCCGTTGCAGAGCACAGGCTCCGGATGCGCAGGCTCAGCGGCCATGGCTCACGGGCCCAGCCGCTCTGCGGCATGTGGGATCCTCCCGGACCGAGGCACGAACCCGTGTTCCCTGCATCGGCAGGCGGACTCTCAACCACTGTGCCACCAGGGAAGCCCACTCCTGATTCTTAAATCCTTCTATTGCTCCCTGTCACCTACCAAATGAAGACCAGCTTCTTAGCATGACAGGAGGTCCCCTATGATCAGGCTTCCACCTGCCTCTCAGCCTCGTATCTCATTAAGCTCCTCGTAGCACGCAGCACTCCAGTTATAACTAGTTACAGCATAACTGTTCTGTGCTTCTGCCATTTTCAACCTCTGCTCTACGTCAGAAATATCCTTCCCCAAACCAGCCCAACCTCACATCTGACCCTTGTTTGCTCAGCAAATTCCTACCCATCTTTCCAGGCTCACTCACTTCTTCTACAGGGCCGTTTCTGATCCTCCCCACTAGATTATGGCCCCCCTTTTCTCTCATAGCACCAAATCACTTCACTGCAAATGTTAGTTTACATATCTGGCTCATCCTTAGCCAATTAAATTTTATTTTTTAATTTGTAATTTCACATCAGCTGATATTTCACCTGGCACATTAGTTTAAGCTCAGTAACTGTGGAATGAAAACTGTTGGCAAAGAAAGTCATCATTGAATCAAGATTCAGAGAGACCAATAGAATCACAGACGTAGGACTGTAGAGAAGTGCACTAAGAATCAAGCTAGTCTGTGATTTAATTTTCCAGATTTAAATAATGCATACATAATCCACTTAGTTCTGTTCTTTTCATGCACTTTTCTCTCACACAGTCTATCTTCTAATACCTTACTCCAACTCTGATTCATCTGTTGGCTTTTATCTTTTTTTTTTCCTCTGGCAGCCCCATTAAGTCCTCTTCTTCAATGAGTCAAAAATTCCATTACATTCAGCTCTTGGATAAGCCTATCCTCTGAACCTCTGAAGTCTCATTGTAGACCCTTCCTGAAACATCAGGATCTAGGTCTGCTAATCTAGCAATCATCAAATCTGATATGTGTGTGTGTGTGATTTATTCTCCTTTAACTTATCTTCATCCATCTTATCCTCACAATAGAGACAGGCAGGTCCCTTTTTATTACTATCATTTTACAAGTGAAAAGTAGATACCCAGAAGCCCAGAGGATATTTATCCTTTATAAGTTCCCCCATAAACAGTTTGAAGAAAATTAATTCTGTACTTTCTGATATCCAGTCCTCATTTTTTTTTTTTTTTTTTGCTTAAACACCATTTATCAAAGTCACATCCTATTGTTGTCCTTCAACCGCTGGCACATTGACTGGACTTTTATTGCTGTCTCCCCTTCCTGTTTGTGCTTGTATGTCCACCCTGCTGACTGGAGCCCCAGCTGAGCATTCCAAAGTAATCATTTTTCTCCTCTTTTCAGCTCCATAATCCAATGACTTTGACAAAGGAAGCTGTATTGTATTTGAGTTTCACCCCAGAGTCCAATCCTCTAGCAAAGAATCTAAGTGAAACCTTACCCACATCCCAGCTGTCTTTTGGAAGGGCCTCTTTTCTGAACTCAGGCAATCATAACTAGATTCCTCCCGGGCCAATTTTCTCTGCTTCTGGTCCTTCCCCTTTTGCTGCTTTCCGCCAAAACCAGGCAAGGTAAATGAGCGTCCCTGTAACTTAGTTAAACGTGATTACTTTCATAAAAATACTGATACATGAGGACGAGACTAAAACTACTGGCAGCAATGAGGCTTAGAATTACCTGAGGATTTTCCCTTCAACATCCTCTCCTGTTATTAAGAGTTGGCTTTAGTTTCCAGCCTCAGAACCCTCACTTTTCATGGCTTTCACGGTCCTCCCCACCACGCGGTGCTGTCCCTTACGTGGGGCATTCATGTCCTTTTCTGTTACTAAAGAGGAGAAAGGGATACACCGGCAGGAGTGGGCACCAGAGAGATTTTAACTATGTCTTTGCTCACAGGAGTTTGGCCCACATTTCCATAGCTGCATCTCAGAGGAAGGACCCTCCCTACCGGTAAGCAGAAGCAGAGCCTTAGCCTCAACACCTGAAAAACACCTGCCCTTCTCACATCCCTCTTAAAAACAGAGAAAAACAACGATCAACTGCGTTAATTAGCTCAGTGGGTTAGACCGGGTGCCGAGAAGCAGATTCAGCCCCTTGGCCCCTCCTATGTCCAAAGGAACCTCTAACTCTCCATCATCTTCCAACTGTTTGTCAGTCATAAGGAAGAATATAACTGGATCTGTGCATCACCTTTCTAAAAATACAACTAGCCACACACAGGCTCCAGAGCATCCTCCCATATATTTTATTTATTTCCATAAATTCAAAATTGAAACCTCAAGGAACTGAGTCGCGTGCAATTTCTAAAGTCAGTACAATTAATTGAACACAGCCTTCCTGAACCTTCCGCCATCTCCCTGCCTCTGGTTTCAAGATTTGTCTCAGGTGGCAGACTCTTACTCCATTCTGCCTGGGTATACAGGGTAGAACATGTGCTCACCGAAAGGATCAGTCTAGCTACAGTGGCCAAGCAACACCCCCACTGGCCCTGACTTTCACCTGTTTCAAGTAGAGTCTCCAATACTAAGAATTAATTTTACAAGAATCTTAAGACTTTTCACTTCAGAAAAAAAAAAATAGGTTTTGCATATTGGGACTGGGGGCTGGAGGCAAGGTTTTAAGTTTGTCCTGTTACTATTCAGTCTGAAGATGCCCAAGAAGCAGCTTTCTGAGGAAGAATGGACTATTCCCAGGTGATAGGAGAATACAGATTAAACAACTAATTATACTAATAAACTCTGAAATTAAACACAGCTGTTCACTGAGTTCTTGCCCTGATTTCCCCAATTATAACACTATTGTGTGCTGGTACACATGCCTTTGATCTGATTCTCTTTCATTTCAGTCTGTCCTGGGACTGAGACCATGGGAGAGGAACGTGAAATCCATGGATGATGGACGATGTCTAGAACGCAGATATTCTATAATTCAAGGCCTGGGTAAAATTCAAAAGTGACACAAAGGAACAAGGTCTGGTCTTGTTTCCCAGAGGGGCTATTAGCTAACCCATTTTTGCTATGTTAAATTAAAATGACCCATCACCCTGATTCTTAGCAATCTCCCTAAAAACCGTAACCACTCCTCATATCCTCCCCAACATAATCACTCAAAGTAGGTCAGAAATGTTGCTTCCTTCCCCTCATTGATTTTCATTAAGAGGATGCACTTTCTGGAACACTAAAGGGAAAGATAAACATCCAATACAAGTACCAGTAATGCCCCTTGTAAATTTTTGGCATTGTTAAGTCCAGTTCCCCTAAAAGCAGGGGAAAAAATCACATCACCTATAATTTATCTTTCTTGGCTATATATCAACAATAATCTCAAACTTTAAAATACACAGTAGCAATGCTTCATCCCAGGTGATGAACATCTCCCGAAAGGAGCATATTCACTCTGTCTTTTCTAATTTCCTAGATCACCAACCCACCTCTTCCCTAAATACACACTTTTTTCTTCCTAATTCACATCCACGTTTTGCCAGAAGGACGCCAAAGTGACACCACACACTGGCTTAGCAAGTCCCCAGGGCCTTATCTGGAAGCTGAGAGCAGGGGAAGAGGAGGAAGGGGCTTGTACACACTGGGGAGTGGAGGGAGGGGGAGGGGAGCGGGACGCCCTCAGCGGCCGTATCTGGCTCTCTGGAAAAGCTGTGAAGTGAGGGGTCTCCAAATCCCCCTGGCGAAGCTTCCCCAGTCCCCTGCCCTTGCTGAAAGCTCTCCCTCCGCCCCAGGTCCTCAAGCCTGGCACTCCAAGACGGCGCCGCAAAGTCCTTCAGAGCCCTCAAAACACAGGAGCGCGAAACGCATCCCCCAAAAGCCAGCAAAGCCACACACCCTCTCTTGGCCAGCTTCCCGGCGCGGGCAACTTCATCCCTGGAAACAAACGAAAAGCACGGTCCTCCAAGGAAGAAAAGAGGCAGAGAGCAGTAAACGGGCACGACCCTCACCCCACATCTCCCGCGCCCTCCTCGCCCCTCCCCCTCAAACTCCAGGTAAAAGACCAGGTGCGGCTCACCTCCAGGCAAGGAGGAAGCGGGCGGCCGGAGGAGGAGGGCAGGTCCCCAGCCCACGCCGCTTGACAGCCGGCGAGCGCCCAACAGCAGATCCAGGCGGGGCTCCAGGGAGACGAGAGCCCGCAGCGGGGAGCCCCGGCCGGCCGCCCCCGGCTCCTCCCCCGCGTCGGCCCCGGGCGGAGAAGCAGCATCTCCGTCCCGCTGTGGTCGGCCCGCCGGCCGGCAAGAAGGCAGCCTCCCCGAGTGGGTTGCGCTCCGGCTCCCGGGCCGCGAGGGCTGCGCGGTCGGCTCGACACTCGCTCGCCCCCTGCCCGGCTGTCCGCTGTCAGCTCTGCTGCGCTCGCGGCCCGGGCGGCCGGCGCCCGTGCTCCCGTCACGCCGGAGGGAGGGACCGCGGGGCGCGGGCGCGGCGCGGGGGCGGGACGCGGGGCGGGGATGCGGGAGCCCTGAAGCAGGTGGCGCGGGCGGGGCTGCGGCCCTGCCCGGCGGCTCCTGCGGGGCTGAGCGGCCCCCGGGGGAGGTGCGGGGGGGGAGCCTCATGACGCGAGAGAGGCCGGGGTGCCCTCGTGGTGTCTCCCGTCCCCAGTCCCACCAGGAGGGGCGCTCCGGGGGAGGGGGGGAAGCCAGAGAAAAATCCAGGACATCAGGACATTGTTTTCCGGCGGCGGGTGTTTAAAATCTTCCTACTTCCCGCGTCACACACAAACACACACGGATGCGCCCCAGGAGCATCCCTTCGTAAGGATCCACGCTAGCTGACGTCAGGCCGAATTTTGGGGTGATTAGGATTTGCATGAAATGGCAGGGAAGAAAGGGGGAATGAAATTTAGATGCAGTTTGTGACTGCGTTTTCCCACCTATTTTATGAAAATAATTACAATACCTAACCCATAAGGTTATTATGAGGATTAAATAAGTTGATGCACGTAAAGCCCTTGAAGAATGCCTGTCAAGCAGTAGATGTGGTGCTTATTGAAAGTAGTAGTAACCGTAATTATTGCTACAGTTGGTGTTACTTCATGGGGATAACATGTAAACTTGGGCAAGTAAGTCCTCTTGTTTCTGCAGGAAGCAGGTTCTCAATCTGTACAATGACTGGGGTGGTCTTCATTTTTTCTTTCATTCAAAAATATACTGATCCGAGTGGTAGGCACCAAGTGGTAAGCAAGATGAACATTAAGCCTTCCTTAGTGTCAGGGATCTCAAGGGTCCCTTCGTCTAAATTCTGTGAATGGGTGAGTTATCCTGTTGTTCAAAAGGAGCACCCGAATTTCTGATAATTATGTACCTGGAGAAATCTACCTAGCAGATCCAGCATAAGTTGACTTGAATTTGTCTGCGGCATGGTCTCTAACGTCCTTTTTTTCTTTTAATTAATTAATTTATTTATTTTGGCTGCATTGGGTCTTCGTTGCTGTGAGCAGGCTTTCTCTAGTTGTGGCTCGCGGGCTCTAAAGCGCAGGCTCAGTAGTTGTGGCGCACAGACTTAGTTGCTCCCCGCCAAGTGGGATCTTCCCGGCCTAGGGCTCGAACCTGTGTCCCCTGCATTGGCAAGCGAATTCCTAACCACTGCAACACCAGGGAAGTCCCTCTAATGTCCTTTTTTTTTTTTTTTTTTGCAATGTCCTTTTAATAAACATTTCCACGTGAAATGTGAAAGTTCTTTTCTCTCTCTCCCTCTCTCTCAATCTCTCTCTCTCCCCTGTCTTGTGTGTTCTGATTATAACAATAATGCATGTTTACTGTAAACATTTTGAAAAATATTGAAGACTATCGGGAAGAATATAAAAATCACTTGGGATCCCACCACCCAGAGATGACACTATTAGCGGTATTAGCATGTTGAGGAATTTCCTTCCTGGTGTTTGTGTGTGTACTGAAAAATGGGAATTATCATTTGTAACCTGCTTTTATTTTTTCCTTAACATTAGTATTTTCTCAAGTCATTAAAGTCTCTGACAGCACAACTTAAGTAACCATATAATATATTCTACTGTTTGGATTATTTGTAATTTACTTTTGTATATTAGGCACTGTTTCTCAAGTATTTGATGTTATTAATAATTCTAGAATGAATGCCCTAGTACATAATCTGTGCATACATCTTTTAATTTTCTATGATGCCTTTCAGAATTGAAATCTTTGGATTACATAGCATGTGCATTTTTAAAGTTTTTGATGAATAGTGCACAAATTCCTTAAAAAATTTTTATGTCAGTTGTCACCAGCAGTTTATGAGTACTTATTTCACAGCATTCTAGATTATAATACTTCAGATATTTGCCATTTTGGTAGAAGAGAAAAATGCTAGTGTATTAATATTTTTTAAATGTATAGCATTTTTATGATTAGTAACGTTACTGAATTCAGGTTCAGCTGCTCGCTGCTCACAATCCAGTACTGGAGAGGCAAGTGTTGGTAGAAAGGAAAGGTTGCTTTAATCAGAAGGCCAGCAATCTGGAGAGAAGGTGGACTCGTTTCCCAGAACCAACTCCCCAGATTCTGCTCAACCATGAGAGTTTTTAAAGGGAAAAGAGGGAAATAATCTCAGTGAATCACCGAGGCACGAGGTTAGATTCTTCATCATTCTCCACTGCGTGCAGACTGGCTGACTCCTCAGTATCTTTCTTCAGACATTATCTTGCCCATGTGATCTGCCTACAGGATTGCAAAGGGGGCTGCTGGTCTTTCTTTAAATACTTAATTCGTCATTCTTACTACTTTTAATCTAGGAAAAGAATCAACAGGTTAGCCAAGGCATGGTATGTATTCAGTAGAACACAAAAGTCAGGAGTAAAGTTAAATTGCTTAATGATGTCATTTCTATAATTATGTTCTTTTAGGGTTAGAGAGGAACAGGAATGGACAAACAGGAAAGGGGCAAAAGAGCTGCTTTCAGTAACACTGAATAATTTTTCATATATATTTACTGGCTATATATTTCCTTCTCTTGTCAGTGTGTGTGAATTTTTCACTGGTAGTCTATGACCATTTTTCTATTTAATTTAATCTTTTTTTTATTGATTTGTAAGCAATCTTTGTAAGTTTTATATATTACACCTTTGCTTACCATATATGTCACAAATACTCTTCTCAGTGTGTAGTCTTCCTTTTAATTTTGTTTCTGGTGACCTTTTCTGCAGAAGATTGTCATTTTTATGTACTCAACTATTTCATTTTGTGATTTCTTCATTTTATGCTTAGAGGTACAGTACTTCTGCAAGATCAAATAGATGCCTGTATTTTCTTATTTTGTTATTACTTTCTTTATATGTTTTTATTATTTAATCCATCCAGAATTTGAGTCAAATTACATTATTATTTTTGTCATCTAAGTGAGACCTAACAACATGGCTAATGGATTGAAAACAATTTCTTTCCTTGTAAAAACAAAGGTCATCCCAGTCAACCTAGGTTAAATGACAATTACAGATTTTCCTAAATGGGACAACTTGCCACTGTCAATAAATGATTTTCTCATAGGAGGCTCACCTAGAGAAAACATGTTGACCTAAAGTAATTAAAACCAGCATACAGACTGATAGAGAAAGGAAATTCCAAGAAAATTTTGTGGTTCCTTTGTAGCTGTTTATTTTAGAATTTAACAGATTATTCAAATGGTTTCTGATTATCTGACCAATAGCTTTATTCTTAAAAGTCTAGTTTTATTAAGTACTTTAATAGAAAATTCCCAATGGAATTTTTTGGGGAGAGTTTCAACTATGAAGGTTTAAAAAGTTAAAAGTCACTAGATGGTCATCAATTTTCCACTTTATTTTGTGCCATGTGTACCTGAAAGTTGAACCAAACTTTGTTAACAATCAACAAAAGCCATAGCTATAGCCCAGTGATGCTAAACACAGATTTATTTTCTTTTTTTAACTTTAAGCAGATTTTGGTCAAAATAACCCCAACTTTTTTTTTTTTTTTTTTTTCTTTTTGCGGTATGCGGGCCTCTCACTGTTGTGGCCTTTCCCCGTCGCGGAGCACAGGCTCCGGACACGCAGGCTCAGCTGCCATGGCTCACGGGCCCAGCCGCTTCGCGGCATATGGGATCCTCCCAGACCGGGGCACGAACCCGTATCCCCTGCATCGGCAGGCGGACTCTTAACCACTGCGCCACCAGGGAGGCCCCAACCCCAACTTTTTAAACATTGCCTAACTACACGAAGGTTATAAAAAATAAAATCTGAATGAATCTAAGTAGCAATTTTTTTAAAGTCAATTTTAATCAGTCAAAATGAAAAAAAAAATAATGGAAAGTGTTTTCTGTATCTAATTAGCAAAAGATAATTATGGCAAATGTATGTTGTGGGTTATACACTCAAGAGAACAGGTATTTCTGGAGAGCAATTTGACAATATGTATTAAGTGTCTTTAATATAGTTATCCTTAATTTAGTAATTTTTATTTCCAGGACTCTCATTTAAGAAACCGATTAAGTAAGGAGCACAAAGTTTCTCTATAAGAATACTCACTGCTCTCTAATACAGTTCAAAATGAAGTAATCTAAGTGCCCCAAAATAGGAGAATGGCTAAATGAATTATGCTACTTCACATGGTAGGATTATACAGACATTGAAAATCATGTTTCCCAGAGAATATGAAATGAATTGAGGAAATGGGATCATTTAATGCTAATGTAAATCTTAATAAACAGTATATTCCCAAGTACAGTGTGTGTCAGGGGAAAGGAGGGGATTGAAGTATGCTTTATGGAAGGAATATGTCTAGAAGAAGATAAACCTGTTAGCAGTGATAATCTTTTAATGGTGGCATACAGACATTTTTTTCTTTCATTTTTACCGATGTTTTCAATTTCTCCATAATTATCAATATTATATATTATTTTTATAATCATTATGAATTATTTTAGAAGTTTCTATCCTTTAAAGCCAATCAATCCTGCCAGAAAAAATCATCAAAAATGTATACCAGAATGTAAGAACAAAAAGTTTCACCAGTGTTACTGGTAAAAGAAAATAAATGAAACCTAAATATCTAATACAGAAACTTCAAGTAAATACTGATATTTAATGGTATATTATCCCAACACAAAGAATTTTTAAGAAAAGTGTCTGACAGAGGGATAAGCTTTTATGAAAATGCTTTCAATTAAATGGGAAAAATCATGACATAAAATTTATATAGATACATTCAATATAGTAAAGGTATAAGACATGGACAGAAGGATATGAACCAATTTCAGGACAGTGATTGCCTAGTGGAAAAGACAGGAAAGTGGGATCCGGGAGAAGTATAAAAGGGACTTCACTTTCACCTCTAATACTTTATTTCTGAAAAGAAAGAAGAATGAAATGGAGGTACTCTTATTATCCCCATTTTACAAATGAGAAAATAAAGGCACAATTTGCTCAGCATGATACCGTGTGAGGTTTCAGACACAGGCAGTCTGATTCTAGGACTCACCCATTTAGGAGGTTGTTTTTTCACGCTCTGTATTTTTCTATATTTTTGAAATATTTAAAAATTTAAATTATTATATAGAATAGGAGCTTAACTAGGTTTTAAAATCCATATTAAAAAGACTGAAAAAATAAACCAAATGAGGGACTTCCCTGGTGGCGCAGTGGTTAAGAATCCGCCTGCCAATGCAGGGGACACGGGTTTGATCCCTGGTCCAGGAAGATCCCACGTGCCGCGGAGCAACTAAGCCCGTGGGCCAGTGCTCCTCAACAAAAGAAAAGAAGCCACTGCAATGAGAAGCCCGCGCACCGCAACAAAGAGTAACCTCCACTCTCCGCACCTAGAGAAAGCCCACGCGCAGCACCGAAGACCCAACGCATCCCAAAATAAATTAATTAATTAATTTAAAAAATAAACCAAATGATTAATAATGGGTGTTTTCTGAGTAAGATGAATATGGGTGATATTTTTTCTATTTCTTTTTACTTTTCCATATTTCCAAAAAAACTTACAGAAAATACATATTAGTTCAACTTTTTAAACAAGAAAGCTGGGGTATATTAAATAAGTATGATACTTAAGCTATTCTATCTTACACTGTATATTACACATCAATTTGTTCATCATATTTTAAATAACCGTGGGAGAAGAAGAATGAGGAATTAGTGAGAATAAGTGGAGAGGATTCTAAAAGCAACAAAAAAGATGATTCAAAAAATGGAAAATAGGTCATATGCGGAAAGGTTAGGATAACTTGATTTACTTGATTTACTGTCTCTAAGTCCATGAAAGCCCTTCACCAGTGAGAAATCTCCTTTGCTCTCCATGTCCTTCAGGGATCAAGTAATAGTGTGGAGTCAGACAAACTTGCTTTTGAAATTTAAACTCCACTACTTACTGGCTGTATGATTTGGGGAACAGTGCCTTATCTCCCTTGGCTTCAGTTTCCTCATCTGTAAATTAGAGCTAAAAATACCTGACACTGTAGGCTTGGTGTGTAATGAGTTAATATACATAATGAGTTAATGTACCCAAAGCATCACCATGCTATTGGTATATTTGTAGCTCTTTATAAATGTTCCCTTCTTAAACTATTTACACAGTATTTCTCCACTGGAGTCCAAAAACCACCAGGAAGAGGTGAGGGAGGGGTGCCTCCAACGTCTTCTCAGGAGATTAGAAGTTTTCTCTGAAAGTTTTTGTATTTTGTATTTGCACTTTGTTGATAATAAAGAAAAAATTATATACATATATATAGTCACATCTACAGTTTGATTACTTGTATGTAATCTTCAGCATGAAATGTTAGTACCTTTGTTTGCACTTGACTTTATGATTCTAAAGGCACCTGATTCCCTGCAGGCCAGCCACACTGGCCTCCTTGCTGTTCCTTCAACCTACCAGACATGCTTCTACCTCAAAACCTTTATGTGTGTTTGTTCCCTCTGCCCAGAATGCTCCTCCTTCTTTGGGTCTTGACTCAAATGTCATTTTACCAGTAAGCACTAGCCACCTTTTCTAAAATCCCTGTCATTCCCTATCTCCCTTCCCTGCTTCACTTTTCTCCCTAGTGCTATCATCATGCTGCCCATTTTACTTGTCTGTTTCTCCTTACTAAAATGGAAACTCCATGAAAACAGAATTTGTGTTTGCTTTTAATGGCTATATTTTCAGATCTAGTACAAAGACACTAAATATATGTTGCGTGCACTGATGCATTATGTAATCACCATAAATGAGAGCAATTAATTTTTTATCGTTAATATGAAATATTTCAGACACACAGCAATTAATTTAATAGGTTCTAAAAATTATCCAAAGATCAATTTGGGGGGAATCCCCAAATTCTCAATTTCAGAAACAAAGGATCAGTTGCAGATAATAGAATCCAGTTTATTCAGTATAAGGAGAAAGGAATTTATTACACAGTATTGGGTACCTTGCAGATCTTCTTGGAGGGCCAGTAAACAAAGCTTGGATCTATGCAGCCAGGTAAAACACAGCTTGGAGTGATACCCTACCACTCACAAAACTACTGTAGTGGAGGGCTTCCCTGGTGGCACAGTGGTTGAGGGTCCGCCTGCCGATGCAGGGGACACGGGTTTGTGCCCCGGTCCGGGAGGATCCCACATGCCATGGAGCGGCTGGGCCCGTGAGCCATGGCCGCTGAGCCTGCGCGTCCGGAGCCTGTGCTCCGCGACGGGAGAGACCACAACACTGAGAGGCCCGCGTACCATGCAAAAAATAAATAAATAAATACTGTAGTGGAAATTCCATGGCAGCCTTCACATACCACTCAGGCCTGTGACGCCAAGAACTAAACATACAAACCTCTATGCCTACTAGAGCAGAAGAGCCAAATACCCCTGATGCCGTGTCAGCCAGAAAAATAAATCTTTGCTCATTCAGCTGCCATCTCATTTTGCTCAATTACTCCTTCTGAGTCTTGTGTGAGTGTACATTTCCTCGGCAAACCTAGTTTTAATGTAGAATCTAGCTATAAGGAAATCTTGAAAATGTTTTAGCTGTCTCACCTCTTTGATTCAAAAAGGCACACTAAAAGTGGGACAGTTTGCAGAGAAGTGAGTCAAACTGCAATTCTGCAGCTGTCCACCCTCTTGCTACTCAACATGCATGAACACTCTTATTCCTGCATTGAAGCATCCATCTCTGGGTGATATTCATTTCTCTTCTATCTCAAAGACAAGCCCATTGTGATATCCCAAAATCTATCAGATAAATTATAAAATTATCACCAATCCACCATATATTAAAAACTAGGGGATTACTCTTCAGCAATAAAAAGGAATGAACTATTGACACACCTTATAACTTGGAAGAATCTCATAGGCATTATGCTAAGGGAAAGAAACCAATCCCAAAAGCATACATACTGTATGATTCCACTTATATGACATTGTCAAAAAGACTAAACTATCATGATAGAAATCAAATCAGTGTTTGTTGGGGGTTAGGGGTGGTGGTAGGGAAGTGTGACTATGAAAGGATAACACAAGGGAAATTCTGGTATCTTGACTGTGATGGTGGTCACACAAACCAACATATGGATTAAAAGTCATAGAACTGTGCACCAAAAAAGTCGATTTTCCTGTATGCTAATTTAAAAATTAATTATTTTTTAAAACAGTACAATTCAGAGAATACTAAAGTCATCAGCCACTAAAGCTGACATTAATTAAGTTTTATAGACATTAAATATTAATTTTGAAAAAATAGGGAAACAAAAGAGGAAAAGGTTAATATGTTAGAACAAGGAAGAAAATACGAGCAGGGACAATCACTTTCATTTCTGCAAATGCTTCTGAGATTATCTTTGGTATTGATAACTTTCTTCCTCCAAGTTCCTTTTGTGCTCAGACAGCACCTCAGCTGGTCATGGTTCTTTGGCTGGTGAGCTAATCCGAAGCTTAATGCCTGAGGGGTCTGAACCTTGGTGATACTAGCTGTATGGGTTTGCTGTGGTCTGCCATTAACTTTTGGCACTGGATATTACAATACTAGGAGGCACTCCAGAGGAATCCCTGAGCTCCATCTTAGAAAATTACAGTAACCCACTACAGTAAACTTTTTTTTCATTCCTGGTCCCTTGGCAAGAGGGGCCCAAAAAAGTCAAATGGCAGTCTCAAATCCCAACTTTCAGTTCAATTTTCTCCCCTGGTGGAATATTTATCCACTGAATACTAAGACCTTCAAACTAGTAGGACTTGAACTTGAGAAGGAAAATTTTGTGCTTTAGTCATTCAGTGTAATCATGAGATACCACCCACACTTTACTCCTCAATTTCTGGACCAATGTGTCCTGCTTTGGGGAGAAACAGCGTCATAAGTTAGTCACTAGTTCAGAGAATGTATTTTATCCTGAAGGATACCACCCTAATGTCAAAAGGTGTTATTTCCCAGCTGACACAGTAAATCAGTTCCCTGGATCATTCTGCTATGCTATAAGTCAGGTGCTTTTGGGTGAAGGTTTTCTGGAAATACCAGTGAACCCCAAGAGCAGCGACCTTAATTATTTTGCTGTGAAATGAGTCTCTTGATTAAAAACAATATTCTGTGAGAAAACATGATGTAATAAGGCATGATGTAAGTAAGGCAGTAAGTCAACAGAATCAGCATAACGGCCCAGGAAAACAAACCATAACTAGATTGTGTTTATTCCAGTGAGGACAAAACACTGTTCACTCCATAATGGAGGGGACCCAGTATAACGAACCAGCAGCTAGTCTGGCCCCCTCATTCTGTTATGCAATATCAAGAGCTCCCTATTGGTCTCCATGGCTGGCTGACCGGCATTTAGCCACAGTGGGAGAGCCAGGTCAGCCTCAGAGAGAGGCAATCGGGTTTTTTATTGATGCATATGCAGTCAGCATCACTGCTATGATGGACCATTGTTTATGAGCTCACTGACACAGTAAAGTCACTAGGGAAAGAAGGTGACTGACATCAACAGTGAGTCATCTAGTTTACCTGGTTATTGAACGTGTGGTGAAAATTCACATGGGACATTAATATTCCCTCATGCTAGGCCCATTTCAAGAGGCTCATTCCCATACTTCTTCCCCAATCCTCCTCATCAGCGAGCCTCAAATCCTGTTCTTTCCAGCTCCTTCACCATATGGCCAAACCTTTAGCTATCACCTGTGAGTTGGTGTAGAACTCACATCATGTCATCTCCCTGGTTAAGTTCACCATGAGGTTTTGGAGGTAAAGGAGGAGTTCCCTTTATTGTCCTTCAGAGCCACTCACGATTTATTTGTTAATCAATATAAAAGCAGAGGACCAATCCTTGAGTTTTTCAACACATAATTCTAAGGCCAGGAAGCATGAACTAAAAATCAAAGAAAAATTAGGGCTTCCCTGGTGGCGCAGTGGTTGAGAGTCTGCCTGCCGATGCAGGGGACACGGGTTCGTGCCCCGGTCTGGGAAGATCCCACATGCCGCAGAGCGGCTGGGCCCGTGAGCCATGGCCGCTGAGCCTGCACGTCTGGACCCTGTGCTCTGCAACGGGAGAGGCCACAACAGTGAGAGGCCCATATACCGTAAAAAAAAAAAAAAAAAATCAAAGAAAAATTAAACCACTTGGAAGCAGACCATTACGCTGAGTGAGATACTAAATGTCGATACTATTTTTTCCTATGACATACATTGCTCCAAGAATCCTCTGCAATAACAAGCTTGCCTGTGAATCATATACTCAATATTTGCATGCCTATTAGCTAATATTGATATTAGTTGGGACAGGAGCATTGTTAGCAACTAAAGCTGAGCCATCAGAAATCCTGTGACCTGACAATTCTTTAATCATTTTATCCACTTCCCTACTTTAAAAGAAATGCAAGTATGATTGGCATGCACAGATTCTGCAAATCCATTTACCTGGATACCTCAGATAAGAGCAGGGAAGGAAATACATTTTAGCCCTTAAAGGTCAGGGATATGCAATTCTTATTTCATGTGAGAGGCTTCAGTCAAATAATTTGGGAGAAAAGACTAGGTGACTGGATGCAGATTTTTTTTTTTTAAGGTTTTAAATGTTAAGCACTGTAAAGAAGTCAACAGCTGAACCTCAGGAAAGGACTGGCCTTTAAAGATCACTGAGCCAAATCCCATCTCAAATCCCTGAATCCTCTCGGCAACTCTCCCTCAAATGACTTTTCAGACTTAAAAAAAAAAAACTTCAGTAACTGAGAAATCACTACCTTCACAGGCAGCCATGTAAGGAAGTCCTTCTTCAGGGTAACAAAATATCTGTCTCATTGTCACAGTTCTAACTCTGGGGCCCAAACAGGGCCAGCCCCATTCCTCTTTCAATGACAACCCTTCCGATAGCTTCTTCTATCATAATCTTCTCTTCTCCAGAATAAATGTCACCAGGTTCTTCCATCATTTTTCACATGATTTGACTTTACGTTCACCTCAATTTTCCAATATTCCTCTTGAAAGTATACATTTAAACTGAAGTAGTAGCATAGATTTAGTCTAGAAGAGAGAAGTATAATTTACCATATTCTAGAGAGGCTCTAGTTGTTGTTTTTCTTCAGTTCCATGTCCAGGGGGATTTTCTGAAAGTTGCACTAATGTTCACTGTAATTGCTAACATTATTAGGAGCTCAGGATATGCCAAGCACCTTGAAGAGGGCGTCACATGCATCTTCTCGTTTAATTCTGCTGACGTCCACCTGTGAGGTAGATACTATTTTATCCCCATTTTCAAATAAGGAAAATGAGGCTTAGAAAGAATAAGTACCCTACCCAGGGTCAAATACCCCATAAATGGAAGAATTTGGATTCTATCCCAGGATTTCTGGAAAAGTAGTAGCACCTACTGAACACTCAGTATGTGCCAGCACTGTGCTGAGCTCTCACCTCAAACTAAGTAGCTAGTAGTATTATTCCCATTTTACACATAGGGAAACTGAGGCTTAGAGGGGTATAACAAAATGGTTAGAAATGATGAACTAGGCTATCTGAACAAGTTCACTTTATATACCCAGATTCAGGATTTTTATTTACCCCTTATAAAATTAATCTTACTAGATTCAGTCTATTACTCTACTCTGTCAAAATTTTTTAGAGATACTGATTTGATCCAAAGTATTTTTATCCCTGCTCTGTTTTTACAACTGCAAGTCTTATAGGAAAGTTTTCCATGTGTTCAAATTACCAACAAATTACACTGCATGGAAGGAGACCTAGGAAAGAGTCACGCACAAGCCACTGGAAACCTCTCTCCAGATGCCATCAACGCACTCACCAGACCGTATCAGCCAGTCATTCAACCTTTAATACATTATTTATTTATTTATTTTAAATTTTTTATTTTATTTATTTTTGGCTGCATTGGGTCTTCGTTGCTACACGCGGGCTTTCTCTCATTGTGGTGAGCGGGGGCTACTCTTCGTTGTGGTGCACATGCTTCTCATTGCGGGGGTTTGTTGCGGAGCACGGGCCCTAGGCACGTGGGCTTCAGTAGTTGTGGCATGCGGGCTCAGTAGTTGTGGTGCATGGGCTTAGTTGCTCCGTGGCATGTGGGATCTTCCCGGACCAAGGATCAAAGCCATGTCCCCTGCATTGGCAGGCGGATTCTTAACCACTGCGCCACCAGGGAGGTCCCTAATACACTATTTAATCTAGGCCATATTTCTCCATTTTGTCCACAAGAACACAATTTGTTAAGTGTCCTACTGAAATACAGGTTTGTCATCCCAGCTCAAACTTAACAACACTACCAAGAGAATATCATATTAGTGGGAAGAAATTTAGAGATAGTAAATCTATCTTGGATCTTAGTGATCACCATTTGTTTCTAAGTATTTGTTATGTTTTCAGAAATGAAACACTAAATTAAATATATTTGAAGCTGCTTTCATGCTCATGATACTATATTTTTATTCATGTAATTAGAGATAGCATTTTCTCCAAGACCAAAATGATGTGTGAGTTCCAGTGTCTCCCCACTCAGTCTTCTGAGTTGATTTTTGACTTGAGTTGATTTTTATAATCCATGCCTGTGATCTTGACCCCTTGGGCATCTTTAAGATTGGCAGTATAATTTTAGGGTTTTGTTTGCATTTCGGATTTCGTTAAGCTGACAGTTTTACTTTTTCCTTAACTGAATTACCCATTAACTGTCAGTAAATTACCTTCTCCTGCAAGTCATCCAGAAGTTTTTCATAAATAGATGCTTGGCACCTGAGTAATAACCCTTTAAGACTACGAATCTGTCATACAATCTTTCCGGGCTTTGAAATGCCATAATATATTCAGTAGATATGGCAGTTTTCTGCTACCTCTGATTTCATTGCTTGGCCTTTAACAGTCCTTCTTTGTATAAAATCATGTTTCCTTTCAGTTCTGTACTACAATGTTACCTCTTTTTTAAACATTTAAAGCAACATTACAGATTCAAACTTAAGTTAATTTAGGCATCCGAATGCTACCACATATGACTGTAATGTTATTCACAAAGATAATGACCACTAAAAAGCATAGGAATTGGGGCATATTGCTTTTGACACTGTTTTTAGGAAACACCCAGATTCCAAGTATGTCAAAATGTGAAAAATATGTAACTCTGATAATTGAAGAAAAACCATAGTTATGCTAATTATTGAGTTTATGTGACAAATTGTGCCCATATTTCAAAGTAGTACAAAACTGAGAATTTTCAACAGTATTTTCCTGCCCTCCAGTCCCCATCTACAACCTAAAACAGAAGATAAAGATGTTTGATTAGGAAATAAAAAAGGTCAGACATCTAACATTATAAAATGCTTTGTTCAAGATACTTTGTATTTTTCAACTGATTACCCAATTTCCTCACATGTTTTTGTAAATCTGGTGTCCTGTCCCAATTAGTTTTATTTTAAATGTATCTGTAGAGCTATTACCCCTTTGAGAGCTACAAAAGGTCACTTTCCTTTTCTAAAACACAGGATTATTCAACAGAGTTAATAACTGCATTGCTAATGAAATTCCCACTATACCTCTGAGAGAAAATGCTCCTTCAGATAGATTCGGACCAAGTTTCATTTGTAATGTTAATGTATTTTGCCTGAGAAAGCCTCAGCTGTGTCACTTCCCCACATGCTGGCCAGATCCTAACGAGGTTTTGGTACTACAGTGAAGAAAGACACACGTTCTCATTTTTCATCTCAATTCAGAAATAAAAATTACATTAGCCATTTGTAATATGCCTATTAGTGTTCCTTTGATAATTTTCTGATCCTTAGCATTTATAAAGTAGACCTTGAATTCTGATACTACAAATCCTGACTGACATTTAATGATTCTTTTTCTTATTAATAAAATGGGGTGGCCTAAGAAATTTATGGAGATGCTCTGTTAAACTAATATCATAACCTAAAAAATAAGATAAAATAACCAAAACTATCTGAGCAGGAACCAGCCCGGTTCTTCCTCTTTAAAATGAGGGGGAAATTTGTTTCTAAATATCGTGCCCTCAGGGTTAGGACTCAGGCTTGAATCTTACTCATGGAAGGAAAAACCAAGATGTGGTTTCAAACCTATTCAGAAAACAAAATTTTTTATAAGCAATGGAAGAAAGTAATTATGTAAACCACATCAAGCCATCGTCAGAAATGGAGATTATTCATATCAGACCCTGAATAAAACACCAACATGTTTCACACTCCCATACTTCATCCCATTCTCATTTACCCCTGTTTATATAATTGCTAGAGTTTAACTAGGTCTTGATTCTACTATTAGACTCCCATAAAGGACACATTTTAAACTGCATAAAATTGAGAGGTTTATGCATCTATTAATAACTCTCAATCCCGCTACTAATTTAAGCTCAAATTACATGGCTTAGAATTCACAGCCCTTCTTGCTCTGCCCTCAGCCTAACTTTCCATCCTTGTCATTAACCATTTCCTTAAAACTGCTTATGATCCAGTCAAACATAGTTATCTCGAGCCATTCCATGATTTTTTATCTCTACACCTTTGTCCATGCTCTTTGCTCATTTACCGGAATGAACTTCCACGCAGCTCCCTCTGTCTATCCTATAAATTAAGCTAAAATAACACTTTTAAAATAATTATTTGTATTAGTTCCCCATTGGGTATGAGCATTTAGTTTATACTATCTTTATTGAATTTATTATTCATACCTATAAATGATATAAATGATCTTTGATATCCAGGGACCTTTCAATATACTTACTGGCATCTTCTGCAGTGTAACAGCACCTCATATTACATAGTGCCAGTAAACATGTATAAGAGAGTGAATAAATGAATAAATGTCTAGTCTATGATCTTACATTTACGTTATCTATTATTCAGAGGATCCCCTGCATTCTTTTCATGCCAATCTAAATTTATTATAGGAATATATTATTTTCAAAGACTAAAAAAATCCATTTTCAGTAATATGACACACAACACCATGACCAACCCTTCCACTGAAAATAATTAAAATAATAAAAAATATTTTTAAATACACCTTGTATTAGCAAGAAAGTAAGGACCCTCAGAAACCAAAAACTAAGTAAATGTAGGAATCCAGAGAGGTAAGCTGAGCTTTGAGTCTGGCTTTCACTTTGAGGACATTTGCCCATGAAGGTGAACTTGAGTTTCTGTATTCACAGGTAACAATTCTGGGAGCTACCTGACCAAGATGAGGAGTCTGACAGGCGATGCCTTAATAAATCAGGTACCCCAGAGGCCTAAATCCTCAAGGTATATGTGAACTAGAAATAAATCCAGAGGACAACAAGGAAAATGGCCTATTATAAAATGTGTCATTGGGTAGAAGGAAACACTACATCATCCCTTGGAATTCTTACCCACAAGCTGGCCCTCACTTGAGCTTGTAGCCCCATGTCATACTAGCCCAATCTCATATTTTCTGGATATACTCATACATCCAGAAAAATCCTCCAGCAAGAAAATTTACTTTAAACTGTTTCTATTTTGGTAGAGTTCCCCAATATTCGGCAGGAGCAAAGGCAAATAGTCAGTGGAGCTATAAATTACAAACACAGGGCTTAAAAAATTCGAACAGATAAAATCCCAAACATATGAACTTATAGTTTAAAAACTCACAAAATGCACCAGGAAACAAGCCACCTAGAGTCAGAGGTAATAGAAACAACAGAAGCAAAGTTAGATATGTAAAGATTCCAGATATTGGAATTAGAAGACAAAATATATAAATATTAAACTTATCTATTTTAAAAATTAAGAGGACCCTGAAAATATAAGGGAAAAATAAGAGAATATATTTTAAAAATACAAAACTGGTTTCAGAGAGAGAGAAAGAAGGAAGGAGGAAGGAAGAGAAGGAGAGAGGAAGGGAAAGAGGAAGAAAGAAAGGAAAGAAGGAAAGGACAGAAGGAAAGAAAGAAGAGGGTGGGAACTACACAGAACACTTAGAAATTAAAACTATTAAAATTGGAATAAAATACTCAATGGACTCTCCTTTCCCATTCTATTTCCCTTTCTCTTGGTCCAGCTCAATAATTCAACCTTGATTTTTTTCCAATTAGCAAACTCTCCGTATCTAATAAAGAGTATCTACAAAAACAACTACCACTAAATATCATACTTAATGATAAAAACATTCCTTCTGCAATCATGACAATGACTAGAATGCCCAATTTTTCTCAACTTTGTACTGGAGTTTCTAGCCAATACCAAAAGGGAATGAAAGGAAGTAAACAATAGAAAGAACAGAAGGGAAGAAATTAAAATATCATTACTTTCAAGAGATATGAGTGTTATGAAAATCCAACAGTACTATAGATAATTTCTAGAATAAGAAGGCTTTCGTAAATTTGCAGGGTAAAAATCTGTTACATTTTATACACCAATAATACAGAGTTGAAAAATATTTTTTAAACTAAAATAAAAATTTATGGAATACTCAGAAATAGACTTAATAAAAATATGCAAAATCATTATGGACAAAAATAAAACTGTACTGAAAAACATTAAAGAAGACCTAAATAAAACAAGAGGTACACCATGCTCATGAACTCAAAGACTAATATCATATAGATCACAGCTCTGTAATTGTTATGTAAATTCAGTACAGTGCCGATAAAAATCCCATCAGATGTGTGTGTGTGTACAGATTAACGTGTTGAGTCTAAAATTTGTAGTGAGTTTCAAGGATCAAAAAATTGTCAAGACACTATTCAACTGAGGAAGAAAAAAAGTTTGGAGAAGTTGCCTTACTAGATATCAAGATTTTTAATAAAGTTATAGAAATTTAAATCAGGTGGTGTTTACACAGATTGACAATTAGAGAAATGAAATAGAATGAAATGCTTAGAAATAGACTCACCCATTTATCAGTTGATATATGACCAAGGTGTTTTTTAAAATTCATGCGAGACAAATGGAATTTTCAACATGGTACTGGGATAATTGAGTATCCGTAAGGGGAAAAAAATGATAATGTATCCTTACCCGATACCATAAACACTCAATTTCATTTGGATTAAATATCTATGTGACTGTTAAAAATATAATTAAAATACAATATAGGAAAATATTTTCATGACCCCACAGCACAGAAAATTTTCTTAAATAAAATGTGCAACATGAAGGAAATGATTGATGGAATTGACTACATAGAAATTAAGAACTTCTGTTTCTCAAAAGATACCATAAAAAGATTAAAAACAAACAAAAAGACACAAACAGAAGAAGATATTCCTGGAAGGATTTGTAGCTAGAATATATAAAGAATTCCTATGAAACAATAAGAATGCATAATCCAACAAAGTTTATTAAAAGTATCCCTCCAACAGATTTAACCTAATTATATACAAAAACTTCCTAAATCTCTACCTCAGTGACCTCTAGCCATATCAATTTTAGTAAATTTAACATTGAAATAATCTTGTTTTTCCTAAAACCTGAGTCATCCAATCTCAAAACTTGTAGTCACACTTAACATTAACCTTACTTTACTTTCCATATTCAGTTATTTACCAAATACAGTCAGTTCTTTTTCTGCAAGTTTTCTCACATTTTTGTCCTTTCCACTGTCATATCACCGTCATGATTCAGAACCTCATTTTCCTGAACTTGTGGTAAACTCCTAACTGGTCTCCCTGCCTCAGTGTTCTCTTTTACACCTTTCCTGCTTGCTGCTCAGCAGATCTAGATTAACCCTTTATTTTTCAATGAAAACATTTAATCATAACCATATAATAAAATGTTGTTGAATCTGATCTAAGAAAAGGGCTTTTTGATTATACAAGTCATGAAACCTGATATATGACAGTGTTAGCACCCCAATTTGGTGGAGAATGTAGGGATTCTAATTGGTTAACCATATAGAAAAGAATAAATTATATTCCTAAAGCACACCATATATATCAAGAAAATCATGTATTGAAAAATAAACATTTTTATATAAACAGCTCATGCAGCTCAATATTAAAAAAACAAACAACCCAATCCAAAAATGGGCAGAAGACCTAAATAGACATTTCTCCAAAGAAGACATACAGATGGCCAAGAAGCACATGAAAAGCTGCTCAACATCACTAACTATTAGAGAAATGCAAATCAAAACCACAATGAGGTATCACCTCACACCAGTTAGAATGGGCATCATCAGAAAATCTACAAACAACAAATGCTGGACAGGGTGTGGACCAAGGGGAACCCTCTTGCACTGTTGGTGGGAATGTAAATTGATACAGCCACTATGGAGAACAGTACGGAGGTTCCTTAAAAAACTACAAATAGAACTACCATATGATCCAGCAATCCCACTACTGGGCATATACCCAGAGAAAACCATAATTCAAAAAGACACTTGCACCCCAATGTTCGTTGCAGCACTATTTACAATAGTCAGGTCATGGAAACAACCTAAATGCCCACTGACAGACAAATGGATAAAGAAGATGTGGTACATATATACAATGGAATATTACTCAGCCATAAAAAGGAACAAAATTGTGTCATTTGTTGAGACATGGATGGATCTAGAGACTGTCATACAGAGTGAAGTTAAGTCAGAAAGAGAAAAACAAATATCGTGTATTAACGCATGTATGTGGAACCTAGAAAAATGGTACAGATGAACCAGTTTGCAGGGAAGAAGTTGAGACACAGATGTAGAGAACAAATGTATGGACACCAAGGGGGGGAAGCCAGGGGGTGGGGGTGGGGGTGGGATGAACTGGGAGATTGGGATTGACATGTATACACTGATGTGATTAAATTGATGACTAATAAGGACCTGCTGTATAAAAAAATAAATAAAATTCAGGACCTCCCTGGTGGCGCAGTGGTTAAGAATCCGCCTGCCGAGATACACCAGAAATACAGCTACACGTGGAACAACTCCTACAGAACACCTACTGAACGCTGGCAGAAGACCCCAGACCTCCCAAAAGGCAAGAAACTCCCCACATACCTGGGTAGGGCAAAGCAGAGAGATTCCCGCACAGAGGAGCGGTGCCGAGCGGCACTCACCAGCCCGAGAGGCTTGTCTGCTCCCCCGCCGGGGCGGGTGGCGCTGGAGCTGAGGCTCGGGCTTCCGTCAGAGCGCAGGGAGAGGACTGCAGCTGGCGGCGAGAACTCAGTCTGAAGGGGGCTAATGTGCCACAGCTAGCCGGGAGGGAGTCCGGGAAAACTCTGGAGCTGCCGAAGAGGCAGGAGACTTTTTCTTCCCTCTTGGTTTCCTGGTGCGCGAGGAGAGGGGATTAAGAGCGCCGCGTAAAGGAGCTCCAGAGACGGGCGCGAGTCGCGGCTGAAAGCGCGGAGCCCAGAGACGGGCGTGGGACGCTGGGGCTGCTGCTACCGCCGCCAAGAAGCCTGTGTGCGAGCGCAGGTCACTGTCCACACCGCCCTTCCGGGAGCCTGTGCAGCCTGCCACTGCCAGGGTCCCGGGATCCAGGGGCGGCTTCCCTGGGAGAACGCACGGCGCGCCTCGGGCTGGTGCAACGTCACGCCGACCTCTGCCGCTGCAGGCTCGCCCCGCACTCCGTGCCCCTCCCTTCCGCCCGGCCTGAGTGAGCCAGAGTCCCCGAAGAGGCTGCTCCTTTAACCCTGTCCTGTCTGAGCGAAGAACAGACGCCCTCCGGCGACCTACACGCAGAGGCGGGGCCAAATCCAAAGCTGAGACCCAGGAGCTGTGAGAACAAAGAAGAGAAAGGGAAACCTCTCCCAGCAGCCTCAGAAGCAGCGGATTAAAGCTCCACAATCAACTTCATGTACCCTGCATCTGTGGAATACATGAATAGACAACAAATCATCCCAAGTTGAGGAGCCAGGAGTCAGTGCTGTGCCTCTGAGGTGGGAGAGCCAACTTCAGGACACTGGTCCACAAGAGACCTCCCAGCTCCACATAATATCAAACGGCGAAAATCTTCCAGAGATCTCCATCTCAACACCAGCACCCAGCTTCACTCAACGACCAGCAAGCTACAGTGCTGGATACCCTATGCCAAACAACTAGCAAGACAGGAACACAACGCCACCCATTAGCAGAGAGGCTGCCTCAAATCATAAAAAGTCCGCAAACACCCCAAAACACACCACCAGACGTGGACCTGCCCACCAGAAAGACAAGATCCAGCCTCATCCACCAGAACACAGGCAGTAGTCCCCTCCACCAAGAAGCCTACACAACCCACTAAACCAACCTTAGCCACTGGGGACAGACACCAAAAACAACGGGAACTACGAACCTGCAGCCTGCAAAAAGGAGACCCCAAACACAGTAACATAAGCAAAATGAGAAAACAGAAAAACACACAGCAGGAGAAGGAGCAAGATAAAAACCCACCAGACCTAACAAATGAAGAGGTAATAGGCAGTCTATCTGAAAAAGAATTCAGAATAATGATGGTAAAGATGATCCAAAATCTTGGAAATAGAATAGACAAAATGCAAGAAACAGTTAACAAGGACCTAGAAGAACTAAAGACGAATCAAGCATCGATTAAAAACACAATAAATGAAATAAAAAATACTCTAGATGGGATCAATAGCAGAATAACTGAGGCAGAAGAACGGATAAGTGAGGTGGAAGATAAAATAGTGGAAATAACTGCTGCACAGCAAAATAAAGAAAAAAGAATGAAAAGAACAGAGGACAGTCTCAGAGACCTCTGGGACAACATTAAACGCACCAACATTCGAATTATAGGGGTTCCAGAAGAAGAAGAGAAAAAGAAAGGGACTGAGAAAATATTTGAAGAGATTATAGTTGAAAACTTCCCTAATATGGGAAAGGAAATAGTTAATCAAGTCCAGGAGGCACAGAGAGTCCCATACAGAATAAATCCAAGGAGAAATACACCAAGACACATATTAATCAAACTGTCAAAAATTAAACACAAAGAAATCATATTAAAAGCAGCAAGGCAAAAACAACAAATAACACACAAGGGAATCCCCATCAGGATAACAGCTGATCTCTCAGCAGAAACTCTACAAGCCAGAAGGGAGTGGCAGGACATACTTAAAGTGATGAAGGAGAAAAACCTGCAACCAAGATTACTCTACCCAGCAAGGATCTCATTCAGATTTGATGGAGAAATTAAAACCTTTACAGACAAGCAAAAGCTGAGAGAGTTCAGCACCACCAAACCAGCTTTACAACAAATGCTAAAGGAGCTTCTCTAGGCAAGAAACACAACAGAAGGAAAAGAACTACAATAACGAACCCAAAACAATTAAGAAAATGGGAATAGGAACATACATATCAATAATTACCTTAAATGTAAATGGACTAAATGCTCCCACCAAAAGACACAGACTGGCTGAATGGATACAAAAACAAGACCCATATATATGCTGTCTACAAGAGACCCACTTCAGACCTAGAGACACATACAGACTGAAAGTAAGGGGATGGAAAAAGATATTCCATGCAAATGGAAACCAAAAGAAAGCTGGAGTAGCAATTCTCATATCAGACAAAATAGACTTTAAAATAAAGACTACTAGAAGAGACAAAGAAGGACACTACATAATGATCAAGGGATCAATCCAAGAAGAAGATATAACAATTGTAAATATTTATGCACCAAACATAGGAGCACCTCAATACATAAGGGAAATATTAACAGCCATAAAAGGAGAAATCGACAGTAACACAATCATAGTAGGGGACTTTAACACCCCACTTTCACCAATGGACAGGTCATCCAAAATGAAAATAAATAAGGAAACACAAGCTTTAAATGATACATTAAACAAGATGGACTTAATTGATATTTATAGGACATTCCATCCAAAAACAACAGAATACACATTTTTCTCAAGTGCTCATGGAACATTCTCCAGGATAGATCATATCTTGGGTCACAAATCAAGCCTTGGTAAATTTAAGAAAATTGAAATTGTATCAAGTATCTTTTCTGACCACAATGCTATGAGACTAGATATCAATTACAGGAAAAGAGCTGTAAAACATACAAACACATGGAGGCTAAACAATACACTACTTAATAACGAAGTGATCACTGAAGAAATCAAAGAGGAAATTAAAAAATACCTAGAAACAAATGACAATGGAGACACGACGACCCAAAACCTATGGGATGCAGCAAAAGCAGTTCTAAGAGGGAAGTTTATGGCAATACAATCCCACCTTAAGAAACAGGAAACATCTCGAATAAACAACCTAACCTTGCACCTAAAGCAATTAGAGAAAGAAGAACAAAAACATCCCAAAGTTAGCAGAAGGAAAGAAATCATAAAAATCAGATCAGAAATAAATGAAAAAGAAATGAAGGAAACGATAGCAAAGATCAATCAAACTAAAAGCTGGTTCTTTGAGAAGATAAACAAAATTGATAAACCATTAGCCAGACTCATCAAGAAAAAAAGGGAGAAGACTCAAATCAATAGAATTAGAAATGAAAAAGGAGAAGTAACAACTGACACTGCAGAAATACAAAAGATCATGAGAGATTACTATAAGCAACTCTATGCCAATAAAATGGACAACCTGGAAGAAATGGACAAATTCTTAGAAATGCACAACCTGCCAAGACTGAATCAGGAAGAAATAGAAAATATGAACAGACCAATCACAAGCACTGAAATTGAAACTGTGATTAAAAATCTTCCAACAAACAAAAGCCCAGGACCAGATGGCTTCACAGGCGAATTCTATCAAGCATTTAGAGAAGAGCTAACACCTATCCTTCTCAAACTCTTCCAAAATATAGCAGAGGGAGGAACACTCCCAAACTCATTCTACGAGGCCACCATCACCTTGATACCAAAACCAGACAAGGATGTCACAAAGAAAGAAAACTACAGGCCAATATCACTGATGAACATAGATGCAAAAATCCTCAACAAAATACTAGCAAACAGAATCCAACAGCACATTAAAAGGATCATACACCATGATCAAGTGGGGTTTATTCCAGGAATGCAAGGATTCTTCAATATACGCAAATCAATCAATGTGATACACCATATTAACAAACTGAAGGAGAAAAACCATATGATCATCTCAATAGATGCAGAGAAAGCTTTTGACAAAATTCAACATCCATTTATGATAAAAACCCTGCAGAAAGTAGGCATAGAGGGAACTTTCCTCAACATAATAAAGGCCATATATGACAAACCCACAGCCAGCATCGTCCTCAATGGTGAAAAACTGAAACCATTTCCACTAAGATCAGGAACAAGACAAGGTTGCCCACTCTCACCACTCTTATTCAACATAGTTTTGGAAGTTTTAGCCACAGCAATCAGAGAAGAAAAGGAAATAAAAGGAATCCAAATGGGAAAAGAAGAAGTAAAGCTGTCACTGTTTGCAGATGACATGATACTATACATAGAGAATCCTAAAGATGCTACCAGAAAACTACTAGAGCTAATCAATGAATTTGGTAAAGTTGCAGGATACAAAATTAATGCACAGAAATCTCTGGCATTCCTATATACTAATGATGAAAAATCTGAAAGTGAAATCAAGGAAACACTCCCATTTACCATTGCAACAAAAAGAATAAAATATCTAGGAATAAACCTACCTAAGGAGACAAAAGACCTGTATGCAGAAAATTATAAGACACTGATGAAAGAAATTAAAGATGATACAAATAGATGGAGAGATGTACCATGTTCTTGGATTGGAAGAATCAACATTGTGAAAATGACTCTACTACCCAAAGCAATCTACAGATTCAATGCAATCCCTATCAAACTACCAATGGCATTTTTCACAGAACTAGAACAAAAAATTTCACAATTTGTATGGAAACACAAAAGACCCCGAATAGCCAAAGCAATCTTGAGAACGAAAAATGGAGCTGGAGGAATCAGGCTCCCTGACTTCAGACTATACTACAAAGCTACAGTAATCAAGACAGTATGGTACTGGCACAAAAACAGAAATATAGATCAATGGAACAGGATAGAAAGCCCAGAGATAAACCCACGGACATATGGTCACCTTATCTTTGATAAAGGAGGCAGGAATGTACAGTGGAGAAAGGACAGTCTCTTCAATAAGTGGTGCTGGGAAAACTGGACAGGGACATGTAAAAGTATGAGATTAGATCACTCCCTAACACCATACACAAAAATTAGCTCAAAATGGATTAAAGACCTAAATGTAAGGCCAGACACTATCAAACTCCTAGAGGAAAACATAGGCAGAACACTCTATGACATAAATCACAGCAAGATCCTTTTTGACCCACCTCCTAGAGAAATGGAAATAAAGACAAAAATAAACACATGGGACCTAATGAAACTTCAAAGCTTTTGCACAGCAAAGGAAACCATAAACAAGACCAAAAGACAACCCTCAGAATGGGAGAAAATATTTGCAAATGAAGCAACTGACAAAGGATTAATCTCCAAAATTTATAAGCAGCTCATGCAGCTCAATAGCAAAAAAACAAACAACCCAATCCAAAAATGGGCAGAAGACCTAAATAGACATTTCTCCACAGAAGATATACAGACAGCCAACAAACACATGAAAGGATGCTCAACATCTTTACTCATTAGAGAAATGCAAATCAAAACTACAATGAGATATCATCTCACACCAGTCAGAATGGCCATCATCAAAAAATCTAGAGACAATAAATGCTGGAGAGGGTGTGGAAAAAAGGGAACACTCTTGCACTGCTGGTGGGAATGTGAATTGGTACAGCCACTATGGAGAACGGTATGGAGGTTCCTTAAAAAACTACAAATAGAACTACCATATGACCCAGCAATCCCACTACTGGGCATATACCCTGAGAAAACCATAATTCAAAAAGAGACATGTACCAAAATGTTCATAGCAGCCCTATTTACAATAGCCCGGAGATGGAAACAACCTAAGTGTCCATCATCGGATGAATGGATAAAGAAGATGTGGCACATATATACAATGGAATATTACTCATCCATAAAAAGAAATGAAATTGAGCTATTTGTAATGAGGTGGATGGACCTAGAGTCTGTCATACAGAGTGAAGTAAGTCAGAAAGAGAAAGACAAATACTGTATGCTGACACATATATATGGAATTTAAGAAAAAAATGTCATCAAGAACATAGGGGTAAGACAGGAATAAAGACACAGACCTACTAGAGCATGGACTTGAGGATATGGGGAGGGGGAAGGGTAAGCTGTGACAAAGTGAAAGAGCGGCATGGACATATATACACTACCAAACGTAAGGTAGATAGCTAGTGGGAAGCAGCCGCATAGCACAGGGAGATCAGCTCGGTTCTTTCTGACCGCCTGGAGGGGTGGGATAGGGAGGGTGGGAGGGAGACGCAAAAGGGAGGGGATATGGGAACATATGTATATGTATAACTGATTAAATTTGTAAAAAATAATAATAATAATAATTAAAAAAAAAAAAAAAAAAAAAAAGAATCCGCCTGCCAATGCAGAGCACACGGGTTCGAGCCCTGATCCGGGAAGATCCCACGTGCCACAGAGCAACTAAGCCTGTGCTCCACAGCTACGGAGCCTGCGCTCTACAGCCCACGTGCCACAACTGCTGAAGCTCACATGCCTAGAGCCCGTGCTCTGCAACAAGAAAAGCCACCACAATGAGAAACCTGTACACCACAAGGAAGAGTAGCTCCCACTCGCCACAACTAGAGAAAGCCCACGTGCAGCAATGAAGACTCAACGCAGCTAAAAATAAATATAAATTTATTTAGCCAAAAATATAAATAAATAAATTAATTAATTAAAAAAAATAAATTTAATTTAATTTAATTTAAAAAAAATTTTTTTAATGGTTAAAATGCTAAAATGAGGGCTTCCCTGGTGGCGCAGTGGTTGACAGTCTGCCTGCCAATGCAGGGGACACGGCTTTGTGCCCCGGTCCGGGAAGATCCCACGTGCCGTCGAGCGGCTAGGCCCGTGAGCCATGGCTGTTGAGCCTGTGCGTCTGGAGCCTGTGCTCCGCAACAGGATAGGCCACAACAGTGACAGGCCCGCGTACCGCAAAAAAAAAAAAAAAAAAAAAAAAAAGAAAGGGTTTCTTAACTAAGACACAGTAAGCACAAGTTATACAAGAAACAATGATAAACTTGACTACATTTTAATTTAATACTTGTGTTTACCCAAAAAAATTATTTTAAAAATGAAAAAGATAAATCATAAATTGAAAGATTTGCATCACAAACTACTATCAAATGATTAGTATCTAGAAGATATGTTTAAAAAAAAACAACACGTGTTCAAATCAATGATCAAAAGACAATCCGATAGAAAATAGGCAAAGATCCTAGAAAGTAACAGAAAAGTAGAAACAAGAATGACCAAAAAACATACGAAACAGTGTTTAATCTCATTAGTACTTAAGGTATACTAATTAAAATTACACTGAGCTACCAGATTAGCAAGAGTTTAAAAATGACAATAATAAGTATAAAAAGTGGTTGTGGAACAAATAAAACTTTTACATGGCTGTTTGGAGTGTAAACTGATACAAAACCCACTCTGGAAAAACACTATGACATTATCTGATAAAGTTGATGCAACTTTATTATCTAATAAAGTTGACCCAGCAATTATACTCCTAAGAATATATATCCCCTACAGCGACACTTGCATACATGCACCAGGATACATACATGCACCATTGCATACATTCATACCAGAATTTGTTATGGCAAAAACCTGGAAACAACCCAAATGTCTATCAACAATACAAAGGATAAACAAATTGTGGTATATATGTGTAATGGAATTTCACATATGACAGTAAAAATTAAAGAACTACACCTACACAAAACAATAGGGATGAATCCTAATAATGTAATCTTAAACAAAAAAGCAGGCTATGGAAAATGCTTATAATATGATTCCATTCATATAAAGCATAAAAGCATGTACTACCTACATGGATTTTTTTTTCATTTATCAGTATTGTTGGTTCTTCACAATATGAAGGCAACCAATGTATTTTGCTAAACTTTGAAAATAATTTCACTATATATTACTTTCCTGGGAGTCAACCAAAGAGCTTCCTTCAATCCTTCTCCAGAAACTGATGAGATATAAATCAGGAAGGAAGAGAAAGAGAATGAGAGCATGAATGGTAGAGTGAGATCTACCATTCTGTGATCAAAATCAATACATTTCAATATTTCACCTTTGTTTTACCTTTTCTGTGGAGTTCCAGCAAGCAATTTTTTACTCTCCCTTACATGGCTTTATAAAATGTGTAAAATAGCAACCAGAGATTATAATAATGTTATATTCGTGTCACCATTACAATGCAAAGCAATTTTAAAAAAAGGCCAAAGACTTGCTTTCCAGTTCCAGTTCCGCAATTAGTCACGTGTCCTTCATCAAGTCATGCAACTTCACTGGGTTTCAGCTTTCTCTGCTGTTAAAACGGGGGTAATCATGCCTGCCTCAGAGCATCCTCGTGAGAATTAAAATAGTAAACTTGGGCTTTCCTGGTGGCGCAGTGGTTGAGAGTCTGCCTGCCAATGCAGGGGACACGGGTTCGTGCCCTGGTCCGGGAAGATCCCACATGCAGCGGAGCGGCTGAGCCCGTGAGCCATGGCCGCTGAGCCTGCGCGTCCGGAGCCTGTGCTCCGCAACGGGAGAGGCCACAACAGTGAGAGGCCCGTGTACAGCAAAAAAAAAAAAAAACAAAAAAACCCCCCAGTAAACTTATCTAAAGAAAACAAAAAGCACCTTATGGTTCTCAACATATAATAGGCATTCAACAAATATCAGCTCCCTACTACCACCATTGTGCTATCTAAACATCTGAATCATTTATAAATACAAATGGGGGCGGTGAGGGGTGAGCAACACTGGACCTCAGAAGGCACGCAGGTGCTTAATTTGCTTTCATTCCATAATTACAAGGTCACCAGGTCTTTGAAAATATATTTATGTCTGTTGCAACAAAATGGAGGTCATGGTAATTCTAACTTATGTTTTCTTTGTCTATTAACGTCACTACATAATAATCACGCTAGTTCCTTCCCCTCTTATTTTATATAGCAGCCCTTGCCAGTTGGATGATAATCACCGTGTCCTGTCATTTGTTTCCTGTTCTTTTATATAGTTTTCTCAGGACCCAAATCCCAAGTCCCAACTCCATCCTCCTTTAAGATGTCACTGACTGCTTCACATGCAGTATCTTTTTTATGCTTATGAAAAAAAATAACCTGTTATACACAAGTTCTTATGACTGGTTAGGTTTGCCCTCTTCAGCTGTTGAACATGGAAGGCAGTCTGCAATCCCTACCAGTGATCCGGGCATCTGAAATTTGAACCTGGAATACATGTTATCTAATACATATACCATAATTTATACACTATTTCTGGGAGTTAAATGTGCCTCTATTTGTAAACAACTAACTCACAATGGAGCTTTGGATTCACCCTATTACTAAATCATTTATTTAACAGAATGAGTCAAAAAAGACTTCTTGCCTTAATCCATTCTTTATATCCATGCATAGGAAATTTTGACTCTCTTTTTACTTTCATAGTACCTAATACAATGATATGCACCAAGCTGATCATCAATAAATAATGTTAACTGATAGATTCTTATTAAAGAACATGACAGAGACAATACGAAGGTCACATTTCCCTACTCTTTGCATCTAGGTCAGGTCATGTAACTACTTTTGGCCAGTGAAATGTGGGTGGTCATATACCTCACTTTCTGGCCTGACCCCTATAATATCCCACCTGGTCCTCAACCCTCTTTGCTAGTTAGCTGGCCAAATGGAGGGCACTGAAGGACTCTGGAGGCCCTACTGGAAAGTAGAACCACCAGATGAAACAGGGCTGGATCCCTGACTCAACATTGTAGGAGAGAACCCCTGGGAGAGCCATCTGACCTGCTTTGGTCTGTGACATGAGTAAGAAACAAAACTTTTTGTATTATGTCACTGAAACTTGGGAGTTGTTTGTTAGCAACTAATGTTAATTACCCTAATAGCATGAACCACTTTACTTCCTGACAGTGTACATGTCAAAATAAAACACCAAACAGGGCCTCCCTGGTGGCGCAGTGGTTGAGAGTCCGCCTGCCGATGCAGGGGATACGGGTTCGTGCCCCGGTCCGGGAGGATCCCATATGCCGCAGAGCGGCTGGGCCCGTGAGCCATGGCCGCTGAGCCTGCGCGTCCGGAGCCTGTGCTCCGCAACGGGAGAGGCCACAACACTGAGAGGCCCGCGTACCGCGCAAAAAAAAACCAAAAAAAAACACCAAACAGAGCTGTAAAATATCGCTAAAAGAAATTCTGAGAATTCAGGTAAATGCAGTCTTTAGATTGTGGTTGTCCTAGTCAAGACCGTATCTGTGTGTTACAAGCATCATGTAGTTGTGGTCTTCCTAAATTTTAAATAGGAAAGATATACAAATGTAAAATCAATAGATAATTTGGGAAATATTTGGCAGATATCAAACCATTTTATTCATAATAATCCCTAGTTTCTGGTAGTTCCAAAGCTCTTATAACTTTAGTCAAGCCTTTAAGACTCTGAGCATAGTTTCTTCCATAATTTAGAATACCCCTTCTACCTTTAAGGTTGAGCTGGGAAATTTAATTATGATTAAGGATGCGTACGTTGGGAGACAATTCCCCATTTATTTTTATGTTTCTTCACATTATGTAAGCAGAGGCTATCTTTTCTGGGATGCTTGTATAGAGAGCAGTCTTGAAAGATAGAGATAGTATGGCCTTCTGGAGCCCAAGGTAGGTTTGTTTGGTGTCCAGATACCATTTTGGAAAGGTATAGAAGAAAGGGAAATAAGTTTTAAATCTAAGAATCTGAGTCAATCAGAAGAAAATATTTAAACCAGAAGATATTGTAAACTGGCAAATTTAAGGTTTATACCTCATCCCGTTCTCCCCCACTTCTTCTATCAGAAGACATAGGGAACTGTAAGCCTTCATTTTATTGGCACACGGTACAGCTGGCCCTTGAACACACAGGTTTGAAAGGCACAGGTCCACTTATACATGGATTTTTTTCAACAGTGAATACTACAGTACTACACGATCCAAGGTTGGTTGAGTCTGCAGATGTAGAACTCATGGATATGGAGGGCAGACTGTAAGCAGATTTTTGAGTGGGTGAAGGGTCAGTGCCCCAACCCCAGTGTTGTTCAAGGGTCAATTGTATTAGTAAATTTGCAACCATTGGTAAATATAGGTCTATAGCAATTCCATTTTTTAAAAAATCCTAGTTAAATAAAGACACAGACCTACTTGAGAATGGACTTGAGGATATGGGGAGGGGGAAGGGTAAGCTGGGACAAAGCGAGAGAGAGGCATGGACACATATACACTACCAAACGTAAGGTAGATAGATAGTGGGAATCAGCCGCATAGCGCAGGGAGATCAGCTCTGTGCTTTGTGACCACCTGGAGGGGTGGGATAGGGAGGGTGGGAGGGATGGAGACGCAAGAGGGAAGGGATATGGGAACAGATGTATATGTATAACTGATTCACTTTGTTATAAAGCAGAAACTAATTTAAAAAATCCTAGTTTTCAAATACTAATGTTTGTCAATGATAACATAGCTACAAAGGACTAGAACCTACATGAATGGTTTGAAAGTCCTCTGATGCAAGAATATGAATTTTAAATTGACCAGACTATCAACTCCTTGAGAATGGCAACTGAGCTTTACTATCTCTGAACCCTCGCAGTGACAAGCAAAGCACATAATGAACAAACATTTGAATCTAATTTACTATCAGCCTATTATGGATCATTTTGGAACCTATAGCTCCACTCTGTGTCTTTAAGTCTTTGGATTTTCAAAACCTTATTATAATGTGAAAATATCCTCAGGAGGGTCATTTCTTTAGCTCCTATTACAAAATATTTTATCAGGATTAACCTAAGATTGAGAGTAAGAGAAGAGAGCAGAGTTCTGGGAAAGGATAAATAAAACTGGAAGGAAAAAATTTGACAGGTCAGACAAATTACATCACCATTTTGCCTTGGGCCAGCCCTGAAAAAGGGCTTGCAAGAATAATAATTTTACTCCTGAAAGGTATTTTACACTACAACAGCGGAAGTAGTAAACTAGTATGACTGAGAAATAGCAAAAGAAAAACAGTATCTCCCCAATGATTCTGTCCCATTTCAGACATTATCCACTCTTTTGAGTTAAAGTATTTGTGGTTGGTAGAATGATGTACCCCACTGGAAAGATGTCCATGTCCTTAACCCTAGAACCTGTGAACATGTTGCCTTAGATGCCAAAAAGGACTTTGTGGCTGTGATTAAGTTAAGGATCTTGACTGGGAGATTATCCTGGATTATCCAGGGTGGGCCTAAGGTAATCATGAGGGACCTTAAATGTGGGAGACATAGGAGTGTCAGCGTCAGAGTGATGCACTATGAGAAAGACCGGACAGGCCATTGATGGCTTTGAAGATGGAAGGGGATGTAGGAGACGCCTAGATACTAGAAAATGCAAGACATCAGATGCTCCCCTAGGGCCTCTGGAAAAGAACACAGTCCTGCTAACACCTGGATTTTAGTCTAGTGAGAACTATTTCAGACTCCTGACCTCCAGAACTGTAAGATAATAGATTTGTGTCATTTTAAGCCACTAAATTTGAGGTAATTTGTTTCAGCAGCTAACTAGGAGACCAATCTAGTGTTCACTCAAGATTTTTTTTTTAATAAACTTGTGCATTTATTTATTTCTTTATGGCTGCATCGGGTCTCTGTTGCTGTGCATGGGCTTTCTCTAGTTGCGGCAAGCGGGGGCTACTCTTGGTTGCGGTGCCCGGGCTTCTTACTGCAGTGGCTTCTCTTGCTGTGGAGCACAGGCTCTAGGCGTGCGGGCTTCAGTAGTTGTGGCACACGGGCTTCAGTAGTTGTAGCACACGGGCTCTAGAGCACAGGCTCAGTAGTTGTGGCACATGGGCTTAGTTGCTCCGCGGAATGTGGGATCTTCCCAGGCCAGGGATTGAACCCGCATCCTCTCCACTGGCAGGCGGATTCTTAACCACTGCGCCACCAGGGAAGCCCCTGAAGATTTCTTTTAAAATGTTAAGGTAATTCTGGGGAAGAAAAGCAAGGCTGACATAAAAATCAAACTATGATTCAGCCAGTATATCCGTTTAATCCCTTGAGAAGAGGTGTGTGAAACAGGTCTTCAGACAGACATTATCAGGAAGCACTCCATCATGGCATCTCTCTACAAGACACATCTGACTGAGCAGCCACAGTGGATTTTCCCACGGGAGACAAGAGGCTAGACAAGGGCACCTCGTGACAGAGGCACTGAAATGGAGAAGGATCCTAGGGGCATTTTATGTTCCCCTTTTCCTGAGAGATTTTTTAAGTGTGAATGGTGAAAAAGGGTCACAGCAGTAAATATTCAGGCTGGTGGGATAATGAAAAAAATCAGTCATCTCAAAACAACTTCATCTCCATGGTGACTTCAGTAATTTAGGAAATAATGGCCTGTCTTAGATATGAATATGTTTTTCTTGACTTTTGGAAAATACGTGCAAACTTACATTTCACAAGGTAAAAAGAGGCAGGTGACAACTAATTATTTATTGACTAAATATTCTATAAATATTACATTTGAAGCTAAGCTACAAACAGCCAGAAAATAATGATGCATCAATTTTTTCTTTCTATTCATTGAGCATTTTTCAATTAGAATTAATGCTAAGAAAGAAACCAAATTAACAATGGTTGTCTTTAGGTGGTTGGTCTAGAGTTACATGTTTTTTCTTTCTACTTTTTTTTTTTCTTTCTTTCTTTTTGCGGTATGCGGGCCTCTCACTGTTGTGGCCTCTCCCGTTGCGGAGCACAGGCTCCGGATGCGCAGGCCCAGCGGCCATGGCTCACGGGCCCAGCCGCTCCGCGGCATATGGGATCCTCCCAGACCGGGGCACGAACCCGTATCCCCTGCATCGGCAGGCGGACTCTTAACCACTGCGCCACCAGGGAGGCCCTCTTTCTACTTTTTTATATTTTTCCAATCTTCCAATGTGTATTAAATTTGACAAATTATCAGGCCTTAAAAAATTAGTGAGGAAAGTTTTTTTTTTAATGTAGTGAATGTCAATAGTTGAAAAAATAAAGTCACCTCTTGGTCATCAGGAGGCAACTTTGCATCAGTGATCTGTAAAAGTTCCCTGTAGTAATTATAATCCTTAAAATATGCTGTGAAAAGGGAGACCAAGTAGCCTACCTTTCTTTAGGAGACAGTCATTCTGCTCTGTCTTCTGAGAACTTTGCCCCATCTTTCCTAATGACAGAGAAATCATAGATTTAAATCTACAAGTAATCTACCAACATGAAAACATAATATTATAGAATTTATATTGACAAAAAGAAGGGTGATCATGAAGAACTTAAGCTTTGTTTGCAATGTTTTCATTTTTGGAGCAGGGGTGGGCAAACTTTTTCCATAAAGGGCCAGAGAGTAAACGTTTTAGGCTTTGCAGGTCATAAGGTTTCTGTTGCAACTGCTCAACTCTGCCTTTGGAGTGTGAAAGCAGCATAAACATGCATGCAGCAGAGTTACTGTAATGGACTGCAATTTTTGTTTTTGCATGTTATGGGATTGTCTCTTGATTTTCTACCCATGGGTCAAACGTAAGAGAGAAAACAAGTATGCATGAATATAAATGTGGAAAATCAAAGTGGTCTTGAGTCTTGAAGTACACACCAAAACAACGTGATGAATTTTGGCCTAAATGAAGTTTAATAAAGAAGTCTCAGACCGGAAATCAATATACACGTGCTCTTGTTCTACAGCTACTCCCAACAAACTTAAATTTGGGGGGCCCTCAGTGTTTTCCTGTGTAAAGTGTGTCAATGCATTCTGAATCCCTCATCCCTAGCCTCCAGAGAACAGCCATCACAGTCACACAGTTATTTTTATAGATGCTGGAGCTCCTTTCACTAATATATTTCTTAATGCCTCAGTGAAGGGAGTAATCGCTGGGCATTCTCTAACATTACAGTGGAGGAAGTAAGGCAGTGTAAGACTGCATATGATTAATCCACTCCAAAGTTCCCACCTCCCTAAAACTTTGAATTTCTTCCTTAACATCAGGCCTGGAAATTCTGGCATCTCAACCTCAATGAATGTAGACAAGCACTGAGTCCTAGTTTCATTCAATCAACCAAGCAAACTGTTACAGCCACTTCCAGTTGCTTGAACCAATGCATTAAATCTGGACTCTCTGTGAATTCATATCAATAAACTTAGCCTAATCCAATGTTATAGTCCATCTATCTCAGTCTAACAACCAGAAAATCCATTCCCACATAAATTCACCAAGTTTCTGCCAGTATATAATAGCAAACTTTGCAATTCTTTTGAGCATAGCTACGTAAGCAGCTTTTGGCAGGAAAGCGCCCTTTGCGGGAAAGAGCTCTTTGCAGGAGGCCCCTTGGTCTTGTCACTAACCTTAAACCAGGCGCCCCCATGCTCTACTCATCTCCGGCCCTAGCACACCTCTCAAATTTTTTTTTTTTTTTTTTTTTGCGGTACGCGGGCCTCTCACTGTTGTGGCCTCTCCCGTTGTGGAGCACAGGCTCCAGATGCGCAGGCTCAGCGGCCATGGCTCACGGGCCCAGCCGCTCCACGTCATGCGGGATCTTCCCGGACCGGGGCACGAACCCGTGTCCCCTGCATCAGCAGGCAGACTCTCAACCACTAGCGTCACCAGGGAAGCCCCCTTTCAAATCTTTTGATCACGCATACTTTGTCTAACTTGTTGGTCTTTCCATAGATCAAAGAAGTAGAAATAAAGAATAAGTAATTAACAGATGACCAGGTCTCTTCCCTAGCTTCCCCTTCAGTAATCTCGTGAATAAACTGTGTGAACAAGATAGCATCTAAAGATCACAAGAAGTCGACAAGCCTGCACACAAGCCTGAACGCGGTGGGGGATGGCGATGACTCTGACCCCCTACCTCAATGATTAACTGAGGTTACTTCCCTTCTTCTCTTTAATAGCTTTCATGGCTGAACAGAATTTTCGGAGATGGCTTTTGGGGGACACTGAGTCCACCATCTCCTCATATTGTCAGCATTCTGATTAAAAGCAACTTTCCTTTCTACCAACATTTGCCTCTCTCGGGTATTGATTTTCAAGCAGCAAGCAGCCAGACCTGAGTTCAGTAACAGCTACACCCTCCTTGTACTCATACCCTGTACTTGTTCTGACTTGAGTTGTAGAAGTCATCAGAGATGGTGCTGGTGGGTCTTGACAAGGCTAGGCATCCTTTTTTACTGCAACCAACTTAGATGAGGTTATTACAGGGCCCTGGAATAAGAGAAAGCCAGTTTCCTCAGTTACAGCAGGAGGCAAAGGGGGCTCAGAAAAACTCAGGGGTTCCAGACTCTCTGCTCCATCTGAATTCATACAGGGGCCCCACTCCAGGTCCCACTCCTTCCCAATTAATGTCTTAACTTTCAAGTAACAGATTGGCACTTTATAAACCCAGCTTTTATTGTAATTCTGCAACCAATTAAATTATGGCCTGATCTTCAGCAAAGTCAGCTTAGTGGCTACAGAAAGTAAAAGATTCTTTTAGGGTGGCTATAGAAACTCTCTGAATCTCCAACAGTGTCTAGTTGAGAGTTAAAAGGTCTGAATTTATCATTTTCTCTCAGTAAGCTCATCAGTTCAATCAAGGAGTTACCCTACCTTCTAGATTTCATAGTTTTCACTACAACCAAAAAGATATGTATGACAGCCACTTGGTATCCAAGATGTTTGCTTCAGCAAACACTTCATCATAATCAACCACAAGAGATCATTTAATTAATCATGATACTAGTGCATGTCATGGACTATTAACAACTCATTTTTTATTGCCAAGGCATTAAGAAGTAATTCAAGGCCAAGAACATAATTGAACCAGCTCCAGAATTCCACCTTTTAGGATATGTTTCCTGGGACCATTTCTATTACTACATGTTGGGATCTAGTTAGGAAAACAGACACCAAAGTAAATACTTCAAGAGGGAATTAAATATTATATAAGGAATTGGTTACACAGGTGTTGGTGGGCTGAAAGGGCAAAAACACTGAAACACTGAGGTAACCCAGAGATAATAAGTATAGCTACCACCCCTTAGGCTAGGGAAATACAAAGGAGAGTTTAGATTATCAGAGCCTAGAATCTCAGAAGAGGGAGACCTGGCTGCTCCAGATATCTCTAAGCAGACAAAGGAGCAAAATACCCAAAGAAGCTGGAGCCTGGAACGAAATGCCCATGTAGGTGCCTTATTAACGGGAATAGCAAGCCCACAGGATGATAATACCTTCTCTCCTCCTCCTAACTTCCAATTTCTTTGAAAGGCCTGCTACTCAAGGAAGCTAGCAGGCAAAGGATTCTGGGAAATGTAGTTTGCAAAGCCTCAGCTACATCATCACAGAGCAGACTAGAATAGGTTAAATGTGGAGTGAAATGACAATAGCTAAGTAACTGGTATACTGCCATCTCCCAAGGGTAGACTCATATTAATGAATTCAGGAGACTGAAGCATTAAAAACCAAATGCCCACTTAGTATTATACAGTTTTTTAAACTGCCATATAACTAGAAATGCATGACACCAATAGGATCAGCACATTCTCTCTCTTCAGAGGCAGACTTCCATGAGGGTAAACAAAAGAAGTTTCGACCCTCAGTTCCAATTTAGCCTTTACATTTAGAGTTCTAGATATGTGTAAATACTAATACCCTCCATGAATGACTCTGGTGTCAAAATCCTGATTCATTTTCTCATTTTTAATTAGTCCATCCAGAATACCGCCTGTGCCTTTGCCCGTTAAAATCAGGGAAATGAAATCTACTACTTCTTCAGTTCTTCAGGTTCCTTGTATTTAACAGAAAAAAAATTAATTTCTCAAATTATGTGGCATGACCAATCAGGATTCTTTGTGGCTAGAAATGACGGAAACCTAACTCAAACTGGCTTACGCAAAAAGTAGAATTCATTAGTTCATGCAAATCTGTCTATGTGTGTCTATCAGGTACACCGGTATTCGGTTATCCAGGTGAAGAATATAAAATGAAAAGCTCTTCCTCATTGTTCTGGCCTGTTGTTGACTTTAGGTGCCTGCTCTTGATGCTTGATAGTCTGCCTGTGACCACATAGGAAGGACATACCACCTCCCGTGCTCCAGTTACCTCCTCTTCCGCCTATGCTCAAGCAAAATATAGTTGTCCCTTGAACAACACAGGGTTGAGGGGCACTGCATTATCCAAGTATGACTTATGTAACTCCATTATCCGCAGTTCCTACATATCCCCAGTTCCACATCCGAGGATTCAACCAACCTCAGATGGAATAGTACTGTGGCATTTACTATTGAAAAAAATCCACCTAAAAGAGGACCTGCGAAGTTCAAACCCATATTGTTCAAGGGTCAACTGCATACAACCACTAGACCCTAAGGATAGTTTCAGCAGTTCTTTATTCAATGGTTCAAGTGAAAAGTGCCAATTGTAGAGGACAAGGGAGTGAAGGATACGGGATTGGTCACTGAGCCTCCAATGCAACTACCTCATTCCTTTGCACTACAGTCAGCCCTCCATATCTGAGGGTTCCACATGCAGATTCAACCAGTCATGGATAGAAAATATTTGGGAAAACACATTCCAGAAAGTTCGAAAAAGCAAAACTTGAATTTGCTGCATACCAGAAACTTTTTATATAGCATTTACATTCTATTAGGTATTATAAGTGACCTAGAGATTATTTAAATTATATAGGAGGTTATGCATAGGTTACATGCAAATACAATGCCATTTTATATAAGCAACTTGAGCATCAGTGCATTTTTGACATACGTGGGGGTCCTGGAACCAATCCCCAGGGGGTACCAAGGCATGGCTGTACTTAGAGCAGGGAGGCCTCTTTGCTAGCTGGGGCCTCTGGAGAAAGGAAGCCAAGCACAGGGCTCTGACTTTCCGTGCTCTCTCCCTTCTCTCCAACAATACCTACGGTCCTCTTTTCACCCTACTGGTGTCGCCAATTCTCTCCATATTCTGAAAAGCTGCTTCCCCTGTCTTCTTACTTCCTACAAATCATGTTGAATACAGAAGTTTTCTCCACCAGCCTCTTGGCTCTACTAGAGAAGGAGTGAACACAGGTCTCAGGTCTTTTGGCAGAAGGGGTAGAAAGAGGTGAAAACTCTAGCTCTGTCAGTAGAAGAGAAAGAACTGGGAGAGGATCTTCTAAAATCTAAAATCAAGGAATCGTAACAATAATTGCTAACATTTATATAATATTTACTACAGGCCAGGCACAGTTGGCTCACAGATACAAATATCAATTCACTTAATCCCCACAAAAATCTCATCAGAAATCCTGGGTCCTCTACTTATTAACCATGGGATAGGCAGGACACCCTTTACCTCACTGAAATTCTGCTGAAAATGTGGATAATAGAAGTAGCTACCCCATGGCTCATGGGGTTGTTGTAGATGAAATAATAAAATACATAAAACTCTTGGCTGGCCCCTACCTAGAACAGAGTAAGCACAGAACAAATCATTAACATAGTTTAAAAAAAAAAAAACTTATGGGGCTTCCCTGGTGGCGCAGTGGTTGAGAGTCCGCCTGCAGATGCAGGGGACACGGGTTCGTGCCCCGGTCCGGGAAGATCCCACATGCCGCAGAGCAGCTGGGCCCGTGAGCCATGGCCGCCGAGCCTGCGCATCCGGAGCCTGTGCTCTGCAGCGGGAGAGGGCCACGCCGGTGAGAGGACCACATACCGCAAAAAAAAAATACAAAAACTTATGAAACACATCTTACATGTGTAAGATGTAAGGCTAATTAATTTCCTTTATAAATTCCCACCTACCTGGTATGAATGAATCTTATAACTCCCCACAGATTCCCCACGTTTCTCTTGGAGTTCTGCTTCTCCCAACCAGGGGGTGGGGGGAGGGTAGGAGGGAGAAGGGGTCTTCTTAGGGACACTGATTTTCTTTGCAATCCAGTCCAATTGTATCATGACTTCTCTCCAATCTTTACATTTTTTCCTAAGTTCTTCCCTTTTCCCGCAAAGACCTAAACTTTTGAAACTCAGAACTCAGGAAAAGATTCCTTTGTCTCTGCTATACACTGTTTCCCTCTGAAGGTAGGAGCATAAAATAGTGCCCCTGAGTCCTCAAAGTATGGTCCTCAGACCAGCAGCACTGGCATCTCCTGGGAGCTTGGTAGACACGTGCAGATCTAAAAAAAAAAAAAAAAAACAAATCTATGAAATAAAGCAATATGCATTTGGGACTCTGAAAAAAATCTAACTATAGTCAAATCTAACTGTAACCAATTAAAGTTAAATATTGAGATGAGGAGAGGTTGTTTTGCATTAATATCTGTGATGGTTAATTTTATGTATCAACCTGAAGAGTATTTTTGAATGTGATTCATATTTAAATTGGTGAACTTTGAGTAAAGCAGATTGTCCTCCATAATGTGGATGGGCCTTATCCAATCAGTTGAAGACCTGAACAGAACAAAAACACTCGCCTCCCAAGGAAAAGGGAATCCTCCAGCAGACTGAGTTTGGACTTCATCTGCATCATTGGCTCTCCTGGGTCTTGGGTGTACTAGCCTACATTGCAGATTTTTGAACTTGCCAGCCTCCATAACCACGTGAGCCAAATTCTTATAATAAATCTCTGTACACACATAATCAGAATATATATGCATCCTATTGGTTCTGTTTCACTGGAGAACCCTGATTAATACAACGTCCAAGTTAGGAAATAGATTTCTCCTGGTAAAAATGTTTCAGGGAACCACACAGTAAAGACCACCATCTTAATGCCACTCCAATGTCTCCTCTTAAACGGCTGAGAGCACCCCAGTCTGCACTAAATGTCTACACAGATCTCATTTCTTCAGAGACTTTCTACTTTGAAAGCAAAGAGAACTGGAGACTGATTGGTTAATTGATTGATGCTTGCTGATTCTTACAATTTAATTCTGTTTATATGTGTAAACTCCTGCCATTCTACCTTGTTTAATGTTGATTAAACATTAGACTTACAACGTTGGTTATTCAAAGTCAAAATATTCTTCAGATTCCTTCATTGTGATTCTCACTGCAACTTAGATTTTTCCAGCTGTGCTCTAACCCGTTTCTCAATTGTTACAGAATATGTTATAATGCTTTGCACATAATAGGCAAAAAACATTTACTGGTTCACTTACTTCAATCCCATATAAGAAAAGCTCTCCATCTGTCTTCAGTCATTTCATATGTATATATTTCCGGTATGAAAATCCTGAGATGACAAAAAGCAAAACAAACTGATTCTTATTCTCCTTCAATGACTTTCAAATTAGCTTATTTCAAGTTTTAAGGTCCAAAGGCACTCTTTGTTGGACGAAAATTGACTTTAGGAAATATACTAATACCTCTAGAGTTAACACATAGAAAAGTCTGTCTCATTCATTCACTGAATATGTGTTAAACTCACAGGTTTGGGCAGCGCACCAGGCTAAATGCTAAAAAGACACCACTAAAGACTGACCCACAATCCCTTATCTACAATTTGGAAGTTCTCAAAACTGCAATTTTCTTCTGAAATTTTGTGCCAAAATTCATTTGGCTGCAAAACTGGATCTCAGCTAACACAAGGCTATTTATGGTCTTTACAGTTTCCACTCAACTTGAATGTTTGGGTATGCCATTGTCAAAATATTTATGTATTTGACTGCAAGGGAAAGATCCAGACCCACCAAGCCTATTTCATATTAATGATTTATGCACCATTTTACCTTTTCAAAAGGTGGGGGTGGGGGAATCTGATCCTGAAACATTTCTGACTCCAGGCATGTCAAATAGGGATGGCAAATCTGTTCTCAAGGAATTTATAGACCTGTGCACATTAGAATCACCTGACCAGCTGTTAACGCGTGTCAGTTGTCACTCAAGATCTTTTAAAACAGAAGCGCTGGGGAGGCATCAGTATTTTTTTAAACTCCCCAGGTGATTCTCATATATATCCAGGTTCAAGAGCTACTGTAATTGATATATAGAATGATAGGATGCTGATTGGGTGCCTTTGGGGGTGCCGTCCAGAGTTCAGAATCCCATCCTTTAAGGGATATGCGGAAAAAGTGCACTATGTTGAGAAGAGAGTGACCAGGAGAGTAGGGGGTGGACATTATGACCTAAGAAATCATGATATCAGAAAATAACTCAAGTAATTGGAAACATTAGATGGAGAAGAAAAGACTTTCATAAAGTATATATAACATCAGCCTATAGGATTTGATTTTGTCTGCAGGGTTCCGGAAGATAAATCAAATTCTAATTCAATAAATATTTATCAGACACTCAGTGCTAAGATCTATGCCAGAGACTTTCATATAATTACTTTAATTCTCAGTTAACGCTATTCTTACCACAATATGAAGTAGGTATCAGCCCTCTTTTACAAGTGAGGAAACTGAAGCCCAACAGAAGTAGAGCATTTTGCCCAAGATCACAAAACAATTAGCGAGTGGAGTCAAGATTCAAAACTAGTTTTTCCAGACCCTACATTTACTGTTCTTTCCATAACTCCCTCCAAGAGCAAAAGACACAAGAAGGCAGATTTGAGGGCTTGTAATAAGAAAAGATTTTCCCAATCATTAAGATGTAACTGAGAATGGCACGGTCAGTCATGGGATATAGTGAGTTCTCCATAGTGAGTTCTCCATTATTGGAGGTAATCAAATAGAAGTTTATTGACTATTTAGCAAGAATATTGTAGAAGGGTTTTGATGTCAGATAACACATTGGATGACAGATTTTGAGACTCTCCCAACTCTGAAACCCTTAAATCTATGACTTTAAAACACACAAGTAGAATGTTAAACAACAAAGCAAGCCAGCATACAACTAGGACCCAAACATATAAGTGATATAGGAGTTTCACAAACAGGCAAGGGTTCTGTGAACAGTGTGCCCAGAAACAACTTCCTGCAGGTGCCTTAAAGAATGGTTTGGGGGACTTCCCTGGTGGGGCAGTGGTTAAGAATCCGCCTTCCATTGCAGGGGATGTGGGTTCGATCCCTGGTTGGGGAACTAAGAGTTCGCATGCCACAGCTAAGGAGCCCGAGAGCCGCAACTAAGGAGCCTGCCTTCTGCAACTAAGACCCTGCACAACCAAAAATAAAAAAATTAAAATTCACTTATTAAAAAAAAAAAAAAGAATGGTTTGGGTGTGGGCAGGGTGTTTCGTGAGGAGAGAACAGCATACACAGAGGCACGGAGGCAAGGAGATGTATTTGGGAGACGAGGATTATTTCAGCCCATCTTGAGTAGAAAGCTCATGTAGAGAGGTAAGATTGAGTACCAAGATTAGAAAAATAGAATTGGCTAGAGGGCTCTGAGGGATTTTTTTTTTCTCCTAACAATGGACAGTCTCTAGAATGTTTTTTTCCAAAGGATCATAAGAATAATACATATTTTTTAAAAAGACAAGAAATAGGAGATGGCTACAATCATATAGGGCCCAAAAGAGGTCAGTAGCAGGAAGATTAGAAAGAAAGTGACAGGAAGAATCATCAGAACTTTTACATGGATTTTAAATGGATTAATAATGTACTTGTAAAAATAAAACTATGACTGAACTAAAAGAAAATTTAGGTAAACTCTTTTATAGCCCTGAGGTGGAGAAGGATTTTCTGAGCATGATTCCAAAGTAAGAAATAAAGGAAAATACTGACATTTTTGATTACCTAAAACTTAACATTTCTGGTTGGGTAAAATACAGCGTAAGTTAAAAGACAACTGGTGAACTTGGAAAAATATTAGCAATATGTATATAACATTACTAGGACTTAATATCCAAACAGTATCTTTAATAAAAGTGTTTAAAAAACCACTCTGAAAGAGATGAACAACCCAAAAGAGAGAATATATAAAGTACATGGATAGGCAAGTCACAAAATAAGTGAAATATTCAAAACATCAAATGAGACCTAGGAGAAAGAGGCACTTCCATAAACCAATGGTAAAAGCAAAATTTTGTTAATTTAGCAATAGGAATAAAATAATAAAATCTGTACATTTTTGGCCCAATAACTTTACTTCTAATAATTTAGCCTAAAGAAATCATCAGTTAAGTATAGAGATATGCATCATGGTGTTGTGTATAGTAGTAAAAAGTAGATATAAGCTAATGTTCTATAACAGGATATTGGTTAAATACATGAAGGTACATCCACTTATTTGGATGCCATGAAACCATTAAAAATTATTTTCTACACATAGATTTATGAACCTGAAAAGACGTACAAAATTCACAAGGCAATTAACAAGTTAAGAAGACTACCAAAAAACATATATAGTATAATCCCATTTTTGAAAACATATTTGCAAGCACAAATGTATAGTATCTGGAAGAATGTACAATATTGAGAAAAGGTATCTCTGGATGGTGAGATTACTGATAATCTTTTACTCTCTTCTCTATACCTGTTAAAATATAAGACATCTTATATCTCAATGAATTCTTTAATAGTTATTTTACAAAAGCACAATAAGGCCCTTTTTACTTAGGAGATAGGGAAAGAATTAGCCTGACTTAACAACTGGATATGGGTGACAAGAGAGACAGCAGAATTAATAATGGTGCTGAAGTTCTGCCCACAATTAATGTGAGAATAAAGCGGAACTGAAGAAAGGGTGACAGCAAGGGAATCACTTTGGAGTTGAGAAATTGAATTTCATGTTTATCTTTGTGTTCGAGATGACATGAAAGACAGGTGGAACTATCTGGCAAGCACTCTTTCTTCGTTTCTCTGGCCAACGACAAAATGATGAATGTGGGAATCACACAGGTTTCAGCCTACTCTGTGTTGAAAGTAGGGTCCTAGCCTCAGTGGATGGTTTTGAGGCAGGGCAAGGACTAGGGTGAGGCGAGTGAGATGTAAAATTTAAGGGGTGCCAAAAACCTCAGAGATCAACATACATAATATTTTATGCAATATTTTAGAACATCAGAAGTATCCAAAGAATCCATGATGAACAAAATATCAAAAGTTTAAATAGGGCTTCCCTGGTGGCGCAGTGGTTAAGAGTCCGCCTGCCGATGCAGGGGATACGGGTTCGTGCCCCGGTCCGGGAAGATCCCACATGCCGTGGAGCGGCTGGGCCCGTGAGCCATGGCCGCTGAGCCTGCGCGTCCGGAGCCTGTGCTCCGCAATGGGAGAGGCCACAACAGTGAGAGGCCCGCGTACCGCAAAAAAAAAAAAAAAAAAAAAAAAAGTTTAAATAAAGATATGATCTTATTATTAATTTTTCATTCCTTTTGCTCCAGGCTCTGACATGCTCAACACGAAGCTACCACGGTTCCCGCCCTTATTTAAACTTTTGATGTTCTGTTTGGCATTGATTTTTTGCATTAATTTCAATTCTTTAAATACTGCATGAAGATGTTACACATATTCATTACTGAAGGGTATTTTTAGTGCCCCTTAAATGTCGTGCCTGAGGCAGGGGCTTCATTTGCTTCACCCTAGTCCCGGCCCTGTTTCGGAGAAATGGAAATAATTTTACCTGTGTGTATTACTTTACTAGTGCTGTCAAAACAAAGTACCACAAACTGGCTGGCTGAAATGAAATTTATTGTATCACAGTTCTGGAGGCTGTAAGTCCAAGATCAAGGTGTGGGCAGGCTTGGTTCCTTCTGAGGGCTGTGCTACAGACTCTGTTCCATGTCTCTCTCCTAGCTTCCCGTGGTTTGCTGCAATCTTTGGTGCTCTTTGGTTTATAGCTGCATGACCCCAATACCTGCTTTCAGGACTTCATGGTGTTCTCCCTGTGCCCGTGTCTGTCTCCACATTTTCCCTTTTTTAAGGACACTGGTCATATAGGATTAGGGGCCCACCCTACTCCAATATGACCTCATCTTATTTTAATTAGTTACATCTGCAATCACCCTATTTCCAAATAAAGTCACATTCTGAGGTACTGGGGATTTAGGACTTCAACACATGAATTTGGGGGTGGGGGGACACAATCCAACCTATAACACCATGTTTAGTAAATTTTCTATTTGCTTTCGTCTGGTATCCTTTAGAAGCCTCAACACAGTTAATCCCAGAATCTCTGCTCTGCACTCAGCAATGAGCAGGATCGATTTACAGCCTCTGGCTTCCTTTTGAGTACAAAATGCTATGACTATTTGGACTATGAAATCTATGTCTGTTGAGAAGCAAATATCTTGTAAGCTGGAGGATTTGTACCTGCCTCAGTATTACCTACTCACCAGTGCATTATTTCTGACTCTTACTACTCAGGCTCTGGAACGGCAGGAAGCAAAGAAGAATTGAAAAGCCAGTGAGCAGCATGAACCCCGGGAGCTATGGGAAATCCTAGGGGGTACTCCAATGCTATCTCCAGTCACACACTCATCCTCCACTCCCTATAGCTCATATCCAGTCTTTAAGAAAAAATGGAAGCATTGTGACTTGCATTTTTACTTTTGCCTTACGTCACTAAAGTAACAGTGACCAGCCTTAATTGAGTGCTTTTACAGACATGACTTGACTTAATCCTCACGAAAGGTCTATTGCATGATGAATATAGATCTCCGACCCAATTCTAGAGGTCTATCAAAAGAGAGTAAAGCCAGGCTTCCCTGGTGGTGCAGTGGTTGAAAATCTGCCTGCCAATGTAGGGGACATGGGTTCGAGCCCTGGTCTAGGAGGATCCCACATGCCGTGGAGCAACTAAGCCCATGAGTCACAACTACTGAGCCTGCGCATCTGGAGCCTGCGCTCCACAACAAGAGAGGTCGCAATAGTGAGAGGCCCGCGCACCGCAATGAAAAGTGGCCCCCGCTTGCCACTAGAGAAAGCCCTTGCACAGATACGAAGACCCAACACAGCCAAAAATAAAAATAAATTAAAAGAAAGCTCAACATTAAAAAAAAAAAAATGAGAGTAAAGCCAGTCCAACAAGGGTCAGACACAAAAGATGACCCTCCAAACAAACCTCACTTCCACCCTTTTCTGCCACTCACAGAGACTGCCCACGCGCTGACCGCCCAATGACGCAGAGTATAAATTGGGAGCCCTTTTGTAGAGGCACTCCTGCTGAGTCAGTAACTTTCTAACAGATGCTTAACAAACACGATCTTAATAGGAAACTAGTATATGTTCCCTGGCCAGTGTGATCATAGTTTCCATGAAGGTCAAGGCAGTGAAGCTCTGGCCATAATCTCACTCAAACTCTATTTGAGTACCAAGGGGTTCACTCTGAGCCAACAGTGGTGGAGTTGATCAATTCTGTTTTTATAAAATCTATAATCTATAAGACTTTCTCCTCTTCCCTCATCAAGATCTTTGCACAAATGGTTTTTCGTAAAGAGAGTTAGCAAGGATGGTAGATAAATGAGCAGAACGGACAAATGTTTTTCACCTAATATAATTTAACATTTTGTTTGTTTTTAATTTATTTATCTTATTTATTTTTGGCTGCGTTGGGTCTTTGTTGCTGCACGCGGCCTGTCTCTAGTTGTGTCGATGGGCTTCTCATTGAGGTGGCTTCTCACTGTGCAGCATGGGCTCTAGGCGTGCAGGCTTCAGTAGTTGTGGTGCGTGGGCTCAGTAGCTGTGGCTCACGGGCTCTAGAGCGCAGGCTCAGTAGTTGTGACGCATGGGCTTAGTTGCTCTGCGGCATGTGGGATCTTCCTGGACCAGGGCTCGAACCCGTGTTCCGTGCATTGGCAGGCGGATTCTTAACCACTGTGCCACCAGGGAAGCCCTAATTTAACGTTTCAATGAAGCCACTTAATGATATGCAACAGATAGGACAACTTGGTCTCTGTAACCCATGATAATTAACTCAAGGGGTAAACAACTAGAATATTAAATAATGTTGGCCCAAGGGAAAAAGAGGAATGAGAGAAAGAAATGCAAAGCTTGAGACATCTCAAGCCATGCTGAGGTATCATTCACTTTTTGAGGGGATTTGCAGGAAGGAACAGTAACAAAATTAAAAAAGAATAGTAAGTAGGCCTATCTCCTTGTTATTTGTTTTTATTGTCATTCTTTCATGACAACATAAAATTAGACATGGTAACCCTCATGGAATTTTGTTTTATGTATTAAAGGATATTCCATATTTACTCAACTACCTTACCATGCTGATTTGTATTAAGCTTTGTCACCATTGACATCTTAATGTTGTCATTCTTCATAAATTGTTTGCAAATTCTCTAGAAAGCATTATTCTGGAATGTTCAGGATAGGAGAATGAAATATCCCCTCTTAAAGTCACCTTCTGTCCCGTTATCGTTGCCTCCTTGATGAGTTTTACAGTACCTGCTCTCCCCTCCCCTTATGCCACCATCTCTCAATCTAGTTTTAGTCAAAGCATAAGAATGCTGTGATGTAGATCTGAAATCATTTTACCACTGTCTGTAGTGATTTCCCAGGGCCTGACGTACTCTTTGACTCTAACCTTCAAGAGATGCACAATTTGTCTTTTAAATCTTTTAGTCAAAAATAATTTTAAAGTCATTTCAGAGCTTTGAAATAGAGCATAGAAACAAAAATTAAGCACGAAAATATGTCTTTGATGTAAAATGTTATTCCTGTAGAGAAGATATATATTCACTATGTACTGTGCTCATGTATGCTCACGACATTATTTCTGATGGGATATCTGAAACCAGACTCAAGAAATAGCCTCTTTCGTGGAAGAGTAGCTCCGTCCTTGTACTATATGCTCTAGGCTCTCTTTGTTACAAGGAGGGTCATAAAACTCAATCTACTCCTGTTTCCTGTAATTTTCACCTCTTTACTCCCTTTCTTCTAGGATAAAAGAGCTGTGATGATCCCTTTCTAAGGCAAAACATACTCAATAATAGAGTAAAAATGTACCTAGCTTTAAAAAAAAAACTTGATAAAATAAAGTGGAAACATACAAAATAGAATAATTCATCAGAGTCCTAATTATGATTCAACTACCTATAAAATTACATTTACAAACTTATAAAATTATGTTTATAAACAATTTTTCCATGATTATTGGAAGGAATATATCTATAATTATGGGAGTAAAGTTTTGGACTTTCAGACCTCACTACTGCCCCATCAGCAGTAAGCAAAGGTTTAAGGGACCTATAAATCATTAACATTAATAATGGGTTCTTGAGAAAAAATTATATTCAGTCTTCCCATTTTGAAGGGAAAACACTACATTATCATTTAATGAGTAAGTAGCTTTTTTATTATAACATCTTGGTGAAATAATGGCAATTTTCCCAAACAGAAAATGAACAAATGCCTCTAGTCTCCACTAACTGAACCAGCCCTTTCTTCCTAAGTATCAGGTCCTTTCAGAGTCTTCTGAATACACTATGAAAATAGACAAGAGTCTGGCAGACAGAATCTTTGGAACTATTACGCAGTTCAGTCAACTGGCATCATGGGAATAAATAATGAGATGCTCAAGCCCGGCTCAAAGGCAAACATTCCTGCAAAGGTTCATACATAGGTTAAAAACCTGTCCACATTTCATTATATCCTCAAAGTTCAATACTACATTAATTACCATTAAAACCTCCCATAGTAAACACCGTGATATAAGAAAATGGGTGAGAAAAAATCTTACACTGTGATTTTCATCTACAATTCTGAAATATTGTCCTGGGTGGGGAGCAAGGGAGTCTCAGCCAGTGACCTCATCTTCTTTCTGAGGTGTTCTGGCAGCTCATGGAACCTTAGCCATTAGCACTGGAAAAAGGCCCAAGAGAGATCAGAATACTCCTGACATCATATAACCAAGCATGTTATATACTTAGATCTATATGTGGACTTCCCAAGGTCTACTTAAAGAAAAAGAAAGAAAAAGGTATATATGAATATGTAGATACGTATGTATTTAATGTAATATATATACATTATATATGTGTTACATATATATATATTACATTAAAGCAATTCAGAAAGACAAAAGGGTGAGGAACGCAGAACAAGGTGGGTTCAAAATATTCCCTATCTTCAGACTTCTGTTCCTTAAACGAGTTCTAGCATTTCCACCTGGAAAAAAATCTCTTTTTAAACTTAATCCAGATCTAGAAGAGGAGATATATCTGCCACTCCAACCACCTTATGCCAACCCCTATCTTCTCCCCAAGGAAGGAGGAATTGCTAAACCAGATTGATAAGGCTCAAGTACTCATTTGGCCACCCTTAAAAGTATAAGCATCAAGCATTTAAACGCATAAGGCGCACACAGGTCCTCTTTTGGCCTTCTTTCTTCTTGGGGTTGGGTGTGTAAATAAACCTGGAATTGCCACCATGGAAAGGCAGGTCCTTCCAGGTCTTAGAGAACTGGTTATTGCTTCTCGCTACGGTAACTTGTGGCTTCCCAGAGGGTAGTGACATGTCAAGATACAGTTTGGGGGTGGGAACAACAGGTGGGAGGCCCTGCTTTGGCTTCCATGAATGCTTTTAAAATAAAGACTGATAAATCGGAATGTGTCCAGAGGTCCAAAGAGGTTTCCTCTGGGAAACACTGACCTAGGCTATTGTGGATCAGATAAATGCCCATGGGCCAGCTGTCCTCCACCTTGTCCTCTCCTCTTGTGAAAGATGAATTGTAATTCAAGGAAGCATCCATGGGATGAGGCAGGACTTGGTTCTGCGGGCTAACCGGACCCAAGTCTCACATACACTCAGTCTACAGACGCGCATCTTATTCCCACCCACAAAGCTCCGCTGGAGGATGGTACCTCTCCTCGCTCCCTGGTACCATCCTCACTCAGGCTGTAGCCCTTTTAAAAACTCTTTTCGCTTTCCGTGTTCCTTGTGACCTGATATCATTAGATTAACAAGACTGGTGGAGCAGAGAAGGAGACACACAGCATGATCCACCTAGGCCCTGCACCCTTCACCCCGCCCCAAGGACTGCCCACTTCCTAGAACTAATAGAAAAAGTACAATCAATAATGCATTAGCCAGCCTTTTCAAATTCCTCATGGGTCAGCAAGCATGGGCACTGCTGAATTTTACACTTGAGAAATTAACCAATTTTTGATTTTATTTCAAAAGTCAGAGTAATAAGGAAAATACTTTTTTCTTTTCCAGGAAATTCATTTAAAAATTGGCATCTCACATATAATAATAACACTTACAGTAAATCTGGAGCTAAAGTAAATAAGAACTTTTCTCCCTAATCATCCTACCAATCTTTGAAAATCCTTAGGTATTAATTTTAATTAATAATATCTCCCTCCCACCAGCAATAACAGTCACATAATATGGTGATTCTGATAAAATATTGCTTATATATGCAACTGAAATATTAACATTTTAAAATTGAGAGATAAAAGTACTCCAAGACACTAGTGTGATTATATTCATTTCTGTATTTTTGAAATGGCAAACTCCTGGAATCAACCTAAATATCCATCAATGGAGGTCTAAATAAATGAATCACAGTACATCCACAAAATAGTATTACATTATGCCCTTTGCTTTTTTACTTTTAACTAAATTTTATATCCTGGAGATCTTTAAACCATAAAAAAAGAACTAGGTAGATCTGTGTGTGTTTTTCTGGGAAAATCTCCAAGACACATAAAATTTTTTTAATGATAACATGATCCCATTGTTGTAAATTTCTTAGAGAGAGAGAGAGAGAGAGTGTGTGTGTGTGTGTGTGTGTCTGTTCCTCTGTATGAAAGGCATATTCTTTCATTCAACAAATATGTATTATGCCCTGTTATGTGCCAGGCACTGTTTTTTTTTTTTTCAAGACATTGTGGAAACATAGAGGAACAAGACAAAGTCCTTATTCTTATGCAGCTTATTTGTGAATGGAGGAGAAAGACAGTAAGCAAGTAAATAAATAAGATACTTTCAGATAGTGATCAACACTATAAGAAAATAAAACAGACTAACGGACGAACTGCATAGGATCATCTAAGGTAACACATGAATGCCAGACAAGATCAGGGGAGAGTCTTTCAGGCAGAAAAGCCATCTGATGCAAGACCCTCAGACAGCACAAAGCCAGTGAGGTGAAATACGGTTAAAGGAAATGGTAGAAATAGTGGAAGAAGCAGGTAGGGCCAGATCAAGAAGAGTGTTCTAGCTCATGTGAAGGAGTTTACATTTTATTCTATATGCAGTGGAAAACTAACAAAACTGGGATTGGGTGATGAGGGAAATGACCCAAAATGACATACATTTTAAAATGTAAGTCTTAAAAAGTGCATAAACACTCCCCATGCCAGTCCTTAGGATGCATTAGAAACATCTAATATTGAGGGAGAAATTTTTCTCCATTTTTTTTTAGCTATGTGCAAATAATACTTGAAATGCTTAATGAAAAAAATGGGTTAATAATGTAAGGTGGCAAACCAACGCTGAGAATGTTTTCTTGTTTCTTTTTTTAATGTGCAATACTTTTTTCTAAGCATACCTGTCTATAATGTCATCAATCTTCTCCAGACTGTGAGCAAGAGTAATGTCGTATTAATATCAACTAAGATCTTCAAGCTTCTAAACTCCCCACCAACTCAGGCAAACCTTACTTTTTAAGTTCTCCCTCTCTTCCACCCAACCCAAACCAATTACTTAACCTCTCTGAATCCTAGCTTGGGCTTCTGTAAAGAGAGAAATGATAGCAACCTTATATATAATGAGTTAATGCAGGAAGAATTCAAAGTTAGGTACATACTGGACCGACCCAGAAAGTTAATACAAGATACAGAGGCTCACTGAAATAGGATAAGACCTGAACATCTGCATTTTGTTGAAAGTTTCCAGGTGATTCTGATACATACCCAAGCTTGAGAACCAGCAAGTTAACATATTTGCCTAATCTAGTGCAATTCCTGGCATAGCAAGCTCTAATAAAGAAGTGTTTTCTCCTCACCCTTCCTGCTTCTGCCTCAACTACAGAGTAGGTGGTTTCCTTTCTATTATCTGTCTCACCAACTCTTCAGTGAAATTAACAGAATAAAAATTAAGAGAGAGAAAATGTAAGACCCTGCACAAATAATAAAAAGTCGTGTGTGCAAATATTAAGTATTATGTGCCCTACAATTACAGCCATTTAAAAAATTTGCATATGCATGAGATGGGTGGGAATAATGTGAGACCTAGCCCTCTCAATGAGTGGGAGTTGATGGTACTGGATTTTCTCCAGGCCCCCTGTGCCTCCTCAACATGGGACAGTGATGCACTTGCATCCAGACTTATCCACGCCTTTGGCAGTGTCTCCCGACACCACTGGCTGACTCAGCCTCCCTGGAAGTAAAGGTCACGCACTGATAAGGCTGTCGCTGTGCTCATCATAACAGAGCCACCGAAGTTCCTGTGTCCCACCCAGACCGGGAGGTACCCCTTGAGGCTCTGGATCTTCCCACCACCTCAGCTCAGAAGAGCTGCACAAACTCTGGGGCTCCCAGTGGAGGGGTCAGATAAACACAACTCAAGGTTACATCTTGTGAGAGATGAGACACAGAAAGGAGCCAGCAGGTAAACCCCTTGCTTTTCTGGGTCCTCCCCCTACCCTCCTATCTACATCATACCCCCATTCCCCAACCCCCATCCCCATATCAGATTGATGGTTTCATGAATCAGCCCCTAATGCCATCCTCAGGCCCCCAGATACACTAGAAGTGAGCTGTTAAAACTAGGCAGTTGGGGCTTCCCTGGTGGCACAGTGGTTGAGAGTCCGCCTGCCGATGCAGCGGACACGGGTTCCTGCCCCGGTCTGGGAAGATCCCACATGCCGTGGAGCGGCTGGGCCCGTGAGCCATGGCCGCTGAGCCTGCGTGTCCGGAGCCTGTGCTCTGCAACGGGAGAGGCCACAGCAGTGAGAGGCCCGCGTGCTGCAAAAAAAAAAAAAAAAAAAAAAAATAGATGCTAGGCTTATTTAGTAGTAGTAGTAGTAGTAATAGTAGTAGTAGTAGGGTCTTTCTCTCCCCATAGCTTATAAATGTTGTCTCTTAGATTTTTTCTAAAATCCTTAACAATTTAATTTTTATAGTTAAGTCTTTTAAAGTGGAATTTACTTTTTATATGTGAAACGTAGGAATCCAATTTCATTTTCTTAGAGATGGATGACCAGTTGTACCAGCACCCATGATTAAATAAATCTTTTCTCCCTGAATTAAAATACTCCTGTCATATGCTAAATTTTAATGTTTCCTGCTCTATGTCTGAATGAACAATTTGTCTACTATGCCAGTTTCATATTACTTGGGTTGTAATGGCTTTATGCTATGTTCTGATATCTGCGAAGTCTCCCTCATTATTCTTTTAGATACATTTCTCGACATTTTTAAGATTTTTTTTTCTTCCAAATGAACTTCCCAGTTACTGTGTCCAGTTCCACAAAACAAATCCAAGTTGGTATTCTAATTGGAATTGTATGAAATGTATAAATTGATTTGAGAATAGTTTTTTATAATTAAATCTTCTCATCCAAGAACATGCTATGCCTCTCAATTTGTTCAGACCTTGATTTTATATTGAAAATTTGATAATTTTCTTCATGTAGAGCCTTCATTTGTTTTGTTAATTTTGGGGGTAAATTGATTGCTTTAATGGCATCATAGAGACCGACTACCTTTCCCCACCCCATGTAACTTGCTTTGGCCAACAAAGGGGGCAGAAGTGATAGAATGCTAGTTCTAAGCCCAGGTCTCAGTATGCCTTGCATACTTCTGCTTGCTTTCTTTTTTTTTTTTATAAATGGTTTCTTTTTTATTATTTATTTATGTATTTGGCTGTGCCAGGTCTTAGTTGTGGCGTGCGGGATCTTCGTTGCCATGTGCGGGATCTTTAGTTGTGGCATGCGGAATGTTTTCAGTTGTGGCATGCAGGCTCTTAGTTGCGGCAGGCAGCATCTAGTTCCCTGACCAGGGATTGAATACGGGCCCCCTGCGTTGGGAGCACAGTGTCTTAACCACTGGACCACCAGGGAAGTCCCTCTGCTTGTTCTCTCGTACCTTTCCCATAGCCACGAAAAGAGCTTCCTCTGTAGCCACTGCCCCTTCAACCTAGAGAGACCTTACAGCAAAACCACTCAGCCAAGCCCAGCCAAGAATTACGAGTGAAAATACCTGTCAAGATGGTACATGCCAAGATCCTATTTGCCATTCCCATTGTGCTCTTGGGAGGAACGCAATTCCCTTGCTATCTCTGCTGTGACTTATACTGTGTACATCAAACACAACCAACCCTGCCATTTTGACCACGGCAGATTGGACCAGATATTCCTGTCTATGCTAAAAGCAGACATGGTAAGCTGAACATTAGAAAGAGCTAATCCTTTGAGAAACTTAAAATAAAACTCTGCCCAATAGGGAGTCCCTGTATCAAATGGTAACGTATCAACACACTTCGTTCCTCTTGTTAAAGATGAAGTAATATGTACACAGAAGTGGGTCACTATAGCCATTGTAAGGTAAACGATTGCTCTACTAATCCATGTAGCTTGCTTACATGCCAGTTTGGGGTAGGTAAAACTGGCATGTAAGTAAGCTTACATTCTCTTGGGTTTGACCTATGAATGCCAACAAATCTCTATTTTCTAACCTTTTATTTTCCAACAACAAAAATAATAGCTGGTATATTTTAGTTTTTACCATAAGCAACAAAAATAATACCAAAGATATCCAGTATTTAATTACACATGTCATTTTGTTAAATCCTAATAAATTAATCTTCCAGGTAGTTGTTATTATTGTTCGCTTTTTACAGGTGAGGGAAATGAGGTTTAGAGAGGAAAAATAACTAGTTCACTATCATATAGCTTGGAAGCAGAGGAACTGGAATACAAATCCAGATCTGTCTGGCTCCCAGGATGGTCTTCTATGCTTCTATAGCAGTCGTTTTCAAAGTGTGGTCCCCAGATCAGCACATCAGCATCACCTGGGAACTTCTTAGAAATTCAAATTACTGGGTCCTACCCAGACCTACAGAATCAGAAACTCTGAGGAACGGACAAAAGAAATCCAAGTTTTAACAAGCCCTCCTCACCAGGATTCTGATGCCTGCTTAAGTTCCAGAACACTGCTCTATACCATACTACCTCTACAAAATGATTTTAAAGGTGGAAATAAATTCTGTGAGAAGAAATGATCTGAAAGTCTTCCTGAAGACTATAAGCTGAGCTTTAGAGGATGAAGAGAATAAAGTGGGTATAAAAAGGAGATGAAAAAAATTAAACATACTCTAACCATATAATCCAGCAATTGCACCCTTTGTTATTTATCCAAAGAAGTTGAAAACTTATGTCCATACACAAAGCTGCAGATGGATATTTATAGCAGCTTTATTCATAACTGCCAAAACTTGGAAGCAGCCAATATGTCCTTTAGTAGATGAATGGATAAATAAACTGTGGTATATCTACACAGTGGAACATTATTCAGTGCTAAAAAGAAAAGAGCTGTTAAGTCATAAAAAGGCATAGAGGACATTTAAATACATATTATTAAGCAAAGGAAGCCAATTTGAAAAGGCTAATTACTTATAGTTGTATGACTCCAACTATATGGCATCTGGAAAAGGCAAAACTGTGGAGACAGTAACAACATCAGTGGTTGCCGGGGGCTGTGGGCTGTGGGAGGTGGAGCAGAGATATTTTCAGGGCAGTGAAAATACTCTGTATGATAATATAATGATGGATACATGTCATTAGACATCTTCCAAACCCACAGAAGGTACAACATCAAGAGTGAACCCTGGTGTAAACTATGGGCTTTGGATGGTTATGATGTGTCAATGGAGGTTCAGCAATTGTAACAAAGTACCCCTCTAGTGAGGGATGTTGATATGGTAGAAATTATGCACATATGGGAGCAGAAAGTATATGAGAAATCTCTGTACCTTCCTCTTAATTTTGCTGTGGATCTAAAACTGCTCTTTAAAAAATCATCTTAATTAAATAAAAAATAAAAATACTAGGTGCCAAAAAATACTTTGCCTAGGAAGGCTCAAAGTCAAAAGAGTGATTATGTGGATGGAAAGACCAAAACCAGCTTTCACGGAGGAGGTAGTCATTACAAGAGGCCATAAAGAATGGTTAGAATTTGAACAAAGGGCAAAGGGCAGGACCGTCTAGGTCGAGTTTCTCAACCTTGGCACTAGGAATGTTTTGGAAGAGATTATTCTTTGTCATGGGTGTCTGTCTTGCGCATTGTAGGATGTTTAGCAGCATCCCTAGCCTCTACCCACTAGATACCAGTGGCACCCTCCAGCTGTGCGAACGAAAAAGTCTCCATTGCCAAATGTCCCTGGTAGGAGGAAGAAGGAAAGGGCAATATCGCCCCTGGTTAAGAACCAGTTAAAGAACCAGGTGAAGGGAACAGCACATAGAAAGGCATGGAGACAAAAAGCTCAGAGCCTGAGAATGGTTTGGTTAAAATGCAGTGCTGTAACAACAATTCATTATGAAAGTCTAAGCTGGAAAGTAATAAAATAATGAAAGATGGGACTAGAAAAGTCTTCTGTAAACACAAGTCTTCATACTTTCGGCTTAAAAGTTTGGGGTATACTCTGTGAACAAAGAGGAAATACTGAAGGTCTTTGATCTGGAAGGAAGTAACAGGTTAAGAGCACTAAGATTTGTGGATAATGTTGCTTAGAAAGAATTAAAGTGACTGTTTAATGTCCTTCTTTGATAAGAAGATTTTAAAGGACTGTTACATAGTTAAACCATTAACATTCAATATATTCTTCATCAGCTAAAGGGTGGTGAATGTTTCTGGTCAAAAGTTTACGTATGTATAATATATTTCACAATATAATCTTGTTTCTTAAAAAGCTCTTAATTCTTAAATTTGACAAAAAGGAGATTTCTAGCATTTACCCCTGTTTTCTCTATCATACTATGAGCCCTGAAGAGAGTAACTATCCTCAGCTCAGAACTGGCATACGTGGGTAGTCAATATATTTTGTTCAATGAATAAAATTTTTGACAAAGGATAATGAAATATACATCATGTTCTAAGATGTAAGTGAAAATGACTTTTGCACTTCTGCATTACCTATGTACAGTGATTACACTTCAATTTTCTTGCCTTTAGAGTCTATCTCTGGACTCTTAGACCCCTCAGCACAAAATGTTCATGCCTGTATTTCACATGTCTCTCAACATAATGCCATGCGCTGCTGTAGCACTGGGATAATAATATGGTCATTAATGCTCAATTACCTTTAGCAACAAGTGGATTGTTGCCTGAACAGATTTTTGAAAGAGGACACTCTAAAATTAGTTTTGTTCAACTAAAAACTTTTTTTAAAAAAAGACTTTTTAGATGTGGACCATTTTTAAAGTCATTATTGAATTTGTTACAATACTGCTTCTGTTTTATGTTTTGGTTTTTGGCCCCAAGGCATGTGGGATCTTAGCTCCCTGACTGAACCCACACCCCCTGCATTGGAAGGCAAAGTCTTAACCACTGGACCGCCAGGGAAGTCCCTAAACTAAAAACTTTTTAAGAATTGGGGAAAAAATTAAATCCTATGAAAAAGAAAAGCAATACATTTCACAGGATATGAGATATATTTATTAAAATCTTAAGTAGACACAAATGTAATAAGGAGAAGATTATAAGGGCATTCCCATTCTAATTCACACAATGCAAAAAATGTTAGGATTGTTCATTCTCTTCTATTAGTGATAGTCCTATTGCAGCAGATCATATAATAAAAATAGAATCTGTATACTTTCCATAGTAGCAACGCCCTTGCTGTGATTTTGATAAGCACATCTTTAGCTATGCATTAATACATAAATAATAATACAATTTTTAATTCATAGAGCTCTCTCAAAAAGAATCACATGTCCTGAAAAATTATATTCAAAGTGACCTGAGTGGAAAAAGATTTTCCACTGTGAAAAAATGTCCTCCCTCCCCCAAAAGTAATACGGGAATGAAAAGCAGCAACCAAATAAGGCATGTCCAAATCAAATGTAAATATGGAGTCAAATATTCTACATACTTTTTGAAAGACAGAAGAGACTTCTTTAGGAAGATGGTTATTTTTATTAACATATAAATGTGTATTATGACTTCTTGTAGGATATTTTAAAGGGGGATCTAGTTTGATTGAATCTAACCTACTGGAAAAGAAGTAGTTCAAAGCTAAGATGAAAAAAGAAAATTAAAAGGACAGAGAATATCTATGGAATTTTAGCTGCTTTGAGCCAGCATGCAAAGGTTATACTAGCTCATGACTTAAGACAGAGGAGTCCTGTGCACAGCAAATAAGAAATGTACTGATCCAAGCACTCAAGGTTGCAACCCCCTCCTTTTGAGTGTGGGCTGGATTAGTGGCTCACTTCTAACAAATAAGAGTATGGCAAAAAGTGATGGCTTAGGGACTTCCTAGGGGGCGCAGTGGTTAAGAATTTGCCTACCAATGCAGGGGACACGGGTTTGAGCCCTGGTCCCAGAAGATCCCCATGCTGCAGAGCAACTAAGCCCGTGCACCACAACTACTGAGCCTGCGCTCTGGAGCCCGCGAGCCACAACTACTGAGCCTGTGTGCCTAGAGCCTGCGCTCCGCAACAAGAGGAGCCACTACAATGAGAAGCCCGCGCACCGCAACGAAGACCCAATGCAAACAATAATTAATTAATTAATTAATTAATTTTTTAAAAAGTGATGGCTTATCATCTGAGATTAGGTTCCATAAAAACCATGGCTTCTATATTTGATGTTCCCTCTCACTCTCTCACACTTTCACTCTTAGGGAAGTCAGCTGTCATGTTAAGAGCAGCCCTCTGGAGAGACATAGCAAAGAACCAGAGATACATGGCAAGGAACTGATTATCAGCCAGCAAAGAACAGAAATCCTCAGTCCAACATCCTAAGAGGAATTGAATGAACTCAGAAGTGTATCTTTCCCCAGTTAAGCCTCAGATGAGACCACAGCCTCATCTGACAGCTTGACTGAAATCTCATAAGGGACTCAGAACCAGAGGCACCTAATATCTGACTCACAGAAAATGAGAGACAATAAATATTTGTTATTTTAAGCCACTAAGTTTTAAGGAAAATTTGTTAAGCAGTGATAGATAACTAAAATAAGGGATGGTTTGGAGTCCTGAAGAGAAGCTAAAATAGAACTAACAGCAATAGCTTAGCACTGGCTCCATGATGAAAAGAATATATTTTTGAAGTGTGCAACTTGGAGGATTGATCCTTTGTCAAGAAATAAGATCTTGAGACCAAGGGGTAATGATGACAGAGGAAATTAGAAAAGATAATTCCATGTTCTAAATAAATTCCTCTCAACTAAACCCAGTAAAATGAGAATTTACTTTTAATTTTGCTTAAGATACATGTCATAAAATCTCTTTGTAAAACAGAAACATTTAGTTGTACCTTGGAACAAACTATTCGGGACTATATTAAAGAAAAAAAGCAGAGAGGGAAATGGGGAACTATCAGAGGAAAAGAAAGATCAGGGAGATATCTGTTCCAAAGAGCTTAGCCTTTGAGAAAGTTCACTACTTGGGGTTCCCCCCTGCCCCTGCAAAAGAAAATCCAAGACCCACTACAGCATTTACCCTGTACTGCAGTTAGTGGTATATCTGTCTTCTGTACCAGAAAATGAGAAACTTGGGTAGAAACTGGGACTTATTTATAAATGTATTCCAACACATTTTTAAAGTGTAGAACATAGTAGGTATTCAAGTATTTGGTGAATAAATAAATCAACAAATAAGTAACTCTAGTGGCTTAAGGTTCCTTATATCAGAATACATATTGAACTTATCAAATCACACAGGAATGGAATATTTCAGCTTAAGAGCTAACCAAGGAGTTTCTGGTTCCACTTAAGATGGTGTAAGCCCACTACACCCTAACTCTCTCGGTGAATTACAACTAAAACTCCTGCAACGGAATACAAAAAGCAACTATCTGAGGATTCTGAAAATAAATAAAAGCAGGCATATTGAGGAAGGCAACCAAAACTCAAAGAACAGCCTGAACCCCAGGGTTTCCCAGCTTAGACCTAAGGGCGGCCCAAATCCTGGAACTGTGCACCAGGTATGGACATGAAAATTTCAAGAGAAATACTCTTTCTGTTCAGAGGATGGAGTAGTGACATGCTTGAGAGCATAGGTGAAATCTCGGTTTTGTTTTGTTTTTCTTTTTCTCTATCCCAGCCTTCCCCAAAGCAATCCCCAGCATGAAGGCAGTGATAGTCGTGGTCGTATGGGTCCTAAAGCTCTGAGAGAAAGTCTTTATCTTCAGCCAGAAGACCCAGGAAAGAGCTTGCTCTCCACCCCAAAAAGTGTAGGGAAAATCCAGGAAATCTCTTTCTCTCTTTTTCCTCTTGCCCCTATGCCCCAGTTATGGGAAGTGCACAACAGTGTGGGGAGGCCAAACTCAGAAACTGCAGCTTTCCAATCAGAGGACTAGGATAATGGATCCTTAGACGCCGGGGAAATCATAGGGTATCTCAATCTGGGCGTATGAACCCACACAAGTCTTAGGCTCACCCACAAGATGTGCATGCACAAAAAAAGACCCAAAACAGCAAAATGAAGGCTTTAGAACAGAACTACATTATAGACTCCACCCAGATCCCAGCCTCATATTCAGTGGGACACACATGGGATGGGATCCAAGTAGCTGTAAAGACTTTAAAAACTGAACCACTGTCCACAGAAGACAGTCAGGATTTGTAGTCTGAACCTAACCAGGCTGACTGTCTGCTAAAACAACAACAACAACAAAGTCAACAATTTCCAGAGGATTTTGATAGCATAATGTTCAAAATGTTCAGGATAAAATCCAAAATTACTAGGCATACAAAGAACCAGGAAAATCTAAGCAGCTCTTAAGAGAAAGTGCAATCACCAGATCCCTGGAAGCAGGTAGAAAGACTAAAGAATGTAGAGTTCTCCTGTAAATCTATAATTATGCAAACTTACTTGATTATATAAGCAGTTTCACAAACTAAGAACCATGAGATGACTAATTTTGGATAAGGAAGCCTCTGGGCACAAAGGAGGAACCCCTAGAAATCATCAGAACCTCAAAGTGGGCTCTGGCTACAATCACACTCCACAGACTCCAACAGTACAAACCGACGGAGGTCCAGCCTGGCTCCAGCACTTGTCCACTTGCTAACTCCGAAATCTTGACGAAGTTACACTTAAGTAACTTCTTAGTGCCAGTTTTTAATTTGTAAAATGGACATAAGAGTACCTGCCTTAAAGGTATTTAAAAGTACCTGTTGTGAGGGTTAAAACTTATACAAAGCACTTAGAGAAATCCTGGGGACATTTCAGACTGTGCAGAAAAGAAGGCAAATGGATAGCATCACTTGTGTGCTCTTATGCCTGCTCCTTCCGTCTCCACCCCCTCTAAGCTCTTATTATGCAGCAGATGTTGTATTAAATGCTCCACATGCTTCGTTCCATTTAATGCTCACAATGCCACTGTGAAATAGGTAGAACTATTTGCATTTTTCAGATGAGAAAATTGGATTAATTCACTTTATGTCTGCACATATTCACAAATACATACACACACACATCTCCAATTAGGTCACCATTATGTCTTAATTTTATTTGTGAGTCTTTCTGTCTTCCTGGGTAACATTTTAGGTGTCTTACTCATCCACTGTATATTTATTTTATAGATTAAATTGCAAATGAAAACCCCATTTCCCTTATTTTAAAATTTCTTGGGTGGCAACACACTGTTCCCTCCATATACCACCTACCTGACTCTTGATTATTTTCCCCTTTAAATATGTTATTTTATAGACTTTTCCTGACCCCTCTGGATCCAGGTCTTTGGCCTCACGATGGGCATACCATGGTAACGTGCAGAAATCTGGACCAAGGCAGGTGTTTACTGCATCTGGGAGTATGCATTCTTGGAGGCAGTGTGGGAACAGTTTTCAAGAACCATTTCATGGTCTAAGCACAGAAACATTATAGTAATAGATCAGACTCTCCCTGGTGTTTGGAAAAGACCTGACTCCTTTGGAATGTTTTCTTTAAAATAAGTTGATCAACTTTTCTGTACCTAATGCCAATGGATGTGTCAGCATTGCTGATTTGGATACTAATTACATGATTTCATAGCTATTCTGGGAAAACATGAACATACTGGAAACAGAATGAGGAATGGTATGAAAGTGTTGAATGAAAAATGGAGACAAGCCAAACTGTTAATGACCTCCGTGCTGCTCAGCAGAAATCATCTCTCATGTTCTCTGTTCAAACAGTTAGAATCTAGGGATGACAGATTTCCAAGTTAATGGTTACTTAAGAAGTAATTACAAGAAGTCATCTCTCCCTATAATTAAAAAAATCTAATAAATAACCATTATTCAACAAATATTTTATCGACCAAATTTTTGCCTTGCTCCCTATATGAAGAAAGCATGGTAGACTTCATATAAGAATAAATTAGATGTAAGGACACAATAATCTCAGGAAATTCTTCAAAATTAAGTGGGAGGAAGAGGTAGAAGTTAGAGAGACGTGAGAGCAGAAGTACTTATGGGGGATAAGGAATCATTTTATGGGGTTCCTTCCACTGCCAACATTTATATACAGGTGAAATCAGGTAAAACTATATTACATGCATTCTTAAAAATAATTAAAATGTTGAATCCACTGGTAATCATTATATTTCAGAGAAAAATCAACTCAAACTGACTTTAATGAAAAAGGAATATATGTCATCAAAGACTCAGTTTCTTGCCATCTCTCCATTCTGCCTTGCATAATATAGGCTTTATCTTCAGGGTCTTTGTACTGGCCTTCCTGGGAAGCTTCAGAGTTTCCCCGCTGGTGGCAGTAATATGAATACAATACAACAAACTTTATATGTTATACCTTAACATCTAGGACAAAAGAGATGTCTCCTCTGCCATTTCCTGCAACTGGATTTTTCTTTTCCTTTCTTTTAAGAAGATGACTCAGCAAGTGTCACCTTAAAAATCATTGTTCTGATTTGGTTATGCACCCATGTCTGAAACAATCACTGTCGTCAGAAGGATGGGATACATAGACTAGCTTAAGTCAGCACTGCCCACGTGTTCTACAACAGATGTGTGATGTACCCTGCTTTACATTCATAAACCTCCAGGTCTCAATAATCAGATCATTTCCTCCTTCCTTAATGTTTAGCACCCCTTAGAGGGACTTTGAGGACATCTGACAACTGTCTTCCATTAGGACCAACACAACACATTAAAGAGGGTCTAGTAACATCAGACCTCAAAAGAGAAGGGTTTGATATTTCAATCTCTACTCTCCGAGGATGCATCTCTTCTCCTATATGAATTACCCACCTCAGTGGGCAGCTCTCCATAACAAGGAATCATGGGAAAGTCTGTTTTTATAAAGATATATTTCCTCCACAGAAATAGGTTCCTACTGGTTTATCTTTGTATAACATGCACTCTGAACAAAAGTTAAGGATCTAAATCCCTTGACCCAAAGAAAGCCAGGCATGTTCACTTTTAACTTTTTGTTAAATATAACAAATAAAGAAAAATGGACAAATCATAGGTGTACAGTTAAACAAATTTCATTAACTGAACACAGTTTATAACCAGCATCCAAGACAAAATATAGAACATGACCACCAGCCCAGAAGACTCCTCTAATGCCCCTTCCAGTCACGTAACCCCTACCGACCAAGACTAATTAGTTTTGTCTTCTAACACCATAAATTGGTTTCACCTGTACTGACTTTATCTAGATGGAATCACATAGTATCTACTCTTCTCTGCCCAGCTTCTTTAGCTCCACATTATGTTGTTT